>NC_089499.1:69088152-69706208 GCF_036850765.1 Saccopteryx bilineata
CAGCACTTACTCTGTGTTGATTTGTTAATGAGCACCATTCTGACAGGTTTGAGGTGGTATCCCATTGTGGTTTTAATTTGCATTTCTCTGATGTTTAGTGACATTGAACATTTTTTCATACGCCGATTGGCCATCAGTATGTCCTTTTGGGAGAAGTGTCTATTCAGTTCTTTTGTCCATTTTTTTTTTCTGTATTTTTCTGAAGCTAGAAACGGAGAGAGACAGTCAGACAGACTCCTGCATGCGCCGACCGGGATCCACCTGGCACGCCCACCAGGGGGCTACGCTCTGCTCACCAGGGGGCGATGCTCTGCCCCTCTGGGGCGTCGTTCTGTCGCGACCAGAGCCACTCTAGCGCCTGGGGCAGAGGCCAAGGAGCCATCCCTAGTGCCCGGGTCATCTTTGCTCCAATGGAGCCTCGGCTGCGGGAGGGGAAGAGAGAGACAGAGAGGAAGGAGAGGGGGAGGGGTGGAGAAGCAGATGGGCGCTTCTCCTGTGTGCCCTGGCCGGAAATCGAACCCGGGACCTCTACAGGCCAGGCTGACGCTCTACCACTGAGCCAACTGGCCAGGGCAAGAGCCATACAATGACCTGTGTACATTATGCATTATCCAATAAAAATTTCATGTTGTCTCGGGGGACAGCTTTGCTTGGCTTCAGCCACCCACAACCATAAACATGAGCAGTAGAAAATGAATGAATTGTAATACATGAGAATGTTTTATATTTTTAACGTTATTATTATTTTTATTAAAGAATTGTCTGCGAGCCAGATGCAGCCATCAAAAGAGCCACATCTGGCTTATGAGCCATAGGTTCCCGACCCCTGGGCTAAGCCCTTTGACCAGATCCAATAATAGGCTCACAGGGACACGCACATTAACCATCTATGCTCCAAGCCTCTCTTCTGTCCCCCAGTAGTGTCTCTTTATTCTTAACTCTGGAATTTTAAGTACAATATGTCTTTGTATAGGCCTCTTTGGAGTTATCACATTTGAATTGTCTAGTCTTTCTGGACCTGGATTTTTGTTTTCTTTACAGATTAGGGATACTTTTAACCATCATTTCTTCAAATACACTTTCTGCCTTTTCTCCCTTTTCCTTCTGTAATTTTTATAATGCAAATGAGTGTATGGTGTCACAGAGGTCCCTTATACTATCTTCATTTTGTAATGTTCTTTTCCCATTTTGCTGTTCTGGTTAGGTGATCTCCACTACTCTATTTTCCAGTTTGCTAATCAGTTTTTCTGTATTACTTAACCTGCTGTCCATTCCTTCTAATGTATTCTTCATTTCAGTTATGGTATGCTTCATCTCTGGTTAATTTTTTATTATATTTTCTAACTTTGCTGAAGAGTTCTTTGAGTTCTTCTATTCTACTCTCAAGGTTGTCGAGCATCCTTATGACTGTTTCTGTTTTTTCTTTTTTCTTTTTTTTTACAGGGACAGAGGGAGAGTCAAAGAGAGGGATAGATAGGGACAGACAGACAGGGATGGAGAGAGATGAGAAACATCAATCATCAGTTTTTCGTTGCAACACCTTAGTTGTTCATTGATTGCTCTTATGTGCCTTGACTGCAGGCTTTCAGCAGACCGAGTAATTCCTTGCTCGAGCCAGCGACCTTGGGTCCAAGCTGGTGAGCTTTTTTTTTTTTTTTTTTTTTTTTTTCTGAAACCAAATGAGCCCGTGCTCAAGCTGGCAACCTCGGGGTCTTGAACCTGGGTCCTTCTGCATCCCAGTCCGTCGCTCTATCCACTCGCCACTGCCTGGTCAGGCATGACTGTTTCTTTGAATTCCTCCAGGCACATTACTTATCTCTGTTTCATTAAAGTTTTTCTCTGGGTTTTTTCTCACTCCTTAATTTAGGGCATAGTCTTCTAACTCCCATATTTTGAATTTTGTGTTTATTTCTATGAGTTAGATAAAATATCTATCTCTTCCAATTTTGAGAATGTTGTCTCTGTGTAGACTGTGTTAGGTGGTTTTGGCAAGTTGACTTTCATCAGGGAAGGTGTATATAGTATGATGCCTGGGCAGAAGAGTGGCTTCTGTGTAGGCAGCCTGGTGTTTGCTTGCTTCCTTGACATTCTGCTCTGGCTTCGGCTGCCCTAATCAGTGTGTGAATAGTATGCCCTGTTGCTTTAATTGTCTGTTGCCTGAGCTGGGTCTGTGTAGGGCTGCCCTGAGTACAGGTGTTGCAGTACTGTACTGGTTCCATACTTTCTCTGGGTGGGCAGCCACAAGTGTGAGTACCACAGCATTGTGCTAGTTCCACACTCTCTCCAGGTTGGGGAGCCTCACATTCATGTGCAGCCTAGGGGTGTTTGCCATCACGCCCTGTGGTATGTGTTAGATCCATCTCTTGGTGGAGAAGCTCCATGTGCATGTGTATGACACCTTCCTGTTCCTGCTGGATATAGCTCTGAGAGGGTTGGCTGGGATACATGCACTGTAATGTCCTTGCAGTTCAGCCAGAGAATGTTGATAGAATTCCTGCCTGCTATTCCAAATGCAGGGGGAAATGTAAACAATGCCACCTACCAGTTCTTCTGGTTCTGGAGAATTTCCTCAGCTCCCAGAGAGCTCTTTGGTTCCCACCTTCTCTATGTAGTTTCTCTCTTCTGTTTTTTATTTTTATTTTTGGAGACATGTTCCATCACCTGTCAGTTGACTCTCAGGAGGAATTGCTCTAAATATAGGTGAACATTCTTTCTGTTCTTGGAAGAGGATGATCTCAGTTTTCTCCTATGCTGTCATATGATTTTCAAATTAAGTCCTTCCAATCTCTAGTCTTGTCTCTCAGATTCAGCTTGGTTTGCTGATCTGTTTCCCTCCATCAATTTTCTTTTTAAGTATGGTGCATTTTGGGCTCATCTTTTCCTGGAGGCTGGAGGCATTTTAATAGGATAAGTCAACCAATGAGTTTAATTGTTGATCCTGCCGGACATTTGTGCAAGAATGGTGAATAGCTGCTGACTCAATCTTCTTCTGAAAATTATAACTTTGGAAAAATTAATTTCCATCTAATTTTATTTGGTGAACAGACAGTCACCAATCTATTATTCAACACATATTGACCACTAGATTATAAACATCTAACTTTAAAAGACATGTTTCTGCAACCCTACTGGTATTACTGTTATAGCAGCATTTGATGATTTAGAGCAACAGTTTTTCAAAGAGGTTCAAAGGCTTTCATGGAGAGGCACACCTCGTTTGTTTGTGTTTCACTTGGTTGCATTTCACAGATATTGTGTTTACAAGTCAAAGGCAAGACCTTCCACTGATTAAAAAATTATGACTCACTTTATTGCAGTATTCACTTTATTGCAATGGTCTGGAAATAAACCCACAACTTATAGGAGGTATACCTGTACCTTCTCCATTATATCCCCAGAAAATCTTGGTAGTGTTAGGGCAAAAAGAAAAATAAATATTTACCAGAAGATTAAGACCCACCTCAAGGCTGATACCAAATTTAGAGCAAACAGTACAGCAAAAATATTTTCTTAGTTGTCTCCCAATTTCAATTCTGCCTGCCAGGGTTTGTCCTCTCCAGTATTCTCTTAGTCTGCCAACACTCAATGAATTTCTTGGTCGGTCCTGAACACATTCTTCAGAAGAATGTCAGTGCTGAAGACACTATCTCGTCCCCCCAATTCCTCCAAACACAACACAGAAGAAAGCAACTTGATCATTTTCGAATTCCTTGACTCATCTTCTGGTGTTAAATCATGCTGCTTGGCATGGCTTAACACATCATTTCACTCTCTCAGTTGCCTCCTGATAACTCCTGCCTTCTCAAAGTGTTAACATCTCCTTTTACTCGTCATTCGTAGTAACTGACGATCCTGCTGTTTTCTTCTTTGAGAAATTAAAGCAATAACAAGAGAACTTCCATAAAGTTCCACCTCCACATCAACTCAACTTTCCACATGCAACACTATCATGGATATCACTGCAGGTAAACTGCCATGCTCCTCCCCAAAGGCAACACTTGCCCTTGTGTACAGGAGCCCATTCTCTCTTCCTGCTCAAACACACTGTACCTGTAATTTATCTATCTCCCCTTATGTCACCAGTTCTCTCTCTACTAGATTGCTCCCAGCTGTGTAAAATCACGGATGTCTTTCCTAACTGAAAATCGTCTTCTTTGAATCCATTTCTCCATACTCCTAGAGCTCTATTTTTCTGCTCTCCATTAGCAAACCTTAAGAATTGTTTATGCTAATGGTCTTCACTTTCCCCCTGAACTCATCCACCTGTTTTTATTTGGCCTCGCATCCAGACCACTGCACTAAAAGCACTCTTGGTAATATTTCCAGGGAATTCCTTGTAGCCACTTCTAATGACCTCCTAAGTAGTCTTTCCTTTTCCATCTTTACCTCCCATATAATATTTTATAAAACCATAAATAAGGTATAAAGCAAATAATGTCACACTTCTCTAATTTTGTACAAAGGTCTATGTGATATCCCTCCCACCTGCAGTTAACTCTTGACCTTTAACCTCTTCTACTCTTCCTTTTTCTCCTGCCTCAGGCAAAGTCAGTTACATACCCACCTCAGGACCTTTGCACTGACTGTTCTCTCTCTCTCTCTGATACTCTCTTCCCTCAGCTACACATTGGCATATTTCCTCAAATCCTCCAGATGCCTAATCTTATGTCACTGTCTCACTGAGGTCTCCTGTCTATCCTATTTATTTCTACTCCTGGGACTCCTGCCTACCACCCTCCCAGTTAGGTTTAATTTTCCCCATACCACTTACCTCTTTTTACTATGCTATATAATTTACTTGTTTGTTATGTTTATTACCTGTCTCCTCCACTAGAATGAGAGCTCTTTGAAGAAAGTGTAATTAGTATTTTAGCTCTTAGAACAATTCTTGGTGCAGTACATGCTCACTAAGTAAGCCTTAAATGAAAAAACTGATCATTTCCTTCATTGGCAAAGTGACCAATAGTACTCTATAAAACTGTATTTCAAACTACTTATAAAAAATGTAGATTCTTTGGCTCTACATATGATGCCTTAATTATAGTCTTTGGAAGTAGGCCCTAAAATTTTTATCGATTCTTATGCACAATTATTCTTTATAGTGATGCTTCTGAGAAGGCTAAGGAGCCAGAGTTACAGAATTCTGAGTGGCTATTTAGTAGCAACCCAGGGACAGATAGGCCACTCAAGTAGGTTGACTAGGTCAACCATTATGAACCAGGGGCGATTTTGTCCACCAGGGGACATTGGACAATGTTTGGAGACATTTTTTAACCATCTAAACTGACGCAGAGTTGGGGAGTGGCATCTCCCCACTGGCATCTAGTGAGCAGAGGCTACAGATGCTGCTAAACATCCTCCAGTGGATAAGACAGCCCCTGGCAATCAGCAATCATCTGGAACCAAATGTTAATAGTGGTAAAATTAACCTTAAGCTAAGCTAGTTTTATTTATTTTTTATTTTTTACTCACTGAGAAAGGGGCGATGCAGAGACAGACTCTTGCATGCACCCCAACAGTAGTCCACCCAGCAAGCCCACTAGGGGGTGATGCTCTGCCCATCTGGGGTGTTGCTCTGTTGCTCAGTAACTGAGCTCTTCTTAGTGCCTGAGGCAGAGTTAATAGAACTATCTTCAGTGCCTGGGGCCAACTTGCTTCAATTGAGCCATAGCTGCAGGTGGGGAAGAGAGAGAGAGAGAGAGAAGCGAGAGAAGGAGAAGTAGAGAAGCAGATGGGTGCTTCTCCTGTGTGCTCTGACTGGGAACCAAACCTGGAACATTCACATGCCAGGCTGATGCTCTACTACTGAGCCAACCACCCAGGGTCGCTAAACTAGTTTTATATTCTGGGCTCTTCATTTGGTCAATTTCTAATCCTAATTCCAAAGAAGAACTTTGGCTAAGATTTAGAAGGAGACCAAATGGTAATAATGCAAATGGAACATTGTTTCAAGAGTAATTATACTGACCCCAGTCTCACCTCAGCTTTTAATTGTATGATCTTGATTGTCTCACCTATTCATTCCATTTGGATTGAATAGACTGAATTGTGTCTCCCTTAAATATCATATATTGATGCTCTAACTCTCAATGTGGCTGTATTTAAAGATAATACCTTTAAGAGGGTAATTAAAGTTAAATAGGGTAATTAAAGTTAAATGGGGTCATAAGGGTGGGGTTCTAATCCAATAGGACTGATGCTTTTATAAGAAGGGGGAAACATTCTTAAGTGTGTGAGCTTAGAAGAAAGGCCATGTGAAGATACAGGGAAAAAGTGGCCTTCTGCAAGTCAGGGGGAAAGGCCTCACCAGAAACTAGCCCTACCACCACCTTGATCTTGGATTTCCAGCCTCTAGTACTATGAGAAAATAAAAATAAATTTTTGTTGTTTAAGCCACTCTGTCTGTGATGTTCTGTTATGGCTTTCTGAGATGACAAATGCAGATTACAAGTAGGCTTTGTGTGTACGCTACAGTATACTCCACTTTCTCCTCATGGTAGCCTCTTGATTGTCCTTTGAAAAATTACCTCAATTTTTACTTCATTCTCTGTTGTTCAAGTAGAGTTGTCTTCACCCCCTGTGTACAAGTGTAAACCTATGAACTACGATTGTTCAATCAGAGCATCTTGTTCTCTTGACTATAGTGTCTGAAATTAAGTCGGTAGAACTTCTGGGATTTTTGTTGGATCTATTGGAAAACGGGATCTTGCCCTCTGCTGGCTTGAAGCTGGGAGCATGGGATATGAGACCTGTCTGGCATTTCACAAGGCTGCTGGATGGGAAAGCAGAACTGAGGGACTGGGAGAAACTGAGCCCTAATGACCTGCTACCAATGGAATCTTGCCTCAACTCTCTTTGAATATGAAATAAGAAGGTAGATTTACCGTGCAGTTAAACATTAATAAAATGCACTAAATTGGACTGAAGAGCCCATTTTTCACATCTCTGACAACAACCAATAATGATCACATGCAAGTTGAGCCTCAGTCTTCAAGAAATGTGCATTATGAAAAAAAAAGGAAATGTGAATTATGAATCAAGTTTGAGGCGTATGTTGGAAATTAAAGACATCTCAGGATTCTTCCCTCTGGTGAAGGTTAAATTGGAAACAGGAGGGGTGCTTGTAACATTTATAACAAGTTAAAGTAGGATTGGTGGCACAAGCCAACTCCGGCCTAGTGGAAGAAGAGAGAGAGGAAAAATACAACAATAAGTCAATGTTTATGCATGCAGATCAACTGGCTTTGCTGGTCAGGAATCACGTATTACATACATTTCATGATATAGCCATGTGGAAACAGGGTCTATTATCCTTGGGAGAAGACAGTCATAATTCAGAACTATTAGCAGAAATAAGAGGGCAGGGGCCCCAAGGAACTTTTCTGAGAATGCCTACACACATTCCATCTAACCTAATTTAAGCGATGTCATGAGTCAGAAGAGATCCCCGTCAAGTCTGTCATGCTTGTCATAACATGGCATTTTGAATAGAAGACATCCCTTCCCAAGAGATATTCCTGCTAAGGAACTGTGTTATTTAATGGGGTTTAAAGATTCCTTTTAAATTTCAGGGCCTGTTTGTATAAAATTTGCATTGGAAAAAGCAGCTGTTGGCTGAGCGTTACTTAAAGAGAAACAAGCTTTCTCCAGGCTAGGATTTGGAAGGCAACTTCCACAACTGTAATTAGCTGATGATGGCAAGGGAGCGTATCCAAGAAAGGAGGGGGATTTCGGTTTGAATTTGGAATGACAGATACACTTTACTAAAAGCTTCCATCTCTAATTCTGAGTTACTTCCAAAATAACCTTGTGGTTATTAATGACACTGTTATGGTGTCACCCCTCTAGAGGAGATGCTTAAACCAGTGGTGGACATCTGGCCTAGTTTTGGCCATCAGATTCCCTTGGGATTTGGAAATGAGACACTATTTTTGTCTAATATATTTGTGGTTGTTTTTTGAACTTGAGACATTTCCATTTCAAGAGACAGGCTGATGGAGGAGGCCTTAGTCTTTAGTTTCCATTCAGCTCAGAGGAATATAGCTCTGAATCCTATGGAGGAAGCCCTAGAAAAAGCAAAAAGAATTCTAGAGAGAGAGGTGTCAGTGGACTTAGTGCAGTCTCCAGTTTCTAGACTCATGACAGATTCCTTACAGGTTAGTGATTTCTTTTGTTTTTCTTTATTTTAAGAAAATTAAATTTAATGGGGTGACATTGATCAATAAGAGTACATAAGTTTCAGGTAAATGTCTCTATAGCATTTGAACTGTTGATTGTGCTGTGTACCCATCAACCAGAGTCAAATTACTCTCTGTCACCACATACTTGTCCTTCTGTTCTCCCCTCCCCCACAAGTCCCTCCCTCTAGTAACCACTTTCCTTTTATCTATGTCCATGAGTCTCAGTTTTATATCCCATGTATGTGTGAAATCATATAGTTCTTAGTTGTTGTTTTTTTTATTTACTTATTTCACTCAGTATAATGTTTACAAGTTCCATCCATGTTGTAAATGGCAATATGTCATCGTTTCTTATGGCTGAGTAGTATTCCATTGTGTATATGCACCATATCTTCTTTATTCAATCCTCTACTGAGGGACACTTTGGTTGTTTTCATGTGTTGGCCACTGTGAATAATGCTGCGGTTAGTGATTTCAAAACTGGTCAGTATTAAGTAAAAATAGGATATCTAACTATTGAATGCACTTTTTTAAAAAAAAATTTCACTTCAAAAAGTAGCACTTCAAACTCTTCTGAGTTCCTGCTGGCATAAAGGTGGCAGAGAGTAGTAGTGTTCCTGGAGGGTGTGCGCAGATGTAGACGGAACACCTTCGTCTTCCACATCTGTAAGTCCTTTCCTCCTCTCAGGCTGTACCTTTCAGATGATAGTCACTCTCTTGGAATATATTTTCCACCTTGACATGTAGAAAAATTAACAAAAGACATACTTATGTAAGAAATATTGTCAAAAGAGCACAGTAAGGTTCGGCTTATATAATTCACGGAGAAGGGTGTTTGCTCACAAAAAGGGAGAGATTGACTGCAGATACAGAAAGGCTTGCCTAGCCTGTCAATCATCTCCCTAAATACTGCTAGTTCCTAAATATGTGCACTCAGCTTTGTCTCAGGCTGGTCAGTATCCAAGTGACTCATTATTTTTTATGGATATGCTTTTCAAAGTTTATTTTGGCAGTTAAGTAGTAAAAGAAAATTACATTTTTCACATCAGGAAAAACTTGTGAATAAAATGAAACCTCTTATTAGTGACTGTCCTTTCTAAATATTATTTTGCCATATTTATCACAAACCATGTCAGCATGTCATTTGGACCTTCCACTTCCACCTCAGCTTCCTTGCTTTCTCTCCTTACTGTTGTTATCTGTCTCTTTTTCTCCCTGATGAGAAAAAGCTCTCCAATGCTTCTTAGTAAAAGTGCTGTCTGAGCCTTTTGGAACAGAACACAGTTGGGGTTGAAGGGAGAAAAGAAGCCCTATTATTTCATGTTTGGGTGGTTTCAGGCAGCAAGTAATAGTTGCCATTTTTGTAACTAGATAAAATTAGGTTATTTCTGCATATCTCTTTCTCAGTTTCTCATGGAGGAAAGAAGAATTCTCCTTGTCGATCAGAAAGCAATGGCTTATCTTTAATAATCTCAGAAGGATGGGGCATTGTCTGGTGACAGTGAAGGTCGGTGCAGTAGTGCTGGCACAGTGGCTGAGGTCAACCTCTCAGGCATGTGAAAGTGGTGGTGGCAGCTTGGCTATCAGGACACATTCCCAGCCAGTTAGCCCTGGGCTGGTCCCAGCAGCATCTGACAACAGCTACAGAGTCCCTGCTTTACTGGGGAAAGTAATCTATGAACATAGGTTATTTCACCATGAGGTGAAATCTTGAACTATTTAGGGGCATATATTTACTAGGAGTCTTTCTGAAGGGAGTGAGGGATATCAAATTCATTCTGGCTCAAACATAAATTAGCTAAAATCTCTGGGAAGTCAAAGTACTAACTACCTCTAGGAACAGCTGGATTCAGGTGACCCATTGTCAACAGTTACTCTCCATCTCTCAGCTCTGTTTTCTTCTGCATTTTCTGTTTTTAAGTTTCAGCATGGGGGCTCCTGATAGATCCAGGCTTATCTTATACTTACAACTAGTATTCCCTAGATAGAGAGATCAACCCCTTCTTAATAATTCTAACAGTTTCTAAGATTGATTCAGTCTGGTCTTGTTTTAGTAATAGTTGAACTCACTGGCCAGACCAAAGTAAGTATTCTTTCCTAGTCAGATGTGTGTATGTGTATGCACAAGAGACAGGTATCATCAGCTTCCTCTAAAACCTATAGACTAAGAGTGAGGAACAGGTGACTTCTTACAGGAGAGCTCAGTTGCAATGATGACAAGAATGGGACTGGAAGGTGGGTCACAAAGCCAGCGTTTGTGGAGGTTCATCACGACCAGACCATGTAAGGACTGTCTTTTAAGCTTGAGTACATGAGGTTGGTGATTATCCAGAGCAAACATAAATGTCCCCACACCCTCCTTCACACTCACAGGCTAGCCAAACCTGGATCATGCTGGTTTGCCCTGTTTTAAATTGGCCAGGATGGGGCTAGATGAGAGGGCAGCCTACTTCCTTGAGTGCTAATCACATACCTAGCACTTTCATATACCATATCTCCCCATGTATAAGATGCTCCCATATATAAGACACACCTTAATTTTGGGGTCCAAATTTTGAAAAAAAATGTATTACATAAGTTATTGAACTCAAGTATTTTATAAAGTATTACTTAAGCATTACATAAAGTTATTGAACTCAAGTTTTATTTATCATAAAATTGACACAACTCCTCATCACTGTCAAAACTCCCATCCATTAGCTTGTTCTCATTTGTGTCTCATGATGAATCTCTTTCTTTATATATTACCTGGTCCTCAGTTCCATCTATGGCATGTGAAATTCCACATTTCTTAAATGACTTGACAACAATCTCAATCTTGATATTATCCCAGGATCTTTTCACCCAGGTACAACCTTCTCCTATAGTTGATTTCTTCAATCTTCCTGCTAGTGTCAAATTGGTTTGAGAGGTTTGCATCTCTTATGGCAGCTCTGAATGGTTTGTTAACGCTGACATCAAGTGGATGGAGCTGGGATGTCAAGCCTCCAAGTATGATGGCAAGTTTTGTTTTGTGCTCTGCAGCAATCTTCTTTGTGTTTTTTGTTATGTGTGCCCTGAACTGATCAAGCACTAATAGGGCAGGTTTGCATAAGAGCCCACCTGGTCTCCTTCTCCAAACTTTCTCAAACCAGATCTTTATCCCATTTTGATCCCTCTAATTCGTGTCATGAATTTGGACAATCATTCGTTGAAGAATGTCTGCTTTTGGCATTGTTTTGTGTTTGAAAATCAGCATAGGGCGTAGCTTGGTTCTGTCGGCTCAACAAGCTAGAACAACTGTATAATGGCTCTTTTCATGTCCACTTGTCTTCACAGTTAGTGTTCAACCCCTTCTTATCAACAGTTCTGTTACTTGGGACATCAAATTGAAGGAGACTTTGTCTATATTTGCAATCTGTCCCAACTCAAACTGATGTGTCTTCCACATTGAATGACAAAATTATGAAATTCAAGGACCTTCTGCTCAGAGCTTTCAGGCATCTTTTGAGAAAGTCTGGTGCATGTACGCATGTTTAGTCCATTCCATTTCATGAAACTGAAGCACCAATTGTGTTCTCCTTTGAAATCAGTAACTTCTTTTTCATCAGCAATTCTTCTTGCCTCAGGCTGAATCATCTTTGTGGACACAAAAATTCCAGTTGCCATTTGCTCTTCAATCCATATCTTCAATTCCCTCTCTAAATCAGACCATTTTGCTGACCTGCCTCTCATGGCCTTTTTCTACTGTGGCATTTTCAGTAGGGTTTTTTCTTCCTGTAGCCAGTCTCAGATGGATTTCTCAGTTGGAGGAGGACCAAACTTATGTTCAGCAGCAGAATTTCCATTCACTTTTGCAAACTGGATCACTTGTAACTTGAATTAAGCACTGTGCAAAATCTTTTCTGAACCATTTCTGGGCAGAACGTGGAAAAACATAACCTTCCATAATATACTGGTAAGAAGTGTGAAACAATGAGCATAAAGACAACAAGGAAATGCAAGTAAAAAAAAATCTACAACCACTGTATAAGACACACCCAGTCTTTAGACACCAAATTTTTCGAAAAAGGGTGAGTCTTATACATGGGGAAATATGAGTATGTGATTTTATCTCTTCTTATGCTCTTTCAATAGGTGTTATTATTTCTACTTTAATATGGAAAGCAAACTGGAAAGCTACAAAGAGGTCTGTCTACCATCATACAGCTAGTGAGAATAGAGCTCTTATTTTTCAACTTAGCTCATTATTTTTATGCTTATAGAATCAAAATGAACTTAATAAGCCAGAGGACTCATATTTGGTGGTGATGTTGAATATCACTCAGAGAGACTCAGAAAATATTTTGGTGTCTTTATAGCTTTTGATAAAATTTCTGTGGTTTGGTTGCTCATCTATTTTAGTTTGCTCATGCTGCTATAAAAAATACCATAAGGCTGACCAAGCAGTGGTACAGTGGATAGAGCATTGGACTGGGAAGTAGAGGACCCAAGTTCAAAACCCTGAGATTGTTGCTTGAATGCAGGCTCATCCTGCTTGAGCGTGGGCTCACTACCTTGAGTGCGAGGTCACTGGCTTGAGTGTGGGATCACAGACATAACACCATGGTTGCTGGCTTGAGCCCTAAGGTCAATTACTTGAAGCCCAAGGTCGCTGGCTTGAGAAAGGGGTCACTCGCTCTGCTGTAGTCCCCCAGTCAAGGCACATGTGAGGGAGCAATCAATGAACAACTAAGGAGACTAAGGAGCTGCAATGAAGAATTTATGCTTCTCATCTCTCTCCTTCCTGTCTGTCTGTTCCTATCTGTCCCTCTCTCTGTCTCTGTCACACACACACATGTACACTCACACACACAAAATACCATAGACTGGGTGTCTTAAACAATATGCATTGATTTCTCACAGTTCTGGTGGCTTAGAAGTCCAAGATCAGCATGCCAGCATGGCTGGGTTTTTGGTGAGGTCCCTCTTCCTGGCTTGCAGTCACTTTCTTGCTATGTCTTTGCATGTTGAAGAGAGAGAAAGAGAAAGTGAGCTCTGGTCTGCTCTTTTTTATAAGAACACTAATCCCATCATGGAACCCACACTTTCATGACCTCATCTAAACTTAGTTACCTCCAAACACCATTACTCTGGGAGTTGGGGTTTCCACATATGGATTTGGTAGGCAGAAACATTCAAGTTTATAATATTGTCTTACCTTCTGGCCTACTCTCTCCATCTCCTTCATCTGAGTTTAGGCATCCTTTAGCAGGCATGTTAACCCAGAGAATGGAGGAATGGCTTTGTAGAGGCTGTTTTTGCTTCCATATCCAATAACGTCCACATCTTGGAGCCAGAGGAGGTTCAGAGCTCACCATCTCCTTTACTTAGGCTTTAGCACATTTCATCCCAATACATCTTGGGATAATTGAACTAGTAATTGTTATGAGCTGGATTCCCAATTAACTTTTCCAAATAAAGAGAAGGGCACAAAGCCCCTAGCTCAATTTGCTAAAACACTTTATTTGACATCACTAAGAGTAACAGGCTTAACGGGTTACTGACTAGGCTGAGTAGATTAATAACTTGCCTTGGGTTATCAGCTGAGTTTCAGTCAGAAATGAATCCTGTCTGATTTCTTGGTACAAACCATGAGATTATTCCATCTAGTCTAGAAGCAAGGATTTTTTACTATATAACTGTGCAGCAAAATGACTCTGACTACTGCATATTTTGTGTTTGAGGCTTTGGTGAATTTATGACTTAGGGTTATGGGAGAAAGATGGCTTGCTCACTGTCACCAGAAATATTAGAGTCAAGGAGAATATGATCAAGCTAGAACTGTTTCTCAGCTGGAGGACAATTTTACCAACCTTCCTCTTCCTAGAGGCCATTTGGTCATGTCTGGAGACATTATTGTCAGAATTGAGGGCAAGGATTACTAGTAACATTTAGTGGGTAGAGGCCGGGGATGCTGCTAAACATCTCAGAATGCACTGGACAACACCCCCTGCTCCTAACAAAAAGTTATCTGTCCAAAATGACAACAATGCTAACTAAAGGTTAGAAACCTTAAGGCAAATCATAAATAGCCAAAGGTGATTGTGGGCTTCTAATTGGGTAGAACATTTTCTTAAGCTCACAAGAGTGCCATTCCCTTTGGAGAAGGTTGCCAATGAGGAACTTAGCCTTGGGCTGCTGTAACAAATTGTCACAAATGAGGTGGCTTAACAATACAAGTGTATTATGTCATACTTCTGAAGGTCAGAAGTCTCACTATGTCTCTTCTCAAGGCTCCAGGGAGAATCTGTTCCTTGTCTTTTTCAGCTTCTATAGCTGCTTGCATTCCTTGGCTTGTGGCCTCTTCCACCTTCCAAGCACACAATCTTATCACTCTGACCTTTGCTCTCTTGTCATATCTCCTCTGACTTTGTTGTCTTGTCTCCATCTTTAAGGATCCTCATGATACACTGAGCCCCTGGATAACCCAGGAAAACATTTCCATCTCAAGACCCTTAATTTAATCATACCTATAAGATCCCTTTGCCATATAATGGTAACGTATTAAACATATTCACAGATTTGAGGATTTGGACAA
Organism: Saccopteryx bilineata; assembly: GCF_036850765.1. Lineage (NCBI taxonomy): Eukaryota > Metazoa > Chordata > Mammalia > Chiroptera > Emballonuridae > Saccopteryx > Saccopteryx bilineata. Next base: position 69,102,892 of record NC_089499.1, read on the forward strand.
GGTTATCTTTGGGGAACCATTGTTTTGCTTACCACAGTCCCCTTTCTCTGCTAAAAGAATCTATAGACTCCCTGTGATTTCTGACACACTTTTGCCCCAAACTCCCCTACATTACCACACACAAAAAAAGTAGTTCTAGAAAAACAAGTACCACACCTCTAACCCTCCCAATAGACAAATCTCTTATAGAAATTTCTGGCCACTTGTTCAAGCTACTAAGCTAACTCCACATAAGGATGGATACAACAATGATTATAATTTTAAGATTCTAAGAAGGTAGTGAAGTTGAACTACTATTTTGGGTTTTCAATATTTCTTTTTTCTTTATATAGATTTGTAGTAAACAAAGTCTTATTTTTAAAACTTGAGGGGTGTGTGTGTGTGTGTATGTATGTGTGTGTGAGAGAGAGAGAGAGAGAAAGAAAGAGAAAGACAAGAAGGAAGAGAGATGAGAAGTATCAACTCATAGTTGTGTCACTTTTAGTTGTTCACTGATTGCTTCTCAAAAATTTGAATTTTAGTATACTTTATCCTGCAATCTTAGTTAATTAAAATAGCCAGTAATACAGCTATTGTTTTTGTCTAGGTTGTTGTCAATGTCCAACTCAGTCCTTTGTGGCCTCCTAAAACAGAGATGTTAAATTTCAAGCTCACTGTGACAGAATTCCCTGTGGGGTCTATATTAATTGCATTTATTTAAGCAGCTCCATGCTCACCATTGTGGTTTGGAGGGCAGAAGTGTATACTAAAGAAATGCCAGTCATTCTCCTAGAGTTCAAGAAGCTTGGAAAGTCTTTGCTTTCATACGTGGATTTTGGAAACTAAAAGAACAAAATTTCGTCCTACTGAGTGAATATTTATGAAGCACTTCCTCTATACCAGCTTGGCATAAACACCAAGATATAAAGATAAATACACAAATACTTCTTTTGAAATTGGTACCAGAAGAGATTTGTCTTAATCTTTCTCATTAGTCTGCCTTATCAAAGATATTCCCATAATAGCAAGGCTTCAATTTGTCTCTACTTCTAAAAATGTGACATTGTGCAAATAAAAGAAAAAGTCATTTCCCTTATAACTGAGCCTTCAAACCCTAGAATTTCTCTTGTGCCTTTTTTTTTTTTTTTTTTTTTTTTTTTTTTAATAAAGGCAACATGGCCTGGTAGAAAGAGCTCTGGCTTTTAATTCAGGATGAGCCTGAGCATGGTCCCTTATCAGGCAGTCAGACCTTGGAAAAATTGTTTACTATTCCCCAGTTTCAGTTTCCTCATTTGTAAAATGGGGTTAATAGGGTTTCAACTAAACGACTTTAGTAAGGACCAGAAACAACGTTGGGAAGGACTGTCCATAGGAGTAGGCACCGAACAGTGGCACCTCCCTCTGCTCATTAGATGCACTGCTTACACATGAACTGACCTCATTTCACTCAGCTTGTCTGCCTCTCTGTTATGGCTTCTTTACCTCCCCCGTGGGCTTAGAAAAAGATTAATATGCAGACCAGTTCCAATTGCTCACACTCCTCAATTCACATGTGAAATAATTTTTTTCAATACCTTTAAATGTAATTCACTTGTCACCTAATTAAAGACGATAAAAGTCTCCACTTTAAAAAAAAATTGCCCAATTGAATATCTTCTGGAAGGTGCTGATTCTATAGTTTTTAAAACCTACTACTAATGGAGTAATTTTTCACTTTGAAAGCAGTCCCTTATTTTCATGGAGCACATAGGACTGGCCACACAGCCAACTGGGAGCTTTGACTACTCTCAACTCCACTCAGCCATTTCCTGTTTGTTATTATTTTACCCGGAGGGAAAAAAATGGTGTCAACATTGTTGATCCATACCTTGCTTCTAGAAAGTTTGAACATTCACCTCTTCATTTTATGATGCAATATTCCTGCAGTTTTAAGTTGGTGCGCAATTGAGGGCTTTGGATGTAGAGTTGGGAAGATGAATTTGAACTCTAACTCTGCCACTTACTAGTTGTGTGGCTTTAGTCAAGATACTCTTTCTGCATCTCAGTTTACCCAGCGGTGGAATGAAGATTATAATAGAACCTCACTCATAAGATTTTCTGAGATTACACATAGTACTACGGTGTCTAGTACATATATTATTATTATTATTATCACTGCTGCCATTACTATTAATAATATTATCATTATCATTTGTTATTACTATCACAGTATACTTTTTTGATTTATGATTGGAAGAAAGTTAGCTGGTAAAAGTGAAGTGCTTAGCATAATGTTGGGCACAAAGAAATTTTTAGTAAAAGGCAAATATCTATTATTTTTATTCATGTTTACTTATTTAAAGATTTGTAAACATTATTATTTATAAACATGAACTTGTTATATGCCTTTATGTTCATTGTGGCATTACTAGTAGTGAAAATATGGAAGCAATCTAGATGTTCATCAACAGATGAATGGACAAAGAAGACATGATTCGTACACACAATGGAATACTTTTCAGCAATAGAAGAGAGTGAAATCTTGTCATTTGTGACAACATGGATCTACTTAGAAGGTATAATGCTAAGTGAAATAAGTCAGACAGAGAAGGACAAATACCATATAATTTCAATTATTTGTGAAATCTAAAAAAAAAAGAATAAACAGAACAAAACAAAAACAGACCCATAGGTAGAAAGAACAAGCTGATGGTTGCCAAAGGGAAGGAACACGGGAGGATGGGACTAAAAAAGTTAAAAATACCTTGGCCGGTTGGCTCAGTGGCAGAGCATAGGCCTGGCGTGCAGAAGTCCCAGGTTCGATTCCTGGCCAGGGCACACAGGAGAAGTTCCCATCTGCTTCTCCACCCCTCCCCCTCTCCTTCCTCTCTGTCTCTCTCTTCCCCTCCCGCAGCCGAGGCTCCATTGGAGCAAAGATGGCCCGGGCGCTGGGAATGGCTCCTTGGCCTCTGCCTCAGGCGCTAGAGTGGCTCTGGTCACAACAGAGTGACGCCCCGGAGGGGCAGAGCATCGCCCCCTGGTGGGCAGAGCGTGACCCCTGGTGGGTGTGCCGGGTGGATCCCGGTCCGGCGCATGTGGGAGTCTGTCTGACTGTCTCTCCCCATTTCCAGCTTCCGAAAAATACAAAAAAAACAAAAAAAGTTAAAAATATAAACATTATTAATTAAAAATAAAAATAAAAGGATTCAAAAGGGTAGAAAGCTCTGGCAAAGGTAATTCTTTTTAACCACATATCTTTTTCTGTTAGAATGAGATTTAATTTTTTTTTGTTAACAGAGACAGAAAGTCAGAGGGACAGATAGGAACAGACAGATAGAAAGAGAGATGAGAAGCATCAGTTCTTTGTTGTGGCTCCTTAGTTGTTCAGTGATTGCTTCCTCTTATGTGCCTTGACCGGGGGGGCTACAGCAGAGCCAGTGACCCCTTGCTTAAGCCAGCAACCTTGGGCTCAAGCCAGCGACCTTTGGGCTCAGACCAGTGACCATGGGGTCATGTCTATGATCCCATGCGCCAGAGCCCCTGCGCTCAAGCTGGTGAGCCAGTGCTCAAGTCGGATGAGCCCACGTTCAAGCCGGTGACCTTCAGGTTTCGAACCTGGTTCCTCCATGTCCCTGTCCGACGTTCTAGCCACTGCATCACCGCCTGGTCGGGCAGAATGAGATTCAATTTAAACATGGTACCTGCTCTCAGGTGGAAGAGGTGCTGGTATAAATGGATTATATTAAACAGTGGGGGTCAGTGCACTGCTGCTAAGGGTCCCATACAGTATGTGAGTGCCACAGGGAGCCTCAGGCACCCAGGCAACCTCATTCCAACCATTAGAAATATTTGTTCTTTTTTTCACTCTTTACTTTTTTTACAAGCTATTTTCTCTGCCAAGGATGCTCATGTCCTCTACTCCATGGCAAATTCGTTTTATTTTTCAAAACCCAGTTACCTATCCCCACCTTTGGGAAGCTTTGTGACTCTCCCACCTCTACAGAGTTGCCCTAGGCACATACTTACATGCACATACACAATTAACTTATTTATTAACCCATGTTTAGGTTCCAAAATCCTATACATTTCAAAGATGGATAAACTGAGTTACCAAATGGCTAAGTATCTTGCTCAAACTGATACAAATATTGAGTAACAAAGTTGAGATTTGAACCCAGGTTGTTATTAAACAGAGATAATTTTATTCATTTGGTTATAAGATTCTGCTCCAAGATCTATCACGAAAGGCCTCTGATGTGTTACTGGCCATGCTGAAGGCCAGTTTAATGATCTCAAGCCAGGCAAGATAAATGAGATTATGAAATATTACCGGGATTCCTATGGTCTGCCCTTCCAGGGCAGCACCCAATCTGGATGGCCAAGAGAAGGCAGGAAGTCAAAATCTTCAGTAAACTGGCTCCCCTATCCTGGACCAGACATAAATTTAGCATCAGTGGAATTGAGTGAGATACCTACTGAATCATGAAGATGGGTTCTTTAGCAAGAATGACTAAGCCTTCGCATTGTTTTGATAGCAATTTAAACAATCTCTAATCAGCAAGAGCCTTACTCCCTTAAGGAAAAAAAAAAGGTCTTAAAAGAGAAGAACACAGCTTCTGATATGAAGCTGAAGTGAGAGTTTACATTATAATGCTGAATAGATCTACTAAAGTCAGGGTGTTTAAGGGGTAGCTCTTTGTTTTCTCATCCCTATGATGAGGAATTTGTATATAAATCATTCTTGTTTAGTCTCTTTGTCCTTCACAGAGATGTCCAAAGGAACAAATTTATCATTACAGTAAATGTGTTTTGAAAATGTAAGAAAGAATTCTAATTCAGGTAACCCACCTGATTTTTAAACTATTAGAACCAAAAGATTAAAGCTGGGATGAGGAATATAAGATCCAAATTCAGGCCATCTTTGCTAAGAAAGGTACAGACTGGCTTGTGGTAATAAAACTCTAGAGCAATTGCACTTGAGTTATAACAGCTGACTTTCTGTCCATTTACAGTATCACCAAGGGCAGTGCTTCTAAAACTTTAGTGTGCATCTGAATCACCCAGAGGCCTGGTGAAATGTAGATCATTGTACCCTGTACACAGAAATCTGACTCAGGAAGTCTGGAGTGAGGAGCTAACAGTTTGCCAGCCTAACAAGTTCCCAACTAATGAGATCTTTGCTGGTCCAGGGACCACATATATATAGTCTCCTCTAGAGACTGTAGCATCATTCAGGTGAGGCTTCACTCAAAGGCACACATAATGTCACTTATACTAAAATGGCTCGCCTCTATTCTGCCATCATCAGAATTCCTTCTCTCTTTGGGTTCTGTATTTGTCCTTAGCAACTCTTGTCTCTCTAAGGGCAGTGCTAGATTCTACTTCCTCATGCCTCATGTTACAGGGCAGAGGAAACAAGGGCTGCTCATTCTTCCACAATGTTTCCTGAATGTTATTGTCTCTTTCATCTGGCCAGGAGCTCATCCTTGAGCCAAACTAACTTAGCTCAGTCAGAGACTCTGACTAGAAATAAAGGGTGTGAGGTAAACCCCACCTGAAACACATGTCTGAGAAGGACCGAGGGATGAATTCTCCAAAGGAAAATTAGGGACCTGATATTTTGAGGGGTGAATAGAGATGGATATCAGAGAGTTAATAACATATTCCCACAATTTTAGGACATGATGAGTTCCCCTGATAAATCTCATGCTGGGACCAGAACTAGCCCTTGCTATACAGGTTGTTTTTGAAATAGGAATTCATATAGGAGACACACCTGACTCCTCTTAGAATACGAGCAGTGCTTGTGTGCATTCTGCTCTATTTTTTTCATTTAATAAATGAATATCATGTGCTCAAGGTAATTTTTATCCCTTCCTGTTTACATGGCTCCCTAGCACAAAAAGAGAAAGAAACCTTATGGTCAAAAGGTACAAACTTCCAGTGATAAGTCCTGTGGGTATAATGTATAGCACGGTGACCCACCTGGCCCCACACATAGTTAGTACAGTACTATTACCTACATTTTCTATGCTGTACTTTACATCCCCATGACTATTTTGTGACAATTTGTAGTTCTTAATCCGTTTGCCTTTTTCACCAACCCCCAAACCTCTCCCCTCTGGCAGTCTGTTCTCTGTATCTATGAGCCCGATTCTATCTCATTTGTTTATTTTGCTCTTTACCATCCACATAAGTAAAAATAATATGGTATTTGTCTTTCTCTGACTTATTTTCACCTCTAGGTCCATCCATGCTGTGTTGCAAATGGAAAGATTTTTTTCTTTTTTTCCGGCTGAGTAATATTCCATTGTATATATGTACCACCACTTCTTTTATCTACTCATCTACTGATGGGCATTTGGGTTGAGTCCATATGTTGGTATGTTGAAAAGTTAGGCATGTTAACTTGTTGATTGATACAACAACTCTATGAATTTTGGAAATATAGCTCTCCCATTTCAGAGATGATGATACTAAGGCATGAAATGGTTAAATAATGTAGAGAACTGCTGAGGAGTGATAAAGCCAAGACTCAAAGCCTGGAAGTCTGGGTCCAGAACCTGCTTATCCTGGCATGTCAGGGGGTTCTGGGGTTCTCTGAGCTCTCAGGGTGATGGCAGGACCTACTAGTGTGTGTGTATGCAGAGGGTTCGTGGAGTGAATGTTTAATGAAAAGTGACTGCAATCTTGCTATTGGACAGATGTGCTGCTGAGAGTATGTTAGGATCCCTGGGAAACTAGTTGAAGCACTTCTCAGTGGCCTCCAGTGGTACAGACATTTAGAAAGCTGAACAAGTTATTGTTATATTTAAATATTCCCATTTGCATTTTTTTTTTTAATCCTGCAGAATTTGAGCTTTGAACAGGGAGGCACACACTTTAGTGACGGATACCATCTAATGAAAGCCTAGGGATAAAACCTGCCCTAGGAAATGCAAGAAGCAGCTAAATCAATGGGCCACGAGAATTGAAGAGAAACTGACAGAGTCGTGAACAAATGGCACGGTTGTGAATCACACCATGTCGCCAAGAGAGTGAGCTCATTTTCAAAAATGAACAGCACAAAAGGAAGCAGGGAGACCTGACATGAACCGGGAGCGTAAACTGTTGGAAAGGGGAAGGAAAGTGAGATGTAGCCAGTCAGAAGCATTTCGAAGTCTACTCTTCAGAGAAGAATGAAGTGGGGATGACGACAAAGGAGTAAAAAAGATTCTGCTGTTGGTGTTAGAAAGTCACGATCAGTTTTCCACTCTCAGACGATGATCTTACTGCTCATTTCACTGAGACTCTGGGAGCAACCAGAACACAGTGCCTCATGTTTCTACCCAGCGCTGCTCCCTGCCTGGAGCTCACCCACTGCTTTCCCTCCTGATCCAAGGGTGGAGCTGTCCGATTCATATCTCGTTTCCCCATTGGCACACCAGATGCCGGTCCTTCTCACCCACTTGAGGACTTTCCTCCTGTCACTTTCTTTCCCTTTTGTGTCATTTTATTTTTAAGTTTCTACAGGATCAGACCAATGAGATTATAACCATACTGAAATTATTCCTCCTTAAAATGCTCCCCCTTGACCCTCCTTCTCTTCTCAGCCAGAGCCTCATTTCTCTTACTCCCCTTGAGCACAATTTAAGAATTCTTCATACTGCCTTTTCCACTTCTTTACATTCAATCTATCTTGAGAACATTCTGATCAGGTCTTTTATCCAGACCATCCCACCAAATTATTCTTGTCAAGCTGGTGATGACTCTGTCTTGCCAAATCTAACAATTATCTCTCTGTCCTCATCTTACTCAGCCTCTCAGTACGCTGACATGATTGATCAGTTCTTTAAAACTCACCTGGTTTTCTTCTGTTCATTGGCTGCTTCTTTAAAGTCTTCTTTACTGGATTATCTCTTTTCTGACCTTGAAATGTTAGGGTTCTCAAACAGTCCCATGGCTTTACATTCCATCTGCAAGTTGTTCTTGTCTCCCAAATTTGTATCTCTAGCCTTGATCTTTCCCCTGAGCTCTAGGCTCATATATGTAATAACTTCCTTGCCATTTCTTCTTTAGCTGTCTACTAGATACCTTGTACATAACCTGTCCTTAACAGAATTCTTAATCTCCCTCTACCTCAAACCTGCTCATGCAGGTTGGGCCCTCTGAGAGTAAAGGTTGAGATGAATTTTGGTGAGCGGCGGGTTTCTTAGGGATCAATCTCTGTTGATGGGAAGGTAGAGAGGGGCTGAGAACAAAGGATTAAGAGGAGAGAAAAGGTTGTTATGAGGCAGGCCTTTCGCCTGTGGAAAGTTCTGGAGGGCACAGGACCCATCCTAGTTGTACCAGGTGTACCTGGCCTTTATATCTCTGAACGTGGGCCATCCTCTGAAGGGTGTACTGTGGGGTGTGGCAGCTCCCTGAAGCTGAGCAAACCACAGAAGCACTGCCATACCTGTGGCTCAGCATCTTTGTCATTGCTGGGACCACTTTGCATCACCCAACAATTTTCGAGAGTACATTGCCTTTGTGTCTTAGTTAACAGTCCATTGGTAATCCAGGCATTTTGCTAATTTTGAATAGTTTAACCCGGGCTACAAATATTCTTTGTATAACATCAGGGCACTATTTTCTCCACTTATTCTGTACTGACTAGGTTTGTGATCTCCCCAATACCACTACCTCCTCTATTTATTTTAAAGATATTTTTTAAAATCCCATTTCTGACATGGAAGCTTTCCATAAGGGTCATATGTCCATAAATAAATACTCGATTTGTGTGTAAAGACAAGTGGACATTAAATATAAGAAATTAATTCTGTACAGGTGCCAGTATAAGTATATTACAGAATTCATTGAGAATCTTTTACGTGAGGTTTTCCTCAAATTGTAGTTGATTGTTCAAAATAAAATAATTAAGAAACTTTGTAAGGATAGGTATATAAGGAGATTTCTTATTCTCTGAATTCTGAGACAAATACCTTGTCTTATATTCAGGCACATATATTATTTAAGACTATACAAAAATCAGAAAGATAGATCAGTCACTGTGTTTGAAGGAAACTTTACTCTATGTACTGAAGTCAATTCCTTGCAGGCTTAAACAACAAACCACTTTTCTTCAAAGCAGCACATCTTGAGAAAATCCTGCATTTCTGTTTCACCTCTATTTCATTTTCCACATAAAGCTCTTCCCCAAAACACAAGCACCTAATGGAACAGGTGACAGGCCCTTTAATCAAGGCACTGACCTTAGTATTCTACAATACATGGGCTCAAAAACTGATTTTATGTTTTGTAACCTGATTTTAGAAAACTTGGCCTGTGCTCTTCTCTGGGTTTGGTTGCCTTATCCAGGACATTCAGGCCGTCTTCTGAAGTTAAGGAATAGTTACAAGAGTGCCCAGGGGGACTTACTCCTCAGCGCAGGAGTCGGAACCCACACGTGTGTGTCTGTTTTCCAGTGGAATTGATGGATATTTCTGCCACTGCCTCCTCCTACTTCACAATTTTCAGAATGTCAGAAACAGATGAATATAGAATTGAGAGATGAATATGTTGAATAGATATGTTCCCAATTAATAAGTTTTATTTTTAAAAGTTGAACAAATGAAAAAGTTTTAAGCCATTCTATACATTTTAAAGCTTTTCACCAAAAGTGATACTGTTTCTTTCTTGCAGTTCCCCAAGTTCACTCTGTCTTCTATTACTGAACACTTGAATAAAAGTAATATCACAAGTGGGAATTGGTAGTGTAGTTAAACTTTCTTTCATGATCTCCCATGATTTTCTGAGCCATGTGGACCAGCACATCGACCACCGGACTAGGGGGCACCACCCACAGGCCCTTTTTTCACATGACTTGTTTCCCACTTTACTTCTCTCCTATAACATCTTTTGGTTTTAAAACTAAAACCCCCATCATTATTATAAAACAATCCAAAGAAAATCAACTATTATTTATTAACTATATGGGTCAGGGTACTCTATCTATATTATCTTTTGTGAAATGTATACTATAATTAAATACATTTTCTAGATAAAAAATATTGAGGCTTAAGGAAGTAGAGGAACTTCACAGACAAAGCTATTTAAGTGGAAGGCGTGGCCTGTCTGCTGAATACACACTCTTACACTTTGCATATGGCCTCATGCTCAGAGCTGAAACACACCTAGCAGATTTACTCTTCCACATGCCTCATTTTCAAGACAATACAATGGATGTCCAGGGACATTGAGTGACTAATTTGAAGTAACACAATAGTTGACCAAGATCACAGCCTGAATCTTTCTCATTTAAGTTCAGTGATCCAGGCACACTATGATGTTGCCTCCCACATAATTAGGATTCCAGGAAATAAGGGACTTATCACTCACACTGGCGTTAGAGTTGAAAAAACTGACTTGAAATTGTGGTAGCATTATGCACAGGCAGACATTTGAGAGAGAAAATAGTGACTGTTTATGTCCAGTTACTTGTCAGCTTCTTTTCGTTCATTGCTGTCATGCTAAATTGGCACCTGTCAGCGAACCCTACATCAAATACTTTTACTGATTTGGTGTCTCACTGTGTGAATGTTTGGGTATGATCAGGACAAGAAACCATCTCACCTTCTAGGCAGTGGTAGGATTCAAATAATTTAACAACCGGTTCTCTGCCCTAATGACTTTTTAAAAAATTTTTTTTCCTGAGTTGTTCCATTTTATTTTTTATTTTTTAATATAGTTTTGTTTGTTTGTTTGTTTGTTTGTTTTACAGAGACAGAGAGAATCAGAGAGAGGGATAGATAGGGACATACAGACAGGAACAAAGAGAGATGAGAAGCATCAATCATCAGTTTTTTGTTGCGACACCTTAGTTGTTCACTGATTGCTTTCTCATATGTGCCTTGACCGCGGGCCTTTAGCAGACCAAGTAATCCCTTGCTTGAGCCAGCGACCTAGGGTCCACGCTGGTGAGCTTTGCTCAAACCAGATGAGCCCACCCTCAAGCTAGCGACCTCGGGGTCTCAAACCTGGGTCCTCTGCATCCCAGTCCGACGCTCTACTCACTGTGCCACTGGTCAGGCTTTTTAATATAGTTTTTATTAAATTTTAATTTATTGTTTTTACATGGATTCAGTGTTCCACCGAATATAACTCCTACACCCCCACCCCCACTCAGCCTTTAGACCCCTTGCCTCCCTCTCCACAATGCCACCCCCCCCCCAGGATTTGCTGTCCTGCTCTCTATAACACAATGTTATGTATATATAGTTTCACTAATCCCTTTACCTTCTCTGATCCCATCCCCTCATTCTCCTTCCCTCTGACAGCTGTCCCTCTGCTCCCTGTGACCCCGACTCTGCCTGTATTCTTTCCCTCAGTTAATTTTGTTCATTAGATACCACATATAAGTGAGATCATATGATATTTTTCTTTCTCTTCCTGGCTTATATCACTTAGCATAATAGTCTCCAGGTTCATCCATGCCATGGCAAAAGATAAGATTTCCTTCTTTTTCATGGCTGCATAATATTCCATTGTATATATGTACCAAGACTTTTAATCCACTTGTCCACTGATGAACACTTGGTATGTTCCCAGATCTTGGCTATTGTAAACAATGCTGCAATAAACATGGGGGTGCGTATCTTCTTTTGAATCAGTGATTTAGTATTCTTAGAATATATTCCTAAAAGTGTAATAGCTGGGTCAAAAGTCATTTTCATTTTTAATATTTTTGAGGAAAATCCATACAGTTCTCCACAGTGGCTGCATAAGTCTGCATTTCCACCAGCAGTGCAGAGGGTTCCCTTTTCTTCACACCCTCGCCAGCACTTATTGTGTGTTGTTTTGTTAATTATTGCCATTCTGACAGGTGTGAGGTGGTATCTCATTGTGGTTTTAATTTGCGTTTCTCTAGTGATTAGTGACATTCAACATATTTTCATATACCTATGGCCATCTGTATGACCTTTTTGGAGAAGTTCTTTTGCTCATTTTTTTAATTGGATTGTCTACCTTCCAGGTGTTGAGTTTTACAAGTTCTTTATAAATTTTGGTTATCAATCTCTTATCAGACATATTGGTGAATATGTTCTCCCATTGTCTGGGTTCTCTTTTTATTTTGTTCATAATGTCTTTGGCTGTGCAAAAGCTTTTTAGTTTGATATCGTCCGATTTGTTCATCCTGTCCTTTATTTCACTTGCCCGTGGACATAAATCAGCAAAGATATTGCTACGAGCAATATTGGAGAGTATACTGTCTATGTTTTCTTCCAAGATGTGTATGGTTTTACAACTTACATTTAAGTCTTTTATCCATTTTGAGCTTATTTTTTTGAATGGTGTAAGTAGGTAGTCTAGTTTCATTTTTTTGCATGAATCTGTCTAATTTTCCCAATGCTGTTTATTAAAGAGACTGTCTTTACTCCATTGTATGCTCTTACCTCCTTTGTCAAATATCAGTTGTCCATAAAGGTGTTGGTTTATTTCTGGGTTCTCTGTTCTGTTCCATTGACCTGTGTGCCTGTTCTTATGCCAGTACCAAGCTGTTCTGAGTACAATGGCCTTGTAGTATAACTTGATATCAGGAAGTGTGATAACTTCCACTTTATTCTTCTTTTTCAAGATTGCTGATGTTATTTGTGTTCTTTTTTGGTTCCATATAAATTTTTGGAATATTTGTTCTATATTTCTAAGTATTCTGTTGGTATTTTAATAGGAATTGCATTGAATTTATAGATTGCTTTGGGTAATATAGACATTTTAATGATATTTATTCTTCCTATCCATGAACATGGTATATTCTTCCAATTGTTTATATCTTACCTGATTTCTTATATCAATATTTTATATTTCTCTGAATACAAGACTTTTACTTCCTTGGTTAAACTTACTCCTATGTACTTTATTTTTTTTTGTTGCAATAGTGAAGGGGATTATTTCCTTAACATTTCTTTCAGCCTGTTTATTTATTATCAGTGTATAAAAATACCACTGATTTCTGAATATTATATTTTTATTCTGCCACCTTGCCAAATTCATTTATCAGGCCTACTAGTTTTTTGACTGAGACCTTAGGCTTTTCTATGTACAGTATCATGTCATCAGCAAATAATGATAGTTTTACTTTTTCTTTTCCAATTTGGATTTCTTTTTTTTCTTTTTCTTGTCTGATTGTTTTGGCTAGGACTTCCAGAACTATGTTGAATAAGAGTGATGAAAGAGGGCACCTCTGCCTTGTTCTGGATCTTAAGGGAATTGCTTTTAATTTTTACCCAATGAGTATGATGTTGGATGTGGGTCTGTCATAGATGGCCTTTATCATGTTGAGGTATGTTCCATGCATTTCCACTTTGCTGAGAGTTTTGATCAAAAATGGGTGCTGGATTTTAACAAATGTTTTTTTCTACATTTATTGATATTATCATGTGATTTTTATTCTTTCTTTTGTTTGTGTGATGAATCACATTTATTTGTTTGCAAATATTGTACCAGTCTTGCTTTCCCAGAGTAAATCTCACTTGATCATGATGTATGATTTTTTTCATGTGTTGCTAAATCCTGTTTGCTAATATTCTGTTGAAGATTATAACATTTAAGTTCATCAGGGATATTGGCTTATAGTTTTTTTTCTTTGTAGTGTTTTTACCTGGTTTTGGAGTGAGAATTATGCTCACCTCATAAAAGGAGCTTGGAAGTCTTCCCTTCTCTTGAATTTTTTGAAATAGCTTGAGAGTTGGCCCTGGCTGGTTGGCTCAGCAGTAGAGCATCGGCCTAGCGTGTGGAGGACCCGGGCTCGATTCCCGGCCAGGGCACACAGGAGAAGCGCCCATTTGCTTCTCTACCCCTCTGCCGTGCTTTCCTCTCTGTCTCTCTCTTCCCCTCCCGCAGCCAAGGCTCCATTGGAGCAAAGATGGCCCGGGCGCTGGGGATGGCCCTGTGGCCTCTGCCTCAGGTGCTAGAGTGGCTCTGGTCGCAACAATGCGACGCCCAGGATGGGCAGAGCATCGCCCCCTGGTGGGCAGAGCTTCGCCCCTGGTGGACGTGCCGGGTGGATCCCGGTTGGGGGCATGTGGGAGTCTGTCTGACTGTCTCTCCCTGTTTCCAGCTTCAGAAAAATGAAAAAAAAAAAAAAAAGAAATAGCTTGAGAAGTATAGGTGTTACTTCTTCTTTGAATATTTGATAAAATTTGTCTGTGAAGCCATCTGGCTCAGGGCTTTTGTTTGTTGAGAGGTTTTTTTTTGATATCTGTTTTAATTTCATTTGTTGTAATCTGTTTAGGTTTCCTGATTCTTCCAGATTGATATTTGAAAGCTTATATGTTTCTAGGAATTTATCCATTTCAACTAGGTTGTCCAATTTTTTGGCACACAGGTCTTCTTACAATCCTTTGTATTTCTGTGGTGTTAGATAATATCTTCTCGTTTCATTTCTAATTTTATTTATTTCAGTCCTCTCTCTTTTTCCTTGGTGAGTCTGGTTAATATTTCATCAATCTTTTTTCCATTTTCAAAGAACTAGCTCTTGGTTTCATTGATCTTCTGTATTGTTTCTTTAGCGTCTATGTCATTTATTTCTGCTCTGATCTTTATTATTTTCTTCCTTCTACTTCCTCTGGGCTTTATTTGTTGTTCTTATTCTAGTTCTTTTACATGCAAGGTTAAGTTGTTTATTTGAGCTTTATCTTACTACTTAAAATATGCCTGTAATGCTATGAACTTTCCTCTCCAGACTGCTTTTGCTGTGTCCCATAAATTTTAATCTTTTTTTTTGTTCATTTCCACTTGTTTCAAGGAAATTTTTTATTTCTTTCTTGATCATTGTTAACCCATTCATTGTTTATTAACATGCTATGTAGTCTCCAAGTGTTGGAATATGTTTCATTTTTTCTATTGTATTTGATTTCTAGTTTCATGCTATTGTGATCAGAGAAGATGCTTGATATGATTTCAATCTTCTTAAATTTATTTAGACTCATTTTTTTGTCCTAACACATGGTCTATCCTAGAGAATGTACCATGAGCACTTGAAAAGAATGTATATTCTGTTGCTTTGGAGTGAATGTTCTGAAGATATCTATTAAGTCCATTTGATCTAGGGTGTCATTTAAGGCTGCCTTTTCTCTGTTAATTTTCTGTCTACATGATCTATCTATTGATGTTAGTGGATCATTAATATCCCCTAGTATTATAGTATTGCTGTTGATCTCACCCTTTATGTCCATCAAAATCTGCTTTATATATTTATGTGTTCCTATATTAGGCACATAGATATTTAAAATGGTTATATCCTCCTGTTGGATTTCTCCCTTTATCGTTATGTAGTGACCTTCTTTATCTGTTACTATATCATTTACTTTAAAGTCTATTTTGTCAGATATAAGTATTGGTATCCCAGCGTTTTGTTTTTTTTCCTTCCCATTTGTGTGAAATACTATTTTGCATGTCTTCACTCTTAGACTATGTGTATCTTTTGTTCTAAGGTGAGTCTCTTGTAGACAGCATATGTACAAGTTCTGTTTTCTTATCCATTCAACCTCTCTATGTTTTTTGATTGGAGCATTTAATCCATTGACATTTAAGGTTATTATTGATATGCAGTTCTTTATTTACATTTTATTCCTTAAATCTACAGTCCTCTTTTTCTAGAGTATTTTTTATTCTTTTTTTTTCCTTTCTCTGTTTACAGCAGGCCCCTTAACATTTTTTGAAGTACTGGTGTGGTTGCAATAAATTCCTTGAGTTTTTTATTTTTTTTGGTCTGGTAAGCTTTTTATTTTATTTTTTTTTTCATTATTAAATGATATCCTGGCAGAATAAAGAAGTCTTGGTTGTGGCTTCTTGTTTTGCATCACTTAGAATATTTCTTGCCAATCCCTTCTGGCCTCAAATGTTTCTGTTGAGAAGTCAAAGGTCATCTTTATGGGGGCTCCTCTGTAGGTAATTAACTGCTTTTTTTGCAGCTTTTAGTATTCTTTCTCTCTTAACTTTGGCATTTTAATTATGGTGTGTCATGATGTAGGCCTCTTTGGGTTCCTCTTTAATGGGACTCTCTGTGCTTTTTGAACTTGTGTAAAATTTTTCTTCATCAATTTAGTGAAGCTTTCAACTATGATTTCTTCAAACAGGTTTCCTCTCCCTTGTTCATTCTCTTCTCCTTCAGAAACCCCTATGATGCAGTGTTGTTTCTCTTCATGTTGCCACAGAACTTTCTTAAAGTTTTCTCAGACTTTTTGATCCTCTTTTATTTTTGCTGCTCTACTTCTGTGTTTTCATTTATCTTGTGCTCTAAATTGCTGTTTTGATCCTCTACTTCATCCAGCCTGCTGTTGATTCCTTCTAGTGCAGTCTTCATTTCTGATATTGTATTTGTCATTCCTGACTGGTTCTTTTTAATAATATCAATGTGTTTTTTTGATGCTTGCTATTTCTTTATTTAGGTGCTCATTATGTCCATCCATTGTTGATCTAAGATCCTTGAGCCTCCTAAAAATCATTATTTTAAACTCTACATCTGGTCTTTTGGTTACTTTCATCTCATTCCATTTTTTTTCTAGGGATTACTCTTGTTGATTCATTTTAATGGCATTTCTCTGTCTGCCCATTTTGTCTGTGTATAGGCTCCTCCTTTGGGCATGCTACTTGTGTAGCTAGCTGAGTCTATGGTTGGTGTTGTCTGCCTCAAGGTACCAGTTGTGATGGTTCTCAATCTTCTTGGGTTGGCGCCAGCTGTTCTTTGTAATCTCCTTTGTGGTACTTGTCTGCAGCTGTGCTCTTTTTGTTGTTTGTGTCACCGTTTTCTGTGCCTAGGTAGTGTGGGAGGGGCCAACATGTGTATAAGGGTCAGCTTCCTCCTGCTTAGAGCTGGCAGCAGCTCCATAAAAGCTGCAAGCTCTGTAAGATTTACTTCAACTTTTCAGCTACTTCATCTCCTCTTGCAGTTGCCTGGTCTTCCCATAGTCTTCTGTTGAAAAACTGTAGTGTGGGCCCTACTGGCCTCACCTAACCAACCCCTCCACAGGTTGCAAGCTTGTTGGGTTAGGGCAGCTGAAGTTGGGAATACAATGTTAGTGGGACCCTCTACTTCAGGGGTTTCTTGGACAGTAGCTCAGTACAGGGCTTATGACCCCTACTCCAGGGCCTAAACCCTTAGCCCCTGCTAAATACTCAAATTTTATTTCCCCCCAACAAGCTGAACAGCAGGTTCAGATCAAGTGGGGCCAACAGTCCATTCTGCAGAAGTTCTTTTTTTTTTTTGTGTGTGTATTTTTCTGAAGCTGGAAACGTGGGGAGACAGTCAGACAGCCTCCCGCATGCGCCCGACCAGGATCCACCCAGCACGCCCACCAGGGGCCATGCTCTGCCCACCAGGGGGTGATGCTCTGCCCCTCTGGGGCATCGCTCTGTCGCAACCAGAGCCACTCTAGCACCTGGGGCAGAGACCAAGGAGCCATCCCCAGCACCCGGGCCATCTTTGCTCCAATGGAGCCTCGGCTGCAGGAGGGGAAGAGAGAGACAGAGAGGAAGGAGAGGGGGAGGGGTGGAGAAGCAAATGGGCGCTTCTCCTGTGTGCCCTGGCCGGGAATCGAACTGGGACTTCTGCACACCAGGCCGACGCTCTACCACTGAGCCAACCGGCCAGGGCCTCTGCAGAAGTTCTTACAGCTGATGAGACCCTGTTCTCAAGGAGAAAGACTGAGAGAGTCTTCTCCTGGGGCTGACTGTGCCCCCAAAAGTGGCTAATACCATCAATTAGATCCAACAATAGGCTCACAGGGACCCTCACTTTGAATGTCCATGCTCCAGCTTCTCTCTCTTCCCCCTTTGGAATCTTGCCCAGCAGGGTAGGATATCCAGCCCCCAGGCCATCTGACTGTGAAATACCCTCCTATTCAATGCACATGAGTCACTGTGCCTATGCTGATCACAGAGAGCAGAATTCACCTTAGCTGGGTCAGGTGTGAGGAGCCCTTCCTTAGGATACCACTCTAACAAGGATTGTTAGGTCCTGAATTGATGCTCTCTACATCTGGCCACTGGATGTGCCAGCCCTGGGCCTTCCTGGCTGGAACCTAGTGCAGACCAGTGGGTGACACTGCCTATGATTGGCCCTCATCAAACTTCTTTGAGCCAAAAGCGATCCAGAGTTTGTGGCTTCCTCTGCCCGGCCCAGGTGCAGTTGGAAATACTAGCTGCACATCTAGGCTGACCTGGGGAAAGTTTGCTTAAAAGTCCAAGTTCCTCTGAGTTCTGCTTTCTGTAGCCTCTGTCTACTGGCTGCTTGTTGGGCTAGGCATGGTAATTCAGGGATTAGGAAGGGTAGTGGGTTTGGCTTGCCCCTTGGGCCCAGGTGTCATTCTATCCAGACTTTTTTTTACAGACCTCAGTAGTGTGTGGCCACAGGAATTCAGTGGGTGTGGCTACTGAAATCCAAAGGTGTGGTCTGCTGGCCCTACACAGCAGTGTTGGGGGGAAGTATATCTCTGGCCTCAACATCAAAAACCTGAGACACTGAATCCCCCTGCTTCCTGTCCTCTCATAATGACCCTTCACCCTGACTGGAACAGAGAGACTCCCGAGGGTAGGGCTGTTGCTTTTCCCAGGCTGGTGCTGTGCAAAGAGGATGGTCCTCCCAAGAAAGATGGCCACTTTAGTATTGGAGAATGACTCAGCACAGGGGTTCCAGTCACCATGTCTCTCCCTGTGCCTCCAACTTTACTCTCTCCTCATGCAACTCCAGTGCTCTCAGCTCTCCCCCCGCTGGAGCCCTGGGTAAGTGGATGTGAATAATATTTTCCATGTAGGCCCTTTAATATGGAACCTGCATCTCAGAAAGCTCAGTCTCTTTCTCACAACAGAAACCTTGCTCTTTTCACCACTCAGTGCTCTCTGGCTGCCTTTTCTAGGCTCTGGGGCTCTAACCTGGGGTTTCAGGCCTGGAGCTGAGGACCTATACTTCTTAGGGCCACTCTCCTCATAGTGAGAGTCCCCTAGACCCTCTGACCTGTTCTCTCTTGGAAGTGAAGCAGACTTTTCCACATTTCTTTCCTTCCTACCAGTCTCATTGAGGCTTCTTCTGTGATCCTTGGGTATAGACTCTTCTTCGTTTAGTCCAAAGTTGGTTTTTCAAGATGATTGTTCTTAAATTAAGTTGCAATCTAATTTGGTCCTGGAAAGTGGCAGTAGGAACATCTGCCTACTCTGTTGCCATCTTGGAATCCCATAATGGCTTTTTTAACTATAAAAAAATTATATACTGGAAGGTAGTTTATTTCATGCATTTAATACTTAAATAAGAACAATAAAAAAGGTACATAAAACTAAATTATGTTATAAGAGTTTTAAAATATTAATGAAAAAATATTAAATAATACTTGACAAAAAACAATAAAATTTTTATTTAAGATATTTCCATATTGCTTCTTGATTGGCAGCCTCACTTGTATTTTTTTTCACTTATGGATGGAATGAACATTACTATGGGCTCTTAGAATATGCAATTGTGCAGATGAGCTTAAACAAAGAGTAAGGAAAGTAAATTTGTGATTTCCACATTGGGTAGCTGCTCAGGTGACCACCTTAGAGAGAATCCTGATTACAGGTGCCATTTTAACAACCGGTTTGCTGAACTCAACAAAAAATTAGGTATTGGTTCTGCCAAACTTGTGCGAACTGGCACAAACCTGCTGAATCCAATCACTGCTTCTAAGACTTTGCTCTAATGCTACTTATTATGCTTGTTTAATGACCAATGGTCACTAAAATGAATTATTGAAATATTTTACATCTTAATGCTTGTTTTTCAAGGATATATAGACCATTTTCTCCTTTCAAACTTTATCATTTCTCAATCCAAAACTTTCTATATATCTATGAATCTACCTATCTATTTATCTGTAATTATATATTTATTTCTGTAATAGCCAGGCAAGAAAACAGATTCATACACCAAACCAAGTGTGGTAAAAAAACTACTTGTCTCACAGAGTTAATAGTTGACTTTCTATGACTGTGATTCAACTATACTTTGTTAGCCTTTTGATAAAACTTTTTATTGAATCTGATGCAGAATTTCAGAACCACTCCACTTCTGAGCTTGATTGCCAAACCTATAAATTAATAAAATTAACAAGGACATTGAACCCATGCAGTGGAGGCATAAAAAAGGCAATTTCACAAAGTATACCACAGAGTTTGAGCTACAAAACTCTTTTAACAGATTGCCTGGTCATAGTTTCAATTTTTATTTGCCATGGTATTATTGTATACAATTTTTCATGAATAAAAACAAGTGATTGCATTGAAGAATAATTTGTCACCTCTTCTAGTAGAGTTTGATAGAACTATTTAAAGCCATGTGATTGATGAATTATTTATAAATAATTCTGTACTATACTAATGTCTGGTAGCAATGCTATGGTTATGGAGCTATCAGCCTTTCCAATAGATTGTGGCCTTTCTTTCCCCTCAGTGTGGATCACTTGCCCATTTTAAATTATAAAAAGTGAAAACTTGATGATGAGAATGACATTTTATAACAGAAATCACCAATGTCTCAGTAGATAGCAAAGAAAATTACCCTCTCCCCAGTCACATTTAAATTCCCAGGCACGTAGAATTTGGAGGCAAAGGAGTTAGAATAAACCTATATTTTCTCAAAATAAAACAAAGATGATTTATTATCAAGGAGAGTGATAAAATATATTTTACAGAGGATTTAAGGAAAGATGATTGCACATAAAATCCTGAGCAAGCTTGCTCTCATATCACCCTTTGCACATATACAGAGGACAGTTTCCTGTCAGAGTCAAATCTACCCTTGTAAACTCTCTCCAAGCAGAATTGCTCATCCCCCTTACTCAACTCATTGAACTGTCTATCACAAGGATGAGAAAGGTGTGGTGCTCATGGTCATGACAGACAGCACTAGTCAACTACAGTACCTCTCTTTGCTACTGAACCTGGCTTGGCCAAAACATAATTAACCTAAGCACTGTATTCTCTGAGGATGTACTCAAATACTTCCATGCTATAGAAAGGGCAAACCATTTTTTTAAAAAAAATTGTTACATGACCAGGACTGGAAGCAAGGTCTAAATTCTACTTCAAATCAGTTTCACAACTGTTCTAGGCACTCTGGAGATAGTGAAAAAATCAAGGTACTACCCTAGTGCTCCATTAGCTCACCAGGCTGCATATACCTATCTTGCTTTCTTTTAGAGCAAAACACCCAGCCCTGGCTGGTTAGCTCAGCCAGTTAGAACATTGTCTTAAAACACCAAGATGTGGATTAAGTTCCCAGTCATGGCACATATGGGAAGCAAGCAGTGAATGCACAACTAAGTGGAACAACAAATAAATACTTCTGTGTCTCTGTCTTTGTCTCTCTCACCCGTCCTCTCTCTCGCTAAAAATAAAAAATAGAGCAAAGTACCTAGTTTATGACTTTAAAATGCTCATAGAATGATAAGAATGAACAGAATTTGGACAGACAGGCCATGTCCTGAGATTTTGGTTTTAAAAATTAGCTATATTACATTAGAATTACTTGAGTGTTTCTCATTGCACCCCTAATCTCATCAAGCCTGCCATAATTTAAGCCATTATCATCCCCTACCTGGAATAGGCACTAGCATTCTATCTCATAGATTTTTAACCATGGTCCATGCATAGATAGAATTTGGGGGTGGGGACTATCCATAAAACTTTGATGAAAAAATAAAAATCTTCATTTTTACCAACCTTTCATTGAACTTCAGTTATGCATTTTCTTCAATTATGTCTATATGTAGGAAACCACACCAACTCAGGTAGAATCTCTGACTTGTTATCAATGAAAATCACAGAACTTTTGACATGTTACAGATGTTGAAAATACATTGAAATAGTCTTTGTTCTCATCGTGACTTTGAAATTATAGCGGATCACCAGTAGATTCAGTCAATTATTTAATGTCTTCATAAAGAGATACTCATTCCTCAGTGGCAGTTTTCTTTTTATATTTGTCTAACCTTATTTTGTAGAACTGTTTCCTTCATAATTCCCTGTATTTTACAAGCATTCAAAAACATTTTTTTCTGAGGAGAGCAAAGAAACCAAAGGGACACAAAAAGTTTTTCCTGGTTTCTGTTTTCATCTGCACTCTGTCACTTCTTCTTGCTGCCATCTCAGTGATTTTTTTTTTTTTTTACACAGGGACAGAGAGAGAGAGTCAGAGAGAGGGATAGACAGGGACAGACAGACAGGAATGGAGAGAGATGAGAAGCATCAATCATCAGTTTTTCATTGCAAGACCTTAGTTGTTCATTGATTGCTTTCTCATCTGTGCCTTGACCACGGGCCTTTAGCAGACGAAGTAACCCCTTGCTCCAGCCAGTGACCTTGGGTCCAAACTTTTGCTCAAACCAGATGAGCCTGCGCTCAAACCAGATGAGCCTGCGCTCAAGCTGGCGACCTCGAAGTCTCAAACCTGGGTCCTCTGCATCCCAGTCCGATGCTCTATCCACTGCACCACAGCCTGGTCAAGCCATCTCAGGGATTTTTTATCAAAGGTTTGCTTATAGCTTGTCTCTCCCGTGCTTGACCCATCCTATTTCCCATTATGGAATGGAATCTAGACTCCCTGCCATGGTCTCACAAAACCCTACATGACTAGCCCCTACCATGTCTGTCTTCTCAGGTCACACCTGCTGCGTCTCTCAGACTCACTGAATACTCCACTTGTTGTTTGCACTGGCTCTTCCTTCTGGGAAGAAACTTGTCCATTGGTTATCTTCATGGCTCCCTCCCCATTTTATTCAGGTCTTTGCTCAACTATACCTTTATCAAGGAGTCTTTCCCTGACTACCTTACTTAAAATAACATCTCCAACCCTACCACCCTCTCTATTTTTTTAATTTATTTTTGTATATTTGAGTTTTTCAGTTATAGTTGATATACACCACTCTTCTCATTCTACTTAAGCTTCTTAATTGTTTTATAAACATCAACATATTAAATACTGATGTTCCCCCAGTGGACTCAAGGGGCTCAAGTTTGTGACAATATAAGGAATAGGTAAATAATGTGAGAACACTGCATAGGTAAGTAATATACAGGTAAGACAAAACAATAGAATACCCAGGGGCCAAGGTAATATGCCTTATTATGTTTCCAGAGTCTTCTTTCCCAGCAGGAAAACTTAGGTCATGGTCTGAAAATAAGTCAGGTAATTTTACTTTGGTCCTCAGCAAGAGGAATTCTGGGAGATCTAAGCAAAAGAAGCATGTGGCCTGGAGAATGAGGCCCAATATTGAGATGAAGTAAAGCCTGTATTTCTCAGGTGCAAAATGGGGACATCAACTCCACATACTCCTACTCCTCAGGGCTGCACAAGACTGAAATGAGATCAAAAGATGAAAAGTGTAGCCCAGGGCCTGCCATGTGGCAGGTACTCAGAGAAAGGTTAGTTGCCACTTTTATTGTTGTTTTCATTATAGAAATGAATAATTTATCTACTATATTGTAAGCTTTAGACCAAAGCCTTTTCACCTGGGAGCCTGCAAAAGGCTTCACAAGAGTTGTGAAGGTCAAATACTTTCAGCACGATAATATCTAGATTTCCCTAGAAAAGGGAGTGTGATAAACCCCTTCTATCTCCCTTCCTATATTCATTTATCAAGGCGTGGACAAAGGGGCCTGTGAGGAATGGCACTCTGAGAGAGGCATAGAGCTAAATATTGTAAATTTAACTAAATTAATAGGGGACAGTATTTGTCTTAATTGGATCAATGCATTGTGGAAAAGAAGACTAAATATTCATGAACTTTATATATCAAAATAACAACACTAGAATTCAAAGAATTTCTTACCATGAAGGTTAGAACGATGCTCCATGTCCCCAGAAGGAAAAGGACTGCTCATAGCAGCTGATCAGTAGTGGTGAAGGGAAAATCTTGTGTAAGTGAAGAAGCATCAGTGCTGCTTATAGTTTACTGGGCATCAAAATTTTCTGCAACATATGCTGAAATGCCCAGAGATTCCAACTCAGAGGGTGAAAGGTAAATTTCAAGAACCTGCAATTGTAATACCAGCTGATCTACTACAAATTGAACAAGAGGTAATGCTGTATCTTGTGTGCCAATGAGACTTTGTGGTAGTTTGTTATGCAGCAAAGCCTGACAAATACACCAAGTGTGAAACACACACCCCCTTATTTTTCTTTTGGCAAAAGGGAATTTGTAAGCTATGTTATAGACACAGCAATAGTAAGTGACTTTGTGTCCTGAACGTTATTAGAAGGGCTTATTTATGGCTCTTACGCCAGATAATTAGCACCCAAATTGGCCCAAGAACATTTACTCTGCCTCAGAACTAGTCACATTGGTTTAACTGCCAATTTAGATGGGTGGGGATACAGCAATCCCTCTACTGGGTATATACCCCAAAAACTCAGAAACATTGACTTGTAAAGACACATGCAGCCCATGTTCATTGCAGCATTGTTCACAGTGGCCAGGACATGGAAACAACCAAAAAGCCCATCAATAGATGACTGGATAAAGAAGATGTGGCACATATACACTATGGAATACTACTCAGCCATAAGAAATGATGACATCGGATCATTTATACCAAAATGGTGGGATCTTGACAACATTATACGAAGTGAAATAAGTAAATCAGAAAAAACCAGGAACTGCATTTTTCCATACGTAGATGGGACATAAAAGTGAGACCAAGAGACATTGATAAGAGTGTGGTGGTTACGGGGGGAGGGGGGAGAGGGAGAGGGAAGGGGGAGGGGAAGGGGCACAAAGAGAACTAGATAGAGGGTGACAGGACAATCTGACTTTGGGTGATGGGTATGCAACATAATTGAACTTTAAGATAACCTGGACATATTATCTTTGAATATATGTATCTTGATTTACTGATGTCACCCCATTAAAAATAAATACAATAAAAAAATAAAAAAAATTAAAAAAAAGATGGGTGGGGATAGAGAGAGTGGTTTTTGCTCTCCTTACATGCTCATTTCTCAATAAACCAACCTATAGTTACAAGTAGTGCCAAAGCTCCTTTGGATAATTTGCATATTTTTTTGGTAAAATACTGACTTTTGGAGATCTGATTAAATGTATCTTGCTACAGCACACTTTTACTTGAATATATACCAGCCCTGGTTCAGCTATAAGAAAGGAATTATTAGTCAGATTTAAGAAAAGTAATGAATAAGACTGTGAAAAATGTGTTTGCCACCAAGCAAACACAAGGCAATAATACACAGGAATGGTAGAGGCACTCAGCAGTGGGATAAAATTACAGCCTCACTTACAACTCATGGTTGTTGCCCATAGACTAAATTAAATAAGACATTTACTCATTTTCATAGAAACCTGGATAAATAGCTACTGCAGAGTTTGTGAACTGAAAGAAGTGACTGAACTTTATTCAACTTTGGGCTCCCAATACCTGGTTTCAAGCCTGTTGCTCAAGTGTTAAACGGACACACAGGAGTCAGAATTAATTTCTTAAAATGTAAGACCTCTCATGTTAACCCTCTGCTCCCATCTCAGTCAGATAAACTAAAATTCCCTTTGATGATTTAAGAGCCCTACTTTGAAACTCCTACTCTACCCTCATCTGTCTTCCCTTAATCTGCAACACACTCATTCTTCCCCAGCCACACAGGCCTCCCCCTGTTTCTCAAACTCACCAAAATTGCTTTTTCTCCATGACCTTTTTATTTCCTAACTCCTCTACACTATTGCTCTTCCCTTGGGTACCTGAACAGCTCATTCTCCACTTCCTTGAGGTCTCTATTAATATATTTCCCTCTTTGTTTGGCCTTCCATGGCCGCCACCATATATAATATTGTAACTGCCAACATAATAATGAACGTTGTTATATTTATCTCTCTCTAGCTAGATTGTAAGCTCCCCAATTAAGAGATTTTTATATATTTTTTGTTTATTGCTTTATCTTAAAACAGTATCTGGGGAGTGACATCAGGGAAATGGTGCCGTGAGGGGACCTCCTGATACGTCTCCCTGAAATTTCAACAAATTCAACAACTGGAGACAGAAAAACAATCCCAGGATCATCTGAAATACACATACATCAAACAAAGGTACAATTGGATGAAAAGGTGGCTGAATATATAATCCACTCTGAAGGAAATAAGACGGAGAACAGAGTATTCTGCTTTCCTCACTGGCCTGAGCAAGGGCTGCTTTCACTTGGAATTGAGAGGAAGAGAGGGCCAGGGACGTGGAAAAAGCTGAGCTATGGCAGAGACGTATAAGCCGGGGAGAGGGTGGGTTGGCAGCTCAGCCCATGTGGAGCTAATGCCAGCGGCAGACCACGGCAGAGGTGGGCAAGCAGTTGCCCTGTTTACTCCCGGTGTCCCAGTCAGCGAGGAAGTGGATCCACCTGGCACTTTGGACATGGGTGCTCGCGTTCCTGGACAGAGGGGCTGGGTCAGAGACTGTCACTAGTGGCCCTCTGCATGGGCTGAGACCAGAGTTCCTGTATAATCCTGGATTCCTGAATAACAATGCATGGGAAGTGCACCAGAGCCTGCTTCCCTACTCCCGGACCTGTCCGAGAGTGGCGCCTCCGCCAGCCATACAGGCTAACAAAGCACATTCCTGGGAAAGAGAACTACGGATGCACTAGGAGGAAGCGCACATAGGCAGCTTGCAGGCAGCCTCTGGAAAACAGACCCATGGAATGCTGAAAGGAGCCTAATCCACAGTCCACTGCCCAGCTGGCTTACGCTAGTGGCTCTGGCTGACAAAGCCCTCTTTCCCAGAGCTGCAATTTACACAGACCCGGAGGAGGGGCTTGATAGTTCTTACGGCCTCTTGCTCTCCAGGCAGTGGCTGGGGCAACTTCACAGCTGGGTCCCAGGCTGCTGATTCAGGAAGGAGAGATTTAGGAAGAGGCTCAGGACTCTCCAATTGTTGGAGCCTGCAAATGCTGAAAAACCCTACCTACCAATGGGACTGAGGCCTAGTTTATGTCAGCACCATAGCAACACATCAACTGCAAATCTCTGCCTACAAGTGCTAGAGGGGAAGAACCTGGGGTACAGCACCACCAGCCAAAAAGAGAGAGAAGAAAGGAAAAGGAAGAAGATAACATCTCAAAACCAGAAAAAATCTATAGTCTTTACAGCTAGTGCTTGACTTATGACCACGATTGGTTCTGACAGACTGGTCATAACATGATTTGATCATGATTTGAGTAGGCTATATGTACAATACTGTGAAATGATGTTATAAAAATCTTTATGTCATATTTTATCATAATTTTCTTTCATTATTGTTATATATCATAATTTTCTTTGTTCATTTTATGCCATTTGTATCATCTCTACACCATTTTGTTTCTTATTTTTACATTTGTCAGGTTTAAGTAAAAGACTGCATAACCAGTTCAATTGGTTTAATATTTTCAAAGACAATTTCCTCTTGGTAGACATCTTGGTAGGGGTTTGATGAAAAATATTCAAGAGAGAAAACACAAATTGTCATACTGAGTCTGGGATAACAGTTGAAATGGAGCACACAGAGATGGTAGTGCTGCTGGAAGCTGGTCCGCACTGTCATACACCCAGCTGGGCAATGCTTGAGATGCCAGATGCCGAGCAGTCGTGGCTAGTGATTGTGGTCGTCAAGTCGAATGGTCATAAGTTGATCAATATTTGTATAACATTTTCCTTGTATTTTTTAAATCTTTTTTTTTCTTTTTTCTTCCACCTTGGTCATTTCATCCTCTTTCAGTTTTATTCTTTTCTTTTCATTTTGAACTTTATTATCCAAAGGTGTTACATTTTTTATTCTTTTTTTCCTATAAGTGTTAACATTCCAAAAAACTTAACTCAATTATTTTTTTCTCTCTCTCTTTCTTTCTGTTTCTTCTTTTCTCTTTCACTTTTTCTCTCATTTGAATCTCAAGCACAAATTATTTTATTCTGAATTTAATTTTTTTGTGCCATTATTGTGTGCTTTTTACTTCACTTTTTATCTTTTAAGCATCTTCCCAAACTCCAGCTCTCCATTCTCTGTAATATTTGTTCATTTAGTATAATAGAATTTTCATTTTTCACTGTATTTCTTTCTTTTCTCTTTTTCTTTATTTCTTCTCTTCCTTCATTTGACTATCATTTACAAGCAAATTATTTTAGTCTTGATCCAAAATTTTTCCTTGTGGCATTTTGTGGGTTCTTGACTTGGTTTTTGCCTCTTTGTCACTTCCCCCCAAATCAGGCCCTCCATTCTACATACTTTTGTTCCACTTAGCGCAATAGAATCTTCAGTTTTACACAGCACTTTCTAAAAAAATTTTTTTTCTTATCAACTCTTATTAGTGTCATTAACAATACCACTTTCAAATGCCACTAAGGGAAAAAAAAATCAAATATCATGGATACAATAGACAGAGATGTAGCTCAGATAGATGAGAAAAAAATCTACAGATAAAAATTTCAAAAGCTTGGAAACATTGGAGTTAAATGACAGAGAATTTAAAATTGAAGTCCTAAAAATGTTCAGGGGTATACAAGAAAGAGCAGAAAGGCAATTTAGGGAGCATAAAAAACAATTCAATGAACAGAAAGAATACATCACCAAGGAAATTGAAACTATGAAAATGAATCAAACAAAGATGAAAAACTCAATTTATGACTGAAAAACGAGGTAACAAGCTTAGCCAATAGAACAGGCATGACAGAGGAGAGAATTAGTGACATAGAAGACAGGCAACTAGAGGCAATACAGAGAGAGGAGGAGAAGGACTTATGAATTAAAAATAATGAGAAAGGAGATGACGTCAGAGTAATGGCGTGGTAGGAAGCGATACTGATAAATCTCCCCCAAAACTCAACAAGATCTTCAACCAGAAACAGAAAAACCTATCCTTGGAGCCTCCAGATGTTTCGCAATACACCTGAAGGTATGGTCGAGCGAAAAATTGGCTAAATATATAATCAAACCCCGAAGGAAATAGGGAGTAAGAAATGTTCTGCCTTCCTCACTAACCTAAATAGTGCTGCTTTCACTGGGAACTGAGAATATATAGAAACTGAGGCAGGCAAAGGGGGTGAATAAATCCAGGCCGAGGCACAAACGGCCAAACCAGGCTGTGGCATGGAGATCCAAGCCAAGGAAAAACTGCCTGTGGCAACCCAGTCAATACAAGCTAACACTCACGCCAAACCCAGACAAAGAAAGCCAAGTGGGGCAGCTATTTTCCCTGATGTCCTGGTCGGTGCTTGCAGATAGTGGGCGAGAGAGTCCTCTGAGTGCCTCAGCAGTGGGTGCTTGTGTTACCCCACAGAGAGGCAGAGTCAGGGGCCTTTGTGGGGCTGAAAGTGGAATCTCTGGGCTGCCCCAGCACCCTGAAAAAGCCACGCATGGGGAGGGAGCGAGAGCCAATTCCAATACTGGAACTTTTCCGTGCAGGAGAGGATTCACTCAGAGGGTGAGGCAGCTGGCCTGATATCCTGGTTGGTGCACACAGAGAGTGGGCAAGACACTCTAGCACCTCAGGAGTGGGCGCCCATGTTATCCCACAGAGGGACAGAGTCAGGGGCCTTTGTGTGGGCCAAAAGCAGAATCTCGGGCCGCCCCAGTGCCCTGAAAAAGCCGTGCATGGGGAGGGAGTGAGAGCCAATTCCAACGCTAGAACTCTTCCGTGTGGGTGGGGGTTTCACTCAGAGGGTAAGACTGCCAGCCTGATATCCTGGTCTGTGCACAGATAGTGAGCAAGAGTTTCCTTCAAGTGCCCCAAAAGTGGGCGCCCGCCCGTGTTACCGGACAGAGTAGCAGAGCCAGAGGTCTTTGAGTGGGTGGAAGCCCCGCCTGATTATGCTAGCAGCTCTGACTGACTGAGCCTTACCCAGAGCCCTGTGCTGAGGGGAATAGAGTGGGGAGTTGCCAGCTCTTTGAGCCTCTTACTGTCCAGGCAGAGGAAGCAGCAACCCCATAGCTGGATTATCAGGCTAATAATTGAGGAAGGAAAGACTAAGAGGGAGGCTCCAGGAACACAGACTCTCTCACTGTCGGAGCCTATAAATGCTAATGAGCCTCGACTGCCAACGAGACTGAAGCACGATACATGACATCACCATATCAACTGCAAACCTCTACCTGAGTGTGCCAAAGGGGCAGAACTCGGGGTACAGAGTCACCGAAAAGGAAGAGGGAGAGAAAATAAAAAGCAAGAAGATAACCTCTTGGAGAGACAAGATGGCACTGGAGTAGGCGGACATACCAGCATCTACCTCCCAGAACCAAGGTGGATTACAAACTAATTTTATGAACTATCATCTGAAAAAACCAACTTTGGACTAAACTAAAAGGACACTTCAACCAAGGAACGCTGAAGAAGCCACACAGAGACTGGTAAAAAAAAAGCGGAAACGCGAAGAGGGCTGCCCAGCTCCTCGGAGCGAACGGCAGCAGGGGGAGACTCGCGTGGCAAGAAGTGAATTTAGCAGAGGGGAAAGGGTCCTGAGCCCCAGGAACAAAACCCCAGCCTACAGCCCCAGAGCCCAGAAGAGGCGTAAGGACAGTATTTAGCTGGAAACAAGTCAGGACACTGTTTGTGAGAGAGTCTGATTTCTCAGACCCAGGATCATTCTTAAAGGGACCGCGCAGAACATCTCTCTCAAAAACAATCACCTGGGGCTCCTGGGGACAGGGGGAGAGAGGAGAAAACCACAGTAACAGGAAGAGAGTGCAATCTAGAAGGCATAGGGAGAGACATTTTGGGAGATAGCCACCCTAACCCCTGGGACGAGTCACTCCCCAAAGCTGAAGTGAATATTTCCCCCAGAAACAGCAATACCAGCAAAGGGAAGCAGGAGAGCAGCCAAACAAGCTCCCCCGTAGCATTCAGACCAGAGTTGCATAGAAGGAGGGAGCTTTCGGGTCTACAGTAGTGAGTCTTAGGGTCCAAGCTGCAACGCCCCCACCCACGCGGCTGAGGGCACACCAGAGAGCGGGCGGCAGTGGGAGACAAAAGCGCAGTTCTGCTGGCAGGGGCGGAAGCCGGCTGGCCACCACTGGGCTCAGGTGTGAGCTCAATCTTGCCCGACTGAGGAGAAGGGGGCATGCAAAAGCGGTCAAGCTCAGCTGCCGGCAGCCTGTAATCCAGCCTCCGGGAGAAGGGCAGGAACCCCGGAAAGGGTAGAAACCAGCCCCGGAGCAAGGGCAGAGGAGCACAACCCTGCCCCGCCCATGCAACCCAGGCTCGCGGTCTGACTGGGTAGCCGGCTCCTCCCGCGGGGGTGGAGCCAAAAGCCCAGAAGAGGCAGAGTTCCGCTACAGAGCTGAGCTTGGGCACACAGCCTTGCTCGGCGGTAGAGCCAAGGCTAGCAGCTGTTCCTTGAGTGGGATCATCCTGTAAAGGCAGGGCAAAAGCTCGGAAACAGGCGGAGACCCGCAGCTGAGCAAAGGTGCTCGCCAGTGCCCTCAGGACCGAGCATAACATCACAAACAGGGGTGGGGCAAAGGCCAAGGCCACCAACCCTTGTGCACCCGAGCAGGTGATCACAGCCACTCCCGTGAAGAGAAAATGCGGAGGCAGAGAAATACAACACAAATAAACCAAGAGAAATCCCCAGAAAAGGACCTAAGTGAATCAGATATAACCAAATTACCAGATGCAGAGTTTAAAATAACGATTGTTAGGATGCTCAAAGATATTAGAAAAACCATAGATGGCCATTACAAAAACCTAAATAAAGAGATAACAAATATAAAAAAGGACATTGAAATAATAAAAAAGAATTAGACAGAAATGACAAATACAATATCTGAAATAAAGAATACAATGGAAGGAATTAAAAGCAGGATGGATGAAGCAGAGAATCGAATCAGTGAGTTAGAGGACACAATAAATAAAGGCACAGAAGCAGAGCAGAAAAAAGAAGAGACTCAAAAAGTCTGAGGAAACTCTAAAAGAGCTCTGTGACAACATGAAGAGAAATAACATCCGCATCATAGGGGTTCCTGAAGAAGAAGAGAAAGAACAAGGGATAGAGACTTTGTTCAAACATACCATAGTGGAAAACTTCCCCCAATTAAAGCAGGAAAACATTTCACATGTTCAGGAAGCAAAGAGAACTCCATTAAGGAGAAACCCCCAAAAAACCAACACCAAGACACATCATAATTAAATTACCAAAGCTAAATGATAAAGAGAAAATATTAAAAGCTGCTAGAGAAAAAAAAGACTATCACCTACAAAGGAGCCCCCATAAGGATGACGTCTGACTTCTCAACAGAAACATTTGAGGCCAGAAGGGAATGGCAAGAAATATTCAAAGTAATGCAGAACAAGAACCTACAACCAAGACTACTTTATCCAGCAAGGCTATCATTTAAAATTGAAGGAGATATAAAAAGCTTTACAGACAAAAAAAAAAAAACAAAACTCAAGGATTTCACTGCAACCAAACCAAGGCTGCAAGAAATGCTAAGGGACCTGTTGTAAACAGATCAAAGAAAAAAAAAGAATATAGCAAAAGAGAAAAACAGTTTTAAAGAAAAAAATGGCAATAAACAATTACATATTAGTAATAACTTTAAATGTTAATGGATTAAATGATCCGATCAAGAGACATAGGGTAGCTGCGTGGATAAGAAAACAGGACCCATACATATGCTATCTACAAGAGACACACCTTAAATCAAAAGATGCACACAGACTGAAGATAAAAGGATGGAAAAAAATATTTCACGCAAATGGAAATGAAAAAAAAAGCTGGGGTAGCAATACTTATATCAGACAAAATGGACTTTAAAACAAAAACCATAGTTAGAGATAAAGAAAGTCACTACATAATGATAAAGGGAGCAATCCAAAAGGAAGATATAACCATTATAAATATCTATGCAACTAATATAGGAGCACCTAAATATATAAAGCAGACTTTGATAGACTTAAAGGGCGAGATCAACAGCAATACTATAATAGTAGGGGATTTCAATACCCCATTAACATCATTAGATAGATCCTCAAGAAAGAAAATTAACAAAGAAACAGCGGACTTAAAGGACATATTAGAGCAACTCGATTTAATAGATATCTTCAGAACCTTTCACCCTAAAACAGCAGAATATACATTCTTTTCAAGCGCTCATGGTACATTCTCTAGAATAGACCACATGTTAGGGCACAAAAGCGGGCTCAACAAATTTAAGAAGATTGAAATCATATCGAGCACTTTCTCTGATCACAATGGCATTAAACTAGAAATCAACCACAATAGAAAAATTGAAAAACATTCAAACACTTGGAAACTACATAGCACGTCATTAAACAATGAATGGGTTAACATTGAGATCAAAGAAGAAATTAAAAAATTCCTAGAAACAAACGATAATGAGCATACATCAACTCAAAATTTTTGGGACACAGCAAAAGCAGTCCTGAGAGGGAAGTTTATAGCATTACAGGCACACCTCAAGAAGCTAGAAAAAGCTCAAATACACAACTTATCCCTGCATCTAAAAGAACTAGAAAAAGAACAGCAAGTAAAGCCCAGAGCTTGTAGAAGGAAGGAAATAATAAAGATCAGAGCAGAAATAAATGACATAGAGGCTAAAGAAACAATACAGAGGATCAATGAAACCAGGAGCTGGTTCTTTGAAACGGTAAACAAGATTGATAAATCTTTAAAAAGACTCACCAAGAAAAAAAGAGAGAGGACTCAAATAAAATTAGAAACGAGAGTGGAGAAATAACAACTGACACAACAGAAATACAAAATATTGTAAGAAAATACTATGAAGAACTGTACGCCAAAAAACTAGACAACCTAGACGAAATGGACAAATTCCTTGAACCATATAATCTTCCAAAAATCAATCTGAAAAAATCAGAAAACCTAAACAGACCAATTACAACAAATGAGATTGAAACAGCTATCAAAAAACTCCCGAATAAGAAAAGTCCTGGGCCCGATGGCTTCAAAAGTGAATTCTACCAAATATTCAAAGAAGAACTAACTGCTATCCTTCTCAAACTATTTCCAAAAATTCAAGAGGAAGGAAGACTTCCAAACTCCTTTTATGAGGCGAGCATTATTCTGATTCCAAAACCAGGCAAAGACAACACAAAAATAGAAAATTATAGGCCAATATCCCTGATGAACTTAGATGCAAAAATCCTCAACAAAATATTAGCAAACCGGATCCAACAATATATGGAAAAAATCATACACCATGATCAATTAGGATTTATTCTTGGGAGGCAAGGCTGGTACAATATTCGCAAATCAATCAATGTTATTCATCACATAAACAAAAGAAAGGAGAAAAACCACATGATAATTTCAATAGATGCAGAAAAAGCATTTGATAAAGTCCCAGCACCCATTCATGATCAAAACTCTCAGCAAAGTGGGAATACAAGGAACATACCTCAACATGATAAAGGCCATCTATGACAAACCCACAGCCAACATCATACTCAATGGGCAAAAATTAAAAGCAATCCCCTTAAGACCAGGAACAAGGCAGGGGTGCCCCCTTTCACCACTCTTATTCAACATAGTTCTGGAAGTGCTAGCCACAGCAATCAGACAAGAAAAAGCAATAAAAGGCATCTAAATTGGAAAAGAAGAAGTAAAACTATCATTATTTGCAGATGACATGATATTGTATATAGAAAACCCTAAAGTCTCAGTCAAAAAACTACTAGACCTGATAAATGAATTTGGCAAGGTGGCAGGATATAAAATCAATCCTCAGAAATCAGAGGCATTTTTATATACTAATAACGAACTGTCAGAAAGAGAAATCAGGGAATCAATCCCCTTTACCATTGCAACCAAAATAATAAAGTACCTAGGAATAAATCTAACCAAGGAGATTAAAGACTTGTACTCGGAAAATTATAAAACATTGATAAAAGAAATCACGGAAGATACGAATAAGTGGAGGCATATACCGTGCTCATGGTTAGGAAGAATAAACATCATTAAAATGTCTATATTACCCAAAGCAATTTATAAATTCAATGCAATACCGATTAAAATACCAAAGACTTCAAAGACATAGAACACATATTCCAAAAATTTATATGGAACCAAAAAAGAACACGAATAGCCTCAGCAATCCAGAAAAGGAAGAAAAAAGCGGGAGGTATCACACTTCCAGATATCAAGTTATATTATAAGGCCATTGTACTCAAAACAGCATGGTACTGGCATAAGAACAGGCACATAGATCAATGGAACAGAACAGAGTACTCAAAAAATAAACCCACAGCTCTATGGACAACTGATATTTGACAAAGGAGGTAAGACAATACAATGGAGTAAAGACAGCCTCTTCAACAAATGGTGTTGGGAAAACTGGACATCTACCTGCAAAAAAATGAAACTAGAACACCAACTTACAACACTCACAAAAATAAACTCAAAATGGATAAAAGACTTGAATGTAAGCCGTGAAACCAGAAGCATCTTAGAAAAAAACATAAGCAGTAAGCTCTCTGACATCTCTCGCAGCAATATATTTGCTGATTTGTCTCCACAGGAAAGTGAAATAAAAGACAGGATAAACAAATGGGACTTTATCAAACTAAAAAGCTTCTGCACAGCTAAAGACAATAAGAACAGAATAAAAAGACAAACTACACAATGGGAGAACATATTTGACAATACGTCTGATAAGGGGTTAATAACCAAAATTTATAAAGAACTTGTAAAACTTAATACCAGGAAGACAAACAATCCAATCCAAAAATGGGCAAAAGAAATGAATAGACACTTCTTCAAAGAGGACACACAGATGGCCAACAGGGATATGAAAAAATGTTCAACATCACTAATGATTAGAGAAATGCAAATTAAAACCACAATGAGATATCACCTCACACCAGTCAGAATGGCGCTCATCAATAAAACAACACAGAATAAGTGCTGGCGAGGATGTGGAGAAAAGGGAACCTTCCTGCACTGCTGGTGGGAATGCAGACTGGTGCAGCCACTGTGGAAAACAGTATGGAGATTCCTCAAGAAATTAAAAATCGAACTGCCTTTTGACCCAGCTATACCACTGTTAGGAATATACCCCAAGAGCACCATAGCACTGTTTGAAAAGAAGAAATGCACCCCCATGTTTATGGCAGCATTGTTCACAATAGCAATGATTTGGAAAGAGCCCAAGTGTCCATCAGAGGATGAGTGGATTAAAAAGCTTTGGTATATATATACTATGGAATACTACTCAGCCATAAGAAATGATGACATAGGATCTTTTACAACAACATGGATGGGCCTTGATAACATTATACTGAGTGAAAGAAGTAAATCAGAAAAAACTAAGAACTACATGTTTTCATACATAGGTGGGATATAAAGATGAGACTCAGAGACATGAACAACATTGTTGGGGTTACAGGGTGGGGGGAGGAGAGGGAGGGGGTTGGGGGAAGGGAGGAGCAGAAAGATCATGGCTTTTCAGCATTTGCCATATTCCCCCCTTAATCTATAGACAGACAGCAAATATCTACATATGGTGTTCCCACTATAAAGACTGCTGTCTTAGGGACAAATTCTGATAAACTATTTCAGCAGTTCCTCCTTCTTCAAAGACTTATATGTCAACATAGAGCTCCATGTTTCATAGGACATACTCAAGCTCACTCCATGCTCCCTGGAGCTTTAGCACGAGGGAATGCCCCCCTCTTTTTTTTTTAGTATTTATTTATTTACTTTTTGTATTTTTCTGAGGATGGGGATGGGGAGACAGTCAGACAGACTCCTGCATGCGCCTGACTGGGATCCACCTGGCATTGCTACCAGGGAGGAATGCTCTGCCCATCTGGGGTGTTGCTCTGTTACAACCGGAGCCATTCTGGCAAATCCCCACTCTATTCCCACTCCATGCAGGGCTCTGGGTAAGGCTCAATCAGTCAGAGCTGCTAGCATAATCAGGTGGGGCTTCAGCCCACACAAAGACCTCTGACTCTGCCCCTCTGTCTGGTAACATGGGTGCCCACTCCCGGGGTGCTCAGAAGAATCTCTCACTCACAATCTGTGCACACTGACCAGGATATGAAGCAGGCTGCCTCTCACTTCGAATGGGACCCCCGCCCACATGGAAAAGTTCCAGCACAGTGATTTTTGCTCCCGCTCCCTCCCTGTGCACCGCTTTTCCAGAGTGCAGGAATACCCCTGAGATTCTGCTTTCAGCCCACAACACAAAGGCCTCTGACTCTGCCCCTCTGTCCAGTAACATGGGCTCCCATTCTTGGTGGCGCTCAGAGGAATCTCTCGCCCACTCTCCTTTTATGCCGATCAGGATATGAACCAGGTTGGCCACCTCTCTCTCCCAGTGAGACCTCTGCCTGCATGGAAAAGTTCCAGCGTTGGAATTAGCTCTCACTCCCTTACCGTGCGTGGCTTCTTCAGGGTGCAGGGACGCCACTGAGATTTTGCTTTCGGCCCACACAAAGGCCTCTGACTCTGTCTGGTAACATGGGCTATTTGTGTATTCCTAATTAAGATAAAATAGGTGATGCATTAGTGTTTTCCCTGTCTGCTGCCTGAGTCTTAAGAAGAAGAAATTCAGTGAAAAATAAACCCTCAGTCACGCCCCCCCCCCAATTCTGATGAATTGCTTTGGGAGAGGTTCTTGTGAAAGATGGTTCTTTTCTTGTAGAAAGAAGTAGGAAAAGACACCCTAAATGTTCTAAGCTTTGGAAGAGATTGTGGCTGCATCTATGGCATTCTAACTAGCCATTAATATCAGAATTGAAGAACCAATGTTGCTTTCTTGGCTTTCCCTGAATGGAAAAGATGTAGGCCCAAGTGGTTCTGAACCAAGTCTTATGGGTAGAAACCTTAGAACACTGTCCACTTTAAGGGTCCTAAATCTTAGGTCAGAGCAGGAGAAGTGAAGGGAGGAATTAAGATATGTTTCACCTTTATTTTTTTCTTGTATAGCTTTCTTAAATATTGGGATTAAAGAATACATACATATAGTAAACCAAATTGGTGGGCTAAAGAAAACTCACACTGTAAACTAAAGTCATTTCAAAATAATACAAGGGAGGGTGTATTAAATAATTATTAGGGATGTAGGAAAAACTAGGGATAAAGGAAAAATTTAAATATATTAAATAAATTCTGTGCATGGATAGGAATTTTCTCAGAAATCCAGGGAAGTACAGACACTTCATATATTAAATATTGGCAATGTGTGAATAAGGTGTATTAAGCACATTAACTAAGTATGACTTTTATTGAAACCTCATTAGGCAAGTTAAAGTATCCTGATGTATTGATAAGCATCAGAATGTTAATACAACTTGAGTAATTAACATAAGACTATTTTTTTCACCATTTAGGAAACATTTGTAGTGAATTTAGACAACTTGTTCAAAGTCAAACAACTAGAATTGGCAGAGCCATAATGTGAACCTGGCTCTTTCTCTTCCTAAGTGCTTGTCACTACACCCCACTGCTTCACTGGAAGCATGAAAGAATTAAATTTATAGCACATCAAAGTAATAAAATATTACATAGAAAAGAGGTCATTGTAAAACTCATTTTCCAATAATGCTATTACTGGAATCTCAATGTTTCAAACAGTGTTTTGGATGAATTCAACTCTTACCCATGTCTTTTACTATGTGTTATATTTTATTTAACTCTCCAGCTGAATACTATTTCTCACTAGATTCCTCATCTCTTTCATTTAGCATGGACACTGTTTCTTCACACAATATTCTTAAACCTTCAATCTGAATACTACATATTTTTCAGAACCTAGATAAATGTCTTTTCTTTGAAGCAATCCTATATTTACTCAAGAAATTAGGTACTTACCTCTTTATACAGCTCACTAAGAGCTGGTTTTGTTTTTGATTTATTGCTGTGATGAACAGTATACACCTCAAATATGACATAAAATAAATGTATGAAAGTAGATTACAATCCTATACTCTATAACAGGGGTCCCCAAACTACGGCCCGCGGGCCACATGCGGCCCCCTGAAGCCATTTATCCGGCCCCCGCCGCACTTCCGGAAGGGGCACCTCTTTCATTGGTGGTCAATGGGAGTAGCATAGTTCCCAATGAAATACTGGTCAGTTTTTTTATTTAAATTTACTTGTTCTTTATTTTAAATATTATATTTGTTCCCATTTTGTTTTTTTACTTTAAAATAAGATATGTGCAGTGTGCATAGGAATTTGTTCATAGTTTTTTTTATAGTTCAGCCCTCCAACGGTCTGGGGGACAGTGAACTGGCCCCCTGTGTAAAAAGTTTGAGGACCTCTGCTCTATAACAAATGGAAGACAAAACTGCCTTGCGGACATCACCAAGCATTACGGATCAGCACCTTGGAGAGTAGCCATGCCTACTAGGAACCTGGGCTTGTGTGAGCCATGGGCTTCGTCTCTTTTGACAATGTGTATGTCATTGTGTATACCTTAAAAGCTGTCTTATTTGTTATCAAGGAGGTACAGATAAAATATAAAAGATAATTTACAAAACTGAGATTTTTTTTTTTTAAGCAGAACATCACATACATTGAGCAATACTTTGGATCTCATGGCTCATATCAACACATAATATGGAATTTAAAGGAATTCCCTGTCCTGTAAACAGGATGAAGCAACTTTATGGAAGAGAAGTAACACAGACATAGGAGTCAGGAGATCTGGGATTATAATCCCAGATATGCTACTCTGGACAATCAATTTCTGCCACTAAACTTAATTTCTTTGTGTGTAAATTAATCATATTTTCTTTGCCTACTTTGGAGAGTGATTCTGGCAATAATAACATATTATGTCTAATCATCATACATATAAAGTTAATGTGTTTTTTTTTCCCCCGAGTAACAAAATCCCATAGCTCTTGTTACAACAATGTGAGTCCCGTAAACTCCAGCATGGACTGAAAACCAGCCTATTAGACAACTGCAATTGTGTGGGCAGAGAGTATTTAAACTTACCACAAGTCAGAATTATTTTAATTAAATCATTGTCTTATTTCTAAAATTGCCTATGTACTAGAAATACTATGAGATTAAAATTTAAAAATGTTCTTTTTTTTTTTAAGGATTTAAATCTCACAAAGGTGAATTGAGAGAAAAAGCAACTCCATGTTTAATGTGGCTACTTTTCCACAAGTCAGCACTTGAGGTTCCAAGTCAGCATTTAAGGCCCTGTCTTGAAAACCTTAATAGAAGGTGAGATAATGTTAACTAGGATAATAAGAATTTATGTATTTCAGTGTAAGGACCCTATAGGAAGAGGAAGTGTTTCCTGGGAAAGCTTCTCATTCAGATGGGAGTAAAAAAATACAGTGTGAAAGTGATGAAGGGTTACTGCTCTGAAATATATATATATATATATATTTAGAAGGTGTGATTTTTCCTGTGTTTGAGAAAGATTGATAGCTGTGATAATGACTTAAGAATTTATCAGGGGTCTGATATTAATAGACACTACCCTATCACTTGGTCTCTGTGTAATTCTTCCTTTTTACATGTACATGAACACACACACACAAACACACACACACATCTTTCCTTTTCAACCTGCCTACATGAGGATGGTCCTGCATGTCCGACAGAGCTTAGCATCACTCTTCATCACTCTTTTTGTTACCCTTTCTGTGAAATGGGAACTCTCATTTTATTTTCAGACTCTAGGATATTTTGTGACAAATTTGCTTATGGATAGAGTCACTGCAAATTAAGAAGTTATAACATGGTATTGAGTATAGTTTTAAACTCTTTGAAAGTTTAATGTTAAAATTTGAACTAAAAAAGATTCTTACTCTAGGATTTTCCCCTAATATCTATCTCATGTCTGTAAAACTAGGTTCTTTTTACTAGTCAGATAATGGCATAGTGAATTCTATTGGGTTTATTTCCCTTCCAGATACTGGGTTGGAGTTCATTTGTTCATACTTTCAGTTCTGAGAACCAGTATCGTCAGATGGTAAACAAAGGTGTAGGTGTGAAAGGTGAATCAAAATAAGTTTTCTTGCCTAAGAATTTATATTTTTAAACTTCTATTACTAGGTTCCCTGAGTTTATTCTTGTATCTCTGAAATAGTAAGTGATAACTTCCCCCCATTGTGTCATGGGGACACAATGTTTACAGTCTTTGGCTGATGAAAGTAGGGGATCTGAGTCTGTTACTTATCATTGAAAGCCATTCTCTCTGATTTGGCCTGGAATAGGGACTCTCATGACTTGTGACATACCACAAGGGAAGAGAAAATCCTAAGTCTTGCCAACCTAATGGACTCTTCCTTATGGATATGGACCAGCAGGAGAAGGCAGCGCAGGCATAGCAGTGGGGGTGTGACTCTCTCTGCTCTTCTTCATCTTGCTTCTAAGAATATGTGCATACACCACTAGAAGACTAGCTAAAATGAGTATTCTCACTCAATTGTT
Organism: Saccopteryx bilineata; assembly: GCF_036850765.1. NCBI lineage: Eukaryota > Metazoa > Chordata > Mammalia > Chiroptera > Emballonuridae > Saccopteryx > Saccopteryx bilineata. The sequence goes on from NC_089499.1 coordinate 69,144,243, forward strand.
TCTTGGGGAAGGCAGAGATTCTGCATCTTAGGTGGTGCAAAGTGGCTTCTCTGTGGTACACATAGGGAAGCCCTCATTTTCTGCTCAGCTCACCAGAAAGGGAGCAGTCCTTTGCCAGCAGAGCAGGAAGAAATTCATCTAACAGTCCATTGGTGTTTTTCTTCCTTCTGCTTCCATATCCTGTATGTGCTACTAACTCCCTTAATCTGTTTTGGGGGAAGAATGGGAAAATGCATAGGATCTCCTGGTGCAAGTACTACATTGATAACTTTGGGTATCACCACTCTTCCTGTAGTCACTATTCCATGTAATTGTCTAGATTTAAAACTACAGTAGTGAGTGCTCACTGTCCAGAGGATGATGGCCAGTGGCCAGAAAGATGTCACTGTCACTTTCATTTTTTTTCTTGATTTCTGTTTAAGTTTCCTAAGACACATTTTCTCCCTAGAAGCCATTATCAGTTAAGTTGCTGATATTTTTGGAGCCTTCTGTGCAGGGTCTGGTAAGAGCTTTTTTAAACTAATGACACTTGAATTAAAATAATATTCACAAATATAGCTTTAAACCCAAATGGAAACTCAGCAAGGCCTGCTTAATAAGGCAAATGGGGACAGAGAATTATTCCTCCTGGAGTGAGGGTGATAGCAGCTTCGGTTGAGTACCTGTTCTTTGGTATCAGTAATAATACTGAATCCTATTCCTTTATGGGATGGTTCGTCTATAAACAGCACTGAACAATTGCTTTATGTCAGGAATGCTGTGGGAATAACAGATAAATAAGACAAGTAACTACTTTCAAGAGATCTAATGCAGGCCAGAACTAACACAGCAATAATATGAGATTTTAAAGAATTAGTAGGCCTTTAATGTATGCATCTGATATTTATTAAGACACTACCATGTTCTAGGCCATAATGGTGAAAACAATAAATATAGTCCCTCCTTCAGTTGAGCTTATTAATTAACCAGTCACACACATAGACATGTGATGGTAAGTTCATACGTGTTATGAAGGGTAGATGAGCTCTAAGGAAGGACAAAGAGGAACTTGATTGAGAATGGGGTCAAAGAGAGGGACTCTTAAGGATGAAGGGTTTGATATGTAAAAAGCTGGCAGGAACAGTCCAGGAAGAAAGGATAAGATGCCTGAGGCCCTGAAGCAGGAGTGCACTTGACACTGAAGGCAGGCCAGTGGACCTGAGGTCTGTGAGAGAGAGGGACAGAACAGTGGGTGAGACTGGACAAATAGGCAGAGGCAGCTAGAAGTTCAGCACCTGTAGGCCCTTTTATGAGTCTGCACCTTCTTCTAAATGCAGTGGAAAGCCACATACCTCATTCTGCATTTTGATAAGCTGACCATGACTATAGACAGGAAGAGGGAAAAGGCAAGGCTGAGGGGCCAGTAGGAGTTTTCAGCTGAGTCATGCTCATCTTCAAGAAGTTTCAACACTAACGAAAGTCCTGGAAGTCAATTTGCACACAGTGTGGTCAGAATGTTTTATTCTTTTATTTGATTATTATTTACCTAAAAGAGACAGAAACTCCTAACCTCTTCTTTTTTTCTTTCATTCTTTCCTTCCTTCCTTCCTTCCTTCCTTCCTTCCTTCCTTCCTTCCTTCCTTCCTTCCTTCCTTCCTTCCTTCCTTCCTTCCTCTCCTTCCTTCCTTCCTTCCTTCCTTCCTTCTCTTCTTCCCTAAAATGTTGATTAAGTGGTTCTGTGTGCCACACACTCTATTAAGGGCTTGTGAAGCCCTGGTTGGCTGGCTCAGTGGATAGAACATTGGACTGGCATATGAAATTCCTGGGTTTGATTCCTGGTCAGGGTGCACAGGAGGAGTGACCATCTGCTTCTCTCCCCTCTCTTTCCCCCTTCTCTCCCTCTTCCATCTTGCATCCAGTGTCTTGATTGGAGTGTTAGCTCTGGGTTCTGAGGATAGCTCAGTTGATTCAAGTGTCAGTCTCAGGTGCTAAAAATAGTTTGGTTGATTAGAGCATCAGCCCTAGACAGGGGTTGATGGGTGGATTTTGATTGGTGTGGATGCAGGAGTCTGTCCACTATCTCCCCTCGTCTCACTTAAAAAAAAAGAGCTTGTGAATACTTCTTTGCACTGAGATCCCTTAGCTACATAAACTCATGAGTAGGTCAAACCCATTAGTTATTAACAACTACATTGAAGTATAAGGATATGGTAATTCCTATAAATGTTTACCATTATTATTAATAATTACCAGTTCCTTGTTTGCCTCTATATTCTAAGATCAGGTCTTCTAAAAGGATGTGATTTGGAAAAGGAATTTTAGAGCATGTCCTCCAGTATAGAGCATGGGTTTTAGAAAGACCTCAAATATACAATAAATCTTAAGTTATCTTTTTGGGTAAAAACAATACACTAAATGTTGGGGGACTTCAGTTCTAATTTCCATTCAACTATTTGTAAATTTTAACCTTGGGTAGAATGCTTATTTTTTTCATGTATAAAGTAAAAACAGTGAATTGTGCAATCTTCAAAGCCCCACTCAGCTATAAGTTTCTTCTGTGAAAATCAGCATGGGATTTAAAATCAGAGAATGTGGTACTTTTTGCTCACTAACTTGTCACATTGGCAAAGTCACTCTATGTTCCTAAAGCCAGGTTCCTCATCTGACAGCAAGAGATAAATGATGCTGTCTAAAATTGCAGACCTGGCATTTTAGTACAATGCCTGGAACTCAGTAAAAACCAAAAGCTATTTTTCAGTGGATTAATATTTTTCTATATTGTTAAAATTAAATGAGATCAAGCATACCAAAGAAATTTGGAAATTGTATAGCACTGTTTCATTAATGGTCCATATACTTGTTATGAACTCAATTTACATTATAAAAAAAGCTTTCTTGTGTTCTGGGCTGATCATGGCTTCTTAGCCAGCATTATTTGTTAAAATGAGGATACATCTCCAAATTCCTCAGCACACATTACAACAGAAAGTAAGGCTAGAAAAAATGAGTAGATATGTCATCTAATGAGCTATTCAACTTCTCATCAGAAAGCCAGAATCTCTGAGGGAGTCCAAAATAGCAACTTCTGCATAACCAACCAAATAATAAGCTACATTTAAGAGCCAGCAATCCATTCTTAACACGCCTACAAGGTAAACTAAACCGAAAAGAAAGCCAGTGTTGGCTCAGACTTCCCAGTAAGGTGTCTTTATTCATCATCTTAAACACTTCTAATACCCTGGCAGCAGCCTCCTAACATGGCCTTGCAGGTTTTATATGAGAATGACAAGTAGTTTAAGGTATGAAAAGTTACCTCTGTTGCACAGTATTTGTCTTAGGTTGGAATTTCTGTGAAATGATGATTTGATTTCAACCTGCCAATATTATTTAAATAGCGAGGTGGTGATTTGCTTTGGCCCCCAGTCCCTTCTCATCACTCTAGTTTTTCAACTTTTGCTTTCCCATTCTTGAAAGAGCTGTAGGGGGGGCCCAGCTAGAGTTTGATCTTATTTGGTGATCAGTATACTACCCATGTTTACCATTAATGATTTCTCTCTGTGAGGGCTACTTTGAGCTTGAGGAAGATTTCCATGTTCTCAAAAGACTAAAAAATCCTTTAGTTATGTGATATAAAAAAAGAACATTGTATCCTTATTTCTGCTACAGTTCATCTATCTAGAATGAAGGACAGGAGGAAAGCTGGAACAAAGGCTAGGTCAAGTTGACCCTCTGGTTTCAGTATTCACACATTCTATATTGTACCTGGGACTTTGCCGGTGGGTTTATGGAGTGGGCTGGAAACGAGGGAAGGGGAAGATTCTGTGTAAATGGGCATGGCAAATGAGAAATAATATTTTCTTAGGGAGCAGTATGGGCCAAATATTTCAGTAGTAAAACAGCAGCAAAAATAGAAGCAACAGCAACGTGACTACCATTCAACTGTCTACTATGTGTCAGATACTGTAGAAGGTCCATCATGTACATCAACCTTTTTATTGCTTACAAAAACCATGCGATAATTTCACAGTTGAGGAAATGGAGGTAAAGTGAAGTTAAGTGATTTACTCAATTGTTCAACTAGAAAGATACAGAGCTGGGATTCAAACCCAGGTGCATTTCAGCCTATAACCTGGGACCTTTCTATTTTATCATGACATGGAGTATCAAGAAAGTCTCAAGAACATATGAATGGTGGCTTTGTCTTTCTGGCTTCCATGATTTCCAGGGCTGATGTGAGAGAAGATGAAGTTGGCACAGTGCTGAGAGAGTGACCCATTTTTGCTGAGAGATCGTTTTTGCTGAAAGAATGAGCAAGCTTGACTTTTTTTCTTGTTTCAAGCTAAAACTAAATCTAAATTGTGAGGTATTAGAAAAAGGAAAGAAGAGTGGTGCTATGGTGGAAACTATCCTGGTGATATTTGCAAACCAGTAGCAGGTACATGCAAACCATGTACAGAGATGCCCAAATGGTAAACACAGAAACCAATAATGCATTAAAGCAGAGATAAGTTATATCTGGTTGAGTAGAACTGACAGACTTTCAAAAGTCTTCATGGAGAAGGTGGTTTTTGAACTGTGCTTTGAAAGGGAGGCAGAATTCTGGTGAGTGGGTATGGGAGTATTTTAAAAAATCAAATAACAAAACTCTTCTTAGTTGTATCCCAGACAAGAATGTGATTTTAAGAGGGAGAAACTCACTTCATGAATGCAAGCATCTTGGGTCAATAAATAAAAAGGTTACCCCAGAAGTTTGCTAGAGAGGATATCATTACACTCTACTAGAGAGGGCCTTGATGTTGGAGTGAAAGGCCTGGTTTCAAATTCTAATTCTGTCATTGAGGTGGAACTTAATCACTCTGAAACTTAGTTACTTCAGTTGTAAAGCTATGATAACCTCTGTCCTTCTTTCCTGACGGCTTTTGGAAAGGTTCAAATGAGATAAAGTAATGGAAGTTTTGCAAAAAGTGTGAGGAAGGATCATTTCCTTTGGAAAAGTTTCTCCCCACATCCATTCTTTGTGTGCCTGAAAACAGTGGCTTCCAGTGGTTAGTCCCTTTGAGGTTCATTAGCTAAATGACTTGCCCCATACCATTTAGTTATCTAAGTCAAAACTCACAAGGTGTTTGAATTTCTCAAACAGGCAAATGATGAGGATAAATTTGGACCCAACTTTCTACATGTCAAAGTAGGTCATAAAAAGTCCAAGACATTTATACACAAAGCACACAGAGACATGCACACACTCACAAACTCACACATACACACCATTTTTTCCTCACTGTCTTTTATTAAAGAAAGATGTTTGGATGCCAAAACAGTGGAAAGAACACAACCTCAGTAAAATGCCAGTCCTTGAAATGGATTCAGTGTGGGCTTATGAGAAATTCTTTGTGCTGTCACTGTGCCTTAGAAGGTGAGAGCATCAGGTTATGGTGACATCAAGTCACCTGGGCTCAATTTCAAACTTCCCACAGATGTTTGGTAGAAACAGTCTATTATGAATTAATTAATTTTGGTAGAGTTTCGATAGGCTTGTGGATATGATTTTGTTCTAGGTATTGTTCTTTTGTAGGATGAGGTGAGGTTTGACACTCTTGAAATACCTTTTAATATGTCCATTCCTAGCCCCAAGCACATGATATGGAGCACAGAAGCTCCATATGAGAGAGAATGATTTTATTTATTTTTTGAAGTTTTTTGGGTTTAGCAGGTAAAGTAGAAGTTGTGGCAGAGATGTGGCACACATTTGATGTGCACGCTGAATTTGGACCTACCATTTCCAGCCCCACTGCCCCCCACATCCAGACTCTGGCACCTCTACAACTATATCAATATTTGGAGTCACCATGGGAAAGAAGCTCAAACTCTGAACAAGCTGGGGCATTTTAGAGTGTTCCACATATTTACTGCTGAGGACTTTCTAGTTATGTTAAATGCTGAAGAGTTTGAATATCCAAGTGTCAACATAATGACTTTTCTTTTATTTATTCCTTCAGGTTTCTCCAACTTTGATAAGCATATAGTTACAGAATTCTGTATACAAAATTATAAAATCTCAACTTTGGAGATAACCTGTAAGACTTTCATGGGGTATTTTTAAAATTAAATTTAATTTATTGTGTTAACATGAATTCAAGTGTCCCACTTAATATAAGTGGGACTCCCTCATCTCCACACCCTTGTTAACCATTACCCTCCCTTTGTCCCCCTCCCCTAACACCCTCCCCCCTTTCCCTCTGGGATTTTCTGTCCTGTTATTTGTATCTCTGTGTTATGTATATATAATTTCACTAATCCTTTCAACTTCTCTGATCTCATCCCCTCATCCCCCTTTCCTCTGACAACTGTCCCTCTGCTCCCTGTGACCCTGCCTCTGCCTCTATTCCATTCCCCAGTTCACTTTGTTCATATATATGAGATAATATGATATTTGTCTTTCTCTGCCTGGCTTATTTCACTTAGCATAATAATCTCCAGGTCCATCCATGCCATCGCAAAAAGTAAAAGTTCTTTCTTTTTTCATGGCTGCATAGTACTCCATTGTGTATATGTACCACTGCTTTTTAATCCACTTGTTCACAGATGGACACCTGGGCTGTTTCCAAATTTTGGCTATTGTAAACAATACTGCAATAAACATGGGAGTGCATATCTTCTTTTAAATCAGTAATTTGGTATTCTTAGGATATATTCCTAAAAGTGGGATAGTGGGATAGTTCCATATTTAATTTTTTGAGGAAATGCAATAGATTCTTCACAGTGGCTGCACAAGTCTGCATTCCCACCAGCAGTGCAGGAGGGTTCCCTTTTCTCCACACCCTCACCAGCACTTATTGTGTGTTGATTTGTTAATGAGTGCCATTCTGACAGGTGTGAAATAGTATCTCATCATGGTTTTAATTTGAATTTCTTTGATGATTAATAATATTGAACATTTTTTTGTATGCTTACTGGATATCTGTATGACCTCTTTGGAGAACTGTCTATTCAGTTCCTTTGCCCATTTTTTTTTTTTGCCCATTCTTAATTGGATTGTTTACCTTTCTGGTGTTGAGTTTTACAAGTTCTTTATAAATTTTGGTTATTAACATCTTATCAGATGTATTGGCGAATATATTCTCCCATAATGTGGGTTGTCTTTTTATTTTGTTCATGATGCCCTTTGCTGTGCAAAGCCTTTTAGGTTGATAGAGTCCCATTTGTTTATTTTGTCCTTTATTCCACTTGCCCATGGACATAAATCAGCAAAAATATTGCTACAAGAGATATTGGAGAGTTTTTTTGAAGATGGCAGTGGAGTAGGCAGATGCACAGACGCCCAGCTCTCAACACCAAACTGGAATACAAATCAATTTAGGAAAAATCAGCATGAAAAACCAACACTGAACTGCAAGAACAGCTCTCAAAAACCAAGGAGCAAAGAGGAAGCCACAATAATCCTGGTAAGGAGTGCCTGAATCTCCTCTGCTTACAAGAATGGCAGGGGGTGGGGTGAGGCTGAGAGCCCAGAGAGGATTTCACAGAGGAAAAAGAGCAGAAACTACTGCTCACAGCCACTTACCTGGCGACCAGGGAGCAAGGTGGGTTGAAAAGACCAGCTTATCTCCCAAGTTGAAAGGACAAGGAGAGGGACAGACTGTGAGGGGCTAAGGTATGCAAGAAATGAAATAAAAAAGGTGACTCATTCGTGCTGGAGGCTACCATAGCTGGGGGAGGGACTGAACCTTTCACAAAACAGAGCTGAAGTGCTTCTGGATCAGAGATCTCCAGACATCTATCCAGCTCCAATCAGCGCAACAAGACACAGCTGAAAACAAGAAGTGGGGAGGAGGGGCAGTAACTCAGGTCTCCATGGAGATCTGAGATACACCTCCCCCTACTGAAGCTGAGAAAAAACCCTGCCCCCAGTGAAATTAGTTGGTGGAAGAGACCTTCAGCGTCTCAGGTTACACCCACAGCATTCCTGGTTACAGTTTCAAGGAAGCCCCCTGCTGAGATCAGTTAACAAGACTATCACCTGTTAAGAAAACAAACAAATCAAGACTTCAAAGCTGCCCAAATTCGAAAGTGGATTACAAATAATAGCCGATACCAACCCAAGAAGACCTAGAAACACAACTGAAAACTGGAGGCAGACATCACCAAGCCTAGACTCAACCAACTCTACAAATAAAACACCATTATGAGAAGACAAAAAAGTGCAACCCAAATGAAACCACAAGAGACACCTTTGAGAGATGAGCTGAGTGATATGGAAATAATCAAACTTCCAGATGCAGAGTTCAAAATAATGATTGTAAGGATGCTTAGGGATCTTAGAACAACAATAGAGGGGCAGTTTGAAAACCTAAATAAAGAAATAGCAAGTATAAAAAAGGATATTGAAATATTAAAAAAGAATCAGTCAGAGATGACAAATACAATATCAGAAATGAAGACCACAATGGAAGGAATTAAAAACAGGATGGATACAGCTGAGAATCGAATCAGCGAGTTGGAGGACAACTGGAATGAAGGCATGAAAGCAGAGAAGAAAAGAGAAAAGAGACTCAAAAAGTCAAAGGAAACACTTAGAGAGCTCTGTGACAACATGAAGAGAAATAACATCCTCATCATAGGCGTTCCTGAAGAAGAAAAAAAAGAACAAAGGATAGAGACTTTGTTCAATCATAACATAATTAAAAACTTCCCTAAATTAATGCAAGAGAAACTCTCACAAGTCCAAGAAGCACAGAGAACTCCATTAAAGAGAAACCCAAAGAAATCTACACCAAGACACATCATAATTAAAATACCAAAACTAAGCGATAAAGAGAAAATATTAAAAGCTGCAAGAGAAAAAAAAGTTATCACCTACAAAGGAGCCCCCATAAGGATGACATCTGACTTCTCAACAGAAACACTTGAGGCCAGAAGGGAATGGCAAGAAATATTCAAAGTAATGCAGAACAAGAACCTACAACCAAGACTACTTTATCCAGCAAGGCTATCGTTTAAAATCGAAGGAGAAATAAAAAGCTTCCCAGAAGAAAAACAACTCAAGGAATTCATTACAACCAAACCAATGCTGCAAGATATGTTAAGGGGCCTGTTGTAAACAGATCAAAGTGGGAAAAAATATAGCAAAAGAAGAAATACACCTTTAAAAAAGAAAATGGCAATAAACAACTACATATCAATAATAACCTTAAATGTAAATGGATTAAATGATCCAATCAAAAGACATAGGGTAGCTGCGTGGATAAGAAAACAGGACCCATACATATGTTGTCTACAAGAGACACACCTTAGAACAAAAGACACACATAGATTGAAGGTAAAAGGATGGCAAAAAACATTTCATGCAAACGGAAATGAAAAAAAAGCTGGGGTAGCAATACTTATATTAGACAAATTGGACTTTAAAACAAAGGATATAGTAAGAGATAAAGAAGGCCACTACATAATGATAAAGGCAGTAATCCAACAGGAAGATATAACTGTTATAAATATCTATGCACCTAATATAGGAGCACCCAAATATATAAAACAGACTTTGATGGATTTAAAGGGCGAGATCAACAGCAATACTATAATAGTAGGGGATTTCAATACCCCACTAACATCACTAGATAGATCCTCAAGAAAGAAAATTAACAAAGAAACAGCAGATTTATTGAAAACACTAGATCAACTTGCTTTAATAGATATCTTCAGATCCTTTCACCCTAAAGCAGCAGAATATACATTCTTTTCAAGTGCTCATGGTACATTCTCTAGGATAGACCACATGTTAGGGCACAAAAGTGCTCTCAACAAATTTAAGAAGACTGAAATCATATCAAGCACGTTATCCGATCACAACGGCATGAAACTAGAAATGAATCACAGCAGAAAAGCTCAAAAATTCTCAAACACATGGAAACTAAATAGCAGGGTGTTAAATAATGAATGGATTAAGAATGAGATCAAAGAAGAAATAAAAAAATTCCTAGAAACGAATGACAATGAGCCTACAACAACTCAAAATTTATGGGACATAGCGAAAGCAGTGCTGAGAGGGAAGTTCATAGCACTACAGGCACACTTTCAGAAGCTAGAAAAAGCTCAAATAAACAACTTAACCCTGCATCTAGAAGAATTAGAAAAAGAACAGCAAGTAAAGCCCAAATGTAGTAGAAGGAAGGAAATAATAAAGATCAGAGCAGAAATAAATGACATAGAGGCTAAAGAAACAATACAGAGGATCAATGAAACTAGGAGCTGGTTCCTTGAAAAGGTAAACAAGATTGATGAACCTTTAAGTAGACTCACCAAGAAAAAGAGAGAGAGGACTCAAATAAATAAAATTAGAAATGAGAGTGGAGAAATAACAACTGACACAACAGAAATACAAAATATTGTAAGAAAATACTATGAAGAACTGTATGCCAAAAAACTAGACAACCTAGATGAAATGGACAAATTCTTTGAAACATACAATCTTCCAAAAATCAATCTGGAAGAATCAGAAAACCTAAACAGACTGATTACAGCAAATGAGATCAAAACAGTTATCAAAAAACTCCCAACAAAGAAAAGTCTGGGGCCTGATGGCTTCACAACGGAATTCTACCAAATATTCAAAGAAGAACTAACTCCTATCCTTCTCAAACTATTTCAAAAAATTCAAGAGGAAGGAAGACTTCCAAACTCCTTTTATGAGGCGAGCATAATTCTGATTCCAAAACCAGGCAAAGACAACACAAAGAAAGAAAATTATAGGCCAATATCTCTGATGAATATAGATGCTAAAATCCTCAACAAAATATTAGCAAACTGGATCCAACAATATATGAAAAAAATCATACACCATGATCAAGTGGCATTTATTTTGGGGAGGCAAGGATGGCACAATATTCGTAAATCAATCAATGTGGTTCATCACATAAACAAAAAGGAGAAAAACCATATGATAATTTCAATAAATGCAGAAAAAGCATTTGATAAAATCCAGCACCCATTCATGATCAAAACTCTCAGCAAAGTGGGAATACAGGAAACATACCTCAACATGATAAAAGCCATCTATGAGAAACCCACAGGCAACATCATACTCAATGGGCAAAAATTAAAAGCAATACCCTTAAGATCAGGAACAATCAGGGGTGCCTGCCCCCTCTCACCACTCTTATTTAACATAGTCCTGGAAGTCCTAACCACAGCAATCAGACAAGAAGAAGAAATAAAAGGCATTCAAGTTGGAAAAGAAGAAGTAAAACTATCATTATTTGCAGATGATATGATATTGTATATAGAAAACCCTAAAGTCTCAGTCAAAAAATTACTGGACCTGATAAATAAATTCAGCAAAGTGGCAGGATATAAAATCAATACTCAGAAATCAGAAGCATTTTTATACACCAACAATGAACAGTCAGAAAGAGAAATTAAGGAAACAATCCCCTTCACAATTACAACCAAAAAAATAAAGTACCTAGGAGTAAACTTAACCAAGGAGACTAAAGACTTGTACTCAGAAAATTACAAAGCATTGATAAAAGAAATCAAGGAAGATACAAACAAGTGGAAGCATATACCGTGCTCATGGTTAGGAAGAATAAACATCATTAAAATGTCTATATTACCCAAAGCAATCTATAAATTCAATGCAATACCAATTAAAATACCAATGACATACTTCAAAGATATAGAACACATATTCCAAAAATTTATATGGAACCAAAAGAGAACACGAATAGCCTCAGCAATCTTAAAAAAGAAGAATAAAGTGGGAGGTATCACACTTCCTGATATCAAGTTATACTACAAGGCCATTGTACTCAAAACAGCCTGGTACTGGCATAAGAACAGGCATATAGAGCAATGGAACAGAACAGAGAACCCAGAAATAAACCCACAGTTCTATGGACAACTGATATTTGACACAGGAGGTAAGGAAATACAATGGAGTAAAGACAGCCTCTTTAACAAATGATGTTGGGAAAATTGGACAGCTACCTGCAAAAAAATGAAACTAGATCGCCAGCTTACACCACTCACAAAAATAAACTCAAAATGGATAAAAGACTTAAATGTAGGCCATGAAACCATAAGCATCTTAGAAGAAAACATAGGCAGTAAGCTCTCCGACATCTCTCGGAGCAATATATTTGCTGATTTATCTCCACGGGGAAGTGAAATAAAAGACAGGATAAACAAATGGGACTATATCAAACTAAAAAGCTTTTGCACAGCTAAAGACAACAAGAACAGAATAAAAAGACAAACTACACAATGGGAGAACATATTTGACAATACATCTGATAAGGGGTTAATAACCAAAATTTATAAAGAACTTGTAAAACTCAACACCAGGAAGACAAACAACCCAATCCAAAAATGGGCAAAAGAGATGAATAGACACTTCTCCAAAGAGGACATACAGATGGCCAATAGGCATATGAAAAAATGCTCAACATCACTAATCATTAGAGAAATGCAAATTAAAACCACAATGAGATATCACCTCACACCAGTCAGAATGGCGCTCATCAATAAAACAACACAGAATAAGTGCTGGCGAGGATGTGGAGAAAAGGGAACCCTCCTGCACTGCTGGTGGGAATGCAGACTGGTGCAGCCACTGTGGAAAACAGTATGGAGATTCCTCAAAAAATCTGAAAATTGAACTGCCTTTTGACCCAGCTATCCCACTTATAGGAATATACCCCAAGGACTCCATAGAACGGCTCGAAAAGGAGAAATGCACCCGCATGTTTGTGGCAGCATTGTTCACAATAGTGAAGATTTGGAAACAGCCCAAGTGTCAGTCAGAGGACGAGTGGATTAAAAAGCTTTGGTACATATATACTATGGAATACTACTCAGCCATAAGAAATGATGATATGGGATCATTTACATTAACATGGATGAACCTTGACAACATTATACGGAGTGAAATAAGTAAATCAGAAAAAAAAAAAAACCTAAGAGGAATGCATATATAGAAGGGACATAAAAATGAGACTCAGAGACATGAACAAGAATGTGATGGCAACAGGGGCGGGAGGTTGGGGGAGGGGGAAGGGAGTGAAGAAGGAGAGGGGGGTTAGGGGAGGGGAGGGGCACAAAGAAAACCAGATAGAATGTGACTGAAGACAATTTAACTTTGGGGGAGGGGTATACAGCACAATCAAATGTCAAAATAATCTAGAGATATTTTCTCTCAACATATGTACCCTGATTTATCAATGTCACTGCATTAAATTTAATAATAATAAAAAAAGAGATATTGGAGAATTTAGTGCCTATGTTTTCTTCCAAGATGTTTAAGGTTTCAGGACTTACATTTAAGTCTTTTATCCATTTTGAGTTTATTTAAGTGAATTGTTTAATTTGGTGGTCTAGTTTCATATTTTTGCATGTAGCTGTCCAAGTTTCCCAACACTACTTATTAAAGAGACTCTCTTTACTCCATTGTATGCTCTTACCTCCTTTGTCAAATATCAATTGACTATAAAGGCATGAGTTTATTTTTGGGTTCTCTGTTCTGTTCCATTGATCAGTATGCCTGTTCTTGTGTCAGCACCAAGCTGTTTTGACTATTATGGCCTTGTAGTATAACTTAATGTCAGGAAGTGTGATACCTAACACTTTATTCTTCTGATGCTGTTTGTGTTCTTTTTCTGGTTCCATATAAATTTTTGGAATATTTGTTTTTTAACTTTGAAGTATGCCATTGGTATTTGAATAGGAATTGCACTGAATCTATAGATTGCTTTGGGTAATATAGACATTTTAATGATGTTTATTCTTTCTATCCATGACCATGGTATATGCTTCCACTTGTTTGTACCTTCCTTGATTTCATTTTTTAATGTCTTATAATTGAGTATAAGTCTTTTTCCTTGGTTAAATTTATTCCTTGGTACTTTATTATTTGTTTTTCAGTAATGAAGGGGATTGTTTCCTTAATTTCTCTTTCAGACTGTTTATTGTCAGTGTATAAAAGTGCCACTGATTTCTGAATTTTTTATTTTTTTTGTATTTTTCTGAAGCTGGAAATGGGGAGAGACAGTCAGACAGACTCCCGCATGCGCCCGACCGGGATCCACCCGGCACACCCACCAGGGTCAACACTCTGCCCACCAGGGAGCAATGCTCTGCCCCTCCGGGGCGTCACTCTGCCGCGACCAGAGCCACTCTAGCGCCTAGGGCAGAGGCCAAGGTGCCATCCCCAGCGCCCGGGCCATCTTTCCTCCAATGGAGCCTTGGCTGCAGGAGGGGAAGAGAGAGACAGAGAGGAAGGAAGAGGTGGAGAAGCAAATGGGCGCTTCTCCTATGTGCCCTGGCCGGGAATCGAACCCGGGTCCCCCGCACGCCAGGCCAACACTCTACCACTGAGCCAACCGGCCAGGGCCTGATTTCTGAATATTAATTTTATGTCCTGCCACCTTGTCAAATTCATTTATCTGGTCTAGTAGTTTTCTGACTAAGACTTTAAGGTTTTTTATGTACAGAATCATGTCATCAGCAAATAATGATAGTTTTACTTTGTCTTTTCCAATTTGGATGCCTTTATTTCTTCTTCTTGTCTGATTGCTGTGGCTAGGACTTCTGGAACTTTGTTGAATAAGAGTGGTGAAATGAGACACCCCTTTCTTGTTCTGGATCTGAAGGGGATTGCTTTTAATTTTTGCCCATTGAGTATGGTGTTGGCTGTTGGTTGTTATAGATGGCCTTTATAGGCTGATGCCGCACAGAGGGGACGCTCTGCCCAAGAAAGATGGTGACTTCAATACTGGAGAATGACTCAGCACAAGGGTTCTGGTGGCTGTTCTCCATAGTGTCTCTCCATTGGTCTCTAACTTTATACTTTCTTTACACAACTCTAGTCGTTTCAGCTCTCCCTCCATGAGAGCCCTAGGTAAGTGGCTGTGAATGAGCTTTTCTGCATGGGCCCTTTAAAATGGAGTCTGTATCTCAGAGAGCACAGTCTCTTTCTCACAGACAGTAACCCAGCTCTTTTCAACACCAAATGCTGTCTGGTCACCTTTTCTAGGCCCTGGGGCTCTAGGCTAAGGCTTCGGCCTTGGGGCTGAGCACCCACACCTCTCAGGGTGACTCTCCCTGCCATGAGAATCCCTTTGTACCCTCAGCCGCCCCTTGCTCCTGGGAGCTGGGCAGCCCTTTCTGCATCTCCGCCGTTACTACCAGTCTCAATGTGACTTCTTCTGAGATCCTTGGTTAAAGAGTCTTTTTCTTTTAGTCTAAAGTTGGTTTTTCAAGATGATTGTTCTTAAATTGAGTTGTAATCCAATTTGGTCCTGGGAGGTAGTATTTGGAATGTCCTTTTATTCTGTCATAATCTTGGAATCTCTCTCCTTATGAGGTATTTTTAATCAGTCAAAATTTCTACATCAATACACTGAATTTAATGCTCTGACTTTTCCTTTGAACTATATGATGGAGCTGCACTTTGAATTATTAGGCTAAACAGCATAGAACAGGATTCTTCTTCATACTGTGGATTAAAGAATTGAGATCAGTAATTTATACTATAACAGGTGACAAAGTCAAGATACAACATAGAAGGAAGTACTCTGTAGACTAAATGGACCAGACCCTGCATGGTGAGTTAAGCTCTCCTTCAGGCTGTTAAGAAAGTACACTTTCCCAAGGCAGTGACTTGATTTTTCCTATTAAGTATTAGTTTTGTTGCCAGATCTAGACTCTAGTGGCCATGATTGATCTCCCCAGAACTAACAAATGGCACGAACATGGGATATAGTTTCATCAGTCAATTTGTTTTCTTTTTCTTTTTACTTTTTAATTAATTTTACTAGAGTGACATCAATAAATCAGGGTACATATGTTCAAAGAAAACATGTCCAGGTTACTTTGTCAATCAATTATGTTGTATACCCATCACCCAAAGTCAGATTGTCCTCCGTCACCTTCTAACAAGTTTTCTTGTGTCCTTCCCCTCCCCCTTTTCCTCTCCCCCCCACCCCCGTAACCACCACACTCTTATCAATGTCTCTTAGTCTCGTTTTGATGTCCCACCTACGTATGGAATAATACAGTTCTTGGTTTTTTCTGATTTACTTATTTCACTTCATATAATATTAACAAGATCCCACCATTTTGTTGTGAATGATCCGATGTCATCATTTCTTATGACTGAGTAGTATTCCATAGTGTATATATGCCACATCTTCTTTATCCAGTCTTCTATTGAAGGTCTTTTTGGTTGTTTCCAAGTCCTGCCCATTGTGAACAATGCTGCAGTAAACATTGGGCTGCATGTGTCTTTATGTATCAATGTTTCTGAGTTTTTGGGGTATATACTCAGTAGAGGATTGCTGGGTCATAAGGTAGTTCTATTTTCAGTTTTTTGAGGAACCACAATACTTTCTTCCATAATAGTTGTACTACTTTACATTCTCACCAACAGTGGATGAGGGTTCCTATTTCTCCACAGCCTCTCCAACATTTGCTATTACCTGTCTTGTTAATAATAGCTAAGCTAACAGGTATGAGGTGGTATCTCATTGCAGTTTTAATTTACACTTCTCTAATAACTAATGAAGATGAACATCTTTTCATATATCTGTTGGCCATTTGTATTTCTTCCTGAGAGAAGTGTCTGTTCATGTCCTCTTCCCATTTTTTTATTGGATTGTTTGTTGTTGAGTTTTATGAGTTCTTTGTATATTTTGGATATTAGGCTCTTATCTGAGCTGTTGTTTGAAAATATCATTTCCCATTTAGTTGGCTGTCTGTTTATTTTGTTGTCAGTTTCTCTTGCTGAGCAAAAACTTCTTAGTCTGATGTAGTCCCATTCATTTATTTTTTCCTTCACTTCCGTTGCCTTTGGAGTCAAATTCATAAAATGCTCTTTAAAACTAAGGTCCATGAGTTTAGAACCTATGTCTTCTTCTATGTACTTTATTGTTTCAAGTCTTACATTTAGGTCTTTGATCCATTTTGAATTAATTTTAGTACAAGGGGACAAACTGTAGTCGAGTTTTATCCTTTTGCATGTGGCTTTCCAGTTTTCCCAGCACCATTTGTTGAAGAGGCATTCTTTTCTCCATTGTGTGTTGTTGGCCCCTTTATCAAAAATTATTTGATCATATACATGAGGTTTTATTTCTGGATTTTCTATTCTGTTCCATTGGTCTGAGTGTCTATTTTTCTGACAATACCAAGCTGTTTTGATTATCATGGCCCTATAATATAGTTTGAAGTCAGGTATTGTAATGCCCCCAGCTTTGTTCAAAGGATTGCTTTGGTATTCAGGGTTTTTATAGTTCCATATAAATCTGATGATTTTTTGTTCCATTTCTTTAAAAAATGTCATTGGAATTTTGATGGCAATTGCATTAAATTTGTATATTGCTTTGGGTAATATGGCCATCTTGATTATATTTATTCTTCCTATCCATCTCCTTGTATCTTTTTCGATTTCCCTTAACAATGGTTTGTAGTTTTCATTATATAAGTCCTTTACATTCTTTGTTATGTTTATTCTTAGGTATTTTATTTTTTTTTTGTTGCAATTATGAAGGGATTATTTTTTTGAGTTCATTTTCAAATGTTTCACTGTTGGCATATACAATGGCTATGGATTTTTGTATGTTAATTTTGTATCCTGCAACCTTACTGTATTGGCTTATTGTTTCTAGTAATCTTTTTGTAGACTCTTTGGGGTTTTCGATGTGTAAGATCATATCATCTGCAAAAAGTGATACCTTTACTTATTTTCCAATATGGATGCCTTTTACTTCTTTCTCTTGTCTGACTGCTCTGGCTAGAACTTCTTTTTTTTTTTTTAAATAATTTTATTTTTTAGTGGGGTGACATCAATAAATCAGGATACATATATTCAAAGATAACAAGTCCAGGTTATCTTGTCGTTCAATTATGTTGCATACCCATCACCCAAAGTCAGATTGTCCTCTGTCACCTTCTATCTAGTTTTCTTTGTGCCCCTCCCCCTCCCCCTTTCCCTCTCCCTTTCCTCCCTCCCTCCCGTAACCACCACACTCTTATCAATGTCTCTTAGTTTCACTTTTACGTCCCACCTACGTATGGAATAATGCAGTTTCTGGTTTTTTCTGATTTACTTATTTCGCTTCGTATCATGTTATCAAGATCCCACCATTTTGCTGTAAATGTTCCGATGTCATCATTTCTTATGACTGAGTAGTATTCCATTGTGTATATGTGCCACATCTTTATCCAGTCATCTATTGATGGGCTTTTTGGTTGTTTCCATGTCCTGGCCACTGTGAACAATG
Organism: Saccopteryx bilineata; assembly: GCF_036850765.1. Lineage (NCBI taxonomy): Eukaryota > Metazoa > Chordata > Mammalia > Chiroptera > Emballonuridae > Saccopteryx > Saccopteryx bilineata. The sequence continues at coordinate 69,162,488 of NC_089499.1, forward strand.
TTGCAATAAACATGGGGCTGCATGTGTCTTTACGTATCAATGTTTCTGAGTTTTGGGGGTATATACCCAGTAGAGGGATTGCTGGGTCAAAACTATTTTCAGTTTTTTGAGGAACCACTATACTTTCTTCCATAATGGTTGTACTACTTTACATTCCCACCAACAGTGTATGAGGGTTCCTTTTTCTCCACAGCCTCTCCAACATTTGCTATTACCTGTCTTGCTAATAATAGCTAATCGAACAGGTGTGAGGTGGTATCTCATTCTGGCTAGAACTTCTAGCACCACATTAAATAATAGTGGAGAGAGTGGACAACTCTGTCTTGCTCCTGATTTAAGGGGGAAAGCCTTCAGTTTTGTGCCATTTAATATGATGTGAGCTGATGAATTATCAGATATGGCCTTTATCATGTTGAAATATTTTCATTCTATACCCATTTTGTTGGGAGTCTTAAACATAAAATTGTGTTGTATTTTATCGAATGCCTTTTCTGCATCTATTGATAAGATCATGTGGTTTTTGTTCTTTGTTTTGTTGATATGGTGTATTATGTTAACCGTTTTATGTATGTTGAACCATCTTTGAGATTCTGGGATGAATCCACCTTAATCGTGATGTATTTTTTTTTTTAATATGTGGTTGTATTTGATTTGCTAGTATTTTGTTTAGTATTTTAGCATCTGTATTCATTAGAGATTTTGGTCTGTAGTTGTTTTTTTTTTTGCTCTCCTTGCCCGGTTTTGGTATGAGGGTTATGTTGGCCTCATAAAATGTGTTTGGAAGTATTGCTTCTTCAATTTTTTGGAAGAGTTTGAGTAGAATAGGAACCAAGTCTTTTTTGAATGTTTGATAGAATTCACTAGTATAACCGTGTGGACCTAGACTTTTATTTTTGGGGAGATTTTTAATAGTGTTTTCTATTTCTTCCCTACTTATTTGTCTGTTTAGGCTTTCTGATTCTTCTTGACTCAGTCTAGGAAGGTTGTATTGTTCTAGGAATTTATCCATTTCTTCTAGATTGTTGAATTTAATGGGATAAAGTTTTTCGTAGTAATCTAAAATAATTTTTTGTATATCTATGATGTACGTGGTGATTTCTCCTCTTTCATTTTGGATTTTGTTTATATGAGTTCTTTCTCTTTTTTTTTTTGGTAAGTCTTGCCAAGGGTTTGTCAATTTTGTTGATCTTTTCAAAGACCATCTCATTGTTCTATTAATTTTTTCTATAGTTTTTCTGTTCTCTATTTCATTTATTTCTGCTCTGATTCTTATTATCTCCTTTCTTCGGCTGTTTTTGGGTTGTCTTTGTTCTTCTTTTTCCAGTTCCTTAAGGTGTGAAACTAAGTGGTTCACTTGGGCTCTTTCTTGTTTGTTCATATATGCCTGAAGTGATATGAACTTCCCTCTTATCAGTGCTTTTGCTGCATCCCATAGATTCTGATATGTCGTATTGTCATTTTCATTAGTCTGTATATATCTTTTGATCTCTGTGCTTATTTCTTCTTTGACCCATTCATTTTTTAAAAGTATGTTGTTTAGTTTCCACATTTTTGTGGAGTTTTTTTCCTCTTTTTTGCAGTTGAATTCTAGTTTCAAGGCTTTATGATTCGAAAATATGCTTGGTACAACTTCAATTTTTCTGAATTTGCTGATGCTGTTTTGTGGCCCAACATATGATCAATTCTTGAGAATGATCCATGTACACTGGAGAAAAATGTATAGTCTGTCACTTTGGGATGAAATGTCCTGTAGATGTCTATCATATCCAGGTGCTGTAATGTTTTGTTTAAGGCCAATATATCTTTATTGATTCTCTGTTTGAATGATTGATCTAGAGCCATCAGCGGTGTATTGAGGTCTCCAAGTATGATTGTATTTTTGTCAGTTTTTGTTTTAAGGTCAATAAGTAGCTGTCATATATTTTGCTGCTCTTTGGTTTGGTGCATATATATTAAGAATTGTTATGTCTTCTTGATTCAGTGTCCCCTTAATCATTATGAAATGACCATTTTTGTCTCTGAGTACTTTTGCTGTCTTGTAGTCAGCATTATCAGATATGAGTATTGCTACTCCTGCTTTTTTTTTTTGGATGTTATTTGCTTGGAATATTGTTTTTCAGCCTTTCACTTTGAATTTGTTTTTATCCTTGTTGCTTAGATGAGTTTCTTATAGGCAGCATACACTTAGATTTTCTTTTTTAATCTAATCTGCTATTCTATGTCTTTTTATTGGTGAGTTTAATCCATTTACATTTAGTGTAATTATTGACACTTGTGAGTTTCCTATTTTTACTTTATACATTGCTTTCTGTTAGTTTTGTGTCTTGTTTGATTCTTCTCTTTTGTTTTTCTATCTTTTGTTTTTGTTTGGTTGTATTACATACATCTTTCCTCTGTTGCTATCTTTTTTACATAATGTGCTTCTGTGGCAGTTTTTTTTTTTTTTTCCTTCTTCATTTTTTCTGAAGCTGGAAACAGGGAGAGACAGTCAGACAGACTCCCGCATGCGCCCGACCGGGATTCACCCGGCACGCCCACCATGGGGCGACGCTCTGCCCACCAGGGGGCGATGCTCTGCCCATCCTGGGTGTCGCCATGTTGCAACCAGAGCCACTCTAGCGCCTGAGGCAGAGGCCACAGAGCCATCTCCTGCGCCCGGGCCATCTTTGCTCCAATGGAGCCTTGGCTGCGGGAGGGGAAGATAGAGACAGAGAGGAGAGCACAGCAGAGGGGTGGAGAAGCAAATGGGCGCTTCTCCTGTGTGCCCTGGCCAGCAATCGAACCCGGGTCCTCCACACGCTAGGCCGACGCTCTACCGCTGAGCCAACTGGCCAGGGCTGTGGCAGTTTTTTTAATGGTGGTTACCATTAAGTAATGAAAAGGGTTCCTACCTTGTTCATTGTAGTACACTATCCTGTGAGTACTTTTGTACTCTATCTTCCTTTGCTACTGTTAATCTCCATTCTCTACTTCCCGTTGTTTTTTTTTTGTTGTTGTTGTCACAGTTTAAATTTGGTTTTATTGTGTTCTTGGTGGAGCTTTTACTTGTGCTTTTATTTTGTTTTGTTCTTTGTATCTGGTTGGAAGACGCCTTTTAGTAATTCCTGGAGTGGGGGTTTTCTGATGATAAATTTCCTCAGCTTTTCTTTATCTGTGAATGTTTTTATTTCTCCTTCATATTTGAAGGATAGCTTTGATGTGTATAGTATTTGTGGCTGAAAGTTCCTCTCTTTCAGGACTTTAATTATTGGGGTCCACTCTGTTCTAGCTTGTAATGTTTCTGTTGAGAAATCTGATAATTTAATGGGCCTTCCTTTATATGTTGTATTCTTCTTTTCCCTGGCTGCCTTGAGAATTTTTTCTTTGTCATTGGTTTGGGCCAATTTCATTATGATGTGCCTTGGGGTAGGTTTGTTGTGATTAAGAAAACTCAGAGTTCTGTTTGCTTATTGAATTTGAGGCTTTAGTTTTTTTCCACAGGCTTGAGAAGTTCTCATCTATTATTTTTTTGAATATGTTCTCCATTCCATTTTCTCTCTCTTCTTCTTCTGATATACCTATTATTCTCATGTTATTCTTTTTGATGGAGTCAGACAATTCCTGTAGGGCTTTCTCATTTTTTTTTAATTTTTCTGTCTCTCTCTTCTTCTCTCTGTTGTGCCTCACGTTGCTTGTCTTCTATTTCACTAATCCTACCTTCTATCTGGCCTGTTCTATTAGCTAAGCTTGTTTCCTCATTTTTCAGCTCGTGATTTGAGTTTTTCATCTCTGTTTGATTTGTTTTTATAGTTTCAATTTCCTTGGTAATATATTCTTTGTGTTCATTGAGTTGTTTTCTGAGCTCCCTAAATTGCCTTTCTGTGTTTACTTGTATATCTCTGAATATTTTTAGGATTTCTATTTTAAATTCTCTGTTATTTAGTTCCAAGATTTCCAATGTATTAAATTTTTTCTCTATAGATTTTTCCTCATCTATCTGTGCTACATTTCTGTCTTTTGTATCATGATATTCGATTTCTTTTTTTTTAATGGCATTTGATGGTGGTTTTGTTGATTTTATTAATGCATCGGTTCTTAACCTGTGGGTCACGACCCCTGTGAGGGTCGAACAACGAAAATACAGGGGTCACCTAAAGCCAATCAAAAATACATATTTATTATACAATATATTTTTTAAATAAAATTTGTATTTCCCATGGCTTTAGGTGACCCCTGTGTTTTGGTCGTTTGACCCCCACTGGGTTTGCGACCCACAGGTTCAGAACTGCTGGTATTAATGAGAAATAGTAAAGAATAAGAAGTTAAAAAATAAAAATAAAAAAGAATAAAAAAATTATTATTTCCCCTCCTTTTTTTTCCTCTCTTCTCTCTCCTCCTTCTTGAGAAAATCTTGTGGTAAACTGTGAATTATATTGTGCTAAATAGAACAAGAACTACCTATAATGGAGGGCCTGATTTGGGAAGACATGATAAAGGGGCAAAAAAAGTGGACATGGACCCACAAAATGCAGAAAAGGAAAAAATTTGGTCAAGGATATAATGATTTGCTTTTAGGTGATGGTTGACTAAGAGATATGATGAGAGGAATAAGAGGGAAACAGGAAAAAAGAGAAAAAAATTAAAAAATTACTATTGTATTTAGTAGAGCAAGAACTAGATAAAATGGAGAGCCAGGGTTGTAAGCACTGCTAGTGAGTTAAAAAAGCGAAGTAAAAAACCCCCAGAGTGCCACAAAGAAAAATTTGAGTCCCAGATAAAATAATTTGTTCGTGATTGAGGATTGAATGAGGAGAAAAGTAAAGGAGAAAAGAAGAAACTAATATATAGAGGGAGGAAAAAAAAGTAAGGGAAAACACAAAAAGAAGAAAAAATGGAGAGAGAGAGAGAGAGAGAGAGAGAGAGAGTTAAGGGTTTTGGAGTGCAACCCTCATAGAGAGAAAGGAAGAAGAAAGAAAAGATAATAGGAGATGTAACATTTATGGGTAGTGTAGTTCAAGGAGCAGAGTAAGACCGGCAGAGAATTAAACGACCAAATTGGATGAGGAAGAAAATAATCAAGACAAGAAGATAAGAGAAACAAACAAACAAATATAATAAAATGGGATAGGTTATAAAGTCTGTGGATTATTCTTGATTTTTTTTTTTCATTTTTCTGAAGCTGGAAACAGGGAGAGACAGTCAGACAGACTCCCGCATGCGCCTGACTGGGATCCACCCGGCACGTCCACCAGGGGCGACGCTCTGCCCACCAGGGGGCGATGCTCTGCCCATCCTGGGCGTCACCATGTTGTGACCAGAGCCACTCTAGCACCTGAGGCAGAGGCCACAGAGCCATCCCTAGCGCCCGGGCCATCTTTGCTCCAATGGAGCCTTGGCTGTGGGAGGGGAAGAGAGAGATAGAGAGGAAAGCGCAGCAGAGGGGTGGAGAAGCAAATGAGCACTTCTCCTGTGTGCCCTGGCCAGGAATCGAACCTGGGTCCTCCGCACGCTAGGCCGACGTTGATTTTGAGATGTTATGTTCTTGCTTTTTCTTTTCTCTCCCTCTTTCTGGTTGGTGACTCTGTACCCCGGGTTCTGCCCCTTTGGCATGCTTAGGTAGAGGTTTGCAGTTGATAAGTCTCTATGGCGATGTCATATATTGGGCTTCAGTCTCGTTGGCAATTGATGCTCATTAGCATTTGCAGGCTCTGCCATTGAGAGAGTCTGTATTCCCGGAGCTTCTGTCCTAGTCTTTCCTTCCTGAATTAGTAGCCTGATGATCCAGCTATGGGGTTGCTGCTGCCTCTGCCTGGAGAGTAAGAGGCTCAAAGAGCTGGCAAATCCCCACTCTATTCCCACTCAGTGCAGGGCTCTGGGTAAGGCTCAATCAGTTAGAGCTGCCAGCGTAATCAGGCGGAGCTTCGGCCCACACAAAGACCTCTGACTCTGCCCCTCTGTCTGGGAACATGGGCGCCCACTCCCAGGGGAATCTCTCGCCCACTATCTGCGCTCGCCGACCAGAATATCTGGCCAGCCGCTTCTCACTCCCGGTGAGGTGCCCTGCCCACACTTAAAAGTTCAAGTGTAGGAAATTTTGCTCCCACTCACTTCCCACACGCTGCTTTTTGGGGCATAGGGGCGACCCCGAGATTCCAGTTTTGGCCCACACAAAGGCCTCTGACTCTCTCCATTTGTCCGGGAACACGGGCCCCCACTCCCAGGGGAATCTCTCACCCACTATCCACGCTCGCCAACCAGAATATCAGGCCAGCTGCCTCTTACTCTGAGTGAGGCGCCCTGCCTGCAGAGAAAAGTTCAAGTGTTGGGAATTTTGCTCCTGCTCACTCCCCATGCACTGCTTTTTGAGGTACAGGGCTGACCCTGAGATTCTGGTTTCGGTGTACAGAAAGGCCTCTCCCCCTGCCCCTCTGTTCAGTAACACAGGCACCCACTCCCGGGGCTCTAGGAGGAATCTCTTGCCTACTATCTATGTGCACCGACCAGGAGATTGGGGCAGATGGCTGTCCCAAGTGCCTTTCTTTGTCTGTGTTTGGGTTGCCACAAGCACAGTTTTTCCTCAGCTTGGATGTCCGTACCACAGCCTGGTTCAGACTTTTGTGCCACAGTCTGGTTCTATTCACGCCCTATGCCTGCATTAGTTCCTATACTCTCAGTTCCCAGTGAAAGCAGCCCTTATTTAGGTTAGTGAGGAAGACTGACTGTTTCTTCCTCCTTTTTTCCTTCGGGGTTGATTATATATTTAGTCATTTAGTCATTTTTTTGCTCAATAATACCTTCACATTTAGTGTGGAACTTCTGGAGGCTCCAAGGATAGATTTTTCTGTCTCTGGTTGAAGATCTTGTTGAATTTTGGGGAACATTTATCTGTATCGCTCCTTATGGCACCATTTCTCTGAGGTCATCCCTATCAGTCAATTTGGAAATGCCAATCTGTTTTAGTCTCTGAGATCTAAATTTTAGCTTTAAGATAGAGCAATAATAATATGAGACAAGTTACTTAACCTCTCTACATCTCAGTTTTTGTACTGGTTAAACAGGTCTACTTCATAGGCTTATTGAGAAGAAATAATAAGATAATAATGCATGTAAAACACTTATTACAATAATCTTTCAATAAATGCTTTTCTTGCTACTAATATAAGAACAATGCTCAGGAAGTATATCATACAGATGGGCAAAAGAGGAAGGCTTAGTGTATGTTGTATTAAGTTCTCAAGATGACTGGAGAAAGAAGAATACTTGAATGGTACTTTTAAATAGTATTGTCTAAAAATAGAACAGAAATGAATATCAAAATACAGGGGCTCGGTTCAATGGAGCTGTTTCTTATTTCTGCTTTATACTATTATTTCACATGTTTGTCTCATGGTCACTTCAGGCAGTATTTGTTGAAGAGGCCTCCAAAGTTTCACTGGAAGAACAAAATGACATCTGGGAATACTTTTCATAAGATCTTTCCCCTCCCACTTTACTTGGCCATGCTCCAAACATGAGGACTTTGGAATGTGTTCATTAGTCTGAATTTGAAAGAAGTGTCATTCCAGAAAATCTTTTCATAAGTCACAAATCTGCCTGGATACAATAACTTAGGACATACACAGGAAATAGCAGAGCTTTCTCTGACCTTGCAAAATTTTAATCAAATGCTAGGTGGGTAATTTTGTGTACCAACAGTATCACAGCCTAGAAAGTATTGTCTCAGGAGCAATTACTGCTGTTGTAAATAAAAGTGAGGAATCAATGACACTCTTTATTTCAGTGGTTCTCAAAAGGGATGTCATAATATTACTAATGTGTCACGGATACTTCACGTGTTTCCCTGCAAATTCTGATCAATGTATATGATTAATTTTTGCCACATCTGCAGGTACATATTATTATAATGATTTCTGTCAGAAGTAACGTTATGCTGACTGAGACTTAGAGAAACTCTGTAGAGAAGAGTAAACCTGCTGACAACAAGAAAAGGCTAATCATGATATCAAGTCACCATCAAGAAAAAAGCTTGGGGTTCTTTGACTATTCAAAATCTTTGCCCTTTGGATACTTCAGGAACTTAGGGAAGTAAACTCTTCTTCTAAAACAGTGTGCATTGAATTGAAAAACAATCAACATAGATGATAAAACAATGCTTTTTTTGGGGTAGACACTGTGAATAATAGAATTGTACCCTAGTTATTGCAGATTTATCTATTGTTGCTTCAAATCCCTTAATTGCTTTAATATGTGGCCAAAATTTCTGATATTTTAAAAGTTGTTAATCATCAAGTTAGCAACACAAAAACTTGTCCCTTAAGTGCTGTAGGTAGAGTAGTCAGTATTTACCCAGTAATGAGAATCTAGGACCAATGCACTAATGTATAGAATGTTCTAGATTCTCAAGAGAGCTTTGAGATTTGAGGAATCACAAACATATATGAAGAATGGCAAGTTTGGAACTTCTTTATATTAAAAAATGGTAAGAAATCATTGTTTTAAAAATAACAAAAAATAATAAGCAACTAACAGTAAAATTGACAAATGCAGGACTTTGAGGGCTAGTGTGCCAGTGGTTGAATACATATTTATTGAATAGACAAATAAATTAATGAATTAGTCAATGAATAATTAACTCTTACCATATATTATAGATTTACTATGCATCAAACATGTGTATGATCTTACTTAAGAAAGCAAGTATTACTATGGCTTTTTTATCATTAAGGGTATATAACAAGAAAAGTAACTTTTTCAAGGTAAGATAGTAAATTGTAGAATTGGAATTTAAACTCAGAATACCTAATCACCAAAACCTATTCTGTCAAGCTATTATTGTTAAGCAAAAAGGTGTAGACCTAATTACTACAGATCAGCCAAAATTTAACCTTTAAAAAGGTTGAAGCTGGGCATGCCCTTCTCCTACTAAAGCCCTATGATGACTTTCTAATAATGCAGAGAATAAAGTCCAAACTTCTGACCTGGGCCAAGAATGTTCTACATAATCTGGCCCCTGCTCACCTCTGGGTTCTCATCTTTTTTGCTCTGAACTCTTAGCTGTTTTTCTACCTGACCAAGTTTTGTTTCTTCCCTAGAGGCTTGCATTTGCTGTGCCATCTTTTTGGAATATTCTTTCCCCCAATTTTTTCCAGTCTCTGCACAAATACTATCTTAGAAAGACATTCAATGGTCACTTTGTCTAACTCTATATTTTATTTCTTTGCCTTATTGTTATTCAGTATTTGAAGTTAGATATTTTATTTACTTGTTTATTGTTTCTCACTCTCAGTAGTGAATTTCATATTCCTTCAGTATGACCACTGTAGACCTAGGCTCTAAAATAATGCCTGATGCACAGTAGGTATGCAACTAATTTTTTAAAATAAATGAATAAATTTATCCCCTGAAGCAAAGACTGAGTGCTGGTTGTAATCATAAAAACATTTATTTTGTCTGGAAGATAGATTATACCTTGGAGGGTTAGGGAAGTGAAAAATAATGTTTGAGTAAAATGTTATCACTTTAAGAAAGCACAAAATTGATCAAGGAACATAATACCCCAGACCATAAGAATAAGGTAGAGAAAAGATGAAGTTGAAACACAGAATTGAAAGGGCTGAAAATTTATGGTTATATTCTGTCTGGTTGGGTTCAACTTTCTGACCTCAAAATAGTGCTGGTAAAAATAAATTTTGACCAAAGCTAGCTGATGACAAATTTGGCCACAGGGTCACAAGGCAGACATAATTTAAAAAAAAATTTTATTTATTCATTTTTAGAGAGGAGAGAGAGAGAGGGAGAGAGAGAAACAGAGAGAGAGAAGGGGGAGGAGCTAGAAGCATCAACTCCCATATGTGCCTTGACCAGGCAAGCCCAGGGTTTCGAACCGGCGACCTCAGCATTTCCAGGTCGACGCTTTATCCACTGCACCACCACAGAGGCAGACATAATTTTAATGTAAACACCGTCTATAGCGAGGGCAGTATCTTAATTGTGAGTGTGATTCCAATGAAATATTTTAAAGGCTGCAGAAATTTTGGCCAGTCATGAAACTATACAAGTCTTTAGCTAAGTTCACGCTACTACAGAATTCAGAATATGTCTTCTGAGTGTCCGTTTGTAAACTTACGCCCTGGGAAGTTTTAGAAGATGACAAATCAATTTCTATTCAGCTACTCATCCCAAGGTTAATGTACCACTGCAGCACGATCTTCAGGACTCAGATATAGTTTGGAATTTAACAGTTATTGTTTGGGGTTAGATGTACAATCTAATAAAATGTGCAGTAATATCTTATGGTGAGCACCTGAACATTAATCTTCTTGGAATAAGGCAGTGGATCTCATCTGACCTTGTCACTTATATTAGATTTAACACTTCCACTGAATGCATTTCAAGCAGTCCACTTCAAATGAATGTGATCTATTTCAGTTTTTACTCTTTCTCCTAATAGTTTAATACAGCTGAGTAGCTCCCTGGGTTTTGGTACAAATCATCAGTGCTGCTCCCTGCTGCCGGTTACAGTGGTGGATGATGTGTCTAGAAACTGACCTTCATACAACACTTTATTTCTACTGCTAATCCTTATTCCAGAGGTGATTGAGAAACCCAACAGCTAATACTCCCCCCAAGAGTCTTCCCCACTAGCCCATGGAGGTTCTTGGCAGATGTAGATTGTGTGAGACATGGGAACTAGAAACACCTATTCCCTTTCATAACTACAGCTAAACTACTTTGAGAAGTAGTTTAATGTTGTGGGATAACATTATGTAGTAATTTCTGGTTTCCATATTTGGTAGAGCTTGTCATATAAGGCATTAATTCAACCCTGATCAATTCCATTTTCCTAGATGAACTGTTACTGTCAAAGGATAAGACAGCATTTAGTTTTCATTATATTTGCATGAATTCTACTTCAATAACTCCTTGAAGTCTGCATTCAAATTGTGGGCAGCATAGCCTTTTTATACACCCATCCAAGTAAATATTAGATAATTATTTGACTAACATTATTGCATAAGAACTGGAGAATCCTGATCTCAGGACAAGCTGCTTATATAATCTCTGTTGAAAATGAATGTGTCAATCTAGAAAGTGGAATGGGCAAAATACCTTCTTTGGATTTTAAGGGGATATGATATTCTCTTTGTATATTAAACTATGTTAAGAAAAAGTTTTGTTTCTTCCTAAGTTATATAGTTTATTCTTTCAGAAAACAGCTACATTTTACTTAATCAAAAAAAATTCCAAAATGAACCAAAATGCAGATGTTATAGCTAAGGCTCATGAAGTCAAGTCATTTAAGAGATAAGAAGACTGAAGCTTAGTGAGTGAAGCAAATTTGCCAAGGTCCCACGGCTAGTAGTAGCAGCACTAAGGGTTGAAGCCAAGTTCTTTCTGACTCTAAAGTCCAGTGTTTTCCCGATATCCATCTGCAATAAAGTTCTGGGGTCCTATCCACCAAACATGGGCTGGTTCCCTAAATAGAAACACTACTACTGAGGTAGGGGATCTGAAGCATCCTTCTGAGAGGCTACTATTTAGTGCATTAGGCCCCCAAATACTATATATTTCTATATGTGTATTTGTGTGTTTATCTATGTACACAGACAGAGATATATCTAGAAAAGGTTTGGGAACCTATGCCAGTAGTTAAATACCATTTTCTGTATAGGGTCAGACTGTAAATATTTTAGGCTTTGCAGATCATATATCAGTTTTTGTAGTACATTTTTAATGTTTTGTTTTTTAAACAAGCCATTCAAAATGTATAAACAAAATCTTACATCATGAAATGTACTAAAATAAAATCTAGGCTAATAGTTGTTGACTTCTGATCTAGGGTTTGGTTAGTTATTGTGAAGGTAATGGCATTAGAAAGTCAAAGGAGACTAATTGTTTTCCCTTTATGTGCTCCCTCATGCTTGAATTAGATTTTTCAGGGAATGTATTCATAAAATGTATGGGGAAAAAAAAGGTGATAAAATAAATGATTGGAAAAAAGCCTGGAACAAAGTGGGTATTCAGAAAATATTTGCTGAATAAATTTTAAGGTAAGTATTTTAAGTGAATGAATATTTAAATGTTCAAATAATCAAATGAGTTATGGATTCATGTGTTTCTAGTTCTTTTGCACGTTTTATGTGGAAACAGAAATGGATTTGACATTCTACGGCTAACAGAGCATGCCCTGAGAAAGATCACGTAAAAGTCACAATGTATGCTACTAACTCTATGTTTTTGATCATTATCAGTTCTCACTATATTTGTCCTGGAAAAGTGTTTTTAAAAGTTAATTATTTAGAGTAAAAACCCACACACCTACTGTATTAATTTTTGATTTGCATCAGGTTTTGGTACACTACACCAGAAAAGCATAAAACAGTACTTGATTACTTCCACATTTTGTTCCAGGATTATTAGCATTGGGCCATGAATGAGCTGCTTTTCAGACTGAACATATCAAACTTTTTGTAGAATAAGTATTTTAAAACTTTCGGATTTTTGCAAAAACTTATTGTCCAATAATGTCTTTCCAAAACTCAAAAGAAAACATGCACATTTGTGTCCTTGTGGAGAGAGGAAAGTGTCTTTGCTTTGAAATGCCATATATATATATATATATATATATATATATATATATATATATATACACACACACACACACACAATAATAATGTAAATTTTGATTGTCTTTTAGATTAGTGTCAAATTGTTAATAATTGTTTAAAACACCCACTTACTATGCTTTAGTAACTATCCCATTTGGTTTTAAAAATACCATATTTATCATCATCATCAATATAAATCTCATTAAATGTACATATTAGGCACCCATCTGTGCTGTTCTGATGTTGTATCAAAGGGAAAAGAAGCCTATAATAAAATCAGGAAGCCCTTGAAAAGTCACTATCGAGATTTATTTTAATGTTTGCAAGATTTTAGTCGGTTAAATATCTAGATTTTCTCTTCAGCTTTAGTAAGAAGTAATTACATAAGTTTAAGGCACAAAATGTAATAACTAAATACCTAGATCCCTCCTCCCATATTTATTAAAAGTTTTTACTTTCCACTCAGTTGATTTTCCAATTTTATTTTTAAAATAGTATTTAACTAAAGTCCACATTTTACTGTTTTAGACTAAAGTTACTGAAGTCACATGAAAATTTTTTTTGGCTTTAGTAGAGGCTATCAAAATTACTGTATTTCAAGTTATTTAAAATAAATGCTAAAACTCAGTATTAATTTCTTGTGAGCAAATAATCTACTACAATATGTGAAGTACAAAATAATTTTTCCTTTTTATTGAATTTATTCGGGTGACATTGGCTAAGAAAATTTATGGGTTTCAGGTGCACAGTTCTATAAAACGTCATCTGTACACTGTATTGTGTGTTCACCATCCCAAGTCAAGTCTATTGCCCTGTATCCTCCTTCAACCCTTTTTCTCCCCCAATCACCACACTGTTGTCTGTGTCAATGAGTTTTTTCTTTTTTCTTTTCTTTTTTGCTCAATCCTTCCACTACCCTCAGAGCCCTGACCCCAGACAGCTGTTAGCCTGCTTTCTATGAGTTGATCTCTATTTTGCTTGTTAGTTCATTTTGTTCATTATTCCACATATAGTTGATATATAATACTTGTTTTTCTCTAACTGGTTTACTTCACTTAGCATAAAGCTCTCCAGATTCATCCATGCTGTTACAAAGGGTAAGATTGCCTTCATTTTTTAAGGCTGAGTAGTATTCCATTATGTATATGTACCACTGCTTTTTTATTCATTCATCTACTGACAGGCACTTGGGCTACTTCCAAATCTTGGCTATTGTAAATGATACTGCAATGAATTTAGGGACGCATATAGTCTTTCAAATTAACATTTTGGGTTTCTTTGGATAAATTCCCAGAAGTGGAATTGTTGGGTCATAAAGCAGTTCCATTTTAAATTTTTTGAGGTAATTCCATACTGCTTTCCATAGTGACTAAACCAGTCTGCATTCCCACCAGTAGTGCACCAGGGTTCCCTTTTCCCACATCCTCACCAACACTTCATTGTTGATTTATTGATGATAGCCACTCTGACAGGTGCGAGGTGATACCTCATTGTGGTTTTAATTTGCATTTCTCTGATGATTAGTGACATTGAGCATTTTTTCCTATACACCTTGGCCATCTGTATGTCCTCTTTGGAGAAGTGTTTATTCAGGTCCTTTGCCCATTTCTTAATTGGACTGTTTGGAAGTTTTTTGTTGTTGAGTTTTATAAGTTCTTTATAAGTTTTAAATATTAACCCCTTATCAAATGTATCATTGGTGAATATATTCTCCCAATCAATGGGTTGTTTTTCCATTTTGTTGATGACGTTTCTTGCTGTGCAAAACTTTATTACATAGTTTGATGTAGTCCCATTTGTTTATTTCTTATTTTGTTTCCCTTGCCTGAGAGTATATACCAGAAAAGATATTGCTACAAGGAATGTCTGAGATTTTACTGCCTATGTTTTCTTCTATAATTTTTATGATTTTAAGTCTAATACTTAAGTATTTAATCTATTTTCAGTATATTCTTGTGTATGGTGTAAGAAAGTGGTCTAGTTTCATTTTTGTTTTAATAGACAGAGAGAGAGAGAGTCAGAGAGAGGGATAGACAGGGACAGACAGACAGGAATGGAGAGATGAGAAGCATCAATCATTAGTTTTTCGTTGCGCATTGTGACACCTTAGTTGTTCATTGATTGCTTTTTCATATGTGCCTTGACCTCAGGCCTTCAGCAGACTGAGTGACCCCTTGCTCGAGCCAGTGACCTTGGGTCCAAGCTGGTGAGCTTTTGATCAAACCAGATGAGCCCGCACTCAAGCTGGCGACCTCGGAGTCTCGAACCTGGGTCCTCGGCATCCCAGTCCAACGCTTTATTCACTGTGCCACCGCCTGGTCAGGCTAGTTTTATTTTTATTTTTTGCACCCATTTTCCCTATTTTATAAACTAATAATTTACTTATTAATAAATCTGATCACTTATTGAATAGACTATCCTTACCCCATTTTATATTCTTGCTTCTTTTGTCAAATATTAATTGATCATAAAAGTCTGGGTTGATTTCTGGGCTCTCTATTCTGTTCCATTGGTCTGTATGTCTGTTTTTATGCCAGTACCATGCTATTTTGATCCCTATGGCCTTATAATGCACTTTGATATCAGGTAGCATGATTCCTCTAACTTTATTAAGTCTTAACCCATTTTCAGTTTATTCTTGTATATGGTATAAGAAAATGGTCTAGTTTAAGTTTTTTTGCACTTATATGTCCAATTTTCCTAACACTATTTATTAAACAGACTACATTTCCCCCATTCTATGTTCTTGCCTCCTTTGTTAGATATTAACTAACCATGAAATTGTGTGTTTATTTTGCAGCTCTTTATTCTGTTCCATTGATCTATATGCCTTTCTTTTTATAAGCCAGTACCATGCTGTTTTGATTACTATAGCCTTGTATTATAATTTAATATCAGGTACTATGATTTATTCAACTTTGTTCTTCTTTTTCACGATTTCTATTGTTATTCATGGTATTTTGTAGTTCCATATACATTTTTGAACTATTTGTTCTAGTTCTGTGAAATGTGCCATTGGTTTTTTGATAGGAATTGCATTTAACCTATAGGGTACTTTGGATAGTATTAACATTTTAATGATGTTATTCTTCCTACCCATTAACACTATATATGCCTCCACTTATTTGTATCTTCTTCAATGTCTTATAATTTTCTGAGTACAGGTCTTTTACATCCTTGGTTAAATTAACCCTAGGTGTTTTATTATTTTTTTTGATGAAATTGTAAATGGGATTCTTTTCTTAGTTTTCCTTTCTGATAGCCCAATATTGGTTTATAAAAAATGCAACTAATTTCTGAATATATCCTGCTACTCTACTGAATTTAGTAATTGATTTTAGTAGTTTTTTTGGTGGAATCTTCAGAATTCTCTATATACAAAATCATGTCATCTGCAAATAACAGGTGTTTTGCTTCCTTTCCAATTTGGATGCCTCTTACTTCTTGTCTGACTGCTTCCAGTGTGATAGGAATTCCAGTACTATCTTGAATAAGAGTGGTGAAAGTGGACATCTCTATCTTATTCCCAATCTTAAGGGAACCATAGTTTTTGTTGATTGAGTATGATGTTGGCTGAGGGTTAGTCATGTTTGATCTTTATTATACTGAGGTATGTTCCCTCTATTTCCACTTTGCTAACAGTTTTTATCATAAATAGGCATAAGATTTTATCAAACATTTTTTCTGCATTTATTGATATGATCTTTTGATTTTTATTCTTCATTTTGTTTATGTTGTTTATTGTGTTTATTGATTTGTAGATTATACCAACTTTGCATCTCTGTAATTAATCTCACTTGATCATGGTGTTTTTAGAAGTATTGTTGGGTCTGGTTTCCTAATATTTTGTTGAAAATTATAGCATCTATATTCATCAGGGATATTAGCTTTTAATTTTTTTCTTTGTAGTGTCTTTATCTGATTTTGAAATTAGAATAATGCTGGCCTTATAAAATGAGCTTGGAAGTCTTAATTCCTCTTTCATTTTTTAGAGTAGTTTGAGAACAGGTAGTAATTCTTTGAATGTTTGACAAAATTCACTTGTGAAACCATCTGGTCTAGGACTTTTGTTTTCTGGGATATTATTATTATTATTATTATTACTTCTTTAATTTCAGTAGTTTTAATAGGCCTATTCAGATTTTCTGATTCTTCCTAGTTCAGTGTTGAAAGTTTGTATGTTTTTAGAAATGTATCCATTTCATCCAAAATTTTTTATTTGTTGACATATGATTATAATATATTATTACAATTATTTGTATTTCCTTGGTGTCAGATTTTGCTTCTCTTCTTTCATTTCTGATTTTGTTTATTTAGTCCCTCTCTCTTATTTATCGAAGAGTTCTGTAGACCTTGTTTATCATTTCAAAAAACAAGCTCTTGGTTTTATTGATTTTTTTTGTGTGTGTGTGTGTGCATTTTTCTGAAGCTGGAAACCAGGAGGCAGTCAGACAGACTCCCGCATGAGCCCCACCGGGATCCACCCGGCAAACCCACCAGGGGGCGATGCTCTGCCCATCTGGGGCATCGCTCTGTTGCATCCAGAGCCATTCTAGCGCCTTAGGCAGAGGCCACAGAGCCATCCTCAGCGCCTGGGCCATCTTTGCTCCAATGGAGCCTTGGCTGCAGGAGGGGAAGAGAGATACAGAGAGGAAGGAGAGGGGGAGGGGTGGAGAAGCAGATGGGTGCTTCTCCTGTGTGCTCTGGCCAGGAATCGAACCCAGGACTCCTGCATGCCAAGCCGACGCTCTACCACTGAGCCAACCTGCCAGGGCTGGTTTTATTGATTTTTTAAAAATGTTTTTTAGACTCTATTTCATTATTAGTGCTCTGATCTTTATAATTTCCTTCTTTCTCCTCACTTTGAGCTTTGTTTGTTCTTCTTTTTCAAGTTTCCTTGAATGGAAAGTTAGATTGCTTAGTTAAGATTTTTCTTGTTTCTTAAAATACAACTGTAAAAGTATAAATTTCCTTCTTAGGACAGCTTAAACTGTGTTCATATATTTTGGATTTTTGTGTTCTCATTTCATTTGTTTCAAGGTATGTTTTGATTTTTCTCTTGGACTTATTTTTAAACCATTCATTGTTTAGTGACATGTGATTTAGCCTCCATGTCTTTGTGTGCTTTGCTATTTCTAAGGTTTTTTAAATTAAATTTAATGGGGTGACATTAATCAGTCAGGGTACATAGGTTCAGAGAAAACATCTTCAGGTTATTTTGACATTTGATTATGTTGCATACCCATCACCCATCACCCAAAGTCATATAGTCTTCCATCACCTCCTATCTGGTTTTCTTTGTGCCCCTCCTGCTACCCACCCCGAGTAACCACCACACTCTTGTCCATGTGCCTGAGTCTCATTTTTATGTCTCACCTATGTATGGAATCATATAGTTCTTAGTTTGTTTCTGATTTACTTATTTCACTCAGTATAATGTTATTAAGGTCTATCTATATTGTAAATGATCCAATGTCATCATTTTTTATGACTGAATAGTATTCCATTGTATATAGGTACCACATCTTCTTTATCCAGTCATACACCAAAGGGCTTTTTGGTTGTTTTCATGTCTTGGCCACTGTGAACAATGCTGCAGTGAACATAGGGTTGCATGTGTCTTTATATACCAGTGTTTTTGAGTTTTGGGTGCATATACCCAGTAGAGGATTGCTGGGTCATAAGGTAGTTCTATTTTCAGTATTTTTTTTTCTGAAGCTGGAAACGGGGAGAGACAGACAGACTCCCGCATGCGCCCAACCGGGATCCACCCGGCACGCCCACCAGGGGTGACGCTCTGCCCACCAGGGAGCAATGCTCTGCCCTTCCGGGGCATCGCTTTGCTGCAACCAAAGCCACTCTAGCGCCTGGGGCAGAGGCCAAGGAGCCATCCCCAGTGCCCGGGCCATCGTTGCTCCAATGGAGCCTTGGCTGCAGGAGGGGAAGAGAGAGACAGAGAGGAAGGAGGGGGGGGTGGAGAAGCAGATGGGTGCTTTTCTTATGTGCCCTGGCTGGGAATCAAACCCGGGTCCCCCGCACGCCAGGCCGACTCTCTACCGCTGAGCCAACTGGCCAGGGCCTATTTTCAGTATTTTGAGGAACCACCATACTTTCTTCCATAGTGGTTATACTACTTTACATTCCCACCAACAGTGGATGAGGGTTCCTTTTTCTCCACAGCCTCTCCAACATTTGTTATTACCTGTCTTGTTGATAATAGCTAATCTAATAGGTATGAGGTGGTATCTCATTGTAGTTTTGATTTGCATTTCTCTAATAGCTAATAAAGATGAGCATCTTTTTATATATCTGTTGGCCATTTGTATTTCTTCCTGAGAGAAGTGTCTGTTCATGTCCTCTTCCCATTTTATTATTGGATTGTTTGCTTGTTTGTTGTTGAATTTTATGAGTGCTTCGTATATTTTGAATATTAGGCCGTTATTTGTGCTGTTGTTTGAAAATATCATCTCCCATTTAGTTGGCTGTCTGTTTGTTTTGTTGTCAGTTTCTATTGCTGTGAAAAAGCTTCCTAGTCTGATGTAGTCCCATTCATTTATTTTTACCTTCACTTCCCTTGCCTTTGGAGTCAAATTCATAAAGTGCTCTTTGTAACAAAGGTCCATGAGCTTAGTACCTATGTTTTCTTCTATGTAATTTATTGTTTTAGGTCTTATATTTAGGTCTATGATCCATTTTGAATTAATTTTAGTACAAGGAGACAAAGTGTAGTTGAATTTCATACTTTTGCACGTGGCTTTCCAGTTTTCTCAGCACCATTTGTTGAAGAGGCTTTCTTTTCTCCATTGTGTGTTGTTGGCCCCTTTATCAAAAATTATTTGATCATATACATGTGGTTTTATTTCTGGGCTTTCTATTCTGTTCCATTGGTCTGAGTGTCTATTTTTTTCATTTTTATTTTTTTTGCCAATACCATGCTGTTTTGATTATTATGGCTCCATAATATAATTTGAAGTCAGGTATTGTATTGCCCCTAGCTTCATATTTTTTCCTTAGGATTGCTCTGGCTATTTGGGGTTTTTTATAGTTCCATATAAACCTGATGATTTTTTGTTCCATTTCTTTATAAAATAATATTAAAATTTATTGGAAATTGCATTAAATTTGTATATGGCTTTGGGTAATATAGTCATTTTGACTATATTTATTTTTCCTATCCAAGAACAAGGAATATTTTTTCATTTCATTATATCTTTTTTGATTTCCCTTAACAATGCTTTGTAGTTTTCATTATATAGGTCCTTTACATTCTTTGTTATGTTTATTCCAAAGTATTTTTTTTTGTTGCAACCATGAAGGGGATTGTTTTTTTGAGCTTGTTTTCTGATATTTCATTGTTGGCATATAGGAAGGCAATAGACCTTGGTATATTAATTTTATATCCTATGACCTTACTGTACTGGTTTATTGTTTCTAGTAGTCTTTTTGTGAAGTCTTTGGGGTTTTTGATGTACAGGATCGTATCTTCTGCAAAAAGTGAAAACTTTTACTTCTTCTTTCCCAATATGAATGTCTTTTACTTCTTTCTCTTGTCTGATTGCTCTGGCTAGAACTTCCAGCACTACGTTGAATAAGAGTGGAGAGAATGGATAACCTTATCTTGTTCCTGATTTTAGGGGAAAAGTTCTCAGTTGTATGCCATTTAATATGATGTTAGCTGATGGTATATCATAGATGGCCTTTATTATGTTGAGATATTTTTCTTCTATACCCATTTTGTTAAGTGTTTTAAACATAAATAAAAGTCCCCAAAAATAAAAGTCCAGGGCCAGATGGCTATACTAGTGAATTCTATCAAACATTCAAAGAAGACTTCGTTCCTATTCTACTCAAAGTCTTCCAAAAAATTGAAGAGAAAACAATACTTCCAAACACATTTTATGAGGCCAACATAACCCTCATACCTAACCCTGGCAAGAACCACACAAAGAAAGAAAACTACAGACCAATATCTCTAATGAATACAGATGCTAAAATACTAGCAAATCGAATACAACTACACATTAAAAAAATAATTTATCATGATCAAGTGGATTCACCCAGAATCACAAGCATGATTCCACATATAAAAAACTATTAACGTAATACACTACTATATCAACAAAATAAGCAACAAAAAACATAGGATCTTATCAATAAATGAAGAAAAGGCATTTGATAAAATATAACATTATTTTATGTTTAAAACACTTAACAAAATGGGTATAGAAGAAAAATATCTCAACATAATAAAGGCCATCTATGATATACCATCAGCTAACATCATATTAAATGGCATACAATTGAGAACTTTTCCCCTAAAATCAGGAACAAGATAAGGTTATCCATTCTCTTCACTCTTATTCAACGTAGTGCTAGAAGTTCTAGCCAGAGCAATCAGACAAGAGAAAGAAGTAAAAGACATTAATATTGGGAAAGAAGAAGTAAAAGTTTTCACTTTTTGCAGAAGATACGATCCTGTACATCAAAAACCCCAAAGACTTCACAAATAGCTGTCTTATATATTTTGTTGCTCCTTGGTTTGGTGTATATATCATATATTAAGAGGTGTTATGTCTTCTTGATTAAATGTCTCTTTTATCATTATGAAATGACCATTTTTGTCTCTGATTACCTTTGCTGTCTTGTAGTCAGCATTGTTAGATATGAGAATTGCTTCACTTGTTTTTTTTTTGGATGTTATTTGCTTGGAGTATTGTTTTCCAACCTTTCACTTTGAATTTGTTTTTATCTTTGTAACTTAGATGTGTTTTTTAAAGGTAGCATACAATTGGATTTTCTTTTTTAATCCATTCTGCTACTCTGTGTCTTTTTATTGGTGAGTTTAATTCATTTACATTTAGTGTAATTATTAACATTTGAGGGTTTCTTATTGCTATTTTATATATTGTTTTCTGATAGTTTTGTATCTTGTTTATTCTTTTCTATTTTTCTATCATTTGTTTTTGTTTGGTTGTAATCCATACTTTTTTTCTCTGTTTCTTCTTTTTTCAAGCCATGTACTTATGTGTTGGTTTTTTCAGGGGTGGTTACCATTAAGTAATGGAAAGTATACCTATCATGTTCATTGTAGTACATTATCTTATGAGTGCTTCTGCCCTCCATCCTCCTTTGCTACTGTTAATCTTCATCCTCTCCTCTTTTTTGTTTCTTTGTTATAGATTAATCTTGTTTTTTATTGCAATCTTGATGGAGCTTTTACTTGTAGTTTTGTTCTGTTTTTTTGTGTCTGGTCAGAAAACTTCCTTCAGTATTTCCTGAAGAGGGTGTTTTTAGGTGATAAATTCCCTCATCTTTTCTGTATCTGTGAATGTTTTTATTTCTCCTGCATATTTGAAGAATGTGTTTGATGGGTATAGTATTCTTAGCTGGAAGTTCCTCTTTCAGAACTTTAAATATTGGGGTCCATTCTCTTCTAGCTTGTAGAGTTTCTGCTGAGAAATCTAATGATAATCTAATGGGTCTTCCTTTATATTTTGTATTCTTCTTTTCCCTGGCTGCCTTGAGAATTTTTTTTTTGTCATTGGTTTCTGCAAATTTCATTATGATGAGCATTGGAATAGGTTTGTTAGGGTTAAGAGAACTCAGTGTTCTGTTTGCTTTTTGAATTCATGGCTTTAGTTCTTTTTTTTTTTTTTTTTTTTTTTTTTTTCATTTTTCTGAAGCTGGAAACAGGGAGAGACAGTCAGACAGACTCCCGCATGCGCCCGACCGGGATCCACCCGGCACGCCCACCAGGGGCGGTACTCTGCCCCCCAGGGGGCGATGCTCTGCCCATCCTGGGCGTCACCATATTGCGACCAGAGCCACTCTAGCGCCTGAGGCAGAGGCCACAGAGCCATGCCCAGCGCCCGGGCCATCTTTGCTCCAATGGAGCCTTGGCTGCGGGAGGGGAAGAGAGAGACAGAGAGGAAAGCGCGGCGGAGGGGTGGAGAAGCAAACGGGCGCTTCTCCTATGTGCCCTGGCCGGGAATCGAACCCGGGTCCTCCGCACGCTAGGCCGACACTCTACTGCTGAGCCAACTGGCCAGGGCTCGTGGCTTTAGTTCTTACCACAGGCTTGGGAGGTTCTCATTTATTATTTGTTTGAGAATGTTCTCCATTACATTTTCTCTTTCTGATGTATTCAGACAATTCCTGTAGGGCTATATCATTTTTTTAAATTCGTGAGTCTCTTTCCTTTTCTCTCTGTAGTACTTCTAGTTGCCTGTCTACTATGTCACTAATTCTTTCTTCTATCTGGCCTGTTCTATTGGCTAAGCTTGTTACCTCGCTTTTCAGTTCAGGAATTGAGTTTTTCATCTCTGTTTGATTCGTTTTCATAGTTTCAATTTTCTTGATGAAGTATTCTTTCTGTTCATTGAATTGTTTTTTGAGGTCCCTAAATTGCCTTTCTGTGCTGTCTTGTATATCCCTGAGTATTTTTATGACTTCAATTTAAATTCTCTGTCATTTAACTCCAAGGTTTCTAAGCTATTGACATTTTTTCTATAGATTTTTCCTCATCTATATGAGCTACATCACTGTCTTTTGTATCCATGATATTTTATTTCTTTTTCTTTGATGGCATTTGAGAGTGGTATTGTTAATAACACTAATAAGAGTTGATAAAAAAATTTTCTTTAAGAAAATGTTTGAAAAACTGAAAATTCTATTGTGCTACGTGAGTTCTCTTAACCCTACAAACCTATTCTAATGATCATCATAATGAAATTTGCAGAAACCAATGACAAAGAAAAAATTCTCAAAGCAGCCAGGGAAAAGAAGAATACAAAATATAAAGGAAGACCCATTAGATTATTATCAGATTTCTCAGCAGAAACTTTACAAGCTAGAAGAGAATGGACCCCAATATTTAAAGTTCTGAAAGAGGAACTTCCAGAAACAAAAATGTGGAGAACAGAGGGCATTCGTTGGGGGGAAGTGACAAAGAGGCAAAAAACGAGGCAAGAACCTAAAAAATGCCACAAGGAAAAAATTTTAATCAAGAATAAAGTAATTTGTAAATGATGGTGAAATGAGAAAAATAGTGTAAGAGAAAAGAAAAAAGAAGAAAAAGAGAAAAAAGGAAAAAGTACAGTGAAAAAATAAAAATTCTATTGTATTAAGTGCCACAAAAACTATACAATGGAGAGCTGAAATTTGGGGAAATGCTAAAGAGATAAAATGAAGTAAAAAGCACACAAAATGCCACAAAGAAAAAATTTGAATCCAAAAAAAATAATATGTTTCTGGGTGAGATTAGAATGAGAGTTAAAGTGAAAGAGAAAAGAAGAAACAAAAGAGAGAGAGAGAAAAATTTGAGTTAAGTTTTTTGGAATGTAACACTCATAGAAAGAAAAAAAAATGGAAAAGGTAACACCTATATGTAATAATGTTGAATATGAAAAAAAAAAAAAGAGTAAAATGGAAAGAGGATTAATTGACCAAGGTAGAAGAGAAAAAATAAAAAAAAAACAAGAAAAAATGGAAAAAGTTATAAAGACTGGATTTTTCTTGGTTTTGAGAGGTTATCTTTTTTCTTTTTCTTTCTTCTCTCTCTTCTGGCCAGTGGCACTGGCCAGGTTCTGCCTCTCTGGCACTCTTAGGCAGAGATTTGCTGTTGTGCTGCTATGGTAATGACATAAACTAGGCCTCAGTCTTGTTGATAGCGTTTGCCTTCTTCGACAATGGGAAAGTCTGTTTTCCCGGAGCCTCTCCCCAAATCTCTGCTTCCTAAACTAGCAGCCTGGCGCCCAGCTGTGAAGTTACCCCAGCCACTGCCTGGAGTGCAAGAGGCTCTAAAAACTGCCAAAGGCCCCCTCTATCCCCACTCAATGCAGGGTTCTGGGTAATGCTTTGCCAACCAGAGCTGCCAGCATAATCTGGCAAGGCTGGGAGCCAACTGCCTTTCAGGTGTCTTTCTATGAGCCTCTAGGCATGTCTAACATGCCTCAGCACTCCACAGGTCTGCTCTCCAAAGGCTGTCTGCAAGCTACCTGCACTCTCCCCCCCCCCACTTCTGCAGTTCTCTTCCCTAGAAGTGTGCTTTGTTAGCCTGTATGGCTGGTGGAGGTGCCACGCCCACACAGGTCCAGGTGTAGGAAAGCCAGCTTTTGTGTACTTCCCATTTGCTGTTGTTTGGAAGGCCAGGATTATTCAGAAACTCTGGTCACAGCCCACACAGAGGGTCACTACTTACAGTCTCTGACCCAGCCCCTCTGTCCGGGAACCTGGGCAACCACGCCCAAAGCACCAGGTGGATCCACTTGCACACTGCCCGTGCTTGCCGACTGGGATACCAGGAGTAAACGAGGCAACTACTCACCCACCTCTGCCGGGGTCTGCTGCTGGCATTAGCTCTGCATGGGCTGAGCTGTGGGCACACTCTCTCCTCGGCTTGAACATCTCTGCCCTAGCCCACCTTTTTCTGTGCCCTCAGCCCTCGCTTTCTTTCAGTTCCAAGTGAAAGCAGCCCTTGCTCAGGTCAATGAGGAAAGTGGAATACTCCGCTCTCCATCTTATTTCCTTCAGAGTGGGTTATATATTCAGCCACCTTTTCGCCCAATCATACCTTTGTTTGATGAATGTGTATTTAAGATACTCCTGAGATTGTTTTTCTGTCTCTAGTTGTGGAATTTGTTGAAGTTTCAGGGAGAGGTATTGGGAGCACTCCTCGTGGCCCCATTTCTCTATGTATTTTTTTAAATCGACTTTTAGTTTTATGCCATTATGGTCAGAGAAAATGCTTAATATAATTTCATCTTCTTAAATTTCTAGAGTTGTTTTTTTCTAACATTTGGTCTTTCCTAGAAAATGTTCCATGTATGCTTGAAAAGAATTCTGCTGGTTTGGTGTGAAATGCTCTGAAGATATCAATCAAATTCATTTGATCTAGAATTTCATTTAAGGCCACAGTTTTCTTGTTGATTTTTTTGTCTGGAAGATCTATCCATTTTTGTCAATGGGTTGTTAAATCCCCTACTACAATTGTATTACTGTCAATCTCTCCTTTTATGTCCATCAAGATTTGTTTTATGTATTTAGGTACTTCTACATTAGGTACATAAATGTTTAAAAGGTTACATCCTGTTGTTGGATGTTTCCCTATATTATTAAGTAGTGTTCTTCTTTGTTTCTTTCTATAGCTTTTGTCTTAAAGTTACATTGAGAGAAACAGTATTGCTATTCCAGCTTTTTAAAAAAAAATATTTACATGAAAGATCTTTTTTTATCCCTGTACTTTTAGTCTGTATGTATCTTTTGTTCTGAGGTGCATCTCTTGGAAACAGCTTGTATGTGGGTTTTGTTTTTTCATCCATTCAGCTACCTTATGTTTTAGTTTGGTGCATTAATAGATATGTATTTGTTACTATTTTATTCTTTTAACTATGTTTCCCTTTCTTACTCTCCTTCTCCTCCTCTTCTTTTAACAAGCCCTTCTAACATTTCTTGTAAGACTGATTTGTTGGTAACAAACCCCTTTAGCTTTTTCTTTTCTGTAAAGCTCTTTTTTTTCCCTTCAACTTCAAATGATAGCCTTGCTAGATAAAGTAGTCTTGGTTATAGGTCCTTACTTTACATCACCTTAAATATTTCATGCCAATCCTTTTTTTCCTGAAATGTTTCTGTGGAGACATCAGCTGACAGTCTTATGGGAACTAACTGCTTTTCTCTTATTGCTTTTAAGATTTTCTCTTTGTTTTAAACTTTTGCCATTTTAATTATGATGTGTCTTGGTGTGAGCCTCTTTAGGTCCATCTTGTTTGGGACTCTCTGTGCGTCCTGAACTTGTGTGTCTTTTACCTTGATCAGATTAAGGATATTCTTGGTCATTAGTTCTTCAAATAGTTTCTTGAGCCCTTGCTCTCTCTTTTCCTTTTGGTATTCTTATGATATGGATGTTGTTATGCTTCATGTTGTCCCAATGATCCCT
Source organism: Saccopteryx bilineata (assembly GCF_036850765.1). Lineage (NCBI taxonomy): Eukaryota > Metazoa > Chordata > Mammalia > Chiroptera > Emballonuridae > Saccopteryx > Saccopteryx bilineata. The sequence continues at coordinate 69,189,008 of NC_089499.1, forward strand.
CATGTAATTATTTTTTCCTTTTGATACTCTGATTAAGTATTTTTTTTGTCACTGATTCAATCCTCAGATTCATCTAAGCTACTGTTCTTTTTCTTCCAGTGTATGCTTCATTTCAGATATTGTATTTTTTATTTCTGACTGGCCCTTTTTTATGGGTTCTATTCCATTTTCATGCGATTGAGTATTCTTATAACCAGTACTTTGAACTATTTCTTTTATTAAATGGCTTATTTCCATTTTATTTAGCTCTTTTTTCTGGATATTTCTTCTATTCTCTCATTTGGGACCTGTTTTTTCTTTTGTGGTTGGTGTTGTTTGTATCTCCATTTTGACTGCCTCTTTGTGTTTGTTTCTATGTATTAGATAGTTCTGTGATGACTCCCAGTCTTTTTTGGGTGACCTTATGTAGAAAGTATCCTGTTGGGTTCAGTGGTGCAGTCTTTTGATTACATAAGCTGTATGCTTCAGGAATGTCCCTTGTATGGGTTATGTGGTCCCTTCTGTTGTAATTAAAGTTTGATTGCTATTGTCCCATTCATGAATGGGATTGACCCTCATGCTGGCTGACTGTGAGGGTCAACCCCAACCACAGTTTGTGAGCTGCTATATAGGTGTTGAACACACAAAGTAGAATTGACTTCAGCAGGGTTAGGTGCTTCCCAAGAATTCCCTTTGGATGTGAATTTTGTGAATCTTATTAGATCGTGCTCTGATATTCTCTGTAGTAGGTCATTGGGTGTGTTTTTCTAGGCCTCTTGGGAAGGACTCTTATGAAAGCCGATGTAATACACTTTCTGTGACTGGCCTTTGGCAACCAGTTTGGAGCAATAAATGATCAAGTTTGTGCTGCCTCTGCTGGGCTTGGGTGTGCATGGAAAGGACCAAATTGCACTGCAGGGCCTGCTTTTACAAGGCATCAGACCTGGGAGCATCAAAAGTCCCAAGACACCCTGAGATTGCCTCTGCCTGCTTCAGCCTGCCAGCTGCCTTCTAGTCTCAGTCACTGAAAGACTCTCTAGCTTTACTTATCAACAGGACATAAGTTCCACAGGTTGGATCAATAGAGAGTCCAGAAAGTGGGGCTATTACTTTCCCCCAGACTGATGCCTCTTGGAGGGAAATGCTCCACCCAAGAAAGATGGCATCTATGGTGAGGGGTTGGGGGAAGGGTGTTAAGAGGGATAAAATAAGGTGATGGAAAAGGATTTGACTTTGGGTGATGGTACACAACATAATCAACAGTTCCATTGCTATAGAAATGTTTACCTGAAACCTATGTAGTCTTAGTGAACAATGTCACCGTGTTCAAGTTAATTTTCTAAATAAATTTTTTTAATTAAAAAAGAAAAAAAAATTGTGTGTTGGCCCTCTAAGAGGCTCCCTGGTAGACCAAAACCTCAGAGCCAGATGTTATGTGTGTGCCTCTTTCTGGCTCTGATGCTCTGGTTTGGGAAGGCCAGCTCAAGGATTCAACCTCATGCTCCTTAGGGAGAATATCCCCAAACTGAGCTAATTCTCCGGAACACCAGTCTCTGCCCATGAAAGCCTTTTCACATCTCCACCCTTCCTACCAGTCTTGATGTGGCTTATTCTGTAAATCCTTGGTTATAAGACTTCTTTTTAGCTAGTCTTCTGTTGATTATTCAGGATGATAGTTTTAAAATTTAATTGTAATTCCATGTTGGTCCCAGGAGCAGGTGAGTGTTGCCATTTTGGATCTCTCTATCCAATATTTTCTTATCATAGTAAAAAGTGTGAATTAAATTATAATATAATCAGAAACTAGCAGTGTGTAGTAATTCTAAATGTGGCAAATATTCACCAGTGCATAAAATATTTCAGTGACTGAAAAATACCAGCATGGTTTGAGCCTTGATGTTTTCTCCCAACAACAAAAAAAAAGATCCACAAAAAACTTAACCTTTAATCCTAGAAGCAGCTTATTGAGTTAATAAGACAAGTCAATTAATATAATGCTCTGATGTTTCAGGATAAAACATGGAAATTGAAAAATGTGGATCTGTTTACCATATTGGAATCAAGCAGCCAGGAAGACTCTGAATGAAACATTTCTCTTAGTACAAGCTTTAAAGAAGAACTTAACATTGCTTCTGCTATGGAATAATGGTGTTTGTCCAAAATTTGTGAAAAGACTCCATTTGGAGATAGTGACTATAAGGGGTAATTATGTTTATATATAGTGATGAGTGGGGCCCTGATCCTATACAATTTGCATCCTTATAAGAAAAGACACCAGAGAGCTCCTTCTCTTTTTCACCATATGAGGACACAATGAGAAGGTGACTATCTACAAGCTAGACTGTGGGCTTTTACCTGGAATCAAATCAACAGAACCTTGATGTTGGACTTCCAGCCTCCAGAATTGTGGGAAAATAAATTTTTATCATAATTTAATTATGACAAAAATAATTTTTGTCAATAAATTTAAGCCTCTCAGTTTGTGGTATTTTTTTTTAAGTGAGAGGAGGGAAAATAGTGAGACAGATTCTTACATGCACCCTGATAGAAATCCACCTGGAAACCCATGTCTGGGCCAATGCTTGAATCAATTGAGCTATCCTCAGCACCTATAGCTGATGCTCAAATCAATCAAACCACTCGCTGTGAGATGAAAAGAGAGACAGAAGGAGGAAAGGGAGAGAAAGGGAAGCAGATGGTTGCTTCTCATGTGTAACATGACTGAGGATCAAACCTTGGATGCTTGTACGCTGGGCCAATGCTCTAACCATTGAGCCAACTGGACAGGGTCCAGACTGTGATATTTTGTTATGGCAGTCCAAGATAATGAATATGGTGGCTTACAGAGGTATCTTGTGTAATACTTTGGAGAGGAGGCAGTGGTGGAGACCATCTGAAGGTTCAACAAGTGGGTCTCTTCTTCTTCCTGGGCACATCGTTAGATTGCATTGCCCAGCCTTCATTGCAGTTAGGTGTGTACATAAACAGACTTTGTTTAATTTAATGGAAGGTGGGCTCTATTATTTTACGTCTCTTCCCTCAACACCACCAGAACAGGACCCTGTGCTTTCTCTTTCTTCCTGGATTCTGGTAGGAAGCAGAGATTCAAATGGAAGATTCCATGGGCCAGAAATGGAAGAGTCTCTCAAGTCCACAAACTACCGGTTTATGGATAAAATTCAAGGACCCTATGAACTTGGTTAGAAAAACCCTTTAGCTATAGTTTCATGAAACTCTAACTTAAATTTAGCATTGCCTTGTATGATGAATATAGGTAAAAAAATAATAATTTAAGCACTACCTATGACTTTGTAACCTAGAGAAATTATAGCTATTTCAAATTACATTATAGTTGTTGCACATATTTCAAAAATTTTTACACTTACCACTGTTTTAAAATTATGATAGTTATTAAACTTCCTGCTAGATTTTGTTATTTAATGCTTTAATAAAAAGGCACTTATATTACTATATCACATTTAAAATATTTTGATTACTGAATTTTAATCTTTCTTTTTATCTTATGTATTTTACATTATGCACTTAAAAATTATTATCCTGAAAAAGTGTTGACAGATTTCACTAGCCTGCCCATAGTGTCCAAGGCGTGTGGACACACACACACACACACACATCTCAGTGCCACTGGAAAGTATGACATGATAGTGAAATAAACATTTATTGGGTTACCTCCTAAGACCTTAAAGATTTTTGTTATATTTGTTAGTCTTTGAAAATAAAAGGGTCTACAACATCGAAAACATGGGTGGGCAAAGGCTTTCTGTAAAGGGTCTGAGAGTAAATATTCTGGGCTTTGCCAGCCACCCAGTTCCTGTTACAGTTATTCAACTCCGATCTTGTAGTGCAAAAGTCACCACAGTCTATATGTAAATAAACGGCATGGCTGGGTTCCACAACCAATTTATTTATAGAACTTGAAATCTTATCATTTTCATATGTCACTAACATTACTATTTAAAACTTTTTCCAGTGATTTAAAAATGAAAAAAACATTCTTAGCTCAAGGGCCATACCAAAGCAGGGAGTGGGCTGTAGTTCGCCAACGCTTGGGTCACATGGCATTTCTGAGAAGGATTAAGAAGCGTAATTGTGTTAACTGTTGAACTTGCTGGGTCAATTCAACAACATATATCTTGCAGGAGAATGGCAATCTGAAGGTATTCTGCATTGTCTATTCTTCATAAATCTAAATACCATCCTAACACCATATAGGTCCTTAATGTTTAGACTTGTGGTTCTCCACCCCAGCTGCACTTTAGAATAATACAGGGTTCATTAAAATTATATGTATATATCATGGCCAGGCCTCACACTGTACCCATTAAATCAAAATCTCTGGGCTCTGAGACTGTGCACTGACATTTTTACAAAGCTGAGGGATCATCTCACCTACAGCAAGCGAGAGAACGCTACTGCACATGAGCTGAAGCTAAGGTTGAACTGGCAGTGGTCCCACGATCATCAAGGGGAGGGCATGGAAGGAGCACAGGAAGGAAAATCAAGATTTCCCTCTCCAGGGTCTTGGTTTTCACTTTATTTCTTATCTATTAGGTTTAAAACAGCACATGTCATTTTGGTTAAATAATTATAAAGCATTAGGCTAGTGTTGGTGCCAAATATAAATGAACAAGATGTGGCTTCTTTCCCAAAGTTTGAAAACTGGTGGTTTAAGGAATTGTTTGGCTATTTGTCTTTAAAAAAATTTTTTTCTGCCTTTTCCTATTACATTTCTTTCTGTCTTAGCTTCTGTCTCCATTTTTCTCTCCTTCATTCTTTCCTTTTTCTGTTCCCATTCAATATATACTGGGTAGGAAAGAGTAGGTTTACATTATGAGTATGCAAACTCTGAGTTAATAAAGCTATTGTAATAATCATACCTGCATGTCTTCTTCCATACAAACAGCTGTAAACCTACTTTTGCCCACCTTGTATTTATCAAGAATCTACTATGTTCCTACTAATACTTTTCTGGATGTCCTGAGATCTTTTTGTTATGCCTGTGTGTTGTCTTAAAATTGTTCAATTGTTTTCCAATGTTTAAAAATAGGGAGATTTCACTGAACCATCAGAGGAGGAGTTACTGGGTATTTCTACCTGGTGACAACTAGGTAGGACTGAGTAATAGGGTCCCTTTACATTGGAAGCAGGTTCCTTTTGCTTAGGTATGTTCTCACATCATTTCAAACATGTTTATACACCCATGTTTGTATGTAACCAAAATTCTTCACACTGTAAAATTCTGAGCTTTGACCTCCTACCTGAGTTATTATTATTTTTTTTTACAAAAAGTGTTTCATAATCTGCACTTTTCCTCTCACATCTGCCAATAAGTGTCAACTTCTCACCTGAAAGCAAAATAGTTTGTCATCATTTATATTGGAGGTCTGTAAGTTATGGCTCACACACCAAATCTAGCCTATTGCCTCCTTGTGTAAATAATTTTGTAAGTACCTCCTATCAGAATATAGACCTGTGCTTTGCTTTTTTTCATGTTTTGATGGCCTTTACAGAAAAAAAAAGTTTGCTAACTCACAATTTATTTATTTGGTATAAGAAAATTGTACATCTAGATATCTGGTAAAACCTGGTTGATTTTACTTTTAGCTTTTCATTCAGTATTTCACTGTCGTGGCACCCACGTATTTACGTAGTCCATCAGCAGCCCAGCTGTCTCTGCCTATCTGTTAGAGATGCAGCTTCAGGAATAGGGAACAATATGCATGGGTGTGTAACTAGCACCTGTTGCTATTCTTTTACTGACATACCTTTCCCTTTATATTAATGTAAATCACAATAATTTATTTTTCAGTCAGTTGTTTCTTTAAAGAGTTTTAAAGAAAAACATTTTACTTCATCTTATGTAAATGTTGTTGCCTTATTTGAAAAAAAAATGCTTGATTTTTCAGCAAATTTCCACTTACTCCCAACCTCATTGAATCACATGTGTAATAGGAAATGTGATAGATGAAAACAAATAATGGCCACAGAGTATTAGACCATTTTAAAAACTATGCAGCTAATCTATTTGGAACATGCTGAAGATATTATGCTTATTTTAGGTCTCCATTAAGCAAGAAAAAGATTTAGCTTATTGGGTTATAGCAAAATACTTTACAATTGTAAAATACCTATCATGGGGCTTAATCTTCTCCAAGGAAAAGCTACTCTGACCTGAAAAATCTTTTTAAAAGTTTTCTATTTTATCTCCAACTTCCACCTCTGCTCAACCAAAAAAAGGCTTTTACAATAAGATTTGTTCTCTATAAGGAATATAATCTGCAACACCATCATAAACTTCCTTCATATTGGGGAAAGGACTCTTTGATTAGAATCATAGTTCATAAAACTATGATTCTAATCAAGAGAAAGTATGCCAACCTATATATATATACTCCATGTCCACTCATACTATGAAAATGTTCTGTGGGAAGTGGTAGCACTGTTGATTCAATATCATATTTGTGTTTTCAAGTATCTATAAGGTACGTAAGATTATTCTCAAGACTTTGATGGAAATAAGGATAATAATAATGACGATGATGTTAAGGTTAATAATAATAATAATAAAATAGCTTAGCTGTGAAATCAGAAGACCAGATACCTCATCCCAGTTCTACCATTAAGAAGCCCTGGTGACCCTGGCAGAGATAGATGCTTTATTTAACTGGGATGTGTGTCCTCTACTGTTTAACATGGACAACCCAAAGTGCTGTTTTAGATTACTGTGATTTTGGATAATTCCAATAACATGAAAGACTATTAGCACTCCATAAAATACTCTAAAAGGAAAGGAGTTCTTAATCTACTGCACAGGAATCCTTGAAATTCTTACTAAAATTCCTCTCTGGTTTGCTTTTAAAAGTCCTTGGCAAGATATCAGTAAGTTTTAATTGGTTAAATATAAGGCAATTCAAGCTTAAATCAGAACAATACTGCGAAGAATTAAAACACATCAAATATGTTTACTTCCGTGAAGTCACAATGATATTAAAAATACATTGGTCACTTTGGGCCCTGGCTAGTTGGCTCAGTGACAAAGCATAGGCCTAGCATGTGGATGTCCCAGGTTCAATTTCAGGTCAGGGCACACAGGAGAAGCAGCCATCTGCTTTTCCACCCCTTTCCCTCTCACTTCACTCTCTCTCTCTCTCCCAGCCAATATTCCACTGGGGCAAGTTAGCTCAGGCGCTGAGGATGACACTGTCGCCTTGCCTCGGGCACTAGAATGGCTCCAGTTGAAGCTGAGTGACACCGCCGATGTGCAGAGCATTGACTACTAGTGGGCTCTCCGGTAGATCCCTCTGGTGCACATGTGATAGTCTGTCTCTCTGTCTCCCACTTCTCACTTAAGAATAAAAATACATTGGTCACTTCGGAGGGTGTTATTTAAACACCTCAATATTATGAAAACCGATAAACTAAGAAAATCAAGCATTTATCATGTTTTCTTAGAAAAATCTCTTCCTGTAGTTGATGATGAAGAAAATTCCTTTCTCTCTCTTATTTATTTGTTTGTTTGTTTTATTTATTTTTGAGTGAGAGAAGAGGAGATAGACTCCCACATGTACCCTGACCAGGATTCACCTGGCAACCCCGATCTGGGACTGATGTTCAGATCAACTGAGCTTATCCTCAGTGCCTGAGGCCAGTGCTCAAACCAATTGAGGCCAGTGCTTGAACCACTGGCAGAGAGAGGGGAAGAGGGAGAGAAAGGGGAAAGGAAGCAGGAGAAAAGCAGATGGTTACTTTTCATGTGTGCCTTGACTGGGGATCAAACCTAGGGCATCTGCATACCAGGCCAATGTTGTACTTACTGAGCAAACCGGTCGGGCAGAAAATTCCTCTTTAGAGAAATATTCCAGCTAATAAACAAAGAACAAATGATAGAATTAAAAATATCAGTATTTGTAAGTGCTAAAGAAATGAATGGATCTGAACAGTATTCATCAACAACTGATAATCAATTACTGATGATCATGATCAATAACATTATAAAAAGACATAAGTAGACACTGCATGTCTCTTACAAAACTTACAGGAAATTAAAGAGACAAAAATACATTTTAAACAATACCACAGAACTTGACTAAGTGGTGGCGCCGTGGATAGAATATTGGACTGGGACACGGAGGACCCAGGTTCGAGATCCTGAGGTCGCCAGCTTGAATGCAGGCTCATCTGGTTTGAGCAAAGCTCACCAGCTTGAGCCCACGGTTTCTGGCTCGAGCAAGGGGTCACTCAGTTTGCTGTAGCTCCCTGGTCAAGGCACATATGAGAAAAACAATCAATGAACAACTAAGGTGCCACAATGAAGAACTGATACTTCTCATCTCTCTCCCTTCCTGCCTGTCCCTATCTGTCCCTCTCTCTGACTCTCTCTGTCTCACAAAACAACAACAACAAAACAATACCACAGAGGTGTAATCTATAAAGTGAAGAATTTGGGAAAATTCTAAAAGACACAGACATCTACTTTCTCAAAAAAATGTCAAGGAATGAAAGCAAGACAGAAATGAAACTTATAAATTAAATGAAACTTAGGAGATATAACAATCAACTGTCATGTATGGGATTTATTTGGATTTTGACTCAAGACATTTACTGAGAAATTATAAGACAATCAGAAGCACACAGATAATACTGACTTGAGTCATTATCAATAAATTATAGTTAATTATTTATTAGTTTTGATAATCATTTTATGATTATGTTTTAAAAATATGCTTTATCTTTTGCAGTCTGATATATTTATAGAGGAGATAATATAATTTACTTTAAAATAATCTGGGGTAGGAAGTGTAGGTGGGGAGTGGATGAAATAAGATGGGTTTTTAATGCTATTTGTTAAAACTGGGTGATGTCTAAACAAGGGTGATTTTATGAGTCTATCTAGTTTTTAATGATTCAAATGTTCTACAATAGAAAGTTACAAAAATTAAAAAAGAAAAAGAAAAACAGCTCCAGCATGAAATAAGGATAGATCTAGGAATCTTAATGCATGTTCACAAGCTTTGGCCTTAGAGCTAGCGGTTCTAAGAGCAGACTGGGCAGAGTGAGGTCCTAAAACAGTCACTTTCCTATTAAATGCTTAAATTAAACTTTGAGAAGCCAACTCTAAAACTCCCTCTTCAGAATCTAAACTTCTCCTCAGAATCCCTATGTCTCTTGTGTACACACTCTTGACTCCAATGCCATTGCAGTCCATTACATATCTCAGGAGTTATGAAACCTAATGACAATTGTTGACTTGTAAATTGGAAGGAAGACTCTTTTAGCTTAGATTGAGTTTCTCTAATAGTGTGTTTGATCTGACCCAAATTAATCATTTTTTTAAATATATAATCTTAAACAAATGTGGAATACTGGGTGTTCAATTTGAAAGCTAGATTTCACTTTATTCAAAGAGAATATTAACTGTATGTTCAGAGTGATATATTTAACAAAAAGAGCTTTTACTTCCAGTTGTAGAATGTTCAGTGCTTATATTAGGAGGCCAAATAGAATTATTATTATTGAAAAATACAAGCCATACCTCTGATCCTACTTTGGGATTTAAACATTCTCTATGGTGTTTAGGAAGAGAATGACTTTTTTATCCTCTGCGCCATTGCCTGGTTGGGCACGAGAATGACGTTTTTTAATAAAATCCCTTCTTTTCTTTTCTTTTTAAGCTTATAGTTAATATTTAAGCAAGATAATTTTTTAATCAAAATCCCATTCCACAAATGGAAATGGTTCATAGGAGGCTGTAGAAAGCATTCTTACAGTGATACAAACTAGTGACCAGCAAGCTGTAATATTACTTTTGAGAAAGGTTGGGTTGTATTGCTCACTTCTTCAAATATATACTTCTATACTCTGGGGGTATATTTCATTTAGAAAAAAATGCAAATGAAAATGCAGCATTTTGAGAATTTTAGATTTTCCTTGAATCCATTAGAGACATCCTTGTGTGTGCCATACTTGGTTTAGAAATTACTGACTTATATTCTGGTTTTAAGTCTTCAGAATTTGGATGGGCTAATTCATGAAAACAAAAACAAAAACAAACAAAAAAACAAAACAAAACACTGGAGAGATTCTTTGCAGTGTTTGGTGATGCTGAAAGCTCTGGGTGCCTTTTCAACTCTGCAAGCACTCAGCTGCCCCAGTTCACAATTGAAGCCCTTCCCACATCTTGAGTCTTTTTAACTGCTGGGGGTTTTTTTAATGAAAAAAATAAGTAAGAATAAAAAATCTCTCAGAAACAGAAAACATCCTAGATAGCTTGAAATTTTACTTTTGTTTGTTTTTCACTCTTTACGTCAATGCATCACTGAACTATAAAATTGTTGAATTCCTTTGTGAATAACATCACTAAACATTTAAGGATGCTGCAAATTCTGAAAAATAATGCACATCTTAATCATATTTATTTAGAAAAAACCCAAACAGAATCCTTCAATATTTTATGTATCACTGAACAAGAGACCATTCTGCATGTCTGTCTTAAAAGTCAGGTGTTTTGGGAGGAAAAGGAGGTAGAAAGAACCAGCTGATAGAGCTTGAATTGGCCTTGAACTGGTGGTAAGTGGTGCTAGTTAATTGTCAGTTTGAAAATCCATAAGGTTGTAGTGCAAACTGTTTATATATTTAGATTACTTTGCATATAATTATGACTGCAGTTCTTAACAAGAACAATACCTTAGCCTCAAGGGCCATATGCAGACTTGTGCAGTGATTCCTTGATTGTTACAGGGGTGGTGGGCTCCTATGTGGTGGGCACGGAGAAACACTTTTCCCAAAGTGCATGAGATATTTCTGTAAGGGAGAATTATTATCCCAATGAATTGTTAATGAAGTACTGAATATTACTGTAAGTGAATGATCTGAGCCTAGAACTAAACACAGATACAAAAAGTAATTTTTGTATGTTTTAAAAGAAAGTATAGCATAATTAACATTCCATAAAATTTATCGTTTTAAAATAGTACAGAAGTCAATGGGTTTTAGAATATACACAGAGGCATGCAAGCATCATGACTATTTAATTTCAGACCATTTTACTCAAACCCAAATAATGAATTATGAGTCTCTCATTTTCTCTCTAGCCACTGGAAACACACTTAATTTCTGTCTCTATAAATTTACCTATTTTAGACATTTCATATAAATGGAATCATACAATATGTAAACTTTTCTGTCTGTTTTCTCTTACTTGGCATAATGTTTTCAAAGTTTATCCACATTACAGCAGGTATCAGTTGTTCCTTTCTTTTCACTATTAAAAATAGAAAATTCCATTCTATGAATAAGCAATACTTTGTTTCATCCAATCATCAATTGATGGACATTTGTGTTGGTATGGTTTTAATATATACTAAAATTACTCAGAAATGCAACTGTCATGTGAATGGGGAAAAGATTGTTCTGTTTTGTTTTGTTCAAAATTTTGTGGAGAACTAGTCACCATTTTAGAAAAATCACATCACTAATAGGAATATGATTGTGGATTTGAGTCAGCAATAAACTTATGTGTTTCAGTTTTTATTTACAGATGTTGCATCCTTGGTTTTATATATTATACATCGCTATTCTTTTACTTAGTCTTTATTTTAAGGTATAATTTGTCATCAGAGTCTGGGTAAATTTCACTTAAGTCTAAACTTAGTTATTATAAATAGGCTTAAACTTTTAAATATTTTATTATATATTCTGACATTATATGCCAGAGTATTTGAAAATTAAAATAAATATTATAAATTTATTTTATTTCATTTGTGAATTATGTATATTTTTGAAATTACATGCAAATAGAGGTTACATTACACTGGGGAACAATTTTTTTTCATTTTCTGTTGCATGAGGTTTTAGAACTGTTTCTATATATATATCTGCATCGCTGATTCCAAATATAAAATTCATTTTTTGGTGTATGCTCTAGTTTTTATGCAGTTTTAATTTCTTTCTGTTATAGTTAATGGCATGCATTGGTTTTTAAATTGGAGTTAAAGGGCAACGACTCTTGGATTGAACGTAACCACAAGGCAATTAATGTTTTACAAACATCACTTTTACATAATTGTAGTTGTTTTTAAATGTAAAAAATTATTATCTGATAAAAACACCCTCTTATTTTGTTTTAAGATTGAATCATGGCTTCTTCAAGTAGGCGTAAATGTAAGAATAGTCCTGACCTTCTGTTATATATGTGACTGTTACACACTTCAACATCAAAGGCGCAATATTTTATCATTTGTGACACGTGCATATATTGCCTATTTTCAAGTTCCCCTTGGTGATCAAGACAAGAATTGGGCTCCTCATATTGTGTGTCATAATTGTGAGAAAATGCTTCATGGCTGGACAAAAGGAAAACACAAAGAAATGCCTTTTGGTATTTCCATGGTTTGGCATGAACCTAAGGACCACAGCAGTGACTGTTGTTTTGTCTGATCCATACAAAGGGCATCGGCAAGAAAAAATGGCATATGATCGCATTTCCTAATATTACTTCAGCAATACGACCTATCCCACAATCTGAGACACTCCCAGTTCCAGTTTTCAATGGTTTTATTTCTTCTAAGGATAAAGAAAGTGAACGTGGTGATCAAGTGTATTTTGATAAGATGCATGAGGAAATGATTGTAGAATCTGAAGGATCTTCTTCTGATGCCAAGCAATCATTAACCCCTCAGCAGTTTAGCCAACCCAAATTGAATGACTTAGTAAAGATGACATAAGAATTTTCCTCGACTTTCTGAAGTATGAGGAGCATAACTGGATCATTTGTGTGAATCTTAAAATGGTAAATTTCCTGCTAGGACAACAGAAAGGTTTCACGAAGTATCCTTGCTTTCTGTGTTTGTGGGACAGCCAAGCTTGGGAGAAACACGGGACACAGAAGGCTGAATTGTGAAGCTCTGGAAGTAGGGATGCAAAATATTATGAATGAACCTGTAGTTAATCAGGACAGAATCATTTTTCCCCCACTTCACATCAACTTGGCTTAATGAAGGCTTTGAATAGAGAAAGTGAATGCTTTCAACATATTATTTCTGTTTTTCCTTCCTTGTCTTTCGAGAAGATAAAAGCAGGTGTATTCAATGGACCTCAAATACGAACCCTCACACATTAATAAGAATTTGCCAGGAAGATGAGTAAGGAGGAGAAAGCAGCATGACAGTCTTTTGTGGCAGTTACAAAGAACTTCCTTGGCAACAAAAAAGCAGAAAACTATGAACTTCTGGTTCAAAGGATGCTGTTGGCTATCCGCGACATTGGATGTAACATGAGCATTAAGATTCACTTCCTGAACAGTCACTTTGATAAGTTTCCCGAAAATCTTGGAGCTGTTAGTGATGAGCAGACTACTGCTGCAGCATCAAACAAGATTTTCCTCAAAAAGTACATAAACGCAGAGCTACAAATGCAAACTTTTGCCTGACATATGGTTTTTGTTTTTTTGATATGGTGTATTATGTTAACTATTTTACATATGTTGAATCATCCTTGTGATTCTGGGATGAATCCCACGTATTAATAATGACCTATTTTTTTAATGTGTTGTTTATTTGATTGGCAGGTATTTTGTGTAGGATTTCAGCATCTGTATTCATTAGAAATATTGTTCTGTAGTTTTCTTTCCTTGTGTTGTTCTTGCCAAGTTTTGGTATGAGGGTTATTTGGACTCATATGTGTTTGGAATTATTACTTCTTCTTCAGTTTTTTGTAAGACTTTGAGTAGAATAGGAACCAAGTCTTCTTTGAATGTTTGATAGAATTCACTAGTGTAGCCATCTGGCCCTGGACTTTTATTTTTTGGGAAGTTTTTGATAGTTGTTTCTGTTTCCTCCCTGCTTATGGGTCTGTTTAGGCTTTCCGCTTCTTCATGACAGTCTTGGAAGATTGTATTGTTCTAGGAATTTATCCATTTCTTTTAGATTGTTAAACTTGGTGGCATACACTTTTTATAGTATTCTACAATAATTCTTTGTATATCTATGATTTCTGTGGTGATTTCTCCTCTTTCATTTTGGATTTTGTTCATATGAGATTTTTCTCTTTTTCCTTGATGAGTCTTGCCAAGGGTTTGTCAATTTTGTTGATCTTTACAAAGAACCATCTCCTTGATTTATTGATTTTTTTCTATAGTTTTTCTATTCTCTATTATATTTATTTCTGTTCTGATTTTTATTATTTTCTTTCTTCTGCTGGTTTTGGGTTGCCTTTGTTTTTCTTTTTCTAGTTCCTTAAGATGTGAATTTAAGTGGTTTATTTGTTCATATAGGCCTGTAGTGATATAAACTTCCCTCTTATTACTGCTTTTGCTGCATCCCAGAGATTCTAATATGTCATATTGTCATTTTTGTTTGTCTGTATGTATCTTTTGAACTCTGCTTTTATTTCTTCTTTGACCCACTCATTTTTTAAAAGTATGTTGTTTAATTTTCACATTTTTGTGGGTCTGTTTACTTCTTTTTTGCAGTTGAATTCTAATGTCAAAGCTTTATGGTCAGAGATATGCTTGGTATAATTTCAGTCTTTCTGAATTTGTTGATGTTATTTTTGTGGCCCAACATATGGTCAATTCTTAAGAATGTTCCATGTACACTAGAGAAAAATATATACTCTGGAGCTTTGGGATGAACTGTCCTATAGATGTCTATCATATCCAATTGTTCTAGTGTTTTATTTAAGGCCAATATTTCTTTATTGATTTTCTGTTTGGATGAATGATCTAGAGCCGTCAACAGTGTATTGAGGTTTTCCAGTAAAATTGTATTTTTGTCAGTTTTTGTTTTTAGGTCAGTCAGTAGTTCTCTTATATATTTTGGTGCTTCTTGGTTTGGTGTATATATATTAAGAAGTGTTATGTCTTCTTGATTTAATATCTCCTTTATCATTATGAAATGACCATTGTTGTCTCTGATTATCTTTACTGTCTTGTAGTCAGCATTGTTAGATATGAGTATGACTACACCTGCTTTTTTGGGGGATATTTACTTGGAGAATCATTTTTCTTTTTTTTTTCTTTTTTTTTTTTTTTTTATTTTATAATTTTATTTTTTTAATGGGGTGACATCAATAAATCAGGATACATATATTCAAAGATAACAAGTCCAGGTTATCTTGTCATTCAATTATGTTGCATACCCACCACCCAAAGTCAGATTGTCCTCTGTCACCTTCTATCTTGTTTTCTTTGTGCCCCTCCCACCCCCTATCCCTCTCCCATTCCCCCCTCCCCCCCGTAACCACCACACTCTTATCAATGTCTCTTAGTTTCACTATTAGGAGAATCATTTTTCAACCTTTCACTTTGAATTTGTTTTTATCCTTGTAGCTTAGATGTGTTTCCTGAAGGTAGCATACAGTTGAATTTTTTTAAATTTATTCTGCTACTCTGTGTCTTTTTATTGGTGAATTCAATTCATTTACTTTTAGTGTAATTATTGACCCTTCAGGGTTTTCTATTGCCACTTATATATTGCTTTCTGATAGCTTTGTATCTTGTTTGGTTCTTCTCTTTTGTTTTTCTATCATTTGTTTTTGCTTGGTTGTATTCTATACTTCTTTTCTCTGTTACTTCTTTTTTAAGCTATGTGTTTCTGTGGTAATTTTTAGGAGTGTTTACCATTAAGAAATAGAAAGCATACATATAGTGTTCATTGTAGTACATTATCTCATGAGTGCTTCTGCACTCCATCCTCCTTTGGTACTGTTAATCTTTGTTCTCTCCCCTTTTTTGTTTTTGTTGTCACAGATTAATCCTGTTTTTATTGTGATTTTGATGGAGCTTTTACTTGTAGTTTTGTTTTGTTATTTTGTATCTGTTTGGAAACCCCCCTTTAGTATTTCCTGAAGTGGGGGTTTTCTGGTGATAAATTCCCTCATCTTTTCAGTTTCTGTGAATGTTTTTATTTCTCCTTCATATTTGAAGAATAGCTTTGATGGATGTAGTATTCTTGGCTGGAAGTTCCTCTCTTTCCAAACTTTAAATATTGGAGTCCACTCTTTTCTGTCTTATAGAGTTTCTGCTGAGAAGTCTGATGATAATCTAATGGGCCTTCCTTTATATGTTGTATTCTTCTTTTCCCTAGCTGCCTTGAGAGCTTTTTCTTTGTCATTGGTTTGTGATAATTTTATTATGATGTGCCTTGGAGTAGGTTTGTTAGGGTTAAGATAACATGGTGTTCTGTTTGCTTCTTGAATTCAAGGCTCTAATTCTTTCCACAGGTTTGGAAAGTTTTCATCTATTATTTGTTTGAATATGTCCTCCATTCCATTTCTCTCTCTTCTCCTTCTGATATACCCATTACTCTTATGTTGCTCTTTCTGATGGAGTCAGACAATTCCTGTATGGCCTTCTCATTTTTTTAAATTCATGAGTCTCTCTTCTATTATGTCTGCAGTGTCTCTAGTTGCCTGTTTTCTATGTCACTAATTATCACCTCTATCTGGCCTGTTCTATTAGCTAAGCTTGTTGCCTCATTTTTCAGTTCATGTATTGAATTTTTTCATCTCTGTTCGATTCATTTTCATAGTTTTTAATTTCCTTGGTGCTGTATTCTTTCTGTTCATTGAATTGTTTTTTTTTAGCTCCCTAAATTGCCTTTCTGTGCTTTCTTGTATTTCCCTGAGTATTTTTAGATCTTCATTTTAAATTCTCTGTCATTTAACTTCAAGGTTTCCAAGCAATTGAAATTTTTTTATAGATTTTTTTTTCTGATCTATCTGAGCTAGATCTCTGTCTTTTGTATCCATAATATTTGATTTATTTTTCATTAATGGCATTTGAGAGTTGTATTGTTACTAACACTAATAAGAGATAATAAAAAAAATTGAGAAAATACAGTGAAAAAGTGAAAATTCTATTGTGCTAAGTGGAACAAAAACTACATAGAATGAAGAGCCTGAGTTCGGGGGGAATGACAAAGATATAAAAAATGAAGTAAAAACACACAAAATACCACAAGAAAGAATTTGAATGAAGAATAAAATAATTTGTAAGTGATCATTGAATGAGAGAAAAGGTGAAAGAGAAAAAAGAAAAAGAAAATAATTGAAAAAATACAGTGAAAAATGAAAATTCTACTGTGTCAAGTGGAACAAAAACTACATAGAATGGAGAGCCAGAGTTGGGGGTAAATGACAGAGAGATAACAAAATGAAGTAAAAAACACACAAAATGCCACAAAGAAAAAAATTAAATAGAGAATAAAGTAATTTGTTTGTGAATGAAAATCGAATGAGAGAAAAAGTAAAAGAGAAAAGAAGAAACAAGAAGAGAAATAAATAACAAACAAACAAAAACAAATCAAAACAAAAAAGAGTTAAGGTTTTTGGAATGTAATCCTCATAGAAAAAAACAAGAATGAAAGTGTAACACTTATGGGTAATGAAGTTCAAAATGAAAAGGAAAGAATAAAATGGAAAGAGGATAAAATGACCAAGGTGGAAAAAAAAAGATGAAAAATACAAGAAAAAAATGGGAAAAAGTTATAAAAAATGTGGTTTTTTTCCTGGTTTTAAGAGGTTATCTTTTTCCTTTTTCTTTTTGGCTGGTGGTGCTGTACCCCTGGTTTTGCCCCTGTGGCACTTTTCAGCAGAGATTTGCAGTTGATGTGCTGTTATGGCGATGGCATAAGCTAAGTCTCAGTCCCATTGGTAGGCAGGGTTTGTTAGCGTTTGCAAGCTCCAAAAATGGGAGAGTTCGTTTTCCTGCTGCCTCTCCCCAAGTCTCTCCTTCTTGAACCAGCAGCCCGGGGACCCAGCTGTGAAGTTGCTCCAGACACTACTTGCAGAGCAAGAGGTTCTAAGGCAGAGGTCCCCAAACTACAGCCTGCGGACCACATGCGGCCCCCTGAGGCCATTTATCTGGTCCCTGCCACATTTCTGGAAGGGGCACCTCTTTCATTGGTGGTCAGTGAGAGGAGCGTAGTTCCCATTGAAATACTGGTCAGTTTGTTGATTTAAATTTACTTGTTCTTTATTTTCAATATTGTATTTGTTTCCATTTTATTTTTTTTTACTTTAAAATAAGATATGTGCTGTGTGCATAGGGATTTGTTCATAGTTTTTTTATAGTCCGGTCCTCCAATGGTCAGAGGGACAGTGAACTGGCCCCCTGTGTAAAAAGTTTGGGGACCCCTGCTCTAAGGGCTGCCTAGTCCCCACTTTAGCCCTTCTCAAAGCATAGTTCTGGGTAAGGCTTTGCCAGCCAGAGCTTCCAGCATAAGCAGGCAGGGCTGGGAGCTGATTGCTTTTCAGTTGTCTTTCTATAAACTGTTTTGGCTGGTGGGAAGATGCCCCAGCCACTACCTGCAGAGAAAGAGGCTCCAAAAGCTACCAAGTACCTCCTCCAGATCCTCTCAAAGCACAGCTCTGGGTAAGGATTTGTCAACCAGAGCCACCAGCATAATAAGCAGGCATGGCAGTGAGCTGGCTTCTGGTCAGGCTTTTTTCTAAGGGTCCCTGGGTATGTGTAGCTTGCCTCAGTGCTCTGCAGGTCTGATCTCCACAAGCTTCTCCTTTATGCCCTGTTTGGGAAGCCACAGCCTAACCTGCCCAACTTCTACAGTGCTCTCTGAAGTCTACTCTGCAGGAATGCACTTTGTAACTTGTATCAGCTGGTGGGAAATTTCCCCAGCCACTGCCTACAGAGCAAAAGGCCCTAAGAACTGCCAAGTCCTTCCTCCGGGTGTGCTCCCAGCACAGTTCTGGGTAAACCTTTTTCAACCAGAGCTGCCAGCATAAGCAGGCATGGCAGTGAGCTGACTTCTGGTCAGGCTCCTTTCTAAGGGACCCCAGGTATGTCTTGTTTGCCTCAGTGCTCCACGGGTCTGATTTCCACAGGCCTCTCCCTTGTGCCTTGTTAGGTAGCCAACAGCAAGCTGCTTGTGTGGCCCGCCCAGTGCCCAGCCCCCACCACTTCTGCAGGTCTGCTTTGCGGGAATGTGCTTTGTAACTTGTATCAGCTGGCAGAGGTGCCCTGCCTGGACAGGTCAAGACCTAGGGATCCTGGCCCTTGTGCACATCCCGTGCTGTTGGTCCAGGAGCCAGGACCACACAGAAACTCTGGCTACAGCCCACGCAGAAGGCCACTGATGACAATCTCTGGCCTAGCCCCTTTGTCTGTGAACATGTGTGCCCACTCACACACTATCTGCAATTGCAGACCGGGAGTGAACAAGGCCCAAAGCTGCTCTGGTGCCGGCCTCCGCAGGCAACTTGCTCTTCCACTTCTTCTGGGGCATGCCGCTCGTGCTAGCTTCATGTCTGCTATCTCAGGCTGAGCCGCCGACACACTCTCCTCGGTTTGAACGTCTCTGCCCTCGTCAGCTTTTCCCGTGCCTCCAGCCCTCACTTTCTTTCAGTTCCAGGTGAAAGCAGCCCTTCCTCAGGTCAGTGAGGAAAGTGGAATACTCCGTTCTCCATCTTATTTCCTTCAGAGTGGATTATATATTCAGCCACCTTTTTGCCCAATCGTACCTTTGTTTGATGTATGTGTATTTCAGATCCTTCTGGGATTGTTTCTCTGTCTCTAGTTGTTGAATTTGTTCAAATTTCAGAGGGAGATATTGGGAGCACTCCTCATGGCACCATTTCTCTGATGCAACTTTTTACTATTACCCAACCTTCTCCCAATAGATCACAGGTTAGCAAACTTTGTAAAGGGAAAATAGTAAATAGTAAATACATTAGGCTCTCTGAGCCATAAGAATTCTGTTGCAGTTCTTCAACTCTTGTTGTAGTGCAAAGGCAGCTATGGCTAACATATAAACAAGTGGCTGAGTTACAATGAAAGTTCATTCATTTACAAAACAAACCACAGATTTAGTGTAAGGGGCACCATTTCTTAATCCTTGGCCTGGACTTATATATTGTTAAAGTCTAGACATGTTAAATTCAACTTTTTAAAATCCTTCAGATGAGTTACAGAAAACATTGAGGATAATGAAAAAGAAAAAGGTGTCTGGCATGTTTCCTTTTTCTTCTTAGTAAAACCAAGTTGCTCCTGGTGATCACTATTTCCCTAAGTATTTACAAAAATTTCTTAAACAATCTACTTGGAATCATGTCCTGGGCTGATTACATGGTTGCTGATCTACAGTTTTTAGATTCTACTTTTTCTTTTGTAATAATTGCAACTATACTTGGCCACTTTACCAGTGAGTTGGGTATAAAACTGAGCATGTCAGGTCATAACTCTGCACTAACAGGAATTATCTATGAATTTGCTTGGATGATTAGCCTGGATGTCAAAAGGGCTGGGATGTGGGGAAACAGAGGCCCGGTAGACATTGTGTGTAGTTGCTAAAAATTTTCTTATACAACAGATGGCTCAGGCTATTAGTAAGCTGGTTTCTGGATAAACATTCTGACACCAGCAGGGGTCTTCCCCCAAATGCAATTACTTGTTTGTATCAGTAGCATTGTCCAAGTTGGGTTATATAGGCATTTTCCAGTGGTTTAAAAATATTAGCAAAAGTGATGATAAATGGGACTTTTACAAAGTTGAGCTTTCTAGAAAGAGACTATAAAATAATAATTTAGTTTTTCTCCTAAGTTTTTTTTTTTTTGTCTGTCTTGAATGGGGCTAGCATGGACACAGGGAACTTTTAGGTGACACACAGTAAGAGTAATCTGAAAGCAATAATAATAACAATAGCTTACCTATTGCTTTATATTTATAAAAAATTTCATTTTTTTCCTGTTTTTCTAGTGTTCTCATAATCTTTAAACTTTGTACAATGTTCTCCATTTTACTGATATGAAATCTCAGAGAGACGGTTACAAGCTTTTTAGACTGTAAATGGAGGGCATAAACCCAAATCTTTAGGGGGGGAATCTTTTGGCTTTTAATTGTAAGGCTCTTTTCAAGATATGCAGAGCTTTTTAGTCCTGAAATGTGGACGGAAGAAGAGGAAATATGACAATGGTGAGGTACTGGCTGGGGAGAGAAGTGAGAAACCTTGAGAGTGTCTCAATCTGGCCACCTTGAGAAGGATTCAGGTCAAGGGACAAAGAAATCAAGACTTCACATGCATGGAAGGTGGAAACAGAGAGAAGAGCTATTTTGATTGGACAGCCAGCATCTAGCATCCTATTAACTAAATGTAAAAGTTGTTTTTTGGGGGTTTTTTTTTGTTTTGTTTTTTACAGAGACAGAGAGAGAGTCAGAGAGAGGGATAGACAGGGACGATAGACAGGAATGGAGAGATGAGAAGCATCAATTATTAATTTTTTGTTGTGCATTGTGACACCTTAGTTGTTCATTGATTGCTTTCTCACATGTACCTTGACTGCAGGCCTTCAGCAGACCTAGTAACCCCTTGTTCAAGCCAGTGACCTTGGGTCCAAGCTGGTGAGCTTTTGCTCAAACCAGATGAGCCCGCGCTCAAGCTGGCGACCTCGGGGTCTTGAACCTGGGTCCTCGGTATCCCAGTCCGATGCTCTATCCACTGTGCCACCACCTGGTCAGGCTGTAAAAGATTCTTAAGTCTTTTAGTAACTGCTATGGAATCTGCTTCCTTTCAGCCCTTAAATTTTGCTTCCACACTAGCTTGGTGACCACAAAGTTGAAGTTGATGAAAGTTTAATCCATTTTTTCTATTGTAGTACAGTACTTGGCACCTAATTGCCAACCTTTGCATGGACCCAGTTGAGGATAATGATGTTTACTGCTATAGCCATAGTATTCTCAGTGGTAGAAATAAGACAAGCTGCAGATTATATGCAATGAACTGCAAAGTAGCTGTAGCTCCATTACTTTTTCTGCTGCAGGAGGAGAAATGTAAGAATAAAATGCATGAGAATAATATAACTTTAGGCCAGGGTTGCAAACTGGTCTATTCTCGTAAACAGATAAGAATCAGCCATATTTTTAAAGAAAGTTCAATAGGTTATAAATATATAAAATTTGGAGACTTTATATAAACATTTCTGGTTTTGAAGAAGAAGAAGAAGAAGAAGAAGAAGAAGAAGAAGAAGAAGAAGAAGAAGAAGAAGAAGAAGAAGGAGGAGGAGGAGGAGAAGAGGAGGAGGAGGAGGAGGAGGAAAGAGGAGGAGGAGGAGGAAAGAGGAGGAGGAGGAGGGAAGGGAGAGGAGGAGGAGGAAGAGGAAGAAGAGGGGGAAGAAAAGAAAAAACAGAAGAATTGGATCACACAGGCTTCCTAATGCTGGATGGAACAGTAGGGTGGGACCAAATACTGGCAGCTGGAACCCTGTTGGGTGCTAGGTCTTTACCTTCATCATTGTGTGCTTAGGTAGTGGTAGGTGAATCTAGCTAACTAACCTGTGTTTCCTGGCTAGCTCTTGTAGGCACGTATGCCTTTTAGGCTTTGTTTGCAAACTACCCTTAACCAATTAAGATTCCTTCAAAAATGTATTTGCAGAGTTTATTCATAGTGAGAAGCCACTGCCAAGCTGTCCCATGATGTATGGCTACATATCCATGTACCATGGCCTAATAGTTGAGAATGACTGTCTTTAATAAAGCCATTTATTCATAGTGTGTGTTTGCCTGTCCTTGTGGACTAAATGGGAATTAACGCTGGATAAACATTGCCTAGTTTATAAATATAGTTAGTTGTGGTAGGGGTCCTAGCTTCATGTTTGATAATCAGTTATTATTTTTTTAGTAATGAAACTAGTAACCAAAATAAAAAAAAATGAGAGCTTAACTTTTTTTTGAAGTGAAACAAAACTCCTTAAATAAATAAAATAAATGAAAGCCACTGGTGGGACAATGATGTGAACATCCACAACATCCAGTGATATGCCCCTGAGATATTTAGGAGGAAAGAATCTGGCCTCTACAGCCTAAAATCTCTAACTCTTTACTAGCACGGGATTGTCAGGTATGTGTGTGCATGCAGCTGATGACTTTCTTTTTTACTTTGAAGAGCAAACATTGTTTAATTTTATTCCTTTTTTATTGTGATAAGATTCTAGTCCTGAGTCCCCACTTCCTTAGTGGTGCCCTTTATCTTGTTTTCTGATATTTATAAACTAGATGGATATGTCTTGAGCCCCAGAATTTGCCAAACATTAAATCTTTTATTTTGAAGGTAGATAGCTCACAAAAGGAGACATGACATACTTCCTTGTCAGTCAAGCCCTATAGATTTTAGAATGGGTTTGTAAAACTTAATTAAAAGAGAAAATCATATTTTAACATGATAGTTAACCTTCAGGAAGAAATGCATATGCCATGAAGGTGAGGAATGCATGGATCTCTTCACATAAACATTTTTATGCCCTCCATAACTTATATTAGTGACGATGGCAAGGTGGCATAATATACTGCACTATAAAATCACTATATTGCTTTGTGAAAATTACATTGGATTTGATCAGAAAAAAATGTTGACTTGTGTATTGGTGAAAACATTCTTCATCATTCTACGATGAAAAAAAGACAAACAGGAAAAGTTCTCAACATGCTTGCCATGTCCATTTACACATAAATCTAACCACATAAAAAAGTTTAAAAATAAGCTTTATCTTAAAATTTTTGTCTTATGAAATAAGCCATACTTTCCTTTTTACCTAAAAAACCCTTTGCATTTGCTCTAATTTATTTATAACATTATTCATAGAATTTGATGCACAAGTTCAAACTCAACATTAGTCATACCACACTGAGTTTTTTATTACCAGAAATACATAGTTTTTAAATCATAAATATTCAGATTCAATGGGCAGAAGATAGCTATTGAATTCCCTAAACTGGTGCATGTCAAATTTCAATACAAGTTGATGGTTCACACATTTGTGTAAGGGACTTGGATAGATCTAAATTGAATTTGAGAACATTTACAAATATTTGAACTGTTTTATTGAGTGGTTGCCTGATTCTGATGTGGCCTTTTCTCTACTTCTCTCTTCTTTCATGTCTTTCAAGGGAGGCTATTGCATTTAGTAAACAATGGAAAATGAACTAAGAGACCTTAGACTAGCTCTTTCATTGACTTACAGGTTCTGGTTACAGACTAAGAAAAGCTGCGAGCTCTGTGTATTGTAATTTATGAGAAGGATCTGTATGTTGCCATAGAAAAGAGAGTATTCTTTATTCTTCTCATTGTAGTTTCACTCAAGACCCACGCCTTTAAAAGAGTATTCTATGAAACACTAATCTCATAGAAAAGGGATTGTGATCAGGTAATAGTAATGGTTGCAGACTTCTTTTTAATAGAAATAATCTACTTTTAGTTAATCTTTAATAATGTTGAAATTTTAGGTAAATATTCACATTTGTGGTTCTCTTCAAACAGTAAAAATTTGATAATGTATCTTCACACAGAAATAATTTCTCATAGCTTCTCATAGGCAGAAAATGAGCTCTTCATTAGTCAAGTGTCCACTTAACGTGTCTGGATCTGGATGAGTTTTACTTAGTTTCCCCATTCTAGTCTGTATTGAAGACACACAGTGCTTTTTGGTGTATTAAAGGCTCCAAAAATTCCCTCAAAAATGTTTCTATTTTATTTTATTTAAAACTTTTTCCCAACTATATTTGATTATGAAATATTTTGGACTGTACATTCTAGATAGTATTTTGATTTTTAATTTTTACTTCAAAATATACACATGAAAGTCAATTCTACTATATTACTTGGTACATGGATGTGGACCATGAATTCAAGTAATTCTTATTTTCTGGTATAAATTTTATGTTACCTTCTGAAAAATATTTGTGAAAGTATTTGGGAAGCCTAAATTTTGCAATGAGAATTTTATTTCCATTTCTGGATGATTTTCTAAGCATTCAAGATGTAGAATCAACCTATCTAGTTTAAGTGTTTACACATTAAATCGCATTGCAAGGTTTATGGTAGAAATGTAAAGTTACCTGAGGTTTAACATGAAAACATCCAGACTAGGGGACCACTGTGCTGCTGATCTAATAAGAGGCCCTAACAACATGCATTCCAGATTAAAGGCTTTGGAGAAAAAAACAGATACAGTTGCGATATCATAAGTAATAAGAACACATACTACTATTATAGTATCCCCAGGTAAACTAAAAATTAAGTAGATATTTATTTCATATAAGCATCAGCTGAGTAACTCTCAAGAAGAGAAGAGGGGTAATAATTGCTTTTTGGTAAGTGTGCCTCATATGTATTATCCAAGTGCTCACTATGAAATCCCAAAAGTGTATTTGACTTTTCATCTTGCTGGCTTGCTGCAGTTATATTGATGGGTTTATGGTTTTCCCAACATGAGGTTTTGAGTTCATGGCTGTTATAGCAGCAAAGATTTCATGAAAAGAATTCTGACTTACTACAATTCTCTATATTGGGTATTCTCTAGATTTGGCTAAAATGGATTTAGAAAAAATAAATGGCAAATAAAGAGGACAAGTAGATTTAAAAAGAAGATATTTATCACTTTAATAGGGCTGTCCAACATTTGGTCACATAGATTATTCTGAAACCCAATTGCTTTAATGGTTTTCCTATCTCAGCAGAAGAGATCTGAATACTCTTAGAAAGAGCAAATTGGAAAAAGGTGCCATGATAAGACTTGTTGCTACAGCACTATGTAATTAATGATGCAAGACTTTGGACTTAACCAGAGGGTGTTTCTTCAGTCTAGGCTAGCAATACAAACCTTAAGATACTGTATTTACAGGACTTATTAACACAGGGATCCACATTCTACCATGCCTCTGCTGGAGTCTTAACAGCATGGTGGAGCAGCTCCCTCCAGAATCCTCTCTTTCTTATTTGTGCAAAAGCTTGTAGTTCTAAAAATATTTTCCAGAAGAGATTAAAACTTATTATATATCAATTGAATATAAAGTATAATTCTGTAAGCCAAGCTTGCATGCTAATATTGCACAGGGCAGAAAACAATAAAACAGGACACTACTTCCTTGGGCATCGTAGAAACAGAAGAAAGCTCTTGCCTCAGTATTTTGATGCCTTGGATACCAGGAATATACTTGTAGCTGGCCCTCCAGGGTGAGTGCCCTGCTGAACTCTTGAAAGGGCACATCTTCCTTGCCAATAGAAAAAGAAATAACAAAAGAAATAAAACAAAACATCCAAAATTCAAAGAGATACTCCAGCCCCCTCAAACTGGGGTACTGTTCATTTCTTGAAGAGAATATATAATATTTCAAAATATTACATATACATATTTTTTCAAATGGTACAAAGTAACTATAGATCCATTTTCGAAGGCAGTGGATCGTTCTTCATAATCCCCAAAATTTTCATTGAGAAAACTCCCATTTCTTTTTTAAAACCCACATTCCATGTTGTTAAAACTCTGTGTCTTCCAACTATAGGATCTTCATGACACAGTAAAAGCACTGTGATTCTCTGGTAACCAGTCAAAGTGCAAATAAGAAATCCTTTTGGCTTGTAATGTGTTAGATGTTTTAAATTCTTAAAATGTGTTTTCCACAGAGTTGGCTTTTCCTTTATTACCACAACGAATGCTTCTGTTAGGTTCTTGGGTGAATCTGAAACCAAAGAAAGAAAGAAATTTCAGGGAGAAAAGAACAAACTGAAGGCACAAAGAAAGGTGATCAGGCAGAAAACTGAGAACATCTTGAATTTTTAGGATTTTGCTTCTTTCAAGTTACCTGAAGTGAAAAATGTTAATGTCTAGACATTCTCAAATGGTGATCAAAGCACATTGATAGACCACCATCAACTTATTAAACTAATTTTAATCAATAAATCAATTTATTAAACTAATTTTGCCATAAGTAAGGAGACAAGATTCTTGAAGCCAGGTTTAACTGTGATTGGCTTTATGGGCATGAGACCAATGCAGTTGCACAGAGCCTGGTGCTGAAAAGGGCCCCACACTGATTTAATGACCAGCTGCTGCCATCTAGAAATTATTAATAATTTTTGAAAAAGGGTCCCTGATTTTTCACTTTGGATTGGACTCTGCACATTATTCAGCCAGTCCTGTGTTTGATGAGAATTTTAGCTGAGTGAGCTGTTCCATGTTCTTGTCAGGTTGGCTTGTTGTAGGATGTAGAGGGGCTGCATAAAGTGGAGTCATTGACAAAGTTCTAGAACATAAGGCATTTTTCTTCATCAGCTCTTAATTCTTTATCACCTTAAACATTGAGTGTCTAAATGTAGGGAGCATATTTGGGAATATACTTGAAATTTTCAGAGTCAGGTAGGAACAGTAATAAAAGTCTGCATTCAAAAGTTGGTTGGGCCAGCAGTGGAATGCAGAGAAATCTGCACACATATATTTCTTTTATCTTCTCCATATAAATAACAGATCCTTCCAAATGTTGGTTTTCTGCATTTCAGTGGTATTTATCAACTATTCTGTCTTCTTTTGCACCAAAGGAAGGAGAAAATGACATTCACAAAAATTCCTTTCTTTTATCTTTATGAACCCACCACCCTTATCCCTGCCACCCAACCTTGGGCCCTATTCTCCATGGAAGATCAGGGGCTCTGTCAAGTCCACCATCATATCCTCAAGACCTTTATACAATAAGTTTAGGGAGTGGAGGCTTAAATATATTTATTAGCTAAAGAAATGAATGAGTTCACTTGGACCTAGGAGTAATTGCAGTATTATGCTAGCGTAAGTTGTTTCATTCTTCCTTTCTGCAATCTCTAAACATTCATCTCTCTCTTTCTTTCCTTTTCTTTCTTTCTCTTTCTCTCCCACTGTCACCCTTCCAATTTTAAACACCTTTCATGCAAAATAAAATAAAAATCAGGATTGTAAATCTCTCAGAGCACTTCAGACGGTGAAATTTTGAGTAAAGGAGCTAAAATATGTCAGAGTTACTATTTTACCTTTTCAGTAATATAAAAAATATTGTGGAGATAGGCAAAGTCAGAGCCGCCATTAGGAGGATGGGCCCAGGAGGCTATGAACAAATGATTGTGGTGGATTTGTGTTGGTCTGATCACATAAAACAGGGATTTGACCAGATGGCTATTGTGGTTATGTGTGCAATCTGAGTTCTGGTCACTCGTCATTTTAGGGGATGAAATTTTACTCTACATTGCACACTAACTTGATTTTCTCATCGTCTGAAAGACATTAACATACTGGATTGTATGAAGCCTAAAGTTACATGGTACTTTCCTGGGTATTATACCAGATTATGTTCTGCTGTTTTAATCTAAATATTTTTCTTTCCAAGTGATTTTGATTTTCACCTAATTTAATTTTTTTCTCTTCCTATCCCTAAAAAACCAGTGTTCACATTTTACTTGTGAATTATTATACCATTGTTAAACAACTTATTTTCTCTATGGTAAGGTCTGTCTTTCTAAATTAAGCCATTGTTTCTGAATGTATAGTGTATAGATTTGTTACTGAATCCAACTTTCAAAATTATATTTTTAATATATGAGTTTAAAGAAAAGAAATCAACTAGTAGTATCTAAAACCACAGGAAAAATATATAGTTAAAATTTACATCAGGTAGTCTTGCTGTAAACTACCAACAAAGCAATTTTAATAAAACAGTTGAAGCAATGAGCAAGCAGGGAGGGACAAAGTTAAAATTTAATGACCAGCTTTATTCTACTGGAGGCTCTTCATAGGAGGCATTTATTCAGGAAGCTTCCTCTTTCTGTAAAATTTGGTCTTTCAAATCTCCTGAAAGGAAAGCCTTTATCTAATTCTACCTGTCTTCTTTCTGTGTGTTATATCATCACCCAGATCCAATTTTCCTAAGATTTTCCTTTAGATTGTGGCCAATTCCCCTGGTTACTTCTCAATCTGGAATGTCTCGGTATTCAAATAAAACAATGAATTTCTACTCTTTACTCTTAAATAAAACACATAAAAATATAAATTAGATTATACTTGGAAGCATCTTTTATCTACATTTCAAAGACTGCTGGGAATTTTGGTTTAGGATGATTATTTGAAAGTAATGCCTATAATAAGAAGATTTTGGAAACAATCCTATATAAAGAAAAACAGTGATGTGCCAGGAATATTTCTTGCAAATATTTTCAAATTGGAATTACTTTTTAAAATAACATACAATGGAAAATGACAGTTGTTATTAATAATCTGGGTCTATTTTTCTTTTCCTAAGAGCATTCTTTTTGAGCCAATCTTACACATGAGACAAAGAAAGGTGATATTTATTTATTTATTTTTCACTTTGATAAAAATTTGAATTTTTTTATCCTAAAGATCAACTCTTAGGCCCTGGCCGGTTGGCTCAGTGGTAGAGCATCGGCATGGTGTGCAGGAGTCCTGGGTTCAATTCCCAGCCAGGGCACACAGGAGAAGCACCCATCTGCTTTTCCACCCCTCCTCCTCTCCTTCCTCTCTGTCTCTCTCTTCCCCTCCCACAGCCAAGGCTACATTGGAGCAAAGTTGGCCCAGGCGCTGAGGATGGCTCTGTGACCTCTGCCTCAGGCGCTAGAATGGCTCTTGTTGCAACAGAGTGATGCCCCAGATGGGCAGAGCATCTCCCCCTGGTGGGTGTGCTGGGTGGATCCCGGTCGAGCTCATGCGGGAATCTGTCTGACTGCCTCCTCATTTCCAACTTCAGAAAAATACAGAAAAATAAAAGATCACCTCTTAGTTAAGAACAGAAAAATAAAATAATGATTCAAAATAAAGTATATTTGTGAATTAAACTCTTTTAAAAGTTAAATTGCTAGAGTCAATATTTGAAGTGTGTAGACATCATTTTCTAATGGGAAAAAATACATAGGACATATATGAAAAATGTATATAAAACTAGTTTTCAGAACGTATGTTCTAAAAACTGTTGTTGGCACATCAATGGAAAGCTCCTGGAAAGGTCATCTGGACTTATTTAGTGCCTTTGTGTTTTAAAGTGTTTATTTCATTGTGAATTTCTTTGTAAGGAAGAGGCAAAATTTGTAAGTCAGTTGGAATGTCTGATTCCTCTCCAGGTTTAACAAGTAAAGCTTTTTCTAGTGTCATTTTTTTTCCTTCTCTAAAGACGGACGTGAGAGTTCTCAGTTGACTAACGCATCATCATAAAGCTATAGAGCAGTGTCTTATTTCCTCCTTTGAAATGGATGTGCATGTCAGAAGAGGTACCCCTCTGCTTTCAAACCATGGCAAAGGCGATTTATTTTTCTTGTACACTCAGCTTTCTGGGTTTCAGTCAGCCCACATAGGGTGGTAAGGGACACAGTGTTCTCCAGCCTCCATCACTGTGATCAGATCGGCACTGTACTTCTGCAGTGCTGGAAATGTGAGGAATGGTTTTACAACACACCTGATGCTTTTCAAATACAGAGGCTGAATACAAGAAAGACACATGAGTCCCAAGAAGGTCGCATGCAAAATCTCTGTGTTTGGTTTGCTGTTTATGTTCTTGTTTCCAAAGAGTCTCCCTGTTGGTACACTTGGAGTTTTACATGTTAAATCCTAAAATAACTTGACTTGCACTATTATTCTTTACTGAGTTACAAGTCTGGAGGCACCATGAAAGCAGGGCTTATTTCAGTAAAAAGTGATAAATTATCATTTGGAATAGGAAATAAAGATTTGACATAAAATGCAGAGGTGGGCCAAAGTAGGTTTACAGTTATAATACAAATAAATAATACAGTAATTAATAATTAATAACATAAGAATAAACTCCGTGTTTCCCATTCAACTCTAAACCTACTTTAGCCTATCCTTGTATATCAGCAACATATTCAAAATAATGGTGATTGGATTCCAGTCATAATTCTAGAATTACACTAGCTATGATTCAGAGTAGTTTAGCACTAACTTGTAAAGGCATCTTCAGATTATTTGATAAAATCATGTTCAGACAAAATTTAACCAAAAGAATACTTGAAACCCATATGCCGTCAGGTAATTAAAATGGTTTCCAGGAATAATTTGCATGGACCAGGTTTATTTATGTAAGAGTTTCTTTAAAATAAAATACAATAATCCAAGCTGAGCTTCTTGGGCACACAAAAATATATGTTAACAAGCTAGAATGATTCAGAAATCTCTCTAGGCTGCAAGCCAAAGAGGTATGGCCATTTACTAGCTAATGTGATCAGTGTAGGCAAACAAATTTGACACGCAAAACATCTCCACCTATTTTACATATGTATAAAAAATAAGTGTTTAATATAGTATTATATAACATTACTTTTGTTTTCTGCATCAAAAAGCTTCAAGAACCAATTTTAGTTTTTGAAAAGAATGCTGAGAAGAAAGATCAAGTTAAGGCTCATAATACAGGAGTTGGAATCAGAGATACTTTTTAAAATTTGAGTCACCTTTTGGAAGATTACAAGGTCAACATATTGGGACTTATAATTGGTGCTGCTTCCTTTAAAAATATGTAATACATCAAAATACATACACATATAACATATTCATATGGAACACATATATATGACTATACTAATTGTTAAAATAGTATACTAATTGTTAAAATAGTAATACACCTTTGTACTAGTAAATAAATAGATAGTCTTAAGTGTTTTGAGCTCCCCACCCTCCCCTGACCTCCTTTAGGACTCCCAGACTTTCTTATGGTCCAATATATAGAAGGTCAATGTCTGGCCTAGTTGGCTTCTTTGTCTTGCTCCAACATCATGACATCAATTCTGATAAGTTGGGTAGCCTCATAATACAGATTGTTAAATATTCTGAAGACAACTTCTGTTCTAACCAGATAAATCAAGGAATGATTGTTCACATCACAAAAACCTTTTTTTTCCCTTATCAGATCATCAAAAATTCCTTTTAAAAATCTGTATTTAAATGCAGAACTTTTCAACAAACCATGTGGACAAACTAGACAACATCCTCATTTTATTACCTATTCAATGATGTTGGGTAAATTATTCAAATAGTTGCCCCACTGCAACCTAGCCTTATTTATGAGCCAGTAGCAGAAAAACTAAAATGCTCAGGATAAAAAAGTTAAATTCAATCTCTAACTTTTTGTTCATGGATGAACACTGACCAGAATTGTTAATTTCTGCGAAGGAAAAGGCTTTTTTTCTTTCTAGTTCAAAGCTTCTCTGGAGGATGTTTGGGCAACACAAAGGAAAACCGTACAGTTAGCAACATACATGAGACATTTTAGATCAATGAACTTACTCTTGTGGTCTTAATTTTATTGCCTGTAGCACACATCCATCCGGAATTATCAGGGAGTGTCTTACATTCTTCTCCCTCGAGACAAGGCTCCATCTCACACCACCACTTTCCAATCACTATGGAGGCTGTGCAAAAACAGGGGACAAGTGTTTACAATTCGTCCAACAACCTGGGCACTGCTACTGCGTCCTCTTCAGGTGGGAATGTTCTTGAACCTCTCATGACTGGCTAAGAATACTCTACTTAGAAAAATACATATTTAATTTATAAGTTTTACAATGCAAGTATAATTAGTTTCATCAACATTTTGTCAAAAATCCCCCATAATAAAATCATATGGACTTACATTTTGGAAGAATTTTGTCATTTTTAAAAAATCAAAACTGTACTATTTCTTTCCAGTGAAGGGAGCAAATTGCTAAAGACTGTTTAGAATGACTGAACTGTTCTTTTCAGAGAGACCAGTTTATCCACCGAGCATTAGGGTTTATCCCCTGGCCTAAGGCCTTTGTGATTTTAAAGGCCTACCAAAAGAAAAAATGAGTTGATTGAAAGTACAAAGGAAACCTGCAAAATAAAGAAAAAATAATAATACAAGAAAATATTTGTTTACAGTCAAAAGTATATTTGATACAGTCTGTGATTTCTTTTTAATATGTTTAATATGATGTGGGTGAACTTTCAAAAGTTGAATCTCTGATACAAAAGCCCTGCATTACAGCGTGATGTCAAGGTTGACCAAAATGGGAAGCTGGTGATGACTTTAGGGGTACAGTTACAGCAGCTTTTGATGACGAGATTTTATAAAACCAGTGACTAGATTCACTCAATCCAAATCAAGAAACTCCACATTTTTCTTAATGTCTTGAGTAAAACTTATTTCAGTACAACATTGGTCATTTCTGAAGTTCCACAAGGCATTAGTTTTTCACAAATTTTTCTTTGCTTTTCCATTCAAAATCTTCAAAATATCTGCCATTGTTTTTATAGTGATGCTTTCTGCTTGGCTGTTTCTGCATTGGACTGGAAGTCTAATGCTTTCTACCATCACCATTCAGCTCTTTACATCATAAAGATGAGGCTCCATCATGATGCTTCATTCTCACAACAACAAAGAAACCAAAGGACAACTGTTAATGTCACAGAAAATTAAGAAACTGGAATGGAGAAAACCCTGCAGCGACACAAGGACACATTAAAATCCCCTCTCCACATTGCCTTCATTACACTGCTAACTTATAAGTAGAGTGGTCAAAGTATTCAGATATCTATCTGCATTCAGGTTTCCCTCTTACACTTTTCTTACTTTAGTCTTTTTCTCCTTCTGAATCCAGTCTTCTTCAATCTTTGCATAAAAATTCCTATGCAGGATTATATAGGCAAAATCATTTCTGCTTTGTTACATGGCAAGGTGAGGATGTTTGTATTTCATTTATGCTTTAAATGTGGAACAGACCAAACCATGTAAAATGCAACTGCATTAGATAAGTCAGGTGAGTATAGGAAGTAAAATCTTCTAGTTTTATCCATACGCAAGTCAGTGTGATGTTCTGATAAAAGAGCAGTAACAGAAAACACAATTCTTCCACGGGGTAAAAAACCACTGTTGGAGTTTGGAATGTTTTCTTGTTTAATAGCAAGGCTTTGCATGGGGACAGGGAGTGGGGGAAGAGTCTGGTCACGGGTGAAAGGGAACTTATTTGTGTGAATTAAAAGATGACAATATTAAACAAGGGAAGCATATATTTTGGGAGCAAGAAGGGCATATGTACTGCTGAAAGGCAACAACAATAAACTGCAAAGCTGAGGGTCAGGTAGGTCACCAGCGGGCCCGTCCCGTCAGCCACACTGTCCCCTTAACGCCTGTCTTACTGCCCTGCAGCAACACCATCGAGAATGGAAACCCTCTGCTAAGCTTTGCGGGGACACTGCCTGACCCAGTAGTCTTGGATTGAGCGGTTCTCAGCGGTTCTCACTTTGCTCACAGAGGCACAGGAGCACGAAACGGCTGCCAACGGGGTCAGCCCACTCGCAGAGGATGCTGTTCCTTCTCTCCCAGGTGACTCACTGCGTTGCAAGCTAACAAACCAGTTCCTTTTTCTCTTAAGCATGAATAGCTTCTAAATTATAATGTAGACAGCTGGAAAAAGAATACATCTAAAACCCTGCGTATCCCCTTTTATTCAAGGTTGTAAAGATCCGCTGGTTCATAGGGGAAAAGAAACGACTTCCTGAGAATAAAAATGTCTTCAGACCTGCTTACATACTCTACGAATTCATGTGTCACTTGCCTCCCTAAATACAGTGTGATGATGGGGTTGCCTCTGGCTTATCAGGATCCAGTTCATGCCTGCTTTTCTAGAGATGCCATTTCTGATTTGTGCAGTACACAGTCATCTTAATATATAGCTGTTCATGTTCTATGTCAAACTTTAGTCTTCAATTTTAGTTAGTTTTATAAACTTATATTTCCTGCAATATCTTTAAAAATATTCACAAAGAGAGGATTTTAAAAATGCCTCCTCCTGTTTCAAACTGGAAGCTACCTGAAATGTTCAGATTAATAAAAGAAGCTAATCTTATTGCTATTTAACTATTATTGTAGGGCTTTTTAATGGAATATTTATAATAAGAAAATTTAAATATTAAAAATAATAGATGTCTTGAATTATAATGGTCAATGCAATGATAAAAATGATAACTGACTTTTTTGTATGCTTTGTATGTTTCTCTGTCTGTCATGTACTTTAAAAATGTTATATCAGTCTTTATAGGAACCCCATAAAGTGGGAATTACTATGAACCCATTTTAAAGATGAAAAAACTGAAAGCCAAGTTTTCTAGCATCACACACAGGTAAGAAGTGAAGAAATTAACATTAGGATACAGGCATACTTAACAACAAATTTCACTTTTCTCATCATAATGTTAACTCATTCTAGTTTTGTGTTCAGGATTCATAGAACTTTAACAGAGCATTGATTGACTGCTGAGTGAACAAATGAATTCTCTCTGCTGTATTAGTATAGAAAATAAATTTCACATCAACACACTTGCAGAAAATAAATGCATTCAGGTTCTCGTAAAATGAAGTTAACTTAAAAAATAATCTGGGCAAGAAGGCAGTTTACATTGACTTCCAGTTTACATGTAGTTCTCTTCCTTGTCTTAGCTACACATGACTTGATTTCACTAGTTATAGCATTTTAGTAAAATTCCAGCTGCTAAACAAGTTTTAAAGCCTCACATGAGAAACTTGTGAGGTAGATGCACAATCTGAATTAATTAGACATCAGCTGCAAAACCAACTCTCATCTGTGGTGACTACAATAAGGATCTTAAAGGTTCCTTTTAACCCTGGGGTTCTGGTCTTCATTCAATGACTATATCGTGTTCAAGAAAATAGCTGATCTTCAACATTTTCTAAGAATGTTCATCTTTCCTTGAGATTTTTTTTTTACAGAGACAGAATCAGAGAGAGGGATAGATAGGGACAGAGAGACAGGAACTGAGAGAGATGAGAAGCATCAATCATCAGTTTTTCGTTGCGACACCTTAGTTGTTCATTGATTGCTTTCTCATATGTGCCTTGACTGGGGCCTCAGCAGACCGAGTGACCCCTTGCTTGAGCCAGTGACCTTGGGTTCAAGCTGGTGAGCTTTGCTCAAACCAGATGAGCCCACACTCAAGCTGGTAACCTCGGCGTCTTGAACCTGGGTCTTCCGCATCCCAGTCCGACGCCCTATCCACTGCAGCACTGCCTGGTCAGGCATTAAGATCACTTTAATCATGAGTTGTGATTTCACCCTTATACCAGGCCAGATGGTTGTAAAGAAAAAGGAGAACCAATCCATCTTTCAAGGATGAATCTTGAATAGAAGAGAAATCTTTTTTATTTTATCATTGTTCACTTTAAGGCAATTTTCCATGGTAACTGAACAGTTGCTAATGAGCAATTTGCTTAATAAATGCAGCAAATACACATTATATTGCTTATGAACCATAGTCCTTTTCTGTAATTTTAAAAGGTAATGTTTGAGTCTCAGTTCAGCACTTTCTATAGTCAAAGGACTAATATGACCTAGCCCCACTCTCAGGGTATCTCAGCATGGGCACTATTGGCATTGAGGCATAAATGATAAAGAGGTATAAGTAAGCAAAATGTTCCTCCAGCCGCAAGTCCCCTATTGTGCCAGAGAACAAACTCATAGTGGAAAGCAGGAAAAGAAAACCTTATAAGGCTGTGGGAGTTCTTGAAAGCTAGGAGCTCTGGCTTTTAAATTTTTAATTTAGGTTTTTTATTTTTTTTAAAGGAATGGTAAGTCACTAAAGGTTTGTATTTGGTGAGCAAAGGGAATATTTGATTACAGGGGTGGTAGGGGTAGATGAACTTGGCAGTGATGAACAAGATGGAAGAAGAAAGAAATAATCAGCTGAAATGCCAGTAAGCACCACAGCATTCAAACAGAGAAGGGATAAGGTCTTGTTTTGGATGTCTACTCTATAGTTGCAAAGAAAGAGTTGCTACTGAGAAAACATGGCCAGTAACTCAACCATATTAACTATAACACTAGCCACACTGAACTCAATTACTAGCTTGTGTGCCAGCCTACTCACTAGACAGTGAACTTCTTGAAGGCAGGGATCGCAATGTATTCATTTTTGAATGGCATAGACTAGCTCAAGACTAGTTTGCAGTTTATAAGCAAATAAAAAATGAAACAGAAAGGAAAGCAAAAATAGTGCTTATTTCAAAGGATGGTAAGGATTATATGAAAAATCTATTCAAATCACTGAGCAGAGTGTCTGACAGTAAATGCACAATAAATATTAGCTATCATCATCATCACCATCATCATCATTTTTATTACTCTAGAGAATAAAATCACCCCAAAACAGAAAAGGCAATTCTTCACAAAGTTAGAGAGTAACCCATTGTTCTTCAACATTGTGCCCAACTCTCAGTTTACTTCTATGAATTATGAGAATTTGAGCATTTATTAAATGGTTGAACATATTATTTCATTCATGTTCCCAGAAGTAGGTTATAAGTACATCAATCAAGACAGATTTTCAGGCTCAATTTTGTGCAACTGTCATACAATTAAAGCAATAGCTAGAATTACATTAGTGGGCTAGGACAGCTCTTTGACTCCCTTTATGCAAACATTATTGGGACAATGCTCCTTTTCAAAAGACCTACAATGGCTCCCTGAGTGTTATCATCATCATCAAAACAGATGGAAAATTAAACACCTTGAATATCATTGCCTCCAGTTATTCCAAACTCCCTCTCTGTGGTGAGCCCACATTTAAGGATAGGATTTAGTGTAGAGGTATGTCTAATGATTAAGACTCTAAGTTTTTGTGTATGTAATAAAAGACCCTGGGTTTGGATTTGAACCCCACCACTTTCTGGTAGTATGTCTTGGGAAAGTTTCTCAGTTCTCGTCTCAGGTTCCAGAGTTATAAAAGGTATTAAAAATCACAACTGTTATAGTGAATTTTAGATGACATAAAGTACTTAGCATAATATCTAATAAACTTTATACTCAATTATTACTATTATTTATCCACAAATCCTCTATCTAGCTATGTATGCATCCATCTAATTACTGTTTTAGAGAGTTAGAGCTTTATCTTTAATGGAAGTTAATACTAATTCTGGGATGCATATAATCTTTTATTTATGGATTAGACTGTATTTTTTATAGGATTTACAATATATTTCAAAGTCATAACAGCTGATGATGGGATTATTAGCATTCTTTTCCATGCTTGAATAAAACCTATTCAGTGCTTTTCAAATTGGCAATTTTACATTGGTGAGGATGCAAGTGAGGGTGTGGATTGTGAACTGGGCAGTATTTAAAACCAGGTAATAAGTACAATAGAATTTCCTTGCATGGTAGTTTTTCTTGAAAGTATTTAAAGACAAAAGTTATCTTTTATTTATTCAATAGCTAATAATAAAATACAACATTTATAACAGTACACATTTGGCCCTTGAATAACATAAGTTTGACTTTCATGGACTCACTCACATGTGAATAAATTTTATTATTTTCTTTTCCTTTGTAATCAATATATTAAGGAAAAGTCATACATTTCAAGAATTGCTTCAATTCTGAGATCTAGATTTACAATAAAAATTATTCATAATCTGCTATAGAACCAATAATAAATTATACTTTGAGCATAATTTAAATGGTTTAAAGTAAGCTTGTGACATACCTAAAAAACACCTTCCTATGTCATATATGCACATTACTTCTCCATGTAAAGGTCTCACCACTCAACCTCTAAGTTAGCCTGCTCTAGACATCACTAATTTATGGTCCAAAAAGAAGGGGAAAAATGTAACCAAGGACTGATATAGTTATATATATTAAATAATATAAAAGAGGACATTACAGAAAGGAATGCAATTCTACAATTGCAAGCCCTCAAGAAGCATCTTATTATGATAAACCCTTCCTTTAGAAAGGTATGATTTCTATCACTGGTACCAAAGGTTAAATTATATGGCATGCCAAATTGAAGTAACAGTTGATGTAAAAGAAAAAATGCAGAGGCATCACAATGAATGACACTTTAAGTTGCTGAAAACAAAACTGTAGATAAGAAGAAACTACTGTATTAAATGTGCAGAATAAGCCCTACTCTAGCCTTGGTGCCCAGCTTAAGAAAAAGAATATTATTATTGTCAGAAATTAAGAGCACTTTTCTGAGTTGGCAAAAAGCTCTCTAAAAATTCCCTCTCACCAGAACAGCACCTTTTGTCAAACAAGAAGGTACTGTTTAGACTGTATTTCTTTATGAGATTTGCAATATATTTCAAAGTCATAACAGCTGATGATGAGGTTATTAGCATTAATTCCATGATTGAATAAAACCTATTCAGTGCTTTTCAAATGGGCAATTTTACATTGGTGAGGATGCAAGTGAGGGTGTGGATTGTGAACTGGGCAGTAATTTAAAACCAGGTAATAAGCATAATAAAATTTCCTTGCATGGTAGTTTTCCTCAAAAGTATTTAAAGACAAAAGTTATTCTTTTATTTATTCAATAGCTAATAATAAAATACAAAATTTATAGCAGTACACATTTGGCCCTTGTACAACATAAGTTTGACTTTCATGGGTGGATTCCAAGATGGCAGTGGAGTAGGAAGATGCACAGACTGCTACCTCCCATGACCAAACTGGATTACAAATTAATTTAAGAACAATCATCATGAAAAACCAACTTTGGACTAAAAGAACAGGACACAAAAATCAAGGAGCAGAGAAGAATCCACACTGATCCAGGTAGGGAGTGTAGGGCATGGAGGAAGCTCCCCCACTCCCAGGAGTGAGGGTAGGCTGAGGCTGATGGTCCATGAGGGCTCTCATTGCAAGGAGAGAAACCTTGAGAGGTGAGGGTCCTCAGTCTCAAGACCAGAACCCCAGCTTAGAAACCCAGGGAGGAGATAGCCAGACAGCACTGAGTGAGGAGAAGAGCACGAGTTCTGTCTATGGGAAGCGGCTTGTGAAAGAAAGTGAAGCCTTAAAGGGAAAACACAGAAAATATCACTCACAGCCACTTGCTTGGGGCTCCAAGGGTGAGGAGGGCTGAGAGGACAGGTCTTGCATGAAGAGAGTTGGGAGATCAAGACACGGAGACACAAACAGTGATGGGGAGAGCCTAAGCTGACCTGATCTGAGGTTGACTCATTCTCCAGTACCGATATGGCCATAACTGGGGAGGGGTGGCTCCCTCCACCCAGCACAGGCCTAGAGTAGAACTAGTTGACCCACTTCCAAAAAGCATTCCAGCTCCAATCAGCACAAAAGGTTGTTCAGAAAGCAAGAATTGAAGGGAGGGGCAGTCATTCAGGTTTCCAGGGAGACCTAAGCTACATCTTCCCCTTCATACTGAGAACATGCCCCGCCCCCAGAGAGACACTGGGCAGACCTGACCACACCTTCTGATTCACAGAAATCATACTCACTGTATTCCTGGATACAGTTTCAACTAGGGCCAAAAAATAAAAAACAATAAGATATGCCCACTTCCCTTCTCTTAAACATAGAAGTCCCCTGCTGGGATCAGCAAACAGCAGTGAAATTAAGACTTTTAAACTGCTCTATTAGTTAAGGAGAATTAAAATCTAAGCAACCAGCAGAGGCTGAAGAATAAAAACCTGGAGGAGAAGATGCATTCCATAAACAAACCTCAGGCCCACAAATCTAACAAAGTTGCAAATCACACACAGAAAGAAGAGGAACATAAACCATATGAATCAACAAGAAAAGTCTCCAGAAAAAGAACTGAATGAGATGAAAGTAATCAAATAACCAAATACAGAGTTTAAAATAATGATTTTTAGGTTGCTTAAGGATCTCAAAGCTACAATAGATGGACTTAATGAGCATCTGAATAAAGAAATTGAAAGCATCAAAAAGGACACTGAAATTACTGAAATCCTTACACTAGAAGGAATTAAAAGCAGGTTGGATGAAGCAGAAGATTGAATCAGCAATATAAAGGACAAGATAAGCAAAAGCATAGAAGCAGAACAGCAAAAGGAAACAATGATAAAAAATTCTGAGGACACTCTAAGAGAACTCTGTCACAAAATGAAAAGAATCAACATCCACATAATAGGGGTTCCTGAAGGAGAAGAGAAAGAACAAAGGATAGAGAACCTCATTGAAGAAATCATAGCTGAACTTCCCTAAACTGATGCAGGAAAAAGTCACACAAGTTCAAGAAGCACAGAGAATTCCATTAAAGAGGAACTCAAGAGACCTACACCAAGACAAATCATAATAAAAATACCAAAACAAAGAGATAAAGAAAGAATACTAAAATATATAAGACAAAAGCAGTCAATCACCTACAAAGCAGCTCCCATAAGGATGACATCCAACTTTTCAACAGAAACACTTGAGGCCAGAAGGGAATGGCAAGAAATATTCAAACTAATACAAAACAAGAGCCTACAACCAAGACTTCTTTATCCAGCAAGGCTATTATTTTAAAGTGAAGGAGAAATAAAAAACTGCCCCGCAGAAAAAATAAAAACCTTGAGAAATTCATTACAACAAAACCAATGCTGCAAGAAATGTTAAAGAACCTGTTATAACCAGAAAAAGGGTAGTAAAAAATCTAGTGAAAAAGAAATGTAGAATTACAGAGTAAAATGGCATTAAACAACTACATATCAATAATAACCTTAAATGTAAATGGATTAAATGCTCCAGTCAAAAGATATAGGGTAGCTGCATGGATAAGAAAACAGGACCCATACATATGTTGTCTACAAGAGACACACTTCAAAACAAAAGATAGACTGAAAGTAAAGGGAAGAAAAAAAATATTTCATGCAAATGGAAATGAAAAAAAAAGCTGGGGTAGCAATACTTATATCTGACAAAATAAACTTTAAAACAAAGACTATAGAAAGGGATAAAGAAGGTCACTACATAATGATAAAAGGAGCAATTCAACAGGAAGATATAACTGTTATAAATATCTATGCACCTAATATAGGAGCACCTAAATATATAAAGCAGATTTTGATGAACATAAAGGAGGAGATCAACAGCAACACTATAATAGTAGAAAATTTCAATACCCCATTAACATCACTGGATAGGTCCTCAAGAAAGAAAATTAACAAAGAAACAGCAGACTTAAAGAACACACTAGAGGTGGCAAGATGGCAATGGAGTAGGTGGAGTACAAACTTTCACCTCCCAGAACCAAAGTGGATTACAACTTAATTAAAAAAAATCATTTGGAATAATCAACTTTTGACTAAACTAAGAGGATGCTTTAATCAAGGATCACTGAAGAAGCCACACTAAGACTGGTAGGAAAAGTGGAAACACAGAGAGGGCTGCCCAGGTCCTGGGAGTGAGTGGCAACCTGGACAGACTCGCATGGTAGGAAGTGAGTTTAGCAGAGAGGGGAGGATCCTGGGCCCCAGGAATGAAGCCCCAGGCTGCTGCACCAGAGCCTAGAAAAGGTGTATGGACACTATTTACTTGCAAAACGAGCCAGGATACTGTTTGCAAAAAAGAGACAGATTTCTCAGACCCAGGATACTTCTTAAAGGGTCTGTGCATGAAACCTCTTCCACAAACACTCATCCGAGGCTCCGGGGGACAGGGAGAGCTGAGAGGGCCAGATTAGCAGGAAGAGAGTGTAATCTAGGAGGCACAAGGAGAAACACTTTGAGGGACAGCCACCCTAAACCCTTGGCTGAGTCACTCCCCAAATTTAAAGTGAATATTGTTCCTGAAACCAACAATACCAGAAAAGGGAAGCAGGTTTCCAGCCAAACAGAAGCTCTCCTGCTGCAGTCAGAGTAAAGAATCGCTTAGAAGCAGTGAGCCATCAGGGATACAGTATTGAGTGCTAAGATCTGAGCTACATCACCACCCCACACTGCTGAGTGCTCCCTGCAGGGCAGGTGCTGGTGGGAAGTGGAAGCACGGTCCAGTTGGCAGGGGCAAAGGCCATGGAAGGGGTTCATGAAAGCAGTCTGACCCACGGCTGTGGGCCAGGCATGCAAGAGTGGTCCCACCTGTAGTCCCACCAAAAGGGGCAAGGCGAAAGCTGGAGAACCAGCTGAGAAAAAAATTAACAAAGAAACAGCAGACTTAAAGGACACACTGGATCAACTAGATTTAATAAATACTTTTAGAGGGAGGAGGTGACCTGCCTGGCTCGGATTGGCAGCAGGGCAGTGACGTAGCCAGGTGTGCGCCGGCTTGGGACCACGAAGCCGGTTGGCAGCGGGTCTTCCCTGAGTTGGGATTTTGAAGAAGGCCGTATTGTGGACCCTTTTAGGTCAGAAGACGCTGGAGGGACACTTCTAAAACTACAGAAATTTACATCATGAAGTAGCTTCATTGAGAGTGTTAGATGGATGGATAGAAATATAAGGAGAGAGAGAGAAGATGGCAGTGGAGTAGGCGGACGCACAGATGCCCAGCTCTCACCACCAAACTGGAATACAAATCAATTTAGGAAAAATCAGCATGAAAAACCAACTCTGAACTGCAAGAACACCTCTCAAAAACCAAGGAGCAAAGAAGAAGCCACAACAATCCTGGTAGGGAGTGCCTGAATCTCCTCTGCTTACAGGAACAGAGGGAGGGTGAGGCTGAGAGCCCAGAGGGCATCTCACACAGGGAAAAGAGCAGAAACTACTGTTCACAGTCACTTGCCTGGCGACCAGGGAGCAAGGTGTGTTGAATAGACCAGCTTATCTCCCAAGTGGAAAGGACAGGGAGAGGGACAGACTGTGAGGGGTGAAGGAATGCAGGAGACGAACTAAAAAAGCTGACTCATCCGTGCTGGAGGCGGCCATAGCTGGGGGAGGGACTGAACCTTTCACAAAACAGAGCTGAAGTGCTTCCAGATCAGAGATCTCCAGACATCTATCCAGCTCCAATCAGCGCAACAAGACACAGCTGAAAACAGGAAGTGGGGAGGAGGGGCAGTAACTCAGTTCTCCATGGAGATCTGAGATACACCTCCCTCTACTGAATCTGAGAAAACACCCTGCCCCCAGTGAGATTAGCTGGATAAATAGGCTTTCAGAGTCTCAGGTTACACCCATCACATTCCTGGATACAGTTTCAAGGAAGCCCCCTGCTAATATCAGTAAACAAGACTATCACCTGTTAAGAAAACAAACAAATCGGCCCTGGCAGGTTGGCTCAGCGGTAGAGCGTCAGCCTGGCATGCGGGGGACCCGGATTCGATTCCCGGCCAGGGCACATAGGAGAAGCGCCCATTTGCTTCTCCACTCCCCCCTCTTTCCTCTCTGTCTCTCTCTTCCCCTCCCGCA
Source organism: Saccopteryx bilineata (assembly GCF_036850765.1). Lineage (NCBI taxonomy): Eukaryota > Metazoa > Chordata > Mammalia > Chiroptera > Emballonuridae > Saccopteryx > Saccopteryx bilineata. The sequence goes on from NC_089499.1 coordinate 69,232,905, forward strand.
GCCAAGGCTCCATTGGAGCAAAGATGGCCTGGGCGCTGGGGATGGCTCCTCGGCCTCTGCCCCAGGTGCTAGAGTGGCTCTGGTTGCTGCAGAGTGACGCCCTGAAGGGGCAGAGCATCGCCTCCTGGTGGGCAGAGCATCTCCCCTGGTGGGCGTGCTGGGTGGATCCCGGTCAGGCGCATGTGGGAGTCTGTCTGACTGTCTCTCCCCGTTTCCAGCTTCAGAAATTAAAAATAAATAAATAAATAAATAAAATAAAAAAAAAGAAAACAAACAAATCAAGACTTCAAAGCTGCCCAAATCTGAAAGTGGATTACAGATAACAGCTGATATCAACCCAAGAAGACCTAGAAATAACACAACTGAAAACTGGACGCAGACAACACCAAGCCTAGACTCAACCAACTCTACAAATAAAACACCCAAACACAATGAGAAGACAAAAAAGTGCAATCCAAATGAAACCACAAGTGACACCTTCAGGAGATGAACTGAGTGATATGGAAATAATCAAACTTCCAGATGCGGAGTTCAAAATAATGATTGTAAGGATGCTTAGGGATCTTAGAACAACAACAGATGGTCACTATGAACACCTAAATAAAGAAATAGCAAGTATAAAAAAGAATCAGTAAGAGATGACAAATACAATATCAGAAATAAAGGCCACAATGGAAGGAATTAAAAACAGGATAGATAGAGCAGAGGATCGAATCAGCAAATTAGAGGACAACTGGAATGAAGGCATGAAAGCAGAGAAGAAAAGAGAAAAGAGATTCAAAAAGTCAGAGGAAACTCTTAGCTCTGTGACAACATGAAGAGAAATAACATCCGCATCATAGGGGTTCCTGAAGAAGAAGAAAAGAAACAAGGAATAGAGACTTTGTTCAATCATATGATAGCTGAAAACTTCCCTAAATTAATGCAAGAGAAACTCTCACAAGTCCAAGAAGCACAGAGGACTCCATTAAAGAGAAACCCAAAGAAACCTACACCAAGACACATCATAATTAAAATACCGAAGCTAAGCAATAAAGAGAAAATATTAAAAGCTGCAAGAGAAAAAAAAGTTATCACCTACAAAGGAGCCCCCATAAGGATGACATCCGACTTCTCAACAGAAACACTTGAGGCCAGAAGGGAATGGCAAGAAATATTCAAAGTAATGCAGAACAAGAACCTACAACCAAGACTACTTTATCCAGCAAGGCTATCATTTAAATTCGAAGGAGAAATAAAAAGCTTTCCAGACAAAAACAACTCAAAGAATTCATTACAACCAAACCAATGCTGCAGGAAATGTTAAGGGGCCTGTTGTAAACAGATCAAAGTGGGAAAAAATATAGCAAAAAAGGAATACACCTTTAAAGAAGAAAATGGCAATAAACAACTACATATCAATAATAACTTTAAATGTAAATGGATTAAATGATCCAATCAAAAGACATAGGGTAGCTGCGTGGATAAGAAAACAGGACCCATACATATGTTGTCTACAAGAGACACACCTTAGAACAAAAGACACACATAGATTGAAGGTAAAAGGATGGAAAAAAACATTTCATGCAAACGGAAATGAAAAAAAAGCTGGGGTAGCAATACATATATCAGACAAATTGGACTTTAAAACAAAGGATATAGTAAGAGATAAAGAAGGCCACTACATAATCATAAAGGGAGTAATCCAACAGGAAGATATAACTATTATAAATATCTATGCACCTAATAAAGGAGCACCCAAATATATAAAACAGACTTTGATGGATTTAAAGGTCGAGATCAACAGCAATACTATAATAGTAGGGGATTTCAATACCCCACTAACATCACTAGGAAGATCCTCAAGAAAGAAAATTAACAAAGAAACAGCAGACTTATTGGAAACATTAGATCAACTCGATTTAATAGATATCTTCAGAACCTTTCACCCTAAAGCAGCAGAATATACATTTTTTTCAAGTGCTCATGGTACATTCTCTAGGATAGACCACATGTTAGGGCACAAAAGTGCTCTCAACAAATTTAAGAAGACTGAAATCATATCAAGCACTTTCTCCGATCACAACGGCATGAAACTAGAAATGAATCACAACAGAAAAGCTCAAAAATTCTCAATCACATGGAAACTAAATAGCAGGTTGTTAAAGAATGAATGGATTAAGAATGAGATCAAAGAAGAAATAAAAAAATTCCTAGAAATGAATGACAATGAGCATACAACAACTCAAAATTTATGGGACACAGCGAAAGCAGTGCTGAGAGGGAAGTTCATAGAACTACAGGCACACTTTCAGAAGCTAGAAAAAGCTCAAATAAACAACTTAACCCTGCATCTAGAAGAATTAGAAAAAGAACAGCAAGTAAAGCCCAAATGTAGTAGAAGGAAGGAAATAATAAAGATCAGAGCAGAAATAAATGACATAGAGGCTAAAGAAACAATACAGAGGATCAATGAAACTAGGAGCTGGTTCCTTGAAAAGGTAAACAAGATTGATGAACCTTTAAGTAGACTCACCAAGAAAAAGAGAGAGAGGACTCAAATAAATAAAATTAGAAATGAGAGAGGAGAAATAACAACTGACACAACAGAAATAAAAAATATTGTAAAAAAATACTGTGAAGAACTGTATGGCAAAAAACTAGACAACCTAGATGAAATGGACAAATTCCTTGAAACATACAATCTTCCAAAAATCAATCTGGAAGAATCAGAGAACCTAAACAGACCAATTACAGCAAATGAGATCGAAACAGTTATCAAAAAACTCCCAACAAAGAAAAGTCTGGGGCCCGTTGGCTTCACAACGGAATTCTACCAAATATTCAAAGAAGAACTAACTCCTATCCTTTTCAAACTATTTCAAAAAATTCAAGAGGAAGTAAGACTTCCAAGCTCCTTTTATGAGGCGAGCATAATTCTGATTCCAAAACCAGGCAAAGACAACACAAAGAAAGAAAATTATAGGCCAATATCTCTGATGAATATAGATGCTAAAATCCTCAACAAAATATTAGCAAACCGGATCCAACAATATATGGAAAAAATCATACACCATGATCAAGTGGGATTTATTCTGGGGAGGCAAGGCTGGTACAATATTCGTAAATCAATCAATGTGATTCATCACATAAACAAAAAGGAGAAAAACCACATGATAATTTCAATAGATGCAGAAAAAGCATTTGATAAAATCCAGCACCCATTCATGATCAAAACTCTCAGCACAGTGGGAATACAGGGAACATACCTCAACATGATAAAAGTCATCTATGACAAACCCACAGCCAACATCATACTCAATGGGCAAAAATTAAAAGCAATACCCTTAAGATCAGGAACAAGGCAGGGGTGCCCCCTTTCACCACTCTTATTTAACATGGTCCTGGAAGTCCTAGCCACAGGAATCAGATAAGAAGAAGAAATAAAAGGCATTCAAGTTGGAAAAGAAGAAGTAAAACTATCATTATTTGCAGATGATATGATATTGTATATAGAAAACCCTAAAGTCTCAGTCAAAAAGCTACTGGACCTGATAAATGAATTCAGCAAAGTGGCAGGATATAAAATCAATACTCAGAAATCAGAGGCATTTTTATACGCCAACAATGAAGTCAGAAAGAGAAATTAAGGAAAAAATCCCCTTCCCAATTACAATAAAAAAAATAAAGTACCTAGGAATAAACTTAACCAAGGAGACTAAAGACTTGTACTCGGAAAATTACAAAGCATTGATAAAAGAAATCAAGGAAGATACAAACAAGAAGCATATACCATGCTCATGGTTAGGAAGAATAAACATCATTAAAATGTCTATATTACCCAAAGCAATCTATAAATTCAATGCAATACCAATTAAAATACCAATGACATACTTCAAAGATATAGACCACATATTCCAAAAATTTATATGGAACCAAAAGAGAACACGAATAGCCTCAGCAATCTTAAAAAAGAAGAATAAAGTAGGAGGTATCACACTTCCTGATATCAAGTTATACTATAAGGCCATTGTACTCAAAACAGCCTGGTACTGGCATAAGAGCAGGCACATAGATCAATGGAACAGAACCCAGAACCCAGAAATAAACCCACAGTTCTATGGACAACTGATATTTGACAAAGGAGGTAAGGAAATACAATGGAGTAAAGACAGCCTCTTCAACAAATGGTGTTGGGAAAATTGGACAGCTACCTGCAAAAAAATGAAACTAGATCACCAGCTTACACCACTCACAAAAATAAACTCAAAATGGATAAAAGACTTAAATGTAGTCCGTGAAACCATAAGCATCTTAGAAGAAAACATAGGCAGTAAGCTCTCCGACATCTCTCGGAGCAATATATGTGCTGATTTATCTCCACGGGGAAGTGAAATAAAAGACAGGATAAACAAATGGGACTTTATCAAACTAAAAAGCTTTTACTCAACTAAAGACAACAAGAACAGAATAAAAAGACGAATTACACAATGGGAAAACGTATTTGACAATACGTCTGATAAGGGGTTAATAACCAAAATTTATAAAAAACTTGTAAATCTCAACACTAGGAAGACAAACAATCCAATCCAAAAATGGGCAAAAGAGATGAATAGACACTTCTCCAAAGAGGACATACAGATGGCCAATAGGCATATGAAAAAATGCTCAACATCATTAATCATTAGAGAAATGCAAATTAAAACCACAATGAGATATCACCTCACACCAGTCAGAATGGCGCTCATCAATAAAACAACACAGAATAAGTGCTGGCGAGGATGTGGAGAAAAGGGAACCCTCCTGCACTGCTGGTGGGAATGCAGACTGGTGCAGCCACTGTGGAAAACAGTATGGAGATTCCTCAAAAAACTGAAAATCGAACTGCCTTTTGACCCAGCTATCCCACTTTTAGGAATATACCCCAAGGACACCATAGAACGGCTCGAAAAGGAGAAATGCACCCCCATGTTTGTGGCAGCATTGTTCACAATAGCGAAGATCTGGAAACAACCCAAGTGTCTGTCATAGGACGAGTGGATTAAAAAGCTTTGGTACATATATACTATGGGATACCACTCAGCCATAAGAAATGATGACATGGGATCATTTACAATAACATGGATGGACCTTGATAACATTATACGGAGTGAAATAAGTAAATCAGAAAAAAAAACTAAGAAGTATATGAATCCATACATAGAAAGGACATAAAAATGAGACTCAGAGACATGAATAAGAATGTGATGGCAACAGGGGTGGGGGGTGGAGGGAGGGGGATGGGGTGAAGAAGGAGAGAGGGGTTGGGGGAGGGGAGGGGCACAAAGAAAACCAGATAGAAGGTGACAGAAGACAATTTAACTTTGGGGGAGGGGTATACAGCACAATCAAACGTCAAAATAATCTAGAGATGTTTTCTCTCAACATATGTACTCTGATTTATCAATGTTACTGCATTAAATTTAATAAATAAATTAAAAAAATAATTTTAGAACTTTTACCTCAAAGCAGCAAAATACACATTCTTTTCAAGTGGTCATGGTACATTTTCTGGGATAGACCACATGATAGGACACAAAATGAGTCTCAACAAATTTAAGATTAAAATCATATCAAGCATCTTCTCAGATCACAATGGCATGAAACTAGAAATCAACTACAATAGAAATAGTGAAAAACACTTAGACACTTGGAAAGTAAATAGCATGTTACTAAATAACGAATGGGTTAACAATGAGATCAAGGAAGAAATAAAAATTTTCTTGAAACAAATGAAAATGAACATAAAACAACTTAATATTTATGGCACACAGCAAAAGCTGTCCTGAGAGGGAAGGTCATAGCACTACAGACATACCTTAAGAAGCTAGAAAAAGCTCAAATAAACAATTTAACCCTGCATCTAAAAAAACTACAAAAAGGACAGCAAGTTAAATCCAGAGGAAGTAGAAGGAAGGAAATAATAAAGATCAGAGCGGAAATAAATGACATAGAGGCTAAAAAAAATTACAGAGAATTATTGAAACCAAGAGCTGGTTCTTTGAAAAGGTAAGCGAGATAGATAAACCTTAAACCAGATTCACCAAGAAAAAAAGAGGACTCAAATAAATAAAATTAAAAATGAGAGATGAGAAGTAACAACGGACACAGCAGAAATACAAAGGATTGTAAGAAAATACTATGAAGAACTACATGCCATAATATTAGAAAACCTAGGCAAAATGGACAAATTTCTTAACAAAACAAAACATAATAAGTGCTGGACAGATTGTGGAAAAAAGGGAGCCCTTCTGCACTGCTGGTGGGAATGCGAACTGGTGCAACCACTCTGGTTTGAAGAACAGTATGAACATTTCTCAAAAAATTAAAAATGGATCTGCCCTTTGACACAGCTATCCCTCTTTGAGGAATATATCTTATAAATACTCAATCCCTGAATCAAAAGAAGAAATGGACCCTCATGTTTATTGCAGTATTGTTTACAATAGCCAAGAAACAGCCCAAGTGTCCATCTGTGGACGATTGGATTAAAAAGTTGTGGTACATAGACACAATGGAATACTACATGGCCATGTAAAAGAATGAAATCTTAACTTTTGCGACAGCATGTATGGACTTGGAGATTATTATGCTGTGAAACAAGCCAGGCAGAGAAAGAAAAATACCATATGACCTCACTCATATAAGGAATCCGATGAACAATGTGAACTGAGCAATGGAACAGAGGCAGACGTGGGATCAAAGGGACCAGAGGGAAAATGGTCAGAGGAAAAGTACAAGAGTAGATGGGATCAGAGAATAAAAAGAGATTAATGAAATTATATATACATAATACAGCATTATAGAGAACAGGACAACAAATCCTGGAGGGAAGAGGGGAAGGCATTGGGTGGAAGGGGGGTGGGGGGCCGAGGGGGAATAAGAAGAGAGAGATATATTCAGTGGGACACTTGAATTTATGTAAACACAAATTAAAATCATAAATAAAAAAATGTTGAAGAAAAGAAAAAAAAGGACACACTACATCAACTGGATTTAATAGATATCTTCAGACACTTTCATCCTGAAGCACTAGAATACACATTCTTTTCAAGTCTTCATGGTACATTCTCTAGGATAGACCACATGTTAGGACACAAAATGAGTCTCAATAAATTTAAGAAAATTGAAATCATACCAAGCATCTTCTCTGATCACAATGGCCTGAAACTGGATATTAACTACAATAGAAAACTGAAAAGCACTCAAACACTTGGAAACTAAATAGCATGTTATTAAATAACAAATGAGTTAACAGTGAGATCAAGGAAGAAATGAAAAGTTTTCTTGAAACAAATGAATATAAACATACAACAACTCAAAATTTATGGGACACAGCAAAAGCAGTATGAGAGGGAAGTTTATAGCACTACAGGCTTACCGTTAGGAGCTAGAAAAAGCTCAAATAAACAACTTAACCCTGCATCTAAAAGAACTAGAAAAAGCCTGACAAGGCGGTGGCACAGTGGATAGAGCATTGGACTGGGATGCAGAGGACCGAGGTTTGAGACCTCGAGGTCGCCAGCTTGAGTGCAGGCTCATCTGGCTTGAGCAAAAAAAAAAAAAAAAGCTCACTAGCTTGGACCCACGGTCACTGGCTCAAGCAAGGGGTTACTCGGTATGCTGAAGGCCTGCAGTCAAGGCACATATGAGAAAGCAATCAATGAGCAACTAAAGTGTTGCAATGAAAAACTGATGATTGATGCTTCTCATCTCTCTTCTTTCCTGTATGTCTGTTCCTATCTATCCTTCTTTATGACTCTCTCTCTGTCCCTGTAAAAAAAAAAAAAAAAAAAAAAAAAAAAAAGGAACTAGAAAAAGAACTGCATGTAAAGCCCAGAGGAAGTAGAAGGAAGAAAATAGTAAAGATCAGGGCAGAAATAAATGACATAGAGGATAAAAGAATACAGAGGATCAATGAAACCAAGATCTGGTTTTTTGAAAAGGTAAACAAGATTGATGAACCTATAGCCAGACTTACCAAGAAAAAAAGAGAGAGGACTCAAATAAATAAATTTTGAAATGAGCAGTAACAACTGACACAGCAGAAAAAAAAAAGGATTGTAAAAAAATGCTATGAAAAACTTTATGCCAAAAAATTGGACAACCTTAACAAAATGGACAAATTCCTTGAAACATAAAATCATTCCAAAAATCAATCTGGAAGAATCAGAAAACCTAAACAGACCAATTACAACAAATTAGATTGAAACAGTTATCAAAAACTTTCAACAAACAAAAGCCCCCGGCTAGAAGGCTTTACAGGTCAATCCTGACAAATATTCAAAGAAGAACTAACTCCTGTCCTTCTCAAGTTATTTCAAAAAATTCCAGAGTAGAGAAAACTTCCAAACTCCTTCTATGAGGCAAGCATAATTCTGATTCCAAAACCAGGCAGACAATTTAAAGAAAGAAAACTCTAGGCCAATATCCCTGATGAATATAGATGCTAAAATTCTCAACAAAATATTAGCAAACCAGTTCCAGCCATACATGAAAAAAAACAAACATACATCATGATTAAGTGGGATTTATTCTGGGGAGACAAGGCTGGTACAATATTTAGAAATCAATCAGTGTGATTCATCACATAAACAAAAGGAAGGGGAAAATCACATGATAATATCAATAGATGCAGAAAAAGCATTTGATAAAATCCAGGACACATTTACGATGAAAACTTTCAGCAAAGTGGGATTACAGGGAACATACTCAACATAATAAATGCCATGTATAACAAACCCAAAGCCAACATCATATACAATAGGCAAAAATAAAAAGCAATCTCCTTAAGATCAAGAACAAGGTAGGGGTGGCTCCTTTCACCACTCTTATTCAACATAGTTCTGGAATTCTTAGCTACAACAGACAAGAAGAAAAAATAAAAGGTATCCAAATTGGAATAGAAGAGTAAAACTATCATTATTTGCTGATGATATGATACTGTACATAGAAATGCCTAAAGTCTAGTCAAAAAACTATTGGACCTGATAAATGAATTCTTCAAGGTGGCAGGATATAAAATTAATAGTCAGAAATCAGAATGGTTGTACTACTTTACATTCCCACCAACAGTGAATGAAAGTTCCTTTTTCTCCACAGCCTCTCCAACATTTGCTATTGCCTTGTCTTGTTGATATGGTGGTTCCTCAAGAAACTGGAAATAGAACTACTTTATGACCCAGCAATCCCTCTACTGGGTATATACCCCCAAAACACAGAAACATTGATATGTAAAGACACATGTAGCCCCATTTTCATTGCAGCATTGTTCACAATGGCCAAGACATGGAAACAACCAAAAAGCCCTTCAATAGATGACTGGATTAAGAAGATGTGGCACATATACTATGGAATACTACTCAGCCATAAGAAATGATGACATCAGATCATTTACAACAAAATGGTTGGATCTTGACAACATTATACAAAGTGAAATAAGTAAATCAGAAAAAAACCAAGAACTGCAAGATTTCATACATAGGTGGGACATAAAATCGAGACTAAGAGACATGGACAAGAGTGTGGTGGTTACGGGGGTGGGGGGGAAGAGAGGGAGGGAGAGGGTAAAGAGGTGGAGGAAGGGCACAAAGAAAACTAGATAGAAGGTGATGGAGGACAATCTGACTTTGGGTGATGGGTATGCAACATAATTGAATGACAAGATAACCTGGACATGTTTTCTTTGAACATATATACCCTGATTTATTGATGTCACCCTATTAAAATTAATAAAAACTTATAAAAAAAGAAAAAAGAAATCATAGGCATTTTTATACACCAACAATGAATTGTCAGAAACATAAATTAAGGAAACAATCCTCTTCACTATTGCAACAAAAAAAATAAAGTACCTAGGAGTAAATTTAACCAAGAAGTTTAAAGACTGGTACTCGAAAAATTAAATAACATTGATAAAAGAAACCAAGGAAGATACAAACAAGTGGAAGCATATAACGTGTTCATGTTTAGGAAGAATAAACATCATTAAAATGTCTATATTACCCAAAGTAATTTGTAAATTCAATGTAATTCCTATTACAATACCAATGACATACTTCACAGACATAGAACAAATATTCCAAAAATTTATATGGAATCCAAAAAGAACATGAATATCTTCAGCAATCTTAAAAAATAAAAATAAAATGAGTTGTATTCCTCTTCCTGATATTAAGTTATACTACAAGGCCATTGTATTCAAAACAGCCTGGTACTGGCATAAGAACAGGCATATAGATCAATGGAACAGAACAGAGAACCCAGAAATAAACCCACAACTTTATGGACAATTGATATTTGACAAAGGAGGTAAGAGCATACAATGGAGTAAAGACATTTTCTTTAACAAATGTTGTTGGGAAAATTGGACAGCTATCTGCAAAAAAATGAAACTAGACCACAAACTTACACCATTCACAAAAATAAATCAAAATGGATAAAAGACTTAAATGTAAGTTTTGAAATCATAAGCATCTTAGAAGAAAACATAAGTAGTAAGCTCTCTGACATCTCTCGCAGCAATATATTTGCTGATTTATCTCCACGGGCAAGTGAAATAAAGGACAAAATGAACAAATGTGACTATATCAAACTAAAAAGCTTTGGCACAGCTAAAGACAATATGAAAAAAATAAAAAAATAAACCACACAATGGGACAACATATTTAAAAATATAAGGGGTTAATAACCAATAATGATAAGGGGTTAATAACTAAAATTTATAAAGATCTTGTAAAACAACACTAGGAACATAAACAATCCAAATAAATATGGACAAAAGAAATGAATAGACATTTCTCTAAACAGGACATACAGATGGACAATAGGCAGATGAAAAAATGTTCAACATCACTAATCATCAAAGAAATGCAAATTAAAACCACAATGAGCTATCACCTCATACCTGTCAGAATGGCACTCATTAACAAAACAGCACACAAGTGCTGGTGAGGATGTGGTAAAAAGGGAACCCTCTTGCAGTGCTGGTGGGAATGCAGACTGGTGCAGCCACTATGGAAAACAGGATGGAGATTCCTTTAAAAATTAAAAATGACCCAGCTATCCCACTTTTACGAATATATCCTAAGAACACCATAGCACTGTTTCAAAATAAGAAATTCACCTCCATGTTTATGGCAGCATTGTTCACAATAGCGAAGATCTGGAAACAGCTCAAGTGTCTATCAGTGGACAAGTGGATTAAAAAGCTGTGGTACATATAGAATGGAATACTATGAGACCATGAAAAGGAAGGAAATCTTACATTTTGCAACAACTTGGATGAACCTGGAAACTACTATGCTAAGTGAAATAAGCCAGGCAGAGAAAGAAAAATATCATATGACCTCACTCATTTGGGAAATCCAATGAACAATGTGAACTGAGCAAAGGAACAGAGGCAGAGGTGGGATCAAAGGAACCAGAGGGAAAGTGGACAGAGGGAAAGGGGATGAAAGGATGGGATCAGAGAAGGGAAAGAGATTGGTGAAATTATATATACATAACACAATGTTATAGAGAATAGAAAAGCAAATCCTGAAGAGAAGGGAGGAGGCTGTTGGGGGAATGTGAGGAAAATACTGTGGTCTGGGGAATGTATTCAGTGGGACACTAGAATCTATGTAAACACAATAAATTAAAATCAATAAAAAAAATAAAGAAGGACCTGTATCTCTCTCTTCTGACAAAACATTGGAACAGTCCAGGAGAAGAAAATATTTTATTTTATGTTGTATGTATTACATTAAATTTCTGTGAAGTAAAACTTTTACATACATACATATATATATATATATATATATGCTTTAATACATAGTTGTTAAATTATTTTACCAGTGAGAACTTCTCTTCGATAATTTGTACATTTTTAGCTTACCTGAATATTTTTCTTTCCCTCTCACTTTATAAAGTTTGAACTTTTGATTCCTAAGTGTCTAGAACAGTGCTGGCACATAGTAGGTAATCAATATTTATTTTAAAAATTGTTAAACAAATGCATACACAAACAATTTGTAATAAATTTTCTTTTGTAAAAGTATGATTATATCATACATATTCTCTTGGACTCTAAATCCTAACCACTGAATCATAAACATTTTTTGTGTTTAAAATAAGTTAAATGCATCATTATTTTTATACTTGCATAATATTCATAGAAAGGTTGTATCTTAATTTATTTAGCCAATCTCCTCTTATAGGATATTGAAGTCTTTTGTCTGTGTGTGGTTGGTGGTTTTCTATTAGAAAGAATGTGTATATGAACATCCTTGTGTTGGTGGAAAAACAGCACCAAGTTTTAGCCCTTGGTTCAGCAACCTGAGTATTTGAGTTCTGGCTAAAAAAGAATTCAGATTCAAGAATTAAATTATCAGAGAAAGTTTATTTATAAAATCATAGAGGTAAAAGAAATGAGTTATAGAATAAATGGGCTCAGCAAATGAGTTACAGAGCCAATAGAATGTTGGAGCTTAGTGGTGGGGTGTGGGGTAAAGAAAGAGATATATTCCTGGAGAGGAGGAAAGGGAAGGGAAGACATGGACATGCTCCTGAAAATGAAAAATAGAGAAAGCATGTGGAGCATCCCTGTCTTGAGGGCTTTTGTATGGAGGTCTCAAAGAAGGCTTTCAAGAGAATATTCATTAGCTTTCTAGGTGTTCTCCAGTGATTGGTTGGTACCAAACAGGGGGTCATTAGTCAAGGTAGCTAGTGCTGATGTCAGCTATGGCATCTAATTCTGCAGCTTCTCTGGGCTTGGAGCTGAATCACAGTGAGGCTTAGGCATCATCTCTAGGAATTAAAGCTTAAAGGAGTGGTGGTGCAAGGGTTTGTAGTGTTGTTCACTGTTAGGCCCTCGGGCTCTCCACCCTGGTGAAACATCTTTTCCTGGACGGTCATGCCTATTCTGCTCAGGCTTGACTAGCTACCTCTTACACTTGCACATATCTCTTTGCAAGTGTATTTATTTATTTTCTCAGAATGAATCCCAAAGAAGGAAATTCCTAAATTAAAGAGTGAAAAGGCGTTTAGTATGTGTGATATATATGTATGTATATTTACATTTATATCTATATCTATCTATATCTACATCTATCCATATCATCATATTGTACTCTAGAAAAATTATACTGTTATTTCCACCACAAGTACCTACTTCTCTGCACAGCTTTACCAACACTAAATTTCTAGTGATGTTAGTGAGGCATGGATTTTGGTTTCCTTTTGGAGTCCAGAAACATGTTACTTAACCAACTAGTGAACCTAGCCAAATTCCAGCCTTCGTATTCCATCTCAACTGGTTATAGAGAAGACCTAATATAGAAATAAAACCTCAATTTCTTTGTGAATAATATCTCATCAAAAAAATCTAACTGAGAGGGTTGTCACAGAATGAAGAGGAAACGAAGAGGTCAAGTTTAGTAGAGGCTTTAAGCCAAAAACTAACCAACCAACCGACCAACCAACCAACCAACCATATTTGATGCCTTTGTGTAGATGGATATTTTTGTTGGGCCCTAACAATGGGATAGACTTACTGTACATGTTTTTCTAAGTTTAGCTAATGCAGTGTGGAAAATCTTGCTATTTCAAAACAGAAGAGGCATTTAAGTTTTTATCTGACTGGATATAGATATCCCTGTGGCAGCTGTGTCTATTTGCCTTTATTTGATCCATTTACATTCATGATAACAAGATGGGGATGGAGGAATAGCATGGTATTGCATAAAAACAGACATACGTTTAATAAACAGAATTGAAAGCCCAGAAACAAAACCACATATATGTGGACAATCTTTGACAAAGGAGCCAAAAACACACAGTGGAGAAAAGAAAACCTTGTCAATAAATGGTGTTGGGAAAATTAGAAAACAACACGCAAAAGAATGAAACTTAACTACACCTTGTCCCCCTGCACAAAAATTAATTTAAAATAGATCAAAGAGCTAAATATAAGATCTGAAACAAGAAATAGAAGAAAACGTAGGTACTAAACTTATGGACAGTGGCCATAGAAAACATTTTATGAATTTGAACCTAAAGAAAAGGAAGTAAAGACAAAAATAAATGAGTGAGACTATATCAAACTAAATAACTTCCGCATAGCAAAAGAAACTGACAATAAAACAAAAAGGCAGCCAACCAAACGGGAGATGATATTTATAAGGAACAGCTCTGATAAGGGGTTAATATACAAAATATATAAAGAACTCACAAAGCTCAGGAACAAACAAGCAAACAATTCAATTAAATAACACAGAAGACCTGAACAGACATTTCTCCCAGGAAGAAATACAAATGGCCAACAGATATATGAAATCAATGCTCATCTTCAAGAGCTATTAGAGAAATGCAAACCAAAACTACAACGAGATACCACCTCACACCTGTTAGATTAGCTATTATCAACAGACAGGTAATAACAAGTGTTGGAGAGGCTGTGGAGAAAAAGGAACCCTTTCCTGACCAGATGGTGGTGCAGTGGATAGAGTGTTGGAATGGGATGCAGAGGACCCAGGTTTGAAACTCCAAAGTGGGCTCGCCAGTTTGAGCATGAGGTCACTGGCTTGAGCGTGGGATCATAGACATGACCCTGTGGTTGCCGGCTTGAGCCCAAAGGTGACTGCCTTGAAGCCTAAGATTGCTGGCTTAAGCCCAAGGCTACTGGCTTGAGCAAGGGGTCGCCTGCTCTGCTGTAGCTCCCTGCTCAATGCACATGTAAGAAAGCAATCAATGAACAACTGAGGAGCCGCAATGAAGAATTGATGCCTCTCATCTCTCTCCCTTCCTGTCTGTTTGTTCCTATCTGTCCCTTTCTCTGACTCTCTCTCTGTCTCTGTCAAAAAAGAAAGAAATAAAGACAGAAAGAAAAGGAAAGAAAGAAAAAGCAACCCTCATTCACTGCTGGTGAGAATACAAACTGGTACCATCATTACGGAAGAAAATATGGTGATAGCTGAAGAAACTAATAGAACTACTATATGACCCAGCAATCCTTCTACTGGGTGGGTATCTACCCCCCAAACTTGAAAACATTGGTACATAAAGACACACACAGCTCCATGTTCATCACATCATTATCACAGTGGCCAAGACATGGAAACAACCAAACTGCTCTTCAATAGAGGATTGGATAAAGAAGATGTGGTACATATATATAATGGAATACTACTCAGCCTTAAGAAACGATGACATTGACATTTACAACAACATGATGGACCTTGGGAACATTATGCTGAGTGAAATAAGTAAAACAGAAAAAGCTAAGAACTATATGATTTCACATGTAGGTGGATATAAAACAGACTTATGGATATAGAAAAAGTGAAGTGGTTACCAGTAATAGGGTTGAGGGAGTAGGTTGGAGAGAGTGGTGGAAGAAGGACAAATATATGGTGATGGAAAATGATTTGACTTTGGGTGATGGGCACACAACACAGTCAACAGTTCAAATGTCATAGAAACCTATGTACTCTTTTTGATTAATGTCACCCCATTAAATTTAATTTTCTAAATAAATTAAAAAAATATAAAGATGGGGGTCACCTTAGTATGGGTGTAGGGAAAAACTCCAAATGGCTCTGCATTTTAAATTAAAGGGAAGATCAGATTTAAAAAATGGTATTTACAAGCAACATGGAAATTTGTATGTTTAAGACATGTGTGCATTTGTATATCTTTTGAGTGTTTTTCTATATAAGTATTTTTCCAATTAAAAAAAGTACTTTATAAGGTTCTTATTAGATTCTATAATATAGTTTTTGGTAGAATTGTTATAGATTTACTATAATCAAATAAGGTCAGTTAAGTACCAGTTTGCTCTTGATATGTAAAGTAATCACTTTTATAGTTATTGATATGTTAAAATATTTTTTATTTATCCCACTTTGCAACTGATCCCAAATTAAATTATTCCCAGAAAATTCTTCCCATCATATTCCTTTGCAAAGTGAATGCTTGCCATCTTGGCAGTAATGAGAAAGGTGAACACTAATTGTAAGGTCTTCTATTTTAATCTTGTTCCCACTAGAGAAGATTGACATAAGTAAAATTTAAATAGAAAAACACACTTTAGATGCCAGTAGTGAAAAAATCTTTTTCAGCCTAATGAAAAGGTATCAATTTTCTCTACTTTATTCAATAAATTGTGAGTCATTTTCTAAATGGATTAGATTAAAGGAAAGTTCAGACTTCCTGTGAGATGCTCTTGGCACTGATATAAACTTTAGACGAGGCAGAAAGAAAAGGGCACGGAAAACCTCTTAGGCCTCTTCAGAGCTATGAAAATTGTTAGCAAGTAGGAGAGAAGTGTCCTTAACCCTGAAGTCACCTGTTGCCTTAGAAGTCAGAGGCTGAGGAATTGAACAATTTTATTAGAATGTCATGGGCAGTTGAGCAAATTACAACTAAGAACATGGAAGACAAGGAGAGATGAGGCCTGAATGTAAAGTCTGTGGCTATCAGAGCTTTATCTTCTTCTCTCTCAAATGTTTGATAAAAATAAGAGAACAACATTCTCTAAAGCCCTTACACTTATGCAGTCTCTCCTACACTCTGACACCTTCAGGTTTATTAGAATAATTGAACTCCAGAAAACATAATCTGACTTTTAGGGAACTATGAAATGTGTAAATATTGATTATATAGCATGCTTGGACCTAATTTTATTTGTGTGCATGTGTTGGAAATGGCAAAATAATTTGATAATTTGTTATTTTCATAATTTGGCAATAACTGTTCAGTATCTCCTTGGCACTGACTTTGCCGACCAACTCCTTGAGAAGTGGAGTTTTATTTTCCCCTAAACAATGACACACAACTACCATGGTTATTTTTGTAGAATTTTCTAGATGGTTTAGACAAGTTTGGCTTTACTTATTGGAAAATATTTATAGAGTGTCTGCTCTATGCTTAGCACCATTTACTATAGGCAGTGTGAGCTACATAAAAGCATGGCAGAGCTTTCACTATGAGTTTCCAAGTAGTAGGTGAAGAAATGAGAAATAATATAAGGTCCTTTATTTAAAAAATATTTCATTTATATGTGAAATGTAAAGAACGAAATAAACAAATGAAACAAAAGATAGGTGCAGAAAATGGACTGATGGTTGTCAGAAGGGGGAGGGGGCTTGGGGACTGGGTTATAAAAGGTGAAGGGATTAAGAAGTATAAATTAGCAGTTACAAAATAGGTGGATGTAAGGTACAGCACAGGGAGTATAGTCAATTGCATTGTAATAACTATGTATGGTGCCAGGTGGGTACTAGTCTTATCAGGAGGGTCACTTTGTGAATGTCTAATCAATATACTATTTCCCTGTAATTACTATAAAATGATATTAAATGAATGTCAACTGTAATTTAAATAATAAAAAGAAAAGAGAAAAAAACTGTCAACATAACATGTAAAAAGAAAATTCATAATATTGGCACTTTGAAAGTTATTTTGTTCATGTCAATAATGGTATTAGGAAAGTTAGAGAACCAAAAAGGAACAGGAATATAATAAATACAGCAATGTTTCAGATGTATCCACTTGCAAAAAGTTCAGAATCATAGTTCTACTGCCTCGAACCACATATCCCCTACTTTTCTGGCTGAATTGAAAAGCTGCAAGTTTAGATAAATTAGAAGCAGGGTGCAATGCATTTTCAAAGTTCAATAGCAAAACCTGGAAATCTAGAACAGTACTTCTCAATCCAAGGGCTGAGGATCACTGGACAAGATGAGGAGAGTACTGGTGGTTTGAAAAGCTTACTGTAATAACAATAGTGACTTAGTTTTGCTGATTCATTTTTATTTTCCATATTTGCCTTCTTTTTATGCCAGGTGATACTAATTTTGTTTCTTATTATAGAAATACCACAAATTCTTCCTCTCCTCTGATATCCAGCCTTTTGCAATGTGACTTCATCTTTCCTCTCATCAAGGAGTGGACTCTAAACCCTGGCAGTTGGCTCAGTGGTAAAGTGTTGGCTTGCTGTGTGAATGTCCCCAGTTCGATTCCTAGTCAGGGCACATGGGAAAAGCACTCATCTGCTTCTCCACCCCTCCCCCTCTCGCTTCTCTCTCTCTCTCTCTCTCTCTCTCTCTCTCTCTCTCTCTCTCTCTCTCTCTCTCCCTCTCTTCCCTGCCTGTAGCTATGGCTCAATTGAAGTAAGTTGGCCTTGGGTGCTGAGGATGGCTCCATGGTTTCCACCTCATGTGCTAAGAAGAGCTCGGTTGCTGACTAACAGAGCAGCACCCCAGAAGGACAGAGCATAGCCCCCTATTGAGCTTGCTGGGTGTATCCTGGTCAGGGTGCATGCAGAAGTCTGTCTCTCTGCTTCTCCTCCTCTCACTGAATTAAAAACAAAAGTGGACTCTATTTCCCCTACTCTTTTATCTAAGTTTAGCCATTTGATTTATTTGGCCAGTTAGACTTTAGCAAACATGGGCTCAGGGCTTGCTGCTTTTTGGAACCCTGGACTGACCATGGTGAGCAGAGCGTAGTTATCTCATCTGAGGCCCTTCTGGACTAATTAGCCTACCAACTATCCGACCTGTAACGGAGGCAATACTGAGCTCCAGCTCCACAAAGTCTCTGTTGGCCTGATCCTCAATCTTCCCACTTCCTGTCTTAACCACTGAAAGGACAACTGCACCTTCAGTGACTATCATAATGGAAAGTTCAGGACAAATGCTGCAATGCTGGCACTATGTCATTGAACCAATGTCAACAATCAATACTTTTTGACTTCTAATATAGCCAAGAAAGACCAATCACTACCAATCAAGCTATTGCAGTTGAGAACTTTTGCTTACCTTGCCACCTAACGCAATCCTATTAATACCAAAGGTACGCAATATATGTATTAGTGGAGTAACTGAATAAATGAATAAATCCTGATATTCGACTGCAGCAAGGCCAGATCACTGCCATTTCTATCCACTTAGTATAAATATTTACAATGACCAAAGAATGTTTTCATTTCTTGTATTCAAATTTAAAAATCAGATGGCCTTTGTCTAGCACCCTGAGAGTGGCTTTCTGCTCTCATTATGTGCCTCTCTACTTTGCATGCACAATCACACTGTCCTTCACAACACACCAGATGCAGAAGATACGGAACTGGCATAGCTGTATGTAAATTTGGCATTTCCCAGAGCACTTCAGGGCTAGAGGTAATGTTGAATTTTCTTAATTACAATCCAAATATGGTCACAATGGAGTGGTACTAACTGTTATGGTCTGGAGAAGCTAAATTCAATTTTACTAAACTATTAAGATTCATTTGGATACCCCTGGTGCTATTTGGGCAAGAAGAGCACGTAGAAATTGCTCTCACAGTGAAGTGTTTTCCAAGGCCTGCTGTAGCACAAAAAGGAAATTGGGAGAGGACTGAAAATTAGCCATTAAAACAAAAAGGAAAATATGGCAACTAAAGAAAAGGCTTTTAATATGTATTTATTATTGATTGAATATTAGTTTCTATTCTACACGTAGAAGGCAGAAATCTCTCTCCTCTTGCATGTGAGCCATGGGGAAAGAGTCTGATAATCTTTTTGAATTGATAATATTTAGGGAGAAGAGAGATCTAAAGAACATTTTTTTCTTATGTTCTGAGTTTTTAAGTTGGTCCTAGCCCAAGTGCCATGTTAAAAAATAATTTTTGTTTAACCTTCTGAGATAACAACTTTTCTGAAAGGAAAAAGGATCACCAGTACAACATAATTAACGTGAAATTCTGAGTACAAGCAAACTGCTTTGTGTGCTCTAGGATTTTGTTGGGTCATAAGAGCCCCTTTCTACAAAAAGAAATATGCCAAAAGTAGTACCTTTTAATTATGAATCTTATTCTGTACTTTTTTCTTGACTCGTGTCCCCCCTTTATGCAGAAGGGTAAATCATATGTAGTCTGCAAGTCTCTGATACATACACCCTAATATCAAGTCATCTCTGAAATGCATGATGCTCTACAGAGTAGATGCTGCAAAATGATGAGGAGTCATTAGTCAGTTTTTAATGAGCCCCTTCCTAGATTGTAGTTTAGATCAAAAAGCTCTGCTTTGTGAAATTATGCACACATATGTCAACTCTTTATTTGGGAGTAGAAGAATTATTTAAAATGTTTTTAGTCTCATATTGGTATTCATTGCTACGGTTGTTGTCATGTAAAGATCCAAGAAGCAGGCTTTATGGACAAATAAAAATTAATCTGAAATCAGCGTGGGTATATAATCATCCATTATTTGGCCTCCCCAGCAATAATTCTTCTCTCCCTATCCTCTGGTAGTGATAACTTGGGTTAACCTTTTGCAAACAACCTTCTCTCACATTCTCAATTCATGGAGCCATGTGACTTAGTTCCAACCTCTGTGTATTCCTTCCCCTTTGCCTCACTGATTGGTTCAAATGTGAATACAACTAGCAAATGAGTTAGTTCTGGGACTTTGATTGGATCTTATGGAAAAAAGAGGCTCTCATTCCCATGAGATTGCTAAACTGGTAAATCAAATTTGAAGTGTCCAGGACTCCCACATAGAGTGGTCCTGTTTGAGAATAAAGACACACACAGAATCACAGCCAAGAGATGGTGACCAAGAGTCTAAGTCTTTGCTCATTTTGATAGCCTGAGTCCAGGTGTAATTGCAGTTAATTTGACATTTGAACTTTTCAGTAGGAAGTCACTAACTACATTTTCTGTTTTGCTTAAATCAGTTTGAATGGTACCTTTATAACTGACAGATGGAAATAATGAAGATTAACATAATTTATACATGGTTTTGAAGAAAATAAGGGTATCATTATGAGCTTTATTTAAATGCTTATTATCTTAAATAAACTGACAATAATCCATTATACATACCCACACAGCCATATACTTACTTTATGAATTTCTTGAGCAGTGAATCAATAAAGCATAGTTATTAAGAGTAAACTCTCAGAAGTCAGATTTCCTTGCTTCAGATGCTATATGGTCTTAGAAAAAGCATCTTTCTGCCCCAGTCTTAACCTCTTTAAGATGGTGATAATAATAAGACCTATCTTAAAGGATTGTGCAATGGAAGGGATTAACTTTGGCCCAGACCAATGTCCCATACAAAGTAAGGGCTAGCTCAAAATCCTTGGCTTTTGTTATTATTACACAAGTAAGCTTCAGGTGACCTTATCTAGATGTAATTCAATTAAACATAAACATATTTCACCCCTGGTATAGTACTGTGCTGGGGCTAAGGACAAACTGGACAAATTTTAGTTCATGCCCTTAAAGAGCTCTTAGGTTAATACAATCTATTATACCGTATTTTTCCTTCCATCAGATGCATCTGACCATAAGAGACACCTAGGGTTTTAAGGAGGAAAATAAGAAAAAAAAATATTCTGAACCAAATGGTGTGTTAAAATATCGAATAAAATACTGTATGCACGGGTATTTTTCCCTCCACTTTTGTGGGGAAAAAAGTGTGTCTTATAGAGCAAAAAATACTGTAATTTAATTGCAATCAATGTTGTCAGTGCAGTGATAAAAGAAATACTTTGAAATCATAACATTTATAGAGTACTTACTGTGGGCCAGGCACTGTGCTCATTCAATTGCATTGATTCTATAATTTAGTCTTATAATGGTCCTGAGATACGAGCACTATTATTATCCTGTTTTAGAGAGGAGGAAATTAAAGCAAAGAAAGGCTGCATAACTTGCTCATGCTCACATGGCTGGTGAGGGGCAGAATTGTGAATCAGCGGAGCAACTGTCTCCAGAGCTTATTAGAGGTTGAAAAGTGATGTCTGAGATAAGTGCTGAAGGATGATTAGTAATTTGCAGAGTAAGCAAAGCAGAGCTGGGTGATCTCAGTGGAGGTAAAGCTGTGTGCAACCCTGAGGTGTGAACTCGAATATCATATTCTGGGAACTATTAGTAGTGGTTCAGTATTTCTGGAGCAAAAGTGCATGTGTGCTTATGAGTGAGTGAGGGCAGGTGAGGCTGGGTGAATTTTAGGGACTGTGGTATTTGATCATAGTCACTCCTATGACTGTAGATGACTTGACTACAGGATTTTACAGCTTTACCTGCATTCAGGCTACAAAACAAACTGGGGATTCTTGTTTATACACAGGAACTAAGGCAAAGATACCACAAAAGGCCATAACCCAAGTAAAGACCTTCCCCTGAGTTTTTAAACCACAGGTGTCACTTTTAGGAATTTCTTCCTGTACTTAAGTGAAATTATATAAGAAAGAAACTATTTCCTTATTATAAGTGGCAAATTGGCATTATTTGGTTTAAGGTCAATATAAAAAAATACAACAGAAAAACAAGGTTACTTAATTGAGTTAGATACTGGCATCTTTCAAAGGTGAAGTCCTTAGTTTGCTTTAAAAATTGGTGATGAGTAAATTTTAGATAGGTGTTAAAGACATAACAGTACCAAACTGAGACTTTTCCTTAAAGGCATCAGACCAACTGAGGAAATTGAAGAAAGAGCATTTATTTACTCTTAGGTATTATGTAGTGCCACATTTATAATCAACACAAGTGATCTTATTTATCATCAGTGGTGTGACTCGTCCACATGAAACACAATGAAATAATCTTCGTCGCTCTCTTTCTCACCTCTTCGCTTTTATTGTCTCTTTTAGTGGCAGGAGGGAGAAAAAATTAACTTAGAAGCCACACAATATCCTGATTGCTTTCAATCTCAGGCCACTTGCACTTAGGTTCAATAACTAGACACATTAATTGAAGAGATAAAGAATTAGAGATATTAATTGAATATATAAATAGGTGAAACTGTAAAATATGAATGAGCTGCAACATAAGTAGCTTCAGATTTTTAGCTGGCACTCAAATTATAAAATGTATAAACTAAGGACATTATTTAAAGGACAGCTCAGTCCAGCCATGTCTCCATAATGAAAAGCACCAGACTAAGAAGTCATCTTCCTGGTATTTTAAGACACATTTAACCACTGAATTTGGAAGTTAGCTTCCAGTACCTGAATGTCCAGGAAAAAAAATTAAGCAATCTAATTTTATCAGTGATGACCAATAAAAAAAGAAAGCTAACTTCAGCCCTAAATGTCATTGTTAAGATGAGTTGGGTGACCTCCATATTCTTTAAAACACTGATGGCCTTGAATGCTTAGTATTCCAAGAGAAATGAATTTTGAAGATAAAGTAGGAAATAGTTTGTCAGTGTAAAGATGCACAGAAGTACTCTCTTGCATGAACAAATACAAAAGTAAATAATGTGAATTGCATTTTGAAAACTAATGGCCAGTGTAGCCTGTAAACAATACTTGGTTTCAACACATTTTAAACTCCTGAGGCTGCTCCATTCTGTGCCACACTCTAAGAGGGTGTTACTTTCAAGAGTGGCTTAGATCTACAGTTTCAGAGCTTTCACAGGAAAAATAAAGAAGGCAATGACCTTTTTTATAATTTTTTTCATCTTTATCTTGTTTTAGATTTCATTTATTCATTTTTAAAGAGAAGGTGAAGAAGAAGAAGAAGAAGAAGAAGAAGAAGAAGAAGAAGAAGAAGAAGAAGAAGAAGAAGAAGAAGAAGAAAGAGTGAGAGAAAGAGAAAGAGAGAGAAGGTGGAGAGGAACAGGAAGCATCAACTCCCATATGTGCCTTGACCAAGAAGCACATGGTTTCAAAAGCACAGGCGACCTCAGTGTTCCAAGACAATGTTTTATTCACTGCACCACCACAGGTCAGGAAGTTTAATGACCTTTCTTGAGCAAAACCTAGTTCTTCATCTAATGCTTGCAGCAATCCTGGGAAGGTTGTTATTATTATCTATTTTAATGATAAGGAAGGTAATGTTCAAATTTTATCTAATTAGCTCAAATTAATGATTGGCAGAGATAGAGTACAAACTCAGGCTTTAGGACCCAAATTTTGATGTATTTTTTTATTTTATGATGCCTATTAAATCAAAGGATTGGTGATACAAGAATTTGTAACAGAGCTGTTATTTCTACACACCTATCATCTATCTGCTTCCTTGTTTTCTGGCAACAGCACCCCAGTTTTTCTTTTTTTCTTTTTTCTTTTTATTTATTTATTTATTTGTTTCAAATTTAATTTATTGTGTTTACATAGATTCTATTGTCGTCCTGAATGCATCCCTCCTCCCTCGTATTCCCCTCAACATCTCCCTCCCCCCGCTCAATAATGCCTTCCCCCCTTCCCTTCAGGTTTATTCCATCCTATCATCCCCTTTCCCTCTGTCCTCTTTTCCTCTGGTCCCTTTGATCTCTCTTCTGTCTCAGTTCTGTTCCTCAGTTCTCATTATTCCTTGGATTCCTCAAATTAATGAGGTCATATGATATTTTTCTTTCTCTGCCTGGCTTATTTCACTCAACATAATAGTATCCAGGTCCAGAAATATTGTTGCAAAAGGTAATATTTCCTTCTTTTTCATGGCCCCATAGCATTCCATTGTGTATATGTGCCACTGCTTTTTAATCCACTTGTCCACTGACAGACACTTGGACTGTTTCCAGATCTTCGCTATTGTGAACAATGCTGCCATAAATATGGAGGTTCATTTCTTTTTTGAACCAGTGATATGGTGTTCTTGGGATATATTTCTATAAGTGAGATGGCTGGGTCAAAGGGCAGTTCCATTTTTAATTTTTGAGAAATCTCCAAATCGTTTTTCTCAGTAGCTGCACCAGTCTGCATTCCCACCAGCAGTGCAGGAGGGTTCCCCTTTCTCCACATCCTCAACAGAACCTATCCTGTGTTGTTTTGTTAATGCAGGGGTCCCCAAACTATGGCCTGCAGGATGCATGCGGCCCCCTGAGGCCATTTATCTGGCTGCCACCGCACTTTCAGAAGGGGCACCTCTCTCATTGGTGGTCAGTGAGAGGAGCATAGGACTCATCTGCATCCTGTGCTTCTGGAGTACTGTATGTGGTGGCGCCACAAAACGCGGCGATGCTCATGTATAGTACTACTTCCGGTAATGTGGGATGCATGTGTCACAGCTCCGGAAGCATGTCATATCACATGTTATGGCTAGCGGTGACAAATATGAAACTGGACATTGACCATCTTATTAGCCAAAAGTAGGTCCATAGTTCCCATTGAAATACTGGTCAGTTTGTTGATTTAAATTTACTTGTTCCTTATTTTAAATATTGTATTTGTTCCCGTTTTGTTTTTTTACTTTAAAATAAGATATGTGCAGTGTGCATAGAAATTTATTCATAGTTTTTTGTTTATTTTTATAGTCCGGCCCTCCAATGGTCTGAGGGACAGTGAACTGGCCCCTGTGTAAAGAGTTTGGGGACCCCTGTGTTAATGAGCGCCATTCTGACTGGTGTGAAGTGATATCTCATTGTGGTTTTAATTTGCATTTTTCTAATGATTAGTGGTGTTGAACATTTTTTTCATCTGTCTATTGGCCACCTGTATGTCCTCTTTAGAGAAGTGTCTATGCATTTCTTTTGCCCATTTTTTGATTGGATTGTTTACTTCTGGTGTTGAGTTTTACAAGGTCTTCATAAATTTTGGTTATTAATCTCTTATCAGATGTTTTATCGAATATGTCTTCCCATTGTGTGGTTTGTTTTTTTATTCTATTCATATGGTCTTTAGCTGTACAAGAACTTTTTAGTTTGTTATACTCCCATTTGTTTATCCTGTCTTTTATTTCACTTGCCCGTGGCGATAAATCAGCAAATATATAGCTACAAGAGATGTCGGTGAGCTTACTGCCTAAGTTTTCTTCTAAGATGCTTATGAGTTCACAACTTACATTAAAGTCTTTTATCCATTTTAAGTTTATTTTTGTGAATGGTGTAAGTTGATGGTCTAGTTTCATTTATTTGCAGGTAGCTGTCCAATTTTCCCAACACCATTTGTTAAAGAGGCTATCTTTACTCCATTGTATGCTCTTACCTCCTTTTCAAATATCAATTGTCTATAAAGTTGTGGGTTTATTTCTGGGTTCTCCATTCTGTTCCATTGATCTATATGCTTGTTCTTATGCCAGTACCAAACTGTTTTGAGTACAATGGCCTTGTAGTATAACTTGATATCAGGAAGTGTGATACCATCCATTTTATTCTTTTTTTTTTCAAGATTACTGAGGCTATTTGTGTTCTTTTTTATTCCATATAAATTTTTGGAATATGAGTTCTATATCTTTAAAGTATGTCATTGGTATTTTAATTGGTATTGCATTGAATTTATGAATTGCTTTGGGAAATATAGACTCTTTAATGATGTTTATTCTTCCTATACATGAACATGGTATATACTTCTTCCACTTATATGTATCTTTCTTGATTTCTTTTATCAATGTTTTATAATTTTTGCGATACAAGTCTTTAATCTTCTTGGTTAAATTTACTCCTAGGTGCTTTATTTTATTTGTTGCAATAGTGAAGAGGATTGTTTCCTTAATTTATGTTTCTGACAATTCATTGTTGGTGTATAAAAATTCCTCTGATTTCTGAATATTAATTTTATATCCTGCCACTTTGCTGAATTCATTTATCAGGTCCAGTAGTTTTTTGACTGAGACTTTAGGGTTTTCTATATACAGTATCATATCATCTGCAAATAATGATAGTTTTACTTCTTTTCTAATTTGGATGCCTTTTATTTCTTCTTGTTGTCTGATTGCCATGGCTAAGATTCCAGTACTATGTTGACTAAGAGTGGTGAAAGGCAGTGCCCCTGCCTTGTTCTTGATCTTAAGGGGATTGCTTTTAATTTTTGTCCATTGGTTATGATGTTGGCTGTGGATTTGTCATAGATGGCCTTTATCATGTTGAGGTATGTTCCCTGTATTCCCACTTTGCTGAGAGTTTTGATCATAAATGGGTACTGGATTTTATCAAATGCTTTTTCTGCACCTATTGAAATTATCCTGTGGATTTTCTCCTTCCTTTTGTTTATGTGATAAATCACATTGATTGATTTACAATATTGTAGCATCCTTGCTTCTCCAGAATAAATCCCACTTGATCATGATGTATGTTTTTTTTCATGTATTGCTGGATCCGGTTTGCTAATATTTTGATGAGGATTTTAGCATCTAAATTCATCAGGGATATTGGCCTATAACTTTCTTTCTTTGTGTTGTTTTGCCTCATTTTGGAATCAGAATTATGCTCACGTCATAAAAGGAGTTTTTGATAACTATTGATATTTCAATCTCATTTGTTGTAATTGGTCTGTTTAGTTATTCTGATTTTTCCAGATTGATTTTTGAAAGATTATATGTTTCAAGGAATTTGTCCATTTCACCTAGGTTGTTTAATTTTTTGACATGCAGTTCTTCGTAGTTTTTTTTTTTTACAATCCTTTGTATTACTGTTCTGTCAGTTGTTATTTCTCCACTCTCATTTTCAATTTTATTTATTTAAGTCCTCTCTCTTTTTATCTTGGTGAGTCTGATTAAAGGTTCATTGATCTTGTTTACCCATTCAAAGAACCACCTCTTGGTTTCATTGATCCTCTGTATTCTTTCTTTAGCCTCTCTGTCATTTATTTCCACTCTGATCTTTATTATTTTTTTCCTTCTTCTATCTCTGGGCTTACTTGCTGTTCTTATTCTAGTTCTCTTAGATGCAGGGTCAAGTTATTTATTTGAGCTTTTTCTAGCTCCTGAATGTATGCCTGTAGTGCAATGAACTTCCCTCTCAATACTTCTTTTGCTGTGTCCTATAAATTTTGAGTTGTTGTATGCTCATTATCATTCATTCTAGAAAAATTTAAATCTCTACGTTGATCTCATTGTTAACCCATTCGTTATTTAAAAACATGCTATTTAGTTTCCATGTGTTTGGTATTTTACAGTTTTTCTGTTGTGGTTCATTGCTAGTTTCATGCCATTTGATCAAAGAAAATGCTTGATATGATTTCAATCTTCTTAAATTTGTTGAGCATGCTTTTGTGCCCTAGCATGTGGTCTATTGTAGAGAATTTACCATGAGCACTTGAAAAGAATGTATATTCTGCTGCTTTAGGGTGAAAGGTTCTAAAAATATCTGTTCAATCCAGTTGATCTAATGTGTCCTTTAAGTCTACTGTTTCTTTGTTAATTTTCTTTCTTGAGGATCTATCTATTGATGTTAGTGGGGTATTGAAACCCCCTACTATTATAGTATTGCTGTGGATTTTTCCCTTTATATCCATCAAAGTCTGCTTTATATATTTAGGTGCTCCTCTATTAGGTGCGTAGATATTTATGATGGTTATATCTTCCTGTTGGATTGCTCCCTTTATCATTATGTAGTGACCTTCTTTATCTCTTACTATAGCCTTTGTTAAAAAGTCCATTTTGTCTGGTATAAGTATTGCTACCCTACATTTTTTTTCATTACCATTTGAGTAAAATATTTTTTTTCATCCTTTTACCTTCAGTCTATGTGTATCTTTTGTTTTGAGGTGTGTTGCTTGTAGACAGCATGTTTATGAATCCTGTTTTCTTATCCATGCAGCTACACTGTGCCTCTTGATTGGATCATTTAATCCATTTACATTTAAGGTTATTATTAATATGTAGTTGTTTATTGCCATTTTATTCTTTTAAGCTATATTCCTCTTTTACGATATTTTTTTCCTTCTTTGTTCTGTATACAGCAGGCCCCTTAACATTTCTTGCAGCATTTGTTTGATTGTAATAAATTCCTTGAGTTTTTTTTTTTTTTTTGTCTGGGAAGCTTTTTATTTCTCCTATTCTAAATGATAGCCTGGTTGGATAGTGAAGTCTTGGTTTTAGGCTCTTTTTCTGCATTAGTTTGAATACTTCTTGCCATTCCCTTCTAGCCTCAAGTGTTTCTGTTGAGAAGTTGGATGTCATCCTTATGGGGGCTTCTTTATAGGTGATAGCCTTTTTTTCTCTAGAAGCTTTTAACATTTTCTCTTTATCTCTTAGCTTTGGTATTTTAATTATGATGTGTCTTGGTGTTGATTTCTTAGGGGTTTTCTTTAATGTAATTCTCTGTGCTTCTTGAACTTGTGTGTCCTTTTTCCACATCAATTTAGGGAAGTTTTCAGCTATGATTTCATTGAATAAGGTCTCTATTCCTTGTTCTTTCTCTTCTTCTTCAGGAACCCCTATGATGCGGATGTTGTTTTTCTTTAGCTTGTCACAGAGTTCTTTTACAGATTCCTTGAGTTTTTTAGCCTTTTTTCTTTCTGCTGTTCCGCTGCCGTGTTTTTGTTTATCTTGTCTTCTAAATTGTTGATTTGATCCTCTGCTTTATCCAGCCTTCTTTTAATTGTTTCCTGTATAGTCTTCATTTTTGATATTGTATTTGTCATTTCTGACTAGTTCTTCTATATTGTTTCAATGTCCTTTTTTTGCTTGTTATCTCTTTATTTATGTGCTCATTGTGTCCATCCATTGTTGTTCTAACATATTTCAGTATTCTAATAATCACTATTTTAAACTCAGCATCCGGTAGTTTGCTTCTTTCCATCTCACTCAGTTCATTTTCAGGGTGTTTCTCTTGTTGATTCATTTGGACAGCACTTCTCTGTCTTCCTACTTTGTCTGTGTATACACTCCTTGTTTGGGTTTGTTGTTTTTAGATCTGGCTAAGTCTATGGTTGTTGTTATCTGCCTCCGATTCTCAGTTGTGTTATGTCTAGCTCTTCTTGGGTTGGCATCTGCTGTTGTTTGTAATCCGCTGCAGGCTACTTATCTCATAACACTGTTCTTTTTGCGGTTTGTGTCAGAGTTTTCTTTTTTTTTATTAATTTTACTAGGGTGACATCAATAAATCAGGGTACATATGATCAAAGAAAACATGTCCAGGTTATCTTGTCAATCAATTATGTTGCTTACCCATCACCCAAAGTCAAATTGTCACCTTCTATCTAGTTTTCTTTGTGCCCCTCCCCTCCCCTTCCCCTCTGCCTCCCCCTCCGTAACCATCATACTCTTGTCAATGTATCTTAGTCTCGTTTTTATGTCCCACCTATGTATGGAATAACACAATTCTTGTTTTTTTCTAACTTACTTGTTTCACTCTGTATAATGTTATCAAGATCCAATCATTTTGTTGTAAATAATCCAATGTCATCATTTCTTATGGCTGAGTAGTATTCCATAGTGTATATGTGCCTCATCTTCTTTATCCAGTCTCCTATTGAAGGGCTTTCTGGTTGTTTCCATGTCTAGGCTACTGTGAACAATGCTGCAATAAACATGGGGCTACATGTGAATTTACATATCAATGTCTCTGAGTTTTGGGGGTATATAACCAGTAGAGGGATTGCTGGGTCATAAGGTAGTTCTATTTTCAGTTTTCTGAGGAACCACCATACTTTCTTTCATAATGGTTGTACTACTTTACATTCCACCAATAGTGAATGAGGGTTCCTTTTTCTCCACAGCCTCTCCAACATTTGTTATTACCTGTCTTGTTAATAATAGCTAATTTAACAGGTGTGAGGAGGTATCTCATTGCAGTTTTGATTTGCATTTCTCTAATAACTAATAAAGATGAGCATCTTTTCATATAACTGTTGGCCATTTGTATTTCTTCCTTGGAGGAGTGTCTGTTCATGTCCTCTTCCCATTTTTTATTGGATTGTTTGTTTGTTTGTTGTTGAGTTTTATGAGTTCTTTGTATATTTTGGATATTAGGCTCTTATCTGAGCTGTTGTTTGAAAATATCATTTCCCATTTAGTTGGATGTCTGTTTATTTTGTTGTCAGTTTCTCCTGCTGAGCAAAAACTTCTTAGTCTGATGTAGTCCCATTCATTAATTTTTGCCTTCACTTCCCTTGCCTTTGGAGTCAAATTCATAAAATGCTCTTTAAAACCAAGGTGCATGAGTTTAGAACCTATGTTTTCTTCTATGTACTTCATTGTTTCAGGTCTTATATTTAGGTCTTTGATCTATTTTGAATTAATTTTTGTACAAGGGTTCCAACTGTAGTCAAGTTTTATTCTTTTGTATGTATCTTTCCAGTTTTCCCAGCACCAATTGTTGAAGAGACTTTCTTTTCTCCATTGTGTATTGTTGGCCCCTTTATCAAAAATTATTTCACCATATATATGTGGTTTTATTTCTGGTCTGAATGTCTATTTTTCTGCCAATACCATGCTGTTTTGATTGTTGTGGCTCTGTAATATAGTTTGAAGTCAGGTATTGTAATGCCCCCAGCTTTATTCTATTTCTTTAGGATTTGTTTTGGATATTCAGGTTTTTATAGTTTTATATAAATCTGATGATTTTTTTGTTCCATTTCTTTAAAAAATGTCATTGGAATTTTGATGGGAATTGCATTAAATTTGTATATTGCTTTGGGTAACATGGCCATCTTGATTATTTTATTCTTCTTATCCAAGAACAAGGAAAATTCTTCCATCTCATTGTATCTTTTTCAATTTCCCTTAACAATGCTTTCTAGTTTTTGTTATATAGGTCCTTTACATTCTTTGTTATGTTTATTCCTAGGTATTTTATTTTTTATTTTTGCAATCATGAAGGGGATTATTTTTTTTAGTTCATCCTCAAATGTTTCATTGTTGGCATATAGAGAGGCTATGGACTTTTGTACATTAATTTTGTATCCTGTGACCTTACTGTATTGGCTTATTGTTTCTAGTAGTCCTTTTGTAAATTCTTTGGGGTTTTCGATGTATAGGATCATGTCATCTACAAAAAGTGATACCTTTACTTCCTCTTTTCCGATATGGATGCCTTTTATTTCTTTGTCTTGTCTGATTGCTCTGGCTAGAACCTCTAGCACTACATTAAATAAGAGTGGAGAGAGTGGACAACCCTGTCTTGTTCCTGATTTAAGGGGGAGAGCCTTCAGTTTTGTGCCATTTAATATGATGTGAGCTGATGGTTTATCATATATGACCTTTATCATGTTGAGATATTTTCCTTCTATACCCATTTTGTTGAGAGTCTTAAACATAAAAAATTGTGTTGTATTTTATCAAATGCCTTTTCTGCATTTATTGATAAGATCATGTGGTTTTTGTTCTTTGTTTTGTTGATATGGTGCATTATGTTAACCGTTTTATGAATGTTGTACCATCCTTGAGATTCTAGGATGAATCCCACTTGTTCATGATGTATTATTTTTTTAATATGTTGTTGTATTCGATTTGCTAGTATTTTGTTTAGTATTTTAGCATCTGTATTCATTAGAAATATTGGTCTGTAGTTTTCTTTTTTTGTGCTGTCCTTGCCCGGTTTCAGTATGAGGGTTATGTTGGCCTCATAAAATATGTTTGGAAGTATTGCTTCTTCTTCAATTTTTTGGAAGAGTTTGAGTAGAATAGGAACCAAGTCTTCTTTGAATGTTTGATAGAATTCACTAGTATAACCATCTGGGCCTGGACTTATATTTTTGGGGGTTTTTAAAATAGTTTTTTCTATTTCTTCCCTACTAATTGGTCTGTTTAGACTTTCTGTTTCTTCTTGACTCAGGCTAGGGAGGTTGCATTTTTCTTGGAATTTATCCATTTCTTCTAGATTGTTGAATTTAGTGGCATAACGTTTTTCAAAGTATTCTACAATAATTCTTTGTTTATTTATGATATCCGTGGTGATTTCTCCTCTTTCATTTTGGATTTTGTTTATATAAGTTCTTTCTCTTTTTTTCCTTGTTAAGTCTTGCCAGGGGTCTGTAAATTTTGTTGATCTTTTCAAAGAACTAGCTCATTGTTCTATTAATTTTTTCTATAGTTTTTCTGTTCTCTATTTCATTTATTTCTGCTCTGATTTTTATTATCTCCTTTCTTCGGCTGGTTTTGGGTTGTCTTTGTTCTTTTTTTTCTGGTTCCTTAAGGTGTGAAGTTAAGTGGTTCACTTCAGCTATCTCTAGTTTGTTCATATATGCCTGAAGTGATATGAACTTTTCTCTTATCACTGCTTTTGCTGCATCCCATAGATTCTGAGATGTCGTATTGTCTTTTTCATTTGTCTGTATATATCTTTTGATCTCTGTGCTTATTTCTTCTTTGACTTATACATTTTTTAAAAGTATGTTGTTTAGTTTCCATATTTTTGTGGGGTTCTTTTTCTATTTTTTGCAGTTGAATTCTAGTTTCAAGGCTTTATGATCAGAAAATATGCTTGGTACATCTTTGATTTTTCTGAATTTGCTGATGTTGTTTTGTGGCCCATCATATGGTCAATTCTTGAGGATGTTCCATGTACACTAGAGAAAAATGTATACTCTGTCACTTTGGGATGAAATGTCCTGTAGATGTCTATCATATCCAGGTGCTCTAGTGTTTTGTTTAAAGCCTATATATCTTTATTTATTGTCTGTTTGGATGACCAATCTAGAGCCGTCAGCCATATATTGAGGTCTCCAAGTATAATTGTATTTTTGTCAGTTTTTGTTTTAAGGTCAATAAATAGCTGTCATATATTTTGGTGCTCCTTGGTTTGGTGCATATATATTAAAAATTGTTATGTCTTCTTGATTCAGAGTCCCCTTAGTCATTATGAAATGACCATTTTTGTCTCTGAGTATTTTTGCTGTCTTGTAGTCAGCATGATCAGATATGAGTATTGCTATGTGTGCTTTTCTTTGGATATTATTTGCTTGGATTATTGTTTTCCAGTCTTTCACTTTGAATTTGTTTTTATCCTTGTTGCTTAGATGAGTTTCTTGTAGGCAGCATACAGTTGGATTTTCTTTTTTAATCCATTCTGCTACTCTGTGCCTTTTTATTGGTGAGTTTAATCTGTTTACATTTAGTGTAATTATTGATACATGTGGGTTCCCTATTGCTATTTTATACATTGCTTTCTGTCAGTTTTGTGTCTTGTTTGATTCTTCTCTTTTGTTTTTTTATCCTTTGTTTTTGTTTGGTTGTATTCCATACATCTTTCCTCTGTTGCTATCGTTTTTAAATCATGTGCTTCTGTGGTGGTTTTTTCAAGGATGGTTACCATTAAGTAATGAAAAGGGTTCTTACCCTGTTCATTGTAATGAACTATCTTGTTAGTACTTCTGTACTCCATCATCTTTTGCTACTGTTAATTTCCATCCTCTCCCCCCTTTTTTTGTTTGTTTTTGTTGTCACAGTTTAAATTTGGTTTTATTTTGTTTTGTTCTTTGTATCTGGTTGGAAAACCCCCTTTAGTAATTCCCGGAGTGGGGGTTTTCTGACGATAAATTCCCTCATCTTTTCTGTATCTGAATGTTTTTATTTCTCCTTTCTATTTGAAGAGTAGCTTTGATGGGTATAGTATTCGTGGCTGAAAGTTCCTCTTTTTCAGGAGTTTAATTATGGGGGTCCACTCTGTTCTAGCTTGTAGAGTTTCTGTTGAGAAATCTGATGATAATCTAATGGGCCTTCCTTTATATGTTGTATTCTTCTGTTCCCTGGCTGCCTTGAGAATTTTTTCTTTGCCGTTGGTTTGTGCCAATTTCATTATGATGTGCCTTGGAGTAGGTTTGTTGGGGTTAATAAAACTTGGAGTTCTGTTTGCTTCTTGAATTTGAAGCTTTAGTTCTTTCCACAGGCTTGGGAAGTTCTCATCTATTATTTGTTTGAGTATGTTCTCCTTTCCATTTTCTCTCTCTTCTCCCTCTGATATACCTATTATTCTTATGTTATTCTTTTTGATGGAGTCAGATAATTCCTATAGGGCTATCTCATTTTTTTTTCTTTTTTTGGATTTTTCCGAAGCTGGAAACGGGGAGAGACAGTCAGATAGACTCCCACATGCGCCCGACCGGGATCCACCTGGCACGCCCACCAGGGGAAACGCTCTGCCCACCAGGGGGCGATGCTCTGCTCCTCCGGGGCATCGCTCTGTCGCGACCAGAGCCACTCCAGTGCCTGGGGCAGAGGCCAAAGAGCCATCTCCAGCACCCGGGCCATCTTTTGCTCCAATGGAGCCTCGCTGCAGGAGGGGAAGAGAGAGACAGAGAGGTAGAAAAGGGGGAGGGGTGGAGAAGCAGATGGGCCTTCTCCTGTGTGCCCTGGATGGGAATCTAACCCGGGACCCCTTGCACGCCAGGCCGATGCTCTACCACTGAGCCAACCGGCCAGGGCCTCATTTTTTTTTTAATTTTTGGGTCTCTTTCTTCTTCTCTCTGTTGTGCCTCAAGTTGCTTGTCTTCTATTTCACTAATCCTACCTTCTATCTGGCCTGTTCTATTAGCTAAGCTTGTTTCCTTGTTTTTCAGCTCGTGATTTGAGTTTTTCATCTCTGTTTGATTTGTTTTTATAGTTTCAATTTCCTTGGAAATATATTCTTTGTGTTCATTGAGTTGTTTTCTGAGCTCCCTAAATTGCCTTTCTGTGTTTTCTTGTATATCTCTGAGTATTTTTAGGATTTCTATTTTAAATTCTCTGTCATTTAGTTCCAAGTTTTCCAATATATTAAAGTTTTTCTACATAGATTTTTTTTCTCATCTATCTGTGCTACCTCTCTGTTTTTTGTATCCATGATATTCGATTTCCTTTTCCTTAATGGCATATAAGGGTGGTTTTTTTTTATAGTACTTTGCGTTTAGTGTGGAACTGCTGGAGGCTCCAAGGATAAATTTTTCTGTCTCTGGTTGAAGATCTTGTTGAATTTGGGGGGAGATTTATTGATATCGCTCCTTATGGCGCCATTTCTCTGACATCACCCCCTGTGTCAGAGTTTTCTATGTCTTAGCTGGGTCTGGTGTGAAGAGCCCTTCAGTAAGCTTCTACTCTAACAAGGGTTGTTAGGTCATGAACTGGTGCTTTCCATATCTGGCCACTGAATGTGCCTGCCCTGGACCTCCCTGGCTGGAACCTGGTGCAGATAAGTGGAGGTCATTGCCTATATCTGATTTTTATCCACATTTTGGGAGCTGCAAGCTATCCAGATCTTGTGGCTGCCTCTTCTGGGTCCAGTTGCCATTGTAAATATTAGCTACTCTCCTAGGCTTGCTTTTATCTATTTTGGTCTGGGAGAAGTTCCTTTAAAAATTCAAGTTCCCCTAAAATTCGCTGTCTGTTGCCTCTTATTGCTAGCTACTTATTGGGCTCAGTACTGTAATTTAGTGATTAGGTATAGTTTTAGATGTGGCCTAGTACTTAGCCTCAGGTGTCATTCTATCCATACATTTTATTTACTTATTTTATTTTATATATCTTTTTCTTCTTTTTCAGCACTCAGTAGGGTATAGCCACAGTGGTTCAGTGGGTTTGGCCCCTGTGCTTCTGTTGTGTGGTGTGTCTACTGGGCCACGACCGCTGTTTCTGCCTGGGGTGTTTGGGCTCAGGTGCTGGTGGTGCCAACCCACCTCCACAGTCACTGCTGCTCTGGTCGGGCTCATGGGTGCCCACGCATGCCCATTTGGACTGCTTCTGTGGCTTCCCCAGTCTCCACTGCTTTTGAGGGCCAGTCTGCACTGCAGGCACTTTTGCTCATGGGCTTGGGCTTCTGCCCAGCTTTCGCCCCTGTAGGTGGGGTTACCCACGCC
Organism: Saccopteryx bilineata; assembly: GCF_036850765.1. Classification (NCBI taxonomy): domain Eukaryota; kingdom Metazoa; phylum Chordata; class Mammalia; order Chiroptera; family Emballonuridae; genus Saccopteryx; species Saccopteryx bilineata. The sequence goes on from NC_089499.1 coordinate 69,269,325, forward strand.
TGCTCTGACCATTTCTGGGACTGCCTTGGCCTCTGCTGCTGCAGAGGGCTTGTCAGCATCGCTGGAGGTCTGTGCATTAGCTCAGACCTCAGCAACTGCCATGGGGGGGGCACACACCTGCTTGGACCATGCTCAGACCACTGCCAAGGTCACCCGGCTTCCGCTGCTGCTGAGGGTGTGTGCACACCATGGGCTGCTTTGCGCACTGGCCCAGACCCCCACAGTGACTGCTGAAACTTCCACCCTCACTGGCAGGCTCATGCATGCTGGCACATACCCCCTTCGCTGACACTAGGGCCTCCGCACCCGCTAAGGGTGGGTCACTTAGCAAGCAGGGCTGTGTGTGCGCCTGGGCTTCCCCAGCAGCAGCAGCAGTTCCTGGCTTCATGGGTGGACTTAAAAGTGTTCACTGGAACTTCTTCAGCTGTGTCCTGTTGCCTCCTAACTGCCTGCTCTGGGTGAGCACTCAGTATTGGGGTGGGTTGTGTAGCTTAGACCTCTGCACTCCCTATTTGTGCCTCTAACCTGGCTCTAAGTGTCTTTGTTCTAGTTATGGTAGGGAAGCCTCTGGTGGACGGAGCACTTTCTTTCCTTTGCTGGTGATGCTGTTCCCAGGAAAAATGTTCACTTTAGATTGGGGGAGTGACTCAGCCCATTTGTTAAGGTCTCTTCTCAAAGTGTCTTTCCCTGTGCCTCTGAGACCACTCTCTCCCCTTGCAACTCCATTCCTCCCAGAGCTCTCTGCTCCTGGAGCTCTGAGAAAGTGGCTGTGATTGAGGCTTTCTGTGCAGTTCCTTTAATATGGAGCCTGGGTCTGAGAGTCCTGCCTTCCTCTCTCAAACTGAGTCTAGGCTTTTTTCTCAGCCAAATATAGTCCGTAAACCCCTTCCAGGTTCCAGGGCTCTAGGCTGGGATTTTGGTTTTGAGGATAAGGATCTACAACTCTCTGGACTGCCCTCCCCATCACAAAATTTTCTCCTGGCCGCCTCTCGTTCCCAGTTACAGGGCAGCCTTTTCCATGTCTCCACCTTTCCTACCAGACTCAGTGTGGGTTCTTTTGTGTTCCTTGGCTATAGAATCCTTTTAGTTTAGTACAAAATTTGTCTTTCATGATAAGTGTTCTCAGATTTAAGTTGTAATTCACCGTGGTTCTGGGAAATGGGAGTTGGAGTGTCTGCCTACTCTGTGGCCATCTTGGAACCCTCAACACCCTAATTTTTCTTTGGTAAACTAGGGGTCTCGCAATGTTACATGCTACAGATGGAGCTGACCCTACCCCTTGAAACAGATGGTACATGACTAGGCTTGTCCAATCAGATTACTCCATCTCCATGTAGATTAAAGTTTACTGCAAACAGTTACCTATTTCTCCCCTTGAGAAATAGTCTAACTTCTTGCTGAAGCTGGGATGGCCCTAGTAATTTGCTTGACCAACATAATGTAGAAGTGCCATTCTAAAATTTCCTAGGATCAGTCATAAAAAGCCTTGCAGTTTCCACCCATACTCCTTGCATGCTTCTCTGGGAGTCCTGAGCCATCTCTTTAGAAAACCACTGCATGACCTTCAGCTGATACATAGGGAAGATGATTATGGGTTTGCACCTGTAGTAGGTAAAGACTATTACAGAGAGCTAATGATACTAGTATCAAGTATTTTAAAGGACATTTTCTGAAGCTGAGTACTCATTATTTATGTTGATAAATAAATCTAAAAATGCAAACAATGATGAAACAAGCAAAGTGAAGTTTTTAAGCAGATGGTGAGGCTGGTTACTGAGGCTGCCACAGTGCTGTGAGACCCTCACCATTAAAGTAAGGTGGGCATCAGGTTATATAGCCTTGAGTAAGTTATATAACTTCTGTAAACCTTGGTGTTCTCTCTCTTCACACAGGGATAATCATAGTCCCCACTTTAGAGTTGTTGTCATGATTCTATATGAAACAGTTAGTACAGAAGAAACTGGGAAGAGGACCTGTTTTATGTAAGTGCTAAGCATGTTACTGGTGATGATAATGGCCACCATTATCACTTACATTTCTGAGAATGATTCATGGTGTATAACAAGTGCTCAATTAAATACTGTAATAACATATTATTTACTGTAATTCTAAGATGACATATGTGATTTGAATTTGAATAAGTAAGCTATATTGAGAATAATAAAGACAGACAAGTGACTTTAGTAAATTATCTATGGTAATTAACTAGCAGAAAATGATCAAAAGATTATTAGTTTGGTAAATATCTGTATTTAATAAATAATTTTTTAACATTTAAAAGTATACATATGTATACATATGTTTATCTAAACATTCTTAATAGAGTAAGAGATTCATTAAAATAATTTTATAGCATGAAAAACTCATGATATTCACCAAGTGCACACCCTATTGACTATTCAATTAATTTAGGTTTTATTGTTTAGATATTAAAAAAATGGTTACCTTTTCTAGTGCATTTCCAACTGAGCTCTATAAGGAATAAATTATTTCAATTTATCTGCTAGTTGAAATATATGATTAGAAACCTATTAAATATGTGAAGATAATTACATTAATAACATTTATGGCAACTGCATGTGCTAAGGGTATTATTTTCACATTTGTCTTCATAGCTTTTACTTCATATTTAAATTCATTATCACAAGAGACTGAACCTTATTTCCATATTTATTGCTATCCAGATATTTATACTATATACTTATTTAAAAAAATAACAATGAATATAATCTTGAATGTAAAAAGAAAATTAAATATGATTGCAAAAGATCTAATGATATTTTTCCTATTTCAGGGGCAAAGAAATAGCTACCAGAATGAAGAGATGCATTTACATTTGAGTCTTCTTAACATATGTTTTGGAAAATCAATATAACATATCCCTGACCTTTCTCTTGTTCTTCTCAATAATTAAGAACAAACTGAAATAAAAGTTATAAAATCTCAAAAACTGTAATGAGCCAATTTGCATCAAAGAAGAAATTTTAAACTTATATTTACCTGATAATCAAAGAGAAATAACTTGCCTATTTTTTTCCTTTATACTTTGGCAGAGCTCCACAAATCTGTTGCCTTTCTGGATTTTTATTTTGTCTTATTTATTTTCCCTTTATGATGCAAACTGGTATAGTAAAAGGAACACTGAGCAGGGAGACAAAATTCCCCAGTGTGTTTGTACTCTGTTGTTAACTAATTTTTCTACCTGCTTTGCCTTGCTCAACTTTTTGAATTCCAGTTTCTTTATCATATTTATTTATTTATTTATTTATTTATTTATTTATTATTATTATTTTTACAGAGACAGAGAGTCAGAGAGAGGGATAGACAGGAATGGAGAGATGGGAAGCATCAATCATCAGTTTTTTATTGCACATTGCAACACCTTAGTTGTTCATTGATTGCCTTCCCATATGTGCCTTGACCATGGGCCTTCAGCAGACTGAGTAACCCCTCGCTTGAGCCAGAGACCTTGGGTCTAAGCTGGTGAGCTTTTGCTCAAACCAGATGAGCCCACATTCAAGCTGGCGACCTCAGGGTCTCGAACCTGGGTCCTTGGCATCCCAGTCCGACGCTCTAGCCACTGCACCACTGCCTGGTCAGGCAGTTTCTTTATCTTAAGAAGTGTGTGTTCTCTAAATTTTAGATGCAGTACAAAGTTTGGTAATATATTGTTTAATTTATACTTTGATTTGAGAGAGAGGAAAAGGAAAGGAGGAAGAGAGAAAGAAATAGGGGAAGAGAGGGAGAGAGAGAGAATCATCCACTGGTTTCACTTAGTTGTTCCATTTAGTTGTGCACTCATTGATTGCTTCTTCTATGTGCCCTCACCCAGAGTCAATCTGTGACATCTGGTGCTCTGGCTTGACAATTTATCCACTGAGCCACCTGGCTGAGACCTAAATTTTGCTGATGTTTTATGGATAGTAAGAAGCATAGACAGCTGAGGCTTTGACATGATACATGCAATTGAAAAATGTGATGTCACACCCAATCAACCACGAGTGGGTATCTGGGTTAGAAGGATGCAAGCAGCTATTCAGGAGACAGGAGGGTAAACTGTGCCTCCTACAGCTTGAGGTGATATGACTGAGCCTGACTTCTCACTTCAGAAAACTCCCCTTTCTGAGTGGAAGTAAAATATATCAATAAAGGGCATGTATATGTGTATGTCTGAGTATAAGTATGTGAGTGCACATGTGTGTCTGTGCCTGTACGTGCATGCACTCTAACACTTCATCAGATGAAAGCCAACTGGTACCAAGCAAAGCACTAAGCATTGGGGCTACAAGAAGGGCCAAAATACCATCTGTTCTCTTCTCTTGAGTTGCTCAGAGTCTAGGGGTTGTGACAGTGTAGTTAGTGAGCAATTCAGGTTCAGTGTAAAAAGTTCTATTGCAGAATGAGCAATGGACACTAAGTAGCACAACTGAAAGGCACCATCTTAACTTTGGATGGTGACTTAGGAAGATTTTTGTTAAGAGATAGTAACACCCACCCACCCACCCACACACACACACACACACACACACACACACTCACAGAAGTAGTAACACAGAATAGTATGGGAAAGAGCAGAGGCAGCAGAGGGATCGGCCTTTCTAAATGCCTGACATGAGCAGAAACATGGAGCAAGGAGATGGGGATAGATCAAGGGTCATATAGGCACAACAATGACATTGGACTTCATTCTGAGCTAATAGGGACTTAAACTTATACACAGTATGGGTTTTTCCAACCATGAGTCCAGAAAGGGCATAAACTAGTTGTAAGATCCCTTTGGGGCCAGGTGCTTCAGCAAAATAGGTCCATTTCCTTTCTGCTTCATTTTACTCTCTTTCAAGATCCTATTTCTCTCTGGTATATCTCCATTCTCTGCTTCCCAGGCAGTGTTCACATTCTGGGACCTTTGTTTTTCTTTGTGTATTTTCTATCATTCTCTGAAAATGATTGAACCAATAAATTACTTTCATGGGATCTTAGCTGATAGATTAGATGCATTATCTTTTCAAGGGGTTTTGGGTTTTGAAAACAATTAGGACTATAACAGTGATTTAAAAAATGTCTCCCATTTTTCATGGTTTCCACTAGTCCTTGCTCATAAACTTATCTGATTTTTACATAATTTAAATTGAAATTCACATAAACTTGGAATCTTCTTTAGTTGATATAAAACTAGGAATGCATTTTTTTGTCTTAATTGTGGCTTAACCTAGAGGAAGAGAGGAATGTGAAATTTCAGGAGACAGGGCTATAAGAGAGATATACCTGGATGGGATGCCAAAGTAAACCTGGCCAGCATCCTTCAATGAAATCCACAACTGCCTGTCTCTCTACCATTGTGAGAGTAGACTGGATGTAAAATGAGCTCTAGATATACTGATAACATCTCACTGATTAACTCATGTCCTTTCTTTTCCCATGCAACCATACAAAACAGACTTTCCCCAAGCTCCCTTGTTAATCCGTTTGTAACAATTAAACACAATAGTACATATAAAGCACCTAGCACCACACTTGACACATACCAGGTACTCAGTAAGTAGGTGTTTTCTATTTTATACACAGACACTTAAAATACTGCACCCCTATCATCAGACCTATGTGACAGTTAGGAGAAGGTTTGACTCTTGGGTCAGACAGACCAAAGTTGACTTTTAGCTTCACTGTTGATCCTTAAAAACACATCCACTGTGCTCCTCTCCTCAGGCCTCTGCTCTTACACTTTGTGCTGCTTCTGTCTCTTCTCCCATGCCTTTGTTTGGCCAACTCTCCCATCTCCTGGTGTCCACCCAGCTCTCACTTGCTCTAAAGCTCTATCTGTACTACCTTATTTACTATTATTTACCTTCCTTTCCTTCAGCACTCAAGATCCAACATAACCTATTCTATTTTTTCATGAACTTATAATTTCCAAATTTACTATATATTATTATCAATATTTGGTTTTGTTGTTGTCTTCATTTTGATCTACTTTCCCCATTGGAATGCAAGCTTTTCAAGGGCAAAGGTCTTTTCTGTTTTATTTATGGACTTATCTCAGGTATTTAGGAAAAAACGTATTCTTGAATGTCATGAAAATTAAATGAGATAATGCAGATGTTGACCCCCCAGTGAAAGCTCAAGAAATGTCATAAAAGACGTAGAGGAAAACCCAAGATGTCTTTCTGGACAATTGGTAATTTTCCATGTCATATGGACTGAATGTTTGTGTACCCCCAAAATTCATGGGTTGGAGCTCTAACCCTCAGTGTGCACATAGTTTGAGTAAGTAAATAATTAAGGCTAAATAAAGTCATAGAATTAGTGTCCTTACAAGAAGTGATATTGAACAGCTTACTATATTTCTCAAGAAGGGGTAATCCACAGGCCAAAAAGAGAGTTCTTACCAGAAATCAAAGCCTTGATTGGGGACTTCCAAACTAGAACAGTGAGAAAGTAAATCTCTTTTGGTTAAGCTGCCCAGTCTGGGCATTTTGTTACTGTAGCAGGAATTGACAAATACATACATGTTAAATATTTTTGTATATTTTAGCCAACTTTAAATTAATTGTGAATAAATATTACTTTGTAATAATATGTTATTATAGGAGTCACACATTATTTTATCCTTACTGCTAGTTGCATATGGAGAAATGGGTTCAGTGAGGTTAAGTGGTTCATACAAGGTCACATAGTAATATATGCTAAAAATCTGAAGTCATCACACCACAATGCTTCACAAGGCCAATTCTACTCTTGCTGAAAATATAACAATTTTAGAGTTTGGGAGCTCCAAAATAACTTAGTAGAACAATATTTGTTTCACATAATAATTACTAGACTTTTTACTTTAGCTCAGCTGAATGCTAAGTATAGTTAAAAGGTATGGTAAAAAATAGAAGAGCTGAAAAATACTAGCTACTAACTTTCATGAAAGTTGTTCACTCTGATGTGATTATCTAGTACTCATAGATTATTATTTACAAAGAATACTACTGGTCCCATTTTTTTCCCCACAAAAATATTATTTCAACAAACTTTTTTCTTTATCTCAGTAATACCAACAGCAAAGATCTCTTTTCCTACCCCATCTCATCATTGTTCTCCATTAGCTTATGTTTGCTGTTTGCTTTTGAGCAACTTATCTCACTTTTTGTGTAACTGTGGGACTCAGAGGTGGTTCTATGATAAGGTAAGTTAGATAAGTTATGGTAAAGTAAGTCTAGACAAAAGATAGTCAACAATCTTTAACTCAAGTTCTAATCCAGTCACTGCCTGGGACATAGTGTTTAAGATTTCAAAGCTGGGTCTAAACCTGAGGAGAATTTGTACTGTGACTGATTATCAGTGTCTGCATGGACGAGAAGGGCAGAATGGCATCCTGAGAGCTATGGATTTGCTATGCATGACCTAGAACTTCAAATATCTAAGACTTTACCTGAATCTCAGACTTTGCATGAAGCCATAGAAAACACCATTCCAATCCAGAAAACAATGTAGAGGATTTATTATCATAGGAATACATGCTTCTAGTTTATTTTCAGCATGGCTGCATTTGGGAATGATTCAAATAAATGCATGGGTATATTTCAATCATTTCAAAAGCAAGGGAATTTTTAAGAATGTTTCATATAAGAAATTCACTAAGAGTACCCTGAAAAATTAGCTTCCATGGAAAAAAAATGTTAAAATATATATAACATTTTTTCAATACAAGGACAGTTATTTCACCCTGAATTATTGGGCACTAATGAACCAATCAGAAACCAATCAGACCACAACCAAACACAGAGCAGTGGAGCTTAGTATTGCCTTGATTATTATGAGTATAAATAAAATAAAATATATTTTCTGTATGTGTGGCATGTGAGGGACACACCCTGTGGTGACCACCAATGTTTCATGTTCTTGTACAGTCCCCTCTGCTTGAGTGTGAACAGGACTAGTGACTAGGTTTTAAGAAATGAAATATGAAGAAAGGGATGGAGATGCCGCTGCTATTGTTATGTCTCTTTATGTACGACTCCATATATAAAGTCTGGGAGAGATTCATTTGCTGGCATCGAAGAAGCAAACCACCACGTTGTGAACAGCCTATAAGAAGGCCCATGTGGCAGAGAATTGCAAGAAGCTCCTAGGATCTAAAAGTGGCTTTCATCTGGCATCTGGCAGGAAGATGAGGTCTTCTGCCAGACAGCTGCAGGGAAATAAATTCTGCCAATAGCCTGAACAAGCTTGGAAGTGGATTCTTCTTATGTGGAGCTTCCAGATGAGAACACAGCCCAGCTGGCACTTTGAGTGTAGCCTGCTAAGATACTGAACAGAGGATGCTGCTAAGTCATGCCTGAACTCCTGGCACACAGAAACTTTGAATTAATAAATGTTTGCTAAATTACTAGATTTGTGTAATTTGTTACACAGAAATAGAAAAATAAGGTGAGAGAGAAGTATTAAAATGTGACCTTTGAACTGGAATAAGGGGATTATAAGGTTATAGACATTCTCACAATGTCAAATATGAGAGAATTTGTTAAAAGAAAAAGGACACAGCTTTGGAAGAATACAGCTTACATCATCTATGACTATATTCTGGACAGTGGTTTCTAATGTTTTTGTTTGCTAAACACACAAGCACAAGAAATTTTGGTTGAACACTTGAAAGTATTAAACTATTTTTGTTTCTGTGTTTATCTGTTGTACACTTCACATCCTCTCAACCCCTGTTGTTGTATGAGTAGAACAATTAGCTTCCTGGCTGCTCTTTTGTGTATATAAGAGGAAGTTCTTCCATGTGCCAGTGAAAATACTTTTGCCTTTGTTGTCTGCTTAATAGAATGCAAAACTTAAATTTTACTTGCAGGAAGATATACCATTCTTTTCCCACATGACCCACAAATTTTAAAACCTAACAGCTTTTTCTTGTAACCTTTATTTTTTAGCAGATAGGCTCAGTTTTAGCAGGAGTCATTTTCTATTGCTTAGTCCTATTTTGATCCTTTGAAGGGACTGTGGTACACCTGTGTAACAGCGCAAGGTTGAAACCATTATTCCAGGCTATCTTTCAGGGACATTTTAAAGTTTATTAGCTGAAATGTTAAGGATTGGAGTGGTAATTGTGCAATAAAGGGGTAAACAACAACAACAAAAAAGGATTGATAATCATAATTCAAATTGGTGGAAGATTTCTTCTTTTTCTAGAGACTGACTTAGATGTGAGAACACTTGACATATAATGACATGACAGGGGAAGCCTCAGGCCTCCTGACTGTGCTTTTGTGTGAATCAGGTGAAATTAATCAAGTCAGCTAAAAATTCCAGTGGCAGGCACTGTAGGGACCTGTGTCTGTCATGCTTGGATCCTAGTTAAAACCCTGCTTATGATCTCCAGGAATGCACTGCAGCTGAGGGCTGGCCCTCACAGTGCCGCTGCAGCACATGAACACTGCCTGTCCTGCGAACAAGAACAATTGGAGCTTAAAGCAACTTGAGTAGGACAGAATGGAGGACTCCCACTGGTCTCAAAACAAAGGCTGAGCACACAGTTTCTCTCTAGCTCAGCTAGTGAGCCTGGCAAGGAACACATGATTGTATGGGGAAGACCCTTGTAAAAAATGCCTATGGCAGACCAAGGGGATATGCAAACTCCATGGCTAGAAAGGTTCACCCTCTGCTTTTTGTTTGGTTGCACATATATGTGGACAAGTCCTGCTGGGGGTGAGGACGATGGAGACGCAAAGACCCAACTCCGGGGACCAGGTTCAGTGACGCAGATCCACTTTATTCAGGAAGTAAACTAGCTTATATACATGGATTCAGCCTATAGGGTGTTACAGCATATCCTTCAAAGACAATGACTGAAAAGATCAGGGAACTGCATGGTTGGCACTGAGTCACTTCCTTATAGTGGGCGAGCTCCCTTCCTGGTGTGCCCAGGAGGGTTCTGGGAGCTGGAGTATTCTCACAGCATTGCATCAGCCACAGCTGCTAGGAATGGACTCTGCACTCCACTCATACATAAATGAGGCTAAAATGTGGTTCTTCATCTTTTCCTTGTCACTGCACCACAAACTTATATGTATGTGAATATATATATATATATATATATATATATATTCTTTTAAAAAAGAAAACAGTCCATTATGTATGCACTAAAATTCAGTTTGATGTACATTAGATTATTTTTCCTATAATTATCAAGTTCATCCAGACTATATGGTGATTATGGTATAATAATAATGGTGACGATCAGTGTATTATTGTCATGAGTTCATTATCATCATCATCAGCTATTTATTTAGTCATTTTTGCAGCATTGAACATTCAGTTCAAATACAAAAACAAACCCATCAGTGCCATCTCACTGGCTTTCTTCACAAAATATGTATTATTAGAAAATAATGCTTTTTTATGGGGAAATGGATACACATTAGCTTTTTGCCAGAAAGGCCTCCCTATCAGAATGATTTTTTAAAAAGTATTATGGTAAAATCACATAACTACAACACACTATCTTAGCCATTTTGAAGTGTACAATTCAGTGGATTTTAGTGTATTCACAGTGTACAATTATCATCACTAACATTTTCAGGATCCCAATAGGAAATGCTGTACCAATGAAGCATCACTCTCCATTCCCCTCTTGCTATATAGCTCTTGGCAAGCAGTAACTTCTGTCTCAATGGATTTGCTTATTCTGGACATTTCGTATAAATAAAGAATAAAATATGTGGCCCTTTACATTTGGTGTTTTCACACGGCATAATAATTTCAAAGTTCCTTCACGTTGTAACATGTGTCAGTACTTCATTATTTTTTATAGCTGAATAATATTTTATTGTATGGATTAATTACATTTTATTCATTCATCCATTGATGGACAGTTGGATTATTCTTTTCAGCATAATGCTATTATAAATATTTGTGAGAGAGTTTTGGTTTGAATACATACCTTTAATTCATTTTGAGTGTTGGAATAATTTTAAGGCTTGATTTTTAGTTTTTGAACCTGGTGAATACCGGTTACAACACCATAGCTTTTTGCATGGGGCATAAGAACAGATGTCTGATCTGGATGAAGGTGACTGTGGAGATGGAAGTACATGTGGAGGAGTCAGGGAGGGAGAAGCTGCAGGACAAGGAGCCAGGTCCTCTCTGAAGTAAATAGAATTGCTCATCATCTATTATACTGGTAGTATTTGAGTTATATTTACTTGCCTATGATTATTAGTCTGTTCATATCATCTGTGTTTTCAATATTATGTGTTCTGTTTCTATCCAGTTACTCAATGTTTAATAATATATCTCAATGCCAAACCTTTAGTGTTTAGAAATCCATCAGTTGTCTGAAATATTAAACCTGATGATCACAAATCAGGATATTTGGGCACTGTAGCCCAGATTCCAGTAGCAACCATTTTGTGTTTGATGACAATTTTGTTTCTGTGTCTTCTAAAGCACAAGAACACCTAAATTTATTTTTCCTAGCAGACAATAAAAGGAATAATTATAATTCTTATCTGTAAAATGCAGTTAATGGTAAGGTTACTGTGAGGATTAGGTAACTTAATATGTTTAAATTGCTTAGAACATTGCCCTAAATATATTATTCGGTCACCATTAGTCAGTGCACAGAAGTGAAGTGATATTTTATTTATTTATTTATTTTAGGGAGAGAGGGCGAGGAGAGAGATGAGAAGCATCAACTTGTAGTTGCTTCACTTTAGCTGTTTTTTATTGATTGCTTCTCATATGTGCATTGATGGGGAAGAGGGAAAAAAGGGTATTGGGGATGTCAAGCTGAACCAGGGACCCCTTACTCAAGCCAGCAACCTTGAGCACTAGCTTGCGTCCTCAGGGTTTTCAAATGGGCCCTTTACGGTCCTGGGTCAATGCTCAATCCACTGCACCACTACTGGTCAGGCAATGGTAATATTGAATACATTAAAAATTAAATCAAACCACCTTATCCCCTTCCAAGTCTTCTTACTTTATTGACACAGTAAAGAACTGGCACTTGCAAAGGCCCTGCCTGAACAATTTATTTTTTAATTTCCTAAATATTTTTGGACTATTTTTCTTCTTGCTTACTCCACTCCAACCATGGGGGCTTCCTTTCCTGAGCCAATAAAGGCTTCCCTGTCCCAGAGATGTGGCTTTGTTCTTCCTTCCATGGGGACTGGATGCCACACTTCCTTACCTGGTGCGCTTCTTCTGGTAGGACTTTGCTTCAGTGTCACTTTTTTGTGGATATCTTCCTTGCTAAAGTAGACCCTCCAATATTAATTTATATTTTTACTCTTTTTGCTACTGTCAAATGATAGCCCCATATGATCTGCAGTAACTTTATTTAATACTATATTGACTACAATTTGTTTGTACTTTCAAGTCTCAGGGAAGGATTGAAAATTAACCCACTGTTTTGTTATTACAGTATATGTTTATTAAATACTTTCTAAATAAATATGACCCTCAACTAGTGTTCATTTTCATTTCTGGAAAGTTGAGTTATATAAGTTTTTTATAAGTATGATTACACACTGTCATGTTTAATACACTGTTATGATAGGTGTCATCAACTTTCTTAATATAATAATATTTTAAAATTATTTATGTGTTCCTTTGCATATTTTATTCCTCTTTCTTCTTCAAAGGATTTAAAATAAGAGTCCTATTGTGTATTGGTTATGGCCCAAATTCACATAAAGCATGTTTTGATTTGCAGTGTTTATTTTATACAGAAATTCAATTTTAAGTAGAGTTAAGAAAAGATAAAATTAAGAGTAGAAAGACCTAAATTCTGTACTAGATACTTTAAGGTTCTTAGCTTCCTAAAATAATTGCCTTTTCCTTTGGTAACTGAGTCTTCATTTCCTTTAGAGAACCAACCAATCCTTATTCTTCACCCATATATGCTTTAGAAGTGATGTGACTCTTGCCCAATCATAAATCATAGTTATTAGGTTATAATGACTGTTCAGAGTAGGAATTGGCAAACATTTATTTATTTATGCCTGTAAAGGGTCAAATAGTAAAGATTTCTGCCTTACAGGATACATAGTCCCTGTCCAACTACTCAACTTTGTCATTTTATCATAAAACAGCTTAGACAATATGTAAACAAGAGGTCAGGGCTGTATTCCAATGCAACTTTCCTAACAACTGGTGGCAGACCAGACTTGCATGGGACCCTGGCTGAGATAACTGCTCTACAAGGTGTGACTGTCATTGGTTTACAACAAGGTAAGTGTAAATTAAGAGTAATTGTTTAGAAAATGTTATCCAATTTGGCAGAGTCATTTAGTGTCTTTCAAATCTAATTATTTGGGCTTGTATTTTGTAACTCTGTTTCCTTTCCCTCTCACTTTTATGCTAATACATTTTTAATTGTATTTTATAAAATTATTGGTCCTTGACAGATTGGTTATTTAAAAAAATGATGAAAATTTCTTTCATGAAAAAGAGTTTGAAAAGCACTGGCTTATAAAATAGCAAGTCAAATTCATAGGAAACCAAGTTGATCCCAAGGATTATATAGAGACTCATTTTCCCCAGTTGACCTGAAGTCCAGAAAAAAAGTGGGCCTGGAGTTGTTGTATGGAGCCACCTCAAAGGGCCTAGGAAGGAAGGCACAACAAAAGGTGGGAAAAATTGAACACAATGACATCAGTGGAGATTACACCCTGATAAAACCTGTTTACTTGTTACTGGTTTGTGTTTTGTCTGTTTCCTAAACTAAGTTTCACCACAGGACTCTACTTGAATATAAGCCATCAAATCCCTCTTAACCTTAAAAAAAAAGCCAACTGAAATTGTTTTCTGTCACTTGTAACCAAAAGAATCCTAACAAATACAAATTTTCTGACATTTTGCTCCCATTAATTAACTGTAAGATATTGGGAAAGTCACCTCCCTTATTTATATTGCTCACAAAAATTAGGGGATATTTTATTGCTTCACTTTCACTTTGAAATATACCCTAATTTTTGTGAGCAGTTTATATATTTATTCCCCCAATTATAAAAATCATGTGTTTTTTCAAATAATACCTTAGTTCTATTAGAACTTTAAAATATTTTATCACATTTGCATTTTTATGGTTAAATTGCATTATATATATATTTAAAATGTGAATTCAAGAATTTTAGTTTGTAGTGTGTGTTCTAAGAAAGAAAGAAAAAATCCTGAATAATAAGGAAAAACAAAAAGCAAAAGTGCCCTCCTTCTTGAGAATTCAGTATTTGGTTAAATCATGTCATTGCCCAAATATATTAAGAATGATATAAATGTTCAATAAACAGTATTTTTTAAAACTGTCATATAAAAAGTTTCTATGGGAAATACCACCCTAGATATTTGTTAGTATTATCAGTTTGACCCTGACAAATAATATTAGTTGCTTAGTATAAATAAAAATTTTACATAGATCTTAAAAGATATTTTCCCTCTGGCTGTCACATTTGACTGTACCTATGTGTTGAGATTTGTACTTGAAACCTGTATGATTTTGTGAACCAATGTTGTTCCAATAAAGTTAATAAAAAAAGCAATTATATCATAATGGTACACCCTACAGCTAGAGGACTGGTGGCATAATAGGAAGAGGAAGAGACACCAGCATGCTCTTTCTCACACACATGCACAGGTGAAAGCCTGTGTAGACACAGTTAGAAGGCAGCTGTCTACAAGCCTGGAAGAGAGCCTTCATCTGAACCCAAACATGATGGCACCTTCATTTTAGACTCTACCCTCCAGGATTATGAGAAAATATATGTCTGTTGTTTAAGCCAAACACAAACAAAACAAACAAATATATTTTAATACCCAGTCTGCTTTATGAGAGCTGGGTGAAATTGAATTTCTTTGATGATTTCCACAGGTTTCAGTTTAATGACATGAAATTGACTACTGTGGCTTTTTATCATGATAAAGGGAAAAGATTGTTGCAAAAGTAGGTGAGAGAAAATATTTACTTCTAAGCTCCAGCCAGTAGATGTAAAAAATCCTGTTTGCTGATGACAGGTATTCAGGGCTCTGTATTCCAGTGAGTGTTAAAAAATATCTTCTGAACTCCTGGAAGTCCCTGAAGACCATTTCAAAGTCAATTATCCTGGCAGACCACCCTGCAGACACAGGCAATACTTCAAATGTTTTCTTCTGCATGGTGGCTACTGTAAGAGTTTTCCTTTTTAAAAAAAGCCACCAAAAAACTTTGGAGGCATATTTATGACCCAAAATAAGCTTTGAAAACACTCCACTTGAATCAGCTTCTGAAGGAAAACTATCTTGTGTCCTCAAGCTGTCTTGCATTTCCAGTGACAATGGGAGTTTTGCAATGACCACGTTTTCAGTCAGGCTCACCTTGGTCTTCTTTATCAAAATAATAATCTCTGCTTTAGAGAGATGCAGCAACACTGTGCTATTTTTTTAAGTGGGGGGGGCAGGGACAGACATACAGGCAGGGAGAGTGATAAGAAGCATCAACTCGCAGTTGTGGCACTTGAGTTGTTCATTGCTTTCTCATATGTGCCTTAGTGGAGGCTTCAATTGAGCCAGTGACCCCTTGCTCGAGCCAGAGACCTTGGGCTCAAGCTAACAACCTTGAGTTCAAGCCAGTGACCTTTATGTCCCAGTCAGCTGCCATGGGGTCATGTCCAGTGGTGAGATTCAGCCGGTTCACACCAGTTTGGCAGAATTGATATCTAATGTTTTGTTGAGTTTGGTGAACTGGTTGTTAAAATGGCACTTGTAATCAGGTTCTCTCTAAGGTGGGTGCCTGGGCAGCCACTCAATGTAGAAATCATAAATTTACCTTCCTTACTCTTTTAAAATGTTTATCTGCCCAACAGTGTATTATATGTGCCCATAGTAATGTTCATTCTGTCCATAGGTGAAAAAATTTTATAGAACTATGCTTGTAATATTTATTCATTTCATAAAACTCATTATATTTTGATGAAATACTACAGTAAAAAGATGGTTAAGGATAAATTGCACAGCTGATGATGTTCACATAAAAGTAAAGAAAGTTGCAAGTGAGGATGCCAATCAAGAAACAATTTGGAGAGATTCCAAGATGGCAACAGAGTAGGTGGACATTCCAATTGCCATCCCAGGACCAAATGGGATTAAAACTTAATTTAAGAACAATTATCTTGAAAAACCAACTTTGGACTAAATGAAGAGGAGCCTATAACCAAGGATCACAGAAGAAGCCACACCGAGACTGGTAGGAAGGAAGGAGACGTGGAAAGGTCTGCCCTGTTTCTGGAGCGAGGGGTGGCTGAGGGTTTGGAGAGACTCTCATTGAGGGGAGGGTCACTCTGAGAGGTTTAAGTGCTCAGCTTCAGACCCAGAGCCCCAGCCTAAATCCACAGATCCTAGAAGAGGTGTCCAGACAGCATTTGGTGGTGAAAAGAGCAGGGTTTCTGTCTGAGAGAAAGAGACACAGCTCTCGGCGATGCAAGTTTGTCTTAAAGAGCCTGCGCAGAAAATCTCATTCACAGGCACTTATCCAGGGTTTTGGTGGAGGGAGAGCTGAGAGGACCGGAGTTGCAGGAGGAGAGTGTAAAGTTGGAGGCCCAGGGAGAGACACTGTGGAGGATGGCTACCAGAACCCCTATGCTGAGTCATTCTCCAGTACTGCAGTCACTATCTTTCTTGGGCAGAGCATCCCCTCTGTGCAGCATCAGCCTGGGGAAAAGCAATGGCTCCACCCTCAGGAGTCTCTCCTAGGAGTCATGGCAATGAATTGTTCTGAGAGGCCAGGAAACAGGGGTTATGTCAGGAACTCAGTTTTCTGGTGTTGAGACCAGAGCTCCCCTTTACATTCTCCTGAGTCTATAACTGGTGCTTCTGCTTCCTGGGAGACTCAGTGGAAACTCTTGGAGAGCAGGCATGCCACACCTCTGGGTCTCAGAGGCCACACCCACCAGACTCCTGGGGCCACATCCTACTGAGGTCTGTGAAAAAAGTCTGGAGAGACTGACACCTGGGGCCAAGGGGTGGAGTCACACACACCACCCTTCCTAATCCCTGAATTGCTATAGTCATTTGACTCTAGCAGAAGTTTTTTAGTAGCTGAGCCCAACAAGCAACCAGCAGACAAAGTCTGCAGGAGGCGGGACTCAGGGAAACTGGGCCTTTTAACCAGACCTTCCCCCAGGTCCAGTGTAGGTAAAAGCCAGCTTAAGTGTGCAGCTGGGTATTTCCATGTATACCTGAGCCCAACAGAGGTAGCCACAAACTTTTGATTTGCTAGTGGCTCCAAGAAGGTTGCTGAGGGCCAGTCACAGGCAGTGGCTTCCAATGGTCTGCACCAACTTCCTGCCAGGGAGGTCCAGGGCTGGCACATCCAGGGGCCAGCAGCAGAAAGCATTGGTTCAGGACATAACAACCCTTGGTAGAGTGGTATCCTAAGGAAAATCTCCTCACATCTGGCCCAGCTGAGGTGAGTTCCACTCTCTGTGATCAGCACCAGCAAACTGGCTCATGTGCATTGGATAGGGTGGGGTTTCACAATCAGAGGGCCTGGGCACTGGATATCCTGCCTGCCTGAGGTAGATTCTATGGGGAAGGTGGGAGAGAGATTTAGAGCATGGACATTTAGTGTGTGGGTCCCTGTGAGTCTATTGTTGGATCTGGTTGAGGGTCCTAGCCTCCTTTGGGAAGGGCACAGTCAGCTGCAGGAGAGGACTCTCTCAGTCTTTCTCCCTGAGACCAGGGTCTTACCAGCTGAAAAAAACTTCTGAAAAAGGGACTGTTGGCCTGAATCTACTGCTCATCTTGTTGGGGATAAATTTGAGTATACAGTAGTGGCTTTGGGATTAAGCTCTGATGTAGGGGCCACATTCCCCATACTGAGATCCTGACCAAGAAACCCTTGTAGTAGGGGATCCCATGAATGTATTCACAACTTTGGCTGCCTTAACCCACCAAGCATACAACCTGTAGAATGGTTGGTTGGGTGAGGCCAATCTGAACCCACACTACAGTCTTGCTACAGAAGACTCTGTGGGAAGACCAGGCAGATGCAAGAAGAGGAGGAGCAGATGAAAAGTGGACACACATTTTACAGAGTTTAGGGATTTTACAGAGCTCTTGTCATCTCTAAGCAGGAGGATACTGATCTTTATACAAAGATAGGCCCCTCCCATACTACCCATGCACAGAAAACACCGACATAAACAGCAAAAAATATAGTAGCTGCAGACAGGTAGCCCATAGTAGGTTACAAACAATAGCTGACTCCAACCTAAGAAGAACTAAAGCAAACACAACTAGTAGTGGGAGGTATATAGCACCAACCATAGACTCAGCTACCTATATAAGCAGCAAACCCAAAGGTGGAGTCTAGCAGGCACCAGACACTGTAGAGAATAATATGAACAATAGGACAGACATTGCACAGTGTGTAATACACATGATCAATGTTGACCATTAGAACCAGTCACTCTGAAGGGACAACCATACCCATGGAAGGACCAACTGCATCTAATACAAACAAGAGGGAAAACATTACCCTCAAGAAGCATTCCTAGAACAAGGAAAACAGGGTGCCTGGAGGTCAGTACCACTAAACTCATCTTCTTCATAAAGACACCACAAAAGTTTCAAAGTCAGACACAGACCTAATACAGACAAAATGGGCAGATAGAGAAATGTGACCCAAATGAGTCAGCAAGAGAAATCAGAAAAAGATCTGAATGAGATGGAGGTAACCAAACTACCAGATGCAGAGTTTAAAATAATGATTTTTAGGAGGCTGAAGGATCTTAGAGCAACTATAGATGAACATATGAGCACCTAAATAAAAAGATAGCAAGCATCAAAAAGGACATTGAAATTATTAAAAACAACAACAAAAAAACAACAACAACCAGTCAGAAATGACAAATACAATATCAGAAATGAAGACTGTACTATAAGGAATCAAGAGCAGGTTGGATGAAACACAGGATCAAACCAATGATTTAGAGGACAAGATAAATGAAAGCACAGAAGCAGGTCAGAAAAAGAAAGGCTCAAAAAGACTGAGGAAACTCTAAGAGAGCTCTGTGACAACATAAAGAGCAACAACATTCCCATCATAAGGGTTCTTGAAGGAGAAGAGAACAAAGAAGGAAGGAGAACCTGTTTGAAGAAATCATAGCTGAAAACTTCCCTAAATTGATGGAGAAAAAGTCACACAAGTTCAAGAAGCACAGAGAGTTTCATTAAAGAAGAAACCAAGGAGGTCTATAGAAAGACACCTCATAATTAAAGTGCCAAAGTTAATAGACAAAGAAAGAATACTAAAAGCTGAAAAAGAAAAGCAGTTAATTACTTACAGAGGAGCCCCTAATAGGATAGCAACTGACTTCTCAAGAGAAACACTTGAGGCCAGAAGGGATTAACAAGAAGTATTCAAAGTGATGCAAAACAAGAACCTACCACCAAAACTTCTTTATCCAGCAAGATTCTCATTTAAAATTGAAGGAAAAATAAAAAGCTTCCCAGAAAAAAAACAATAACAAGTCAAGGAATTTATTACAACCAAACCAGTACTACAAGAAATGTTAAGGGGCCTGCTGTAAAGAGAGAGAGAGAAAAAAAAAGTAGAAAAAGAAGATGGTAGATTTAAAGAATAAAATGGCAATAAACAAATACATATCAATAATTACCTTAAATGTAAATGTATTAAATGCTCCAATCAAAAGACATAGGGTAGCTGCATGGATAAGAAAACAGGATGCATACATATGCTGTCTACAAGAGACCCACCTCAGAACAAAGATACACATAGACTGTGAAGGGATGTAAAAAAGTATTTCATGCAAATGGAAATGAAAAAAAAATAAAGCTGGGATAGCAATACTTATATCTGACAAAATAGACAGTAAAACAGAGGCTATGGTATCTTCTCTAATCACAATGGCATGGAAATAGAAATCAGCTACCATAGATAAACTAAAAAACATTCAAACATGTGGAGGCTAAATAGCATGTTATTAAATAACATATGGGTTAACAATGAGATCAAGGAAGAAATTAAAAGTTTCCTTGAGGCCCTGGCTGGTTGGTCAGTGGTAGACTGCCAGCCTGGTGTGGAAGTCCTGGGCTTGATTCCCAGCCAAGGCACACCGGAGCAGCAACTATCTGCTTCTCCACCCTTCCCCCTCTCTTTTCTCTGTATCTCTCTCTTGCCTACCAGCAGCCAAGACTCCATTGGAGTGAAGTTGGGTTGGGCATTGAGGATGGCTTCATGGCCTCTGCCACAGAAGCTAGATTGGCTCCGATTGCAACAGAACAATGCCCCAGATGGTCAGAACATTGCCCCATGGTGGGCATGCCAGGTGAATTCTGGTCGGGCACATGTGGAAGTCTGCCTCTCGGCCTCCCTACTTCTCACTTCAGAAAATAAAAAAAAAGTTCTTGAGACAAATGAAAATAAACATACAACAACTCAAAATGTATGGGACACAGCAAAGCAGTCCTGAGAGGGAAGTTCATAACATTACAGGCAAACCATAAGAAGCAGGAAGAGCTCAAATAAACAACTTAACCCGGCATCTAAGAGAACTAGAGAAAGAACAACAAATATAGCTCAGAGGAAGTAGAAGGAAGGAAATAATAAAGATCAGAGTAGAAATAATGACATAGTGGCTAAAAAAACAATACAAAAGATCAATGAAACCAAGAGACGGTTCTATGAAAAGGTAAACAAGATTGATGAACCTTTACCCAGACTCATCAAGAAAAAAGGAAAGAGGACTGAAATAAATAAAGTTAGAAATGAAAGAGGAGAACTAACAACTGACAGCAGAAATACAAAGGATTGTAAGAAAATACTATGAAGATCTATATGCCAAAACATTGGACAATCTCAGTGAAATGGACAAATTTCTTGAAACATATAATCTTTCAAAAATCAATTTAGAAGAATCAGAAAACCTAATCAGACCAATTACAACAAATAAGATTAAAACAGTTATCAAAAAATTCCCAGCAAACAAAAGTTCTGGACCGGATGGCTTCACAGGAGAATTTTACCAAATATTCAAAGAACTAACACCTATCCTTCTCAAGCTATGTCAAAAAGTTCAAGAAGAGGTAAAGCTTCCAAGCTCCTTTTATGAGGCAAGCATTCCAAAACCAGATAAAAAGAGTACAAAGAAAGAAAATATAGACCAGTATCCATGATGAACATAGATGTTAAAATTATCAACAAAATATTAGCAAATCAGATCTAGCAATACATTAAAAGAGTCATACATCATGATCAAGTGGAATTTATTTTGGGGAGGCAAGGCTAGTACAATATTTGCAAATCAATCAATGTGATTCATCACATAAACTAAGGGAAGGAGAAAAATCATATGATAATATCAATAGATGCAGAAAAAGCATTTGATAAAATCCAGCACCCATTTATGATCAAAACTCTAAGTAAAGTGGGGATATAGGGAACATACCTCAACATGCTAAAGGCCATCTATGACAAACCTAAGGGCAACATCATAATCAAAGGACAAAAATTAAAAGCAATTTCCTTGAGAGCATGAACAAGACAGGGATGTCCCCTTTCATGACTCTTATTCAACATAGTTCTGGAAGTCCTAGCCACAGCAATCAGACAAGAAGAAGTAATAAAAGACATCCAAATTGGAAAAGAAGTAAAACTATCATTATTTTCTGATGACATGATACTGTATATAGAAAAGCCTAAAGTCTCAGTCAGAAAACTACTAGATCAGATAAATGAATTTGACAAGGTAGTAGGATATTATATTAATATTCAGAAATCAGTGGCATTTTTATACACCAACAATAAACTGTCTGATAGAGAAATTAAAGAAACAATCCCCATTTACTATTGCAACAACAAAAAGTGAAGTACCTATGAATAAATTAAACAAAGGAGGTAAAGACTTGTACTCTGAAAATTATAAGACATCGAAAAGTAAAATCAAGGAAGATACAAAGAAGTGAAAGCATATACTGTGTTCATGTTTAGGAAGAATCACTAAATCACTAAAATGTTTATATTACCCAAAGCAATCTATAGATTCAATGTAATTCCTATAAAATGCCAATGGCAGACTTCAAAGATATAAAACAAAAATTCCAAAAATTCATATGGAACCAAAAAAGAACAGGAATAGCATCAGCAATCTTGAAAATGAAGAATTAAGTGGGAGGCATCACATTTTCTGAGATCAAGTTATACTACAAAGCCACAGTAATCAAAATAGCTTGGTACTGGCATAAGAACAGGCATACAGATCAATGGAACAGAACAGAGAATCCAGAAATAAACCCATGCTTTTACTGTCAATTGATATTTGACAAAGGAAGTAAGAGCATACAGTTGAGTAAAGAGAGTCTCTTTAGGCCATGGCCAGTTGGCTCAGTGGTAGAGCGTCAGCCTGGCATGCGGGAGTCCCGGGTTCAATTCCCGGCCAGGGCACACAGGAGAAGCGCCCATCTGCTTCTCCACCCCTCTCCCTCTCCTTCCTCTCTGTTTCTCTCTTCCCCTCCTGCAGCCAAGGCTCCACTGGAGCAAAGTTTGCCCGGGTGCTGAGGATGGCTCTGTGGCCTCTGCCTCAGGTACTAGAATGGCTCTGATTGTGGCAGAGTGATGCCCCAAAATGGGGCATCGCTCTGGTGGGCATGCCGGGTGGATCCTGGTCGGGCACAAGCAGGAGTCTGTCTGACTGCCTCCCCGTTTCCAGCTTCGGAAACACACACACACACACACACACACACACACACACACACACACACACACACACAAAGAGAGTCTCTTTAATAAATGGTGTTGGGAAAATTGGACAGGTACCTGAAAAAAAATAAAACTAGACCATCAACTTATACCATTCACAAAAATAAACTCAAAATGAATAAAGGATTTAAATGTAAGTTGTAAAATCATTAACATCTTGGAAGAAAACATAGGCACTAAACTCTTTGATATCTCTTGTAGCAATATGCTTTTCAGTTTATCTTTATGGGCAAGTGAAATAAAGGACAAAATAAACAAACTAAAAAGCTTTTGCACAGCAAAAGACACCATTAACAAAATAAAAAGACAACTCGCACAATGGGAGAACATATTCACCAATATGTCTGATAAGGGGTTAATAACTGAAACTTAAAAAGAACTTGGAAAACCTAACAGCAAGAAGGTAAACAATTCAATTTAAAATGGTAAAAGGAACTAAATAGATACTTCTTCAAAGAGGACATACAGATGCCAATAGTCATATGAAAAAATGTTCAATGTCACTAATCATCAGAGAAATGCAAATTAAAACCACAATGAGATACCACCTCACACCTGTCAGAATGGTGCTTATTAACAAATCAACACACAATAAGTGCTGGCAAGGATTTGGAGAAAAGGGATCCATTCTGCACAGCTGATGAAAATGCAGACTAGTGCAGCCACTGTGGAGAACAGTATAGCATTTCCTAGAAAATTAAAAGTGTAACTACCTTTTCACCCAGCTATCCCACTTTTAGGAATATATCCTCTGAACACCAAATCACTGATTCAAAAGAAGATATGCACCCCCATGTTTATTGCAGCATTGTTTACAATAGCCAAGATCTGGAAACAGCCCAAGTGTCCATCAGTGGATCAGAAGATAAAAAAGCAGTGGTACACATACACAATGGAATACTACATAGCTGTGAAAAAGAAGGAAATCTTACCTTTTGTGATGGCATGGATGGACCTGGAGATTATTATGCTAAGTGAAATTAGCCAAGTTGAGAAAGACAAATATCATATGATCTCACTTATGTGTGGAATCTAACGAACAAAGTGAACTGAGGAATGGAATAGAGTTAGAGGTGAGGTTACAGGGAACAGAGGGACGTCTGTCAGAGGAAAGGAGGATGAGGGGATGGGATCAGAGAAGGTGAAGGGCTTAGTGAAATAATATATACATAACACAGAGATACAGATAACAGGAGAGCAAATCCCAAAGGGAACAGAAGGAGTTAGGGGCAGGGGGCAAACGGGGAATAATGAGGTCAAAGGAATGGGGGTAATGGTTATATTGAGTGGGACACTTGAATCCATGTTAACACAATAAATTAAAATTACTAAAAATTTAAAAAAGAAGCAATGTGGAAATACCTTAAATAACAGTTTTATTGGTTTTTGTTAAGTATTATTTAATATTTTTCATTAATATTTTAAAGCTTTTTCTTATAACATAATCTAGTTTTGTATACTTCTTTTATTGTTCTTAAGTGTTAAATGCATGAAATAATAAACTACCTTTCAGTATGTCATTTTTTATACTTAATATGGTCATTAGGGCAGAGAACCAGTTATTAAATTATTTAATCCCACTACTGGTCATGTTTATGATCCTGTACTCAAGAGCCCAGAACCCTGTTCTCAAACTGGTAAGCCCACACTCAATTTGGATGAGTCCATGTTCAGGCCGTCAACTTCGGGGTTTTGAACCTGGGTCTTCAGCATCCCAGGTCGACATTCTATTCACTGTGCCACTGCTTGGTCAGGCAACACTGGTTTTCTAATATTGTGTTCATATTTAGCACACCTGCAGGACTGTTGTTGCCCCTAGAACCTGTTTATTTCTGTGATTTATAATCCAATCCTTGTAGATTATAAGTATCCTTGATTCATCTTTAAATCCCAGTGCCTGGCTTAATATGTATGTGTGGAGTGAAAGATTACAAAATAATATGACTTATAAAAGGTTCTCTTTATTCCAGGTGTTGTTACAAGCTCTTTCCATACTTCTAACCTTCACTGTAATCCTATGATTACACTATTCATATCCCCATTATACAGATGATAAAACAGAGGCACAGAGAAGTGATTTTTCCAAGGTCACATGACTATCATTAATTGCTGAGCCAGGAATCAAATTCTGACTCAGAATCTCTAAAACTATTTCACTGTACAAGGACTGGAACTTCAAGCCTCTGTCAGTGAAGAATGCACTAACTACCAAGCAAAGGATTGATGATTGCAGTCACTGACAGGTGTTGCTCTTTGGAGTGGCATCAGACCCAGCTAGATCCTTTGGAAAAGCTCAATTAGTTGGCTGCCAACTAAGGAGGATCATTATCCAATGGTGGGTGACTCCTGAAGTATTTCTTTCCACACATGTATCATGCCCTAGTCCAAGTGGTTACCCTCTTTTTTCTGGGTTATAGCTGATTCTTCTCACGCGCATGCTCCTCCACACAATACACAGTAGTCAGAGCCAGCTAAGCAAAAAAAACACACCACAGACCATTCTGTGTTACCTCCCTCCTTTGAAGCCTTCATTGTATTTTACAGACCATTAAGAAAACGTTAAATGATATATACATAACATAGCATTATAGAGAACAGGACAGCAAATTCTGGAGGGAAGTGGAGAAGTCATTGGAGGGATGAAGCAAAAGGGGGGGCGAGGGGAACACAGGAGTAGGGAGAGATATATTCGGTGGGACACCTGAATCTATGTAAACACAATAAGTTAAAATCATAAATAAATAAAAAAGAAAAAAGTTAAATTCCTTGTCTGAGTGTGGGAAGTCCTTTGTGAGTGGCCCTGTTTACTTTTCCAGGCTGCTCTCAAGCTTCCTTCCCTATCCAGCCACTTACTGTCTACTTCCATTTCCTGAAGGAATCACACTTTCTCCAGCTCAGGACATTTGCTCAGGTTGAGTCTTCTGCCAGGCACACTACCGCCCGACGCTCTACCCACCCAACTGTGTCATTTTGACCATTGACATTCTTCTACTCATCTGTCTTTTTGGTCTCAGCTTAGCCCTAAAGGACTTTCTGGATACATTCCAATCTCAGATCATATTAAGATTCCCCTAATTTGTACAGCATAGGTTTGTCTTACATGCACCATCCCAACAGGAACACTCCATGATTTCAGCAGGAGCTTCAGGGCTTCTTATGACCTGGCCTTGGATATTCCAAATGTGCCTTCTTTAAAATTCTATGGGTCCGGCAAACACTAAGGATATCCCAGGTTGAAGGGGAGAGGAACTAAATTCAACCTGGAGAACAGCATGTGCGCACAGAGAGGAAAGGAATTGATGCAGGCTGCCTTGGCAACTATCTACCTCAACATGCTCTCCTTTTTCCTAATTTATTCACACCTGATCCTGATAGTCTTTAACACTGACCATGACAGGTAAGAAGGTAGGCCTCATTTCTCGTTCTGGGTCTCAGTGGAGAAAACTCAGGCCTCCTTTAGACAAACCAGGGATACAGTGATATTTGATTTGAGAAGATCTATTGTTTGTCTTTTTCTATTATTTTCTTTGCTTGAGGGAAAGAAGTTTCATTCTCATTCTATTTCAAGAGGCAAGTAGGAAAATTCTGCTGAACAAACAGGAACACTTCAAAGAATGCCTCTTAAATGGCTGTCCACAGAAAACCCCTTTCCCTGTAAGCCCGTACAGGAAGTTCAGCTGTGCCTAACCTGTTGTGATGGAAATTTTTCCTCAGTTTCCTTTCTTTCTGGATCCATATGGGGGCCAGGGAAGCATATGTCTTGCTGTACTCCCACAATCAACCCTGAGTTGCTTCAGATATCTGTCCTCAGGCTCTGCGCGCAGCAGTGTGAACTCTGGGTTCACTGAGAATGTGCCTCCTGATCCAAAGTGGTTGAGAATGCATGGCAGGTGATGAGTTGAAAAATTCAATGAAAGCAGTAAATGACAAGTTGATACATACACCTTGTAGGGCCAGTAGTTGTGGCCATCACAGCCAGGCATGCAGGTTCCCATTAGACTTGGACAGACAGTAAAGAAACAACGGAGCCAAAAAATGGTGGGCCATTCTGTTATTCTAGCCTCGCACCCGGCGGGTGAGTAAAGACAAACACATAGGGTTTCAAAACCCACTCACACATTCTCTGTTTCCACAACCAGGAGAATCTTCTCCAGTTCCTCCTGGAATCAAAGGCCCCACCAGTCTCAGGGAGCTCACAAAGCCCCTTGCCCCTCTGGTTCCCCATCTGCCAACATCGTTTCTTACTCTGCAAAATAGGCTTTTCTCGCAGCACTCTGCCATCTTGGCTTCCTACTCTGCAAAAATAGCTTCCTCTTTCCTCCTTTAAAACTTTTTGGTGCACAACCCCTCCTCCAGAAAACATTAGCATAACAATGGCCCTTCCCAAGCAGCAAGGTAATTAGCAGTTTCACCTGGGCAGCGCCATTTTTAACAAAATGAGCAAATATAAAAACCACATTTTATAGCCTGACCTGTGGTGGCACAGTGGATAAAGGGTCGACTTGGAAAGCTGAGATCACTGGTTCAACCCTGGGCTTGCCTGGTCAAGGCACACATGGGAGTTGATGCTTCCTGTTCCTCCCCCTTCTCTCTCTCTCTCTCCCCCACCCACCCAATCTCTCTAAAATAAATACATAAAAATAAAAAAAAACACATTTTACAAACTTATTTGCCCAACACAGCTCAAATACATTTCAGTGAAACTTAAAATGACTAAATTCACAATTATTTGCTAAGTTTTAAATGTAAGGCCAAGGACTTTTCTAGAATTAAGAGTCCAGATTTTAAGTTCCAGTTAGTCATTTTTATATGACCCATATTTATTATGCATCATCTTTGATGCCCAGTATGTTTTATTTAAAGTAAAATGAGAATTTCAGGCAAAGCACAGATTACTTCCACATTTTAAAATAATTTTTCTCACATGCCAAAACATAATGCTTCCCTCTTATTTAGCCTTTCCAACTATTAAATTATGCATTTTATATTAAATTATATATTTCAATAACATATAAAGCAAGCATCAACAGGTTCAGACACAATCTTGTTAAGTATACAATTCAATTGGTGAGAACAGAAGTACTCAGGTGAACTAAAACATGGCCTGCTTGTCAGAAGTCTCATCAGTGGGCTGTGCTCCTTGGGTTCTGTGGAAGGAAGGGAGCATGTCTGTTCCCCTGGTGTGTGGGTAAGAGGGCATTCATAGAGCTCCTGCTCTGCTCCTCTGTTTGTCACTCCAGTGGTCACTTCACCTCACTGAGAATCATATTGTCCACAGTCCAGAGGAGAATCAGCGTGATCCTTTTGTGAAGTCCTGTGGAACCCAAGCTCAGCCTAAACAGAAGTGATCATTTTTTCAAAGCATATTCATTTATGTTAGGCACTGTTCTTTGTTTCCATATAAAACCCATACAAGGTAGTCATAAGTTGGAAATCGAATTAAGGCCCTGGCTGGTTGGCTCAGAGGTAGAGCATTGGCCTGATGTGTGGATGTCCCAAATTTGAGTCCCAGTCAAGGCACACAGGAGAAGCGCCCATCTACTTCTCCACCTCTCTCCCTCTCCTCCTTCTCTCTTGCAGCCATGGCTCAATTGGAGTGGATTGGCCCCGTGCACTGAGTATGGCTCCACAGCCTCCACCTCAGGTAGGAGTAAGAGAGGCTTTTAAAAATGTTTATTTTCTTGTAAGGAAATGACAGAATCAAATAGCTCAGGGTTTGGGTGGCATCACTAGGAATTCATTCAACACTTGTGACTTCTATTTTCAAGGTTATTGCATGATCCAAGGTGACTACTGGTATCTTTACATCCGTTTTCTAGCAGTACATGGTAGAAGGGATGAAAGTTCTCTGGAAAACTCCTCCGAGATCAGCAGCTTATATTGCAAAGGCCACATTTCTGTGAAAGAGGTTAGTATACATTTTTAGCTCTGCAATTTGATGCTCCATATAAAATCTGGACTCTTCTACAAAAGAGGAAAAGAGTGGACATTGGGCATCAACAACCAGACTAGGACTCAGATAGTCCTTATTACTGTCTTTGTTTTAGAGAGCAAGGGACAGAAATTTGTCAAAGTAGGATCTTGATCAACAGAGTAATGACAGGTCTGAAACTTAGACCAAGTGTGGTGTTGTACTTAACCTTTACCTTCAACCCAGTACGGTTGATAATATCTGCCCTAATTTTTAGGAAACTCAAGTTTAAAGAGGTTAAGCCCACAAACAATTACATGTCAAGTAAGAGCAGAGACTGAAATGCAGTCTTGGTTTATTAGTTCCCAAAGTGGGAGCTCCAACCCATCACATTATACTGACTCCACTGTGTGCTTTGGAAAGAGTGGACACAAAGTCCACATACAGCTTCACCATTCTGTGTGTGCAGCTCCCAGGGAATGTTTCTCAGTGCAGGAAAGTAGTGTGCATCCACAATATGCAACATGGTTCCTTACCCTGAAATATGTTCTCAAGCTTTCCCATCACTAAGTATCCAAATTTCCTGATAAAAAAAATCACCTAAAATATTTGTCAAAATAATAATTTCCCAGTTTTGTTTTTCCTCCTAGAGATTATAGTCAGGAGATCTGGTGCTGAGCCAAGAAATCTGTATTCAAAAAATGTCCCAGCTTATTCTTAAGATCAGGCTAATGTAAGAAATATTTTTACATGGTTTAATCAAATTGTTTCTATCTCAGCACTGAGTTCACAGGGAGCTTGAAGGTATTTTGTTTTGTTTTGTTTTTGTTTTTGGCTTTCCTTCCACAAAAAGAAAAAACAACAACAAAATTTGGCTTATTTCTGATCTACTGTTTTCCCTGCAAAATAAATGTGAAAATATCACAAGCAAGCTATCATTCAACTTCCAAAGTCACTTATCTTGAAATTTCTGGATTAAAAAGTCCTGCGTGAATGAAATAAAAAATGAAAGCCTGCAGCGTAAGAGCACAGAACTTGAGCAAATGTTCTCTTCTGGTGCATTTATTGGCTTTGTCTTTCATTCAGGGAGACATCAGATGTACTCAGATTTAAAAAAAAAAAAAAAAAGGGAAATGCTGACTTTTAGAAAAGCAATTCACTCAAATTCTCTCTGTAGTCTGGCTTCCCTGGGCTCACTGCCTTAAGTTTTATGAAAAAGTCTCAGTGACAAAGGTGTCTGTTCTATTTTGGAAAAAGCTTGATGCAAAAGAAGGATGCTGGTTGAAACAGAATGGGGCTGGAAAGAGGCAGCACATCTTAACTTAGCAAGGCTCAGTCACTGGAGAAAAGGGAGTTTTTAGAACACCCATTTTTAGGGAGCAATGCGTTATTACTGGAGACCAACACGGAACACTCTCTCTACAGAGAAGTACAATATATAGAATAGAAAGCATGACATCTTCTGATTTTTATCTTTTGTGTATGTTTCTTTTTATCTACCATTCATAAATTATTAATACTAGAGTATATAATCTAAAATATATAGACTAAAAAATATACATAAACTAAGGGTATGTTCTTAATTTCTTTTTATTTAAAAAATTAAATTTAACATGGTGACATTGCTCAACAAGAGTACATAGATTTTGCGCAAACATCTCTACTTCATTTAGACAGTCGATTATGTTGTGTACCCATTACCTAAAATCAAATCATCCTCTGTCACCTTATATTTGTCCCTCTTTATTCCCTTCTCCCAACCCTCGTTCCTATACCCTATACCTCTCCCCCTGGTAACCACTGCACTCTTAACTATGTCCACAAGTCTCAATTTTGTGTCCCACCTATTGTGGGGAATCACACAACTTTTACCTTTTTCTGATTTACTTATTTCACTCAGTATCATATTATCAAGGTCCATCTCTGTTGTCATAAATGATACTATGTGATCATTTCTTATCGCTGAGTAGTATTCCATAGTATATATGTACCACCTCAGCTTTATCCAGTCCTCTATTGAAGGGTATTTTGGTTGTTTCCATGTCTTGGCCACTGTGAACAATGCTGTGATGGACATGCGGGTGTCTTTGTCTTTACATACCAATGTTTTCGAGTTTTAGGGGTATGTAACCAGTAGAGGGATTGCTGGGTCATATTGTAGTTCTAGTCTTAGTTTTTAGAGAAACTTCCATATTGTCTTTCATAGTGGCTGTACCAGTTTACATTCTTACCAGCAGTGAATAAGTGTTCCTTTTTCTTCACAGCCTCTCCAACACTTGTTATTACCTGTCTTGTTGATATAATAAATTATATAGAAGAAAACATAGGTACTAAACTCATGGACCTTGGCCGAAGAGAACAATTTATGAATGTGACCCCAAAGGCAAGGGAATAAAGGCAAAAATAAATGAATGGGACTAGATCAAACTAAGAAGCTTCTGTACAGCAAAAGAAACTGACAACAAAACAAATAGGCAGCCAACTAGATGGGAGATGATATTTGCAAACAACAGCTCAGATAAGGGGTTAATATCCAAAATATATAAAGAACTCACAAAACTTAGCAACAAACTGGCAAATAATCCAATAAAAAAATGGGGAGAGGACATGACATGAACAGACACTTCTCCCAAGAAGAAATACAAACAGCTAACAGATATATGAAAAAATGCTTATCTTCACTAGCTATTAGAGAAATGCGAATCAAATCTGCAGTGAGATACCACCTCATACCCATTAGATGAGCTATTATTTTTTTACTACTGCATATGTTAACAACACAGTTAAATATGAAACAATGTTTTATCTTTGATGAGTTTCTGAATCACTTGGAATGCTGTTAAGAGTGCTGGTTTCTGGAACTCATATCCAGAGACACTGATTTGGTAGGTCTAGACTGAGGCCCATGAAATTCCACTTTTGCTCCACTGCTGATCCATAAACAACACTTTGAATAGCACTATTCTGGAGCTATGCTTATCATAATTTTTTTTTTTTTTGTATTTTTCTGAAGCTGGAAACGGGGAGAGACAGTCAGACAGACTCCCGCATGCGCCTGACCGGGATCCAACCGGCACGCCCACCAGGGGCGATGCTCTGCCCACCAGGGGGCAATGCTCTGCCCCTCTGGGGTGTCGCTCTGTTGTGACCAGAGCCACTCTAGCGCCTGGGGCAGAGGCCAAGGAGCCATCCCCAGTGCCCAGGCCATCTTTGCTCCAATGGAGCCTCGGCTGCGGAAGGGGAAGAGAGAGAGAGGAAGGAGAGGGGGAGGGTTGGAGAAGCAGATGGGCGCTTCTCCTGTGAGCCCTGGCCGGGAATCGAACCCGGAACTTCTGCACGCCAGGCCAATGCTCTACCACTGAGCCAATGGGCCAGGGCCTACTTATCATAAATTTTGTTCTCAGGATCCTTTTATAGTCTTCAGATTGGTTCAGGATCCCAAAAACCTTGTTGATCTACAGAGATCTATTGATACTTATTAAATTAGAAATTAAAACTAAGAAATTTAAATTACATTTTTTGTTAATTTATTTAAACATAATAATAAAGTTCATATGTTAACATAAATAGCATATTTTAATAAAAAATAACAATATTTTCCAAAACAAGATAATTAGCAAGAGTAGCTTAATTTACAGTTTGTAAATCTCTTTAATGTCCGCTCCCACCAGCAGCTGTCAACCTGTTCTCTTGTCATAGGGACTTTTAAAGTAATTGAGGATATTTGTTGATATGGAAAACTCAGAAGGTAGTTCTTTCTTAAAGTTTAAATGCAATGTAGCTCTGAAACCATATCAGTGAACATGAAAATTTGTTGGTTATTTTCTTTCTTTGAATGATCTTATCTCCATGAAAGATTCTATAATATCATGAATTATTCATTGGAAAATATTGGTTCACTAACTTAAGCAGAGTTTCCAAATGTTGACATATGTCATTATACTATATTTTAAAAATCACAATTATTATTATAACTAGTAATCACACCATAAAATCTTTTAAGTATTGAGTATCTGTCAAGCTTAAGTTTTCCAAAATTTTAACTTCACAATTGAAACTTGAGCTTTATCGTTGGCAGCGTATTATTATCAGTTGTTTTCTAGGCTTGCTTTTTTTTTTTTTTTTAAAGAAAATGTCTTCCCAGTACCAAATCTGAATAACCATGGTGTATCAATTTTTTGTTTAAGTAAAAATGCTATTTTAGGATGCCATTTGATCAATTACTTTAGCTCTTTATATGATGGACTTTATATAAACTTACTATTTTATCACATTTAAAAGATGTGAGTTCAAAGACTTAGATTAAATAAATAAATAATTTTTTACTGCTTTATTAATGACATTCTTTTTTTTTATTTTTATTTTTTTTATTTATTTTTTATTTTTTTAATAAATTTTTATTAATGGTAATGGGATGACATTAATAAATCAGGGTACATATATTCAAAGAAAACATGTCTAGGTTATTTTGTCATCAAATTATGTTGCAAACCCCTCGCCCAAAGTCAGATTGTCCTCCGTCTCCCTCCATCTAGTTCTCTGTGGCCCTCCCCCTCCCCCTAACTCTCTCCCTCCCTCCATCCCATGTCCTCCCTCCCCCCCCACCCTTGGTAACCACCACACTCTTGTCCATGTCTCTTAGTCTCATTTTTATGTTCCACCAATGTATGGAATCATGTATTTCTTGTTTTTTTCTGATTTGCTTATTTCACTCCTTATAATGTTATCAAGATCCCACCATTTTGCTGTAAATGATCTGATGTCATCATTTCTTATGGCTGAGTAGTATTCCATAGTGTATATGTGCCACATCTTCTTTATCCAGTCTTCTATTGAAGGGCTTTTTGGTTGTTTCCATGTCTTGGCCACTGTGAACAGTGCTGCAATGAACATGGGGCTACATGTGTCTTCACGTATCAATGTTTCTGAGGTTTTGGGGTATATACCCAGTAGAGGGATTGCTGGGTCATAAGGTAGTTCTATTTGCAGTTTTTTGAGGAACCACCATACTTTCCTCCATAATGGTTGTACTACTTTACAGTCCCACCAACAGTGAATGAGGGTTCCTTTTTCTCCACAGCCTCTCCAACATTTGCTATTACCCGTCTTGTTGATAATAGCTAATCTAACAGGAGTGAGGTGGTATCTCATTGTAGTTTTGATTTGCATTTCTCTAATAACTAATGAAGCTGAGCATCTTTTCATATATCTGTTGGCCATTTGTATCTCTTCCTGGGAGAAGTGTCTGTTCATGTCCTCTTCCCATTTTTTTATTGGATTGTTTGTTTGTTTGTTGTTGAGTTTTATGAGTTCTTTGTAAATTTTGGATATTAGGCCCTTATCTGAGCTGTCGTTTGAAAATATCAGTTCCCATATAGTTGGCTGTCTGTTTATTTTGATATCAGTTTCTCTTGCTGAGCAAAAACTTTTAATTCTGATGTAGTCCCATTCATTTATCTTTGCCTTCACTTCTCTTGCCATTGGAGTCAAGTTCATAAAATGTTCTTTAAAACCCAGGTCCATGATTTTAGTACCTATGTCTTCTTCTATGTACTTTATTGTTTCAGGTCTTATATTTAGGTCTTTGATCCATTTTGAATTAATTTTAGTACACGGGGACAGGCTGTAGTCGAGTTTCATTCTTTTGCATGTGGCTTTCCAGTTTTCCCAACACCATTTGTTGAAGAGGCTTTCTTTTCTCCATTGTGTGTTGTTGGCCCCTTTATCAAAGATTATTTGACCATATATATGTGGTTTTATTTCTGGGCTTTCTATTCTGTTCCATTGGTCTGAGTGTCTATTGTTTTGCCAATACCATGCTGTTTTGATTATCGTGGCCCTATAATATAGTTTAAAGTCAGGTATTGTAACGCCCCCAGCTTCATTCTTTTTCCTTAGGATTGTTTTGGCTATTCGGGGTTTTTTATAGTTCCATATAAATCTGATGATTTTTTGTTCCATTTCTTTAAAAAATCTCATAGGGATTTTGATGGGAATTGCATTAAATTTGTATATTGCTTTGGGTAATATGGCCATTTTGATTATATTTATTCTTCCTATCCAGGAACAAGGAATATTTCTCCATCTCATTGTATCTTTTTCGATTTCCCTTAACAATGCTTTGTAATTTTCATTATATAGGTCCTTTACGTTCTTTGTTATGTTTATTCCTAGGTATTTTATTTTTTTTGTTGCAATCATGAAGGGGATTATTTTTTTGAGTTCGTTTTCTAATATTTCATTGTTGGCATATAGAAAGGCTATGGACTTTTGTATGTTAATTTTGTATCCTGCGACCTTACTGTATTGGTTTATTGTTTCTAATAATCTTTTTGTGGAGTCCTTCGGGTTTTCGATGTATAGGATCATATCATCAGCAAAAAGTGATAGCTTTACTTCTTCTTTTCCGATATGGATGCCTTTTATTTCTTTGTCTTGTCTGATTGCTCTGGCCAGAACTTCTAGCACCACGTTGAATAAGAGTGGAGAGAGTGGACAACCCTGTCTTGTTCCTGATTTAAGGTAGAAAGTCCTCAGTTTTATGCCGTTTAATAGGATGTTGGCTGATGGTTTATCATATATGGCCTTTATCATGTTGAGATATTTTCCTTCTATACCCATTTTGTTGAGAGTCTTAAACATAAAATTGTGTTGTATTTTATCAAAAGCCTTTTCTGCATCTATTGATAAGATCATGTGGTTTTTGTTCTTTGTTTTGTTGATATGGTGTATTACGTTAACCGTTTTGCGTATGTTGAACCATCCTTGAGATTCTGGGATGAATCCCACTTGATCATGATGTATTATTTTTTTAATATGTTGTTGTATTCGGTTTGCCAGTATTTTGTTTAGTATTTTAGCATCTGTATTCATTAGAGATATTGGTCTGTAGTTTTCTTTCTTTGTGCCATCCTTGCCAGGTTTTGGTATGAGGGTTATGTTGGCCTCATAAAATGTGTTTGGAAGTATTGCTTCTTCTTCAATTTTTTGGAAGACTTTGAGTAGAATAGGAACCAAGTCTTCTTTGAATGTTTGATAGAATTCACTAGTATAACCGTCTGGGCCTGGACTTTTATTTTTGGGGAGATTTTTAATAGTTTTTTCTATTTCCTCCCTGCTGATTGGTCTGTTTAGGCTTTCTGCTTCTTCATGACTCAGTCTAGGAAGGTTGTATTGTTCTAGGAATTTATCCATTTCTTCTAGATTGTTGTATTTGGTGGCATATAATTTTTCATAGTATTCTACAATAATTCTTTGTATTTCTATGATGTCTGTGGTGATCTCTCCTCTTTCATTTTGGATTTTATTTATTTGAGTCCTGTGTCTTTTTTCCTTGGTGAGTCTTGCCAAGGGTTTGTCAATTTTGTTGATCTTTTCAAAGAACCAGCTCCTTGTTTTATTGATTTTTTCTATAGTTTTTCTGTTCTCTATTTCATTTATTTCTGCTCTGATTTTTATTATCTCCTTTCTTCGGCTGGTTTTGGGTTGTCTTTGTTCTTCTTTTTCTAGTTCCTTAAGGTGTGAAGTTAAGTGGTTTACTTGGGCTCTCTCTTGTTTGTTCATATAGGCCTGAAGTGATATGAACTTTCCTCTTATTACTGCTTTTGCTGCATCCCAGAGATTCTGATATGTCGTATTTTCATTTTCATTTGTCTGTATATATTTTTGATTTCTGCACTTATTTCTTCTTTGACCCATTCATTTTTTAGAAGTATGTTGTTTAGTTTCCACATTTTTGTGGGTTTTCCCCCCTCTTTTTTGCAGTTGAATTCCAGTTTCAAGGCTTTATGATCAGAAAATATGCTTGGTACAATTTCAATTTTTCTAAATTTGCTGATATTGTCTTTGTGGCCCAACATATGGTCAATTCTTGAGAATGTTCCATGTACACTAGAGAAAAATGTATACTCTGTCGCTTTGGGATGAAGTGTCCTGTAGATGTCTATCATATCCAGGTGTTCTAGTATTTCGTTTAAGGCCACTATATCTTTATTGATTCTCTGTTTGGATGACCGATCTAGAGCCGTCAGCGGTGTATTGAGGTCTCCAAGTATGATTGTATTTTTGTTAGTTTTTGTTTTAAGGTCAATAAGTAGCTGTCTTATATATTTTGGTGCTCCTTGGTTTGGTGCATATATATTAAGGATTGTTATGTCTTCTTGATTCAACTTCCCCTTAATCATTATGAAATGACCATTTTTGTCTCTGAGTACTTTTTCTGTCTTGTAGTCAGCATTATTAGATATGAGTATTGCTACACCTGCTTTTTTTTGGGTGTTGTTTGCTTGGAGTATTGTTTTCCAGCCTTTCACTTTGAATTTGTTTTTATCCTTGTTGCTTAGATGTGTTTCTTGTAGGCAGCATATAGTTGGATTTTCTTTTTTAATCCATTCTGCTACTCTGTGTCTTTTTATTGGTAAGTTTAATCCATTTACATTTA
The DNA here is from genome assembly GCF_036850765.1 of Saccopteryx bilineata. Lineage (NCBI taxonomy): Eukaryota > Metazoa > Chordata > Mammalia > Chiroptera > Emballonuridae > Saccopteryx > Saccopteryx bilineata. Next base: position 69,306,414 of record NC_089499.1, read on the forward strand.
GTGTAATTATTGATATTTGTGGGTTCCCTACTGCCATTTTATAAATTGCTTTCTGTTAGTTTTGTATCTAGTTTGATTCTTCTCTTTTGTTTTTCTATCATTTGTTTTTGTTTGTTTGTGTTCCATACTTCTTTCCTCTGTTGCTACCTTTTTTAAGTCAAGTGTTTTTGTGGTGGTTTTTTTAAGGGTGGTTACCATTAAGTAATGAAAAGGGTACCTACCATATTCATTGTAGTACCCTATCTTATAAGTATTTCTGCACTTCATCATCCTTTGCTACTGTTAATCTCCATCCTCTCCCCCCTTTTTTTCCTTTGTTGTCACAGTTTAAGTTTGGTTTTATTGTGTTCTTGGTGGAGCTGTTACTTGTGGTGTTGTTTTCTTTTGTTCTTTGAATCTGGTTGGAAAACCCCCCTTAGTATTTCCTGGAGTGGGGGCTTTCTGTTGATAAATTCTCTCATCTTTTCTGTATTTGTGAATGTTTTTATATCTCCTTCATACTTGAAGGATAGCTTTGATGGGTATAGTATTCTTGGCTGAAAGTTCCTCTCTTTCAGGGCTTTAAATATTGGGGTCCACTCTCTTCTAGCTTGTAGAGTTTCTGCTGAGAAATCTGATGATAATCTAATAGGCCTTCCTTTATATGTTGTACTCTTCTTTTCCCTGGCTGCCTTGAGAATTTTTTCTTTGTCATTGGTTTGTGTCATCTTTATTATTATGTGCCTTGGAGTGGGTTTGTTGGGGTTAAGAAAACTTGGTGTTCTGTTTGCTTCTTGAATTTGAGGCTTTAGTTCCTTCCACAGGCTTGGGAAGTTCTCGTCTATTATTTGTTTGAGTATATTCTCCATTCCATTTTCTTTCTCTTCTCCCTCTGATATACCTATTATTCTTATGTTATTCTTTCTGATGGAGTCAGACAATTCCTGTAGGGCTTTCTCGTTTTTTATTATTTTTGAGTCTCTTTCTTCTTCTCTCTGTTGTGCCTCAAGTTGTTTGTCTTCTATTTCACTAATCCTATCTTCAATCTGGGCTGTTCTGTTAGCTAAGCTTGTTACCTCGTTTTTCAGCTCGTGAATTGAGTTTTTCATTTCTGTTTGATTTGTTTTTATAGTTTCAATTTCCTTGGTAATATATTCTTTGTGTTCATTGAGTTGTTTTCTGATCTCCCTATATTGCCTTTCTGTGTTTTCTTGTATATCTCTGAGTATTTTTAACATTTCTATTTTAAATTCTCTGTCATTTAGCTCCAAGGCTTCCAATATGTTAAGTCTTTTCTCCATAGATTTTTCCACATCTATTTGTGTTACCTCTCTTTCTTTTGTATCCATAATATTCGATTTCCTCTTTCTTATCGGCATCTGAGGGTAGTCTTTTTGATAGCACTAATTAGAATTAATAAAGAGTAAAAAGAAAAAAAAAAAAAAAAAAAGGGTAAAACACCCCACAAAAAAAAACAGTAATAATTTATTATTTCCCCCTTTTTTTTCTCTCTTCTCTTTCCCTCCTCTCCCCTCCTCAGGGAAATATCGTGCCTATGATGGAGGGCCTGATTTGGGGTGAAGAGTTCAAGGGGCAAAAAAAGGGAGTAGGGACCTACTAAATGCAAAAAAAAAAAAAAAAAAAAAAAGGAAGAAAATCTTAGACAAGCATAAGATGATTTGCTTGTAAATGATGGTCAACTATGAGATATAATGAGAGGGATAAGAGGGAATCAGAAAAAAGGACCAAAAAAGAATAATAAAGAAGAAAAATAAAAATAATAAGTAAAAATCTGTTGTATTAAGTGGAGCGAAGACTAAATACAATGGAGACCTTGGGTTGGGAGGACCCAAAATGCCACAAAAATAAACAAACAAGAGAAAAATAAATAAAAACAAAAGCAAAAAAGAGAAATAAAGCCAAAAAAAAAAGCCTTGAGTCCCAAATTAACTAATTTGTTCGTGATTGAGGATTATATGGGAGGAAAGTAAGATGAGAAAAGATAAAATGAATAGAAAGGAAAAAATAAGAAAAAGAGAGAAACGAAGGAAGAAATAAAATAGGAGGAGAAAAAAACAAAATAAAGCAAGACAAAAAAAAAACAAAAGAAGAGAGAGTGAGAGTTAAGTGTTTTGGAGTATAACCTTAAAGGAGGGTGAGGATGAAGAAGAAAAATAAAATGCAACACTCATGGGTAGTGTAGTTCAAGAAAGGGGAAGCATAAGATGGGAAGAGAATAGAAGGACCGAGGTGGAGGAAATAAAGGCAAAAAGATAGAAGAAACAAACAACAACAACAACAACAACAAAAAAATTAGTGGATCAAGTTGTAAAGTCTGTGGGTTTTTCTTGATTTTGAGAGGTTAACTTCTTCCTTTTTCTTTTCTCTCCCTCTTCCTAGTCGGTGACTCTGTACCCCAGGCTCTGCCCCTGTGTCACTCTTAGGTAGGGATTTGCAGTTGATGGGATTCTATGGCAATGTCATATAATTGGCTTTAGTCTTGCTGGAAGTAAAGGCTTGTTGGCGTTTGCAGGGTCCAACGATGAGAGAGTTTGCTTTCCTGGATTCTCTCTCCTAGTCCCCCCTTTCTGAATTAGCAGCCTGGTGATCCAGCTATAAGGCTGCAACTGCTTCTGCCTGGGGAGTAAGAGGCTCAAAGAGCTGGGAAATCCCCACTCTATCCCCACTCAGTGCAAGGCTTTGGGAAAGGCTCTGAGAGTCAGGGCCTCCAGTGTAATCAGGCGGGGGTGGGAGTCAATTGTTGTCAAGGTGACTGTTCAGCGCCTATCATTTAGTTGGACCTCTCAACCCAGGCTTTCCACACTTTGTAGCCTGTTTTTGCAGGGAAGAAGAGGCACTAGTCTCTGCTTACGACTAGTGTAGTATAGACCTTATTATCTGCCAAGTCCTTCTTGTTAGCGTTTATTCCTGAATATGGAGGCTCTATCAATCAGAAGTTGCCCCCGCCCCTTTAGCGAGAGGCACTAAAAAATATCACGCCTCTTGTCTTGGATCGCTGAACTGAGAGAGATCTTATCAATTAGAACCGAGGGTGCGCAGATTTTATGGGTTAAGCTAATTTCAGTGATTGGGTCGCAGCTGTGTTTCTGAAGGTGTTTTAGGCTGCCTGCGCGCGCCCCTCCCCCAACGCTTGATTGTTAGCTTGAATGGCTGGGTGAGGTGCCCCGCCCACGGAGAGAATCTCCCAAGCCTCTCCCGCTCGCCCCGCCGCTGGCGGCTGGACCGCACCAGGCGCAGGATAATGGAGCCCCCTGGGTGTGCGGGACAGCAGGGCGCCCTGGGTCGTGGAATGCCCAAGGCACGCGTGCGAATGTGGCGCTCCGGCACCGGTGGCCGGTGACCCCCACTCGCAGTGTGCGGGCCGCTGGGAACGTCAGCGGTGCTCAACCCGACCGGGCGCGCGCGCGCGCGCGGCGGCCGCTCGCGGTGGCGGTTCGCGGGCGTTCGCGGGGATTCACAGCAGCTCGCCGGGGCTCGTGGCAGCTCGCGGTCGGCCGCTGGCGGCGGCTTGCGGTTCCCAAGTATATGGGCTGACTCACCACAGGCGCACTCCCTGGCGGCTTGAATGAGCGTCGCTGCGGTAGCTTCCTTCACACCCTCGTCTCTCAGATTCAAGTGATAACAGTCCTTTTGCTTTCAGTTTGTGTGGAACTCCGGAATGCTCCGAGGATAAATTTTTCTGTTTCTAGTTGATAAATTTGTTGTGATTTAGGGGAGAGCTGTCGGACGCACTTCTCACGGCGCCATTTCCGTGACGTCCTATTAATGACATTCTTAAATAAAACTGGCATTGTTTAATTTTACTGTGAGAATGTGGTAGTGAAAAAAACAATGGTTTACTGATATATTTTGGGAAAACTGCCAAAATTCATGCTAAGACAACAGCAATTTTACCTAACATTGCTTTTGCACCATTAGTGCAAATGTCAACACAATGGGAAAAATATTTTATTGTTATTGTAAAAATAATTTTGAACATGCAGCCACCCTGAAAGGGTCTTCAGGGACTCTCAGGGTCACCCTTGGAGAACCATTGATTTAAAGAATAATATAGAGTTAAATTTATAACTTGAACTTGGCCTGTAGACATTTCCTTTGGCTATCATATTACTTAAAAAGAAACTAAATTAGCTATAAACGTTCAATAATCAGGAGGTTTCATATTAAAATCTGGGTTCCAAATTTTCTTCATTGATCACACACCTGATAGCATTAGATCCTCATTCCTTCGTAACAATAAGTGTTGACTTACCCTTTACATGAGACAGACTCTTCCCAGTTGCCATAGTTTCCATTAAATTTATTTCATTCATCACATTTCCCTCCCCAGATGCAAAGCAATCTGAGTCTGTAAATCCTGGTATTATGATTAAAATGGTGAAAAGCAAAAGCTTTGAAGTTGGATATGCATGATTTAAAATCCCAACTTTTCTACTTACTAGCTATGTGACTTGTGAAGTTAGCTCAGTCTTTTTTACTCTGTTTTCTTATATCTAAGTGAGTAAAATAATATGAAAATTGCGAGGATTAAATGAGATTAAGAAAGTAAAGCATTTTTCTCACAATCTGTCAAATCCATAAATGCATAATATATATTAGTTCTATTGCTAATGCCACTTTTTTGATAGAGAGAAAAAAACAATTTGACACTGATAAAAGTAACAACATATGTAGAAATAAACACACACTTTCACCTTTACAAATATGCCACAGTGTGTGGATCATTTATTACAAAGCATAATTAACTGGCTGTGAAAAATAAAAAAAACATGGACATGGTTACATTTTCTTTTGTCAAATCTAGAGGTTTTAAACAATAAAATAAATTCATAGTGTATTTAAAAAAAGCTTGCTGGTTTCTGACTGTAACTGGAATCACCTGGATTTTGCTGTAGAGTACTATCACATTTCCAAAAACTTCTTCTGACATAATATTTTGGATTTATGTCACATTTATGGGCAATTGACATTTTCTCTTATTTGCAATTAAGTTATGAAGTGTTCAAACACTCTCTGGGTTGCCATAACACTCCCGTCTTTTCATAAATTTAAAAATGACCTTGTTTGGGTTAACTGGAGCCCAAAGTGCTGTGATTTCTGGTATTTTGTTTTATTTTTCCTTGGTTTATTGTAAAACTTACTGATTTCCATCTCAATAACATCTCAATAAACTCCATATTTTATGTTAAATGATTTCAAAAATGACCATACCAACAATACATAGGGCAATGCCAAACTGCCTCTGAAAAGCTTTGTAAGGCATGGTTATGCTGCCAAAATGGCAGACAGATGAGACATAGGTAATTCAGTCATCCGAATACCCAGGTGTCAAGACATCTCGGTAAGGATGCAATACTTACCTTTTATAAGGATTATTGCTATGTTGACAACATAAAAAAAGGGTCATTGTTAAGTGCTTTGCTAATACATCACTATTGGGTTAAGTACAATGCTTTCTTTCTTACAACTATGGTACAAATACCCTATAAAAAGGTGAGTTATTATTCTCATTTGGTAATAAGAAACTGAGATTTAGAAAGATTGAAAAAAGTTTCTGCAAAACACTGAGCTAGTAAACAGCAAGCCTGAGATTTGAGCCATGTTTATTTGATTTCAAAGTCCAGGATTTGATGTCACATAAGGCCTGTAAGTGGAAATACTCCCAGGGGCATGGCTGATGGCTTGAACTTGTGAACAGTGTCCCATTTCAATGCACAGGGAGTGGGCAGACTTCTGAGAAACTAGAGATTCCATGCCTTGGCTGGCCGCTTTCAAATTCTAAATTCTAAAAAGTTCAAATACTATAGAGATGTTTACCTGAAACTTATGTGTTTTTATGAACCAATGTCACCTCAATAAATTTAATTGCAGAATAAAAATGAATGAATAAATAAATAAATAAATAAATAGTATGGTGTGGGCAAAACAAAGCATAGTCCCTTGTTCTTCCCAGTTTTGCTGCTCTGATACAGATAAAAACAAAGCAAAAATAGTTCCATGAATATGTTTTTTTTCATTTAGCAACTAGTATTTTAGATAGCTGAAATCTGTTTTAATAAGAATTTAGCAAGGAAAGAAAGGTTTTCATGGTACTGAGTTTGAATAAAATATAGGTTAAACTTTTTTTTTTTTTTTTTTTTTTTTGCATTTTTCTGAAGCTGGAAACAGGGAGAGACAGTCAGACAGACTCCCGCATGCGCCCGACCGGGATCCACCCGGCACGCCCACCATGGGGCGACGCTCTGCCCACCAGGGGGCGATGCTCTGCCCATCCTGGGCGTCGCCATGTTGCGACCAGAGCCACTCTAGCGCCTGGGGCAGAGGCCAAGGAGCCATCCCCAGCGCCCGGGCCATCTTTGCTCCAATGGAGCCTTGGCTGCGGGAGGGGAAGAGAGAGACAGAGAGGAAGGTGCGGCGGAGGGGTGGAGAAGCAAATGGGCGCTTCTCCTGTGTGCCCTGGCCGGGAATCGAACCCGGGTCCTCCGCACGCTAGGCCGACACTCTACCGCTGAGCCAACCGGCCAGGGCAGGTTAAACTTTTAAAAGCAGTGCCTGAGGTGGAGTCAGTGATTCTGAGTCTCTTCTTAAATTCTTACACGACCTTTATACTGTATCAAAACGCACATTTCAGTACTTAAAGTTTCCTAGAGATTATAGTTTAAGGTGCTAATCAGTGATGAACTTCCCTCAGGCAAGCAGCCAATGTAAAAACCTGAATCATCTAATAAATTAACAACTGGACATTAAAATTTAATTAACTTAATATACAGTTCTTTATGAGATAGATGCAAAAGCCCTTTACAACTAAAATTTGCCTACATTTATTGTAGTATCAAGAGATAGAGAAGAATAAAATTATCTTAGATGTTAACCGGTAAGTGTGGTGAGTACACACTGGGTTTCCCAGCTGCACCGAGTCAAGCGGCCCTGGCCAAGTAGCTCAGTTGGTTAGAGCACTGTCCCAATACACAGAGCTTGCCAGTATGATCGCTGGTCAGGGCACAGAAAACAGATTGATGTTTCTGTCTGTCTCTCTTTCTCTCCCTTTCTGTCTCTCTAAATCAATAAGTAAAAAAAAAAAAAACAACAACAAAAAACCCTCCAAACCTGAATAGTTTAGTAATTTCCATCAGGTACACCAGTTTTGTTATTTAAATCCTGACTTTGTCAGGAGGAGAAAAAAATGGATTGATTGTCTTTCCTAGTTCTCTAAGGAAGCAAGTGGGAAAGAAAAAAGAACATTCAGATTTATTGAGGCCACTGTTACATATGTAGTGTGGTTTGGGGTAAAGCAACTTAATTCAGACAAGTGCTTATTTAAAAAAAAATTAGCTGGAATTAAGTTAAACATCTGGTAAAGCCAGCTGGTGAGTGGACATTTGCCTTCTTCCCAGCTGGCTTGTGTGATAAGGTTTTGAAGTGACTATTAAGTGAGCCTTTGTAGCCTGTGGAAATCATTAAGAAGAGAGAAGACAGTTATTGGTTCTGGTTGGATTCAAAGCCCTAGAGGCTGAGGATGCAACCAATGGTCTTTTCATGGCTTCTTTGGTGTGTGGATATAGCTACCTCCATCTCCTGGAAACTTCCATAATCCCCCGACCTTTGCGAAAGCATATGTTCTAAGGGAAGGTTATCAAGGGATGGGTTAAAATTGCCCTGGTTATAATTCTTACCTCAAAATTAAACCCCAGCAAACAAATTGTTTCCCTTTTCCCTGAGAAGATTTTAAATCCAATTTGTTTGAGGTTTCTATTTAAATTGAAAACACGGTAGCATCTTTTGCAAAGTGAAATCAATCTTTTTAGAAATAGGCAGAGGAGAAGGGAAAGGGGAGAATAGGACCAAGTAAATGTAGATTGAAACTTGTTTTTTCAAAAATTTTGAAATATAAGAAACTATCTCTGCCTCTAAGATTAATGCTGGCTCTCTGGGACAGACCCGCTTTGTCTAACTGCTTTCCTGCATGCCTGACAGGCATCTCGAACTTCGTACATTTAATCCCAAACTCCTCCTTCTGCTTCTGCCCATCTGAATTCTCTCCTTGGCTTTGCTCACTCAGAAAATGAAACCAACAACCTTTTTGTACCAACCACTATCCAATTCTTCAGCCATTATCTTCACAACACATCCTAAATTAATCTCTCTTCTGACACTGTGATTCTAGAACATTCCATTTCATTTAGACTTCTGCAACAGTCTCATAACTGGCCCCTTGACAATCTATTTTCTACACAACAGTCAGATGCTGTCTCTCAAACTGCACTGTCCAACATGGTAGCCACTAAACATAAGCAGTTATCAAGCCATGGAAAGGTGGCTAGTTCCAAATGAGAAGTGTTGTAAGTATAAAACACACGCTGTATTTCAGAGACTTGGTGCCGGGAAAATGTATGTAACTTAAAATGTCTTATTAATAATTATTATATGAATTGCATGTTGAAATTATAATATTATATATGAACTTGGATTAAAAAATATACTCTTAAAGTCTATTTCAATTATTTATTTTTTTCCCACCTATTTCTTTTGCTTATTTGTTTACCAGAACATTGAAAATCTTGGGTTTGACTCACATATTTCTACTGAACAGCACTATTATTATTATTTTTATTATTATTATTTTTTCTTCTTTTCCAAGTGAGAAGAAGGGAGGGAGAGAGAGAGAGGCATATTTCCACATGCACCCCAGCTGAGATCCACCCAGCAACCCCCATGTGGGGCTAATGATCTGCCCATCTGAGCCTATGCTCACACCAGAGCTATTTTTAGCACCTGAGGCAGAGGCTTCACAGAACCTTCCTTAGTGCCTGGGCTGATGCGCTCAATGGAGCCATGGCTGTGGGAGGGATAGAGGGAGAAGGGGAGAGAGAGAGAGAGAGAGAGAGAGCGAGAGAGAGAGAAAGGGAAGGGGAAAGGGAAGGGGAAAGGGAAGGGGAAGGGGAAGGGGAAGGGGAAGGGTAGAGAAGCAGATGGGAATTGCACCCAGGACACCCACATGCCAGGCTGATGCTCTACCATGAGCCACAGGCCAGGGCTGAACAGCATTATTATAAAATATGTGAGAGAGTATTCTTTTGAAATTCTTTAATGCCTTTCATTTGCATAAAATTCAATCTTCGCACCATGACCTATAGAACTCTAAATGACCCAACCTGTTGTCTTGTTCTCTATGAACTCTAGGCTCTAGTCACACTGACCTCTTGTTTTTCAGTGTGTGAGAAATATTATCTTTTTAAAGTCTTCACTCTTGCTACTACTTCTTCTTAGAAGATATCTCTCTCAGGCATTCACCTGTTTCAGTCCCAAAAAAACATTTTCTAGAGAGGCATTTTCCAAACCATCCCAGCTACCATAGCCCTGACTCCTCCAATCCCCCCACACTGCCTGTTCTTCTTTATAACAATCAGCATTACCTCCCATTATCTTGTTGTCTTTTTCTTTACCCCCTGCTACACCCCACCTCAACTGGGACAAAAAGCAAGGGAGTGTGTGCTAGAAGTAGCTTGACATCTGGAAGTTACAACAGAGCCTATGGTAAAGCAAGTGATCAACAGACACTTGTTCAATAGATGAACAGCCAGTCTGTGAGATTGCTTTGTGCCCACGAAGCATTACAGATCAGGTGATGACAACCATGGCCCTCCACCCACTCCCACACAGACATGCTTATTTGTCTACATATTGTTCATTGTCTGCTCCCATGTTGCAAGGTGGAGTTGAATATTTATGAAAAAGACCACAAAGCTGAAAATGTTTACTATTTTGCTTTTTACAGAAAAGTGTTCTGACTCCTTATATAGTTTTTAAAAAGTTATACAAGATCTTTTATGAGCTGGACATTGTCTATCTCACTAATATTTTCTTAAGTCACTTCCTCTGTACCATTTTGTGCTCCATCCACGCCAGCCCACATGCTGAGGACTGTACACACCATCTTCTCCCAGGGGCGTACGTTTGTATATGTTTCTTTCTACATCCCACAAAGGTTTATGTTGTTTGCAGGAGACAACAAAAATGACCCTAACTAGTTTAAGTAAGAAGCTGAATTTAGTAGTTCCATTAACTAAGCAGTCTGTGGATAGGACTAACATATGGTACCACCAGGACCAGGGGTTTTAATCTATGTCAACAAGATCTGGTTCTTTCTCCCTATTGCCATGTTTTTCCTCTGTGTTGACACCAGTCTCAGGCAGATTTTCCACTTGGGTTACAGAAAGGCTTCCAAGAATTCCCAAAGCTGTGAGGTTTCAGAAGTCCCAGAGAAAGTGTTACTGAATTGGTTTCAGTTGGACCACATTCCTATACCCGAATCCATCACCCTGTCAAAAAATGTGTTGTTTCAGTTGACTCAGAACTAGGTGAAATTTCAGCCTGCTGAGTGTGGTCTGGGGACAGTTCTCCCAGAAGGAAGAGAGTGGGGAGGGCCATTTCCCTGAGCAAAGTCAGGACTTTGTAGCCAGGAGAAGCAGGGAATGGAACTGTGTAGCAAAAATCGTAACTGTCTGCTATTTGTCCTCTAAGTCTTAGTGGAAATGTGACATCTTTGGGGGGATTCTTCACTGATTCCTTTAGCACTGTCCCAGCTGTGCTCTGCATACAGTCTGGTCTCCTGTGGCCTTGGGTCTTCCTCTTCCTCTGTGGCAGCACTGCTCATAATATGTGGTGATAATTGGTCAACTGCTTCTCCTGAAGAAGCTTCCAGGACTTTGCTCTTTGTATTGACAGCATTCAAATGCAGTGCCTGGTAAAAAGGAGGAGTCCAGTGCATGCTGAACAAGTGTTTACAAATATGTACCTTATCTACTCTTTTTCTAAGTATGGAACAACTGAACAAAGGTTTTATTTTGGCATGATTATTCTGGTGGTGACTTGTAGGGTAAAGTAGGAAGACTGCAGCTAGAAGGCCGTTACTCTGTTATAGCAGGAGGTGAAGACAATGAAAGCAGGTGAATTCTTGCAGTAGGAAAAGAGAAGAAGAAACTCAATGTCTGAAATTCTCTCTCTGTATCACTGATCTAGAAACAAATTTCTAAATCATTGATCCAAAGTTTAGACCAATTAAAAAAGCTATTTGTTGATAACTTGCCTATGTGCTACACACTATGTTCTATGCTTTATATAAATTAACAAATTGAAGTATCTCAATGCCCTTTGAAGTAAGTAATACACTGCTCACAAAAATTAGGGAATATTTTATTGCTTCATATTTATTTTGAAATATCCCCTAATTTTTGTTAGCAGTATATTCTGATTTTAGAGATAAGGAGAGTTTTAGCAGCATTGAGCAAGCTGTCCAAAGTTATGCAGTGAATATGAGTAGAATCTATATCTGAATGAATTCTATCTCCAAAGATTACCCTGTTGATAAGGCCAAAGGAGGTATACAGTCACCGATTCTTCTCAAACTCCTTTAGGTCCCAAATGGGTGACTTTAGAAATAAGGGTCTATACTACTTTTAACAACTTGAGCAAGACATCACTTGTTTCTGGTAATATTTTTCAGAAAACTAATTGACTAAGACATTCACTGTCTATAGACCCCAAAGGTCTGTTGTCATAGTAAGGTCTTAAGATATTTTCCTGATGGCAAACAGTAAACTCAAATTCAGATAATGGTCATGGGTTGAAAAAAGAACTTATTAGTTCATTGTCATGGAATCTGAACACAAGTATTGGCTTTAGCAATCAAAGAGAGATATTGAAACTCAATCATGAAGATTCAAAAATATAATTAAAAGGTTGACAAACTTATAAGGGATTCTTATAATAGTTATGTCCTCATAATTTGCTATAGGAAGCAATAGCTACTGTTCATTGATTGGATTTCTGGCCCACTTCTTGCTCACAGGAAGCTCACAATCTACCAGGGAGAAAAGAGATATCTGGGATTTTGAGGATTTCAGAGGTTCAGAAAACATAAGAGCTGGAAGAAATATTCCACATAATTTAAGCTAACAGTTCTCAAACTTCAGTGTGCTTCGGAAAGACCTAGAGAATTTTGTTGAATAGGTTACTGGGCCTGAATTCCAGAGTTTGTGACTCATTTGGTCTTGAGGAGACCCTGAAAATTTACATTTCTAACAACATTTCAGATGATGCTGATGCTGATATGGGGACCACACTTTGAGAGCCATTGATTTAGACTAAGTATCTCATTTTGCAAGTGAGAAGTGAAAGACATGTCCCAAACCACATTTGCTAACACCACAGTGAAAAACAAGGCACATGATAATTTGTAGGCTCTTCTTTAAAGTGGAGATGAGTTTATGTATGTGTGTGCAAGTGTGAATGTCTATATATACATGTAAATGTGCATATACTTATTTGTTTTTGGCCTACACAGCATACTTTGCTCCATCTTGTAATCACAATGCCTCCTTTTCTCTTAGTTTCTATGATTTGAGTAGAGTTGATATCATGCCTACCTGCAAAGACAAGCATGTAAAAAAAGATTGGAAATATCTTCAAAATTTATGTAACCTCTTTGATTGAGCATGTACATTTTCCAGAATTCACTTTATAAATACAGTCTCAGGTTATGTAAAGTATGGATGTTTATTCCATCATTGTTTTATGGGGAAAAAAAGAAACCCAGCAAAGAATCAAAAGGTTCATCAAGAAGAGATGTTTAGCTAAACTGAGGTAGATGCTTGTAATGGAATCTTATATAGTCATTTAAAAAGACAAGAGACTTTTAAAAGACTTTAAAAAGTTATTTAAAATGACCATATACTGACATTGGTTCCTGAAAATCTTGTGGGCATTAAAAGAACTATGAGATCTAAGTGAGAAAAAGCAACATATAATACATTGCACAGAGCTGCCATTTATATAGAGTCCAGAAATACCTGTATTCACATAAATATACACATAGCACAGAAGCATGCTTGTGTGTATTGTGCTGTCACTTATTTGTAGGGTAAAGTGATATATATATATATATATATACACACACACACACACACACACACAACACACACACACATATAAACATGCATATACAACATATTAATGTATATTTGATTACTCTGAGGTAATGCATATGTAAACATTTCAAAAAATTATTTTTTTGAAAGCCCTAATAATACAGAAGTACATATTTTGGTTTCTGCATCCATGACACATATACATTTTTCAAGAACTCATTCACTCACCTAAATAATATTTTAAATTACTATATGCTTACATGTTATAGTTCAGGTTGTTCTTATGTGAATAAAAATAATCTGGTTACTTCAAAGTAGAAAAAAATTGAGGATCACTTGTAATAATGTCTTAGAATGGTAGGTTCAGTATACATTAACTTATATTGTTCATAATTTCTCCTTGCTTATAAACGACTACGGCATAAAGACAATTCGGCGTCAGAGGGAGGTATGGTATTTTCAGCTTTTAGCACTTAAGGGAGGTGAATAAATACTCATCAAGGAGGAATTCCATGTTCTTCAGACTCTACTGCTTACTGAAAATAATTCTTAATTTTCTTTATTCTTACTTCTCTTTCATATCATAGAAGTTGCTAGATTATTTTTCCCTCAGATTATTGAAAGCCTTGTAATCTCTCATTTAGGAAGGGACTGCTGCTTCCTTTGTTGAGGAACATGAGCAGACAAAAAAAAATTATATATATGGACAGGTGTCTTGAGCACATTATATGCATTGTTGGTAATTTACCTCAACTCTTCTGCCAACTTGCCACACAATGTTCTGATTTATTAAACAAAGAATGCAATAATGTTAGGAATATCTAATGAGTCATCAAATTCTGCCGCTGTTGCCTATGAAAATTCAAGAATCATAGGAAATGTGACTGCTCATACTTCAAGGACCAGCTTTAGTCTTGATTTTTCTGAGAGCCCCTCTAGCTCTAAATTCCGTTCTGTGATTGGAACCCCCCAAAATTGGTGGGTAAAGCACAAGATCCAAATCTCGTGAATGATGAATGATCCCCAAGCCACAGGTAGAGCTCTGCGTGAAACTGATGCTCTGTGTTCCTCATGCTAAACTCAAATTCTAAAGCTCAAATAAAATGACAACAAGATGCCATCATACATAAGCAATTTAATTTAAAAAATTATTGAATTTATGGAGATGACATTGGTTAATAAAATTGTATAGGTCTCAGGTGTACAATTCTCTAATATATCATCTGTATTTGTATTGTGTGTCCTGAATTGTCTGGCATCGGCTCACATCACAATCATTGACATCATTATCATAATCATCAGTTTTGGGCATTATCATCATCATTATCCTATTCTACATTTTCTTTTTATCCATGGGAGGAAGCTTAAAACTGTATTTTCTGGAATGCCATATTCCCGTATGTTTTTTGGTAAGCTATAGTCAATGAGAAGCAACTGGGAGAGTTTGGGAAATTGGAAGAGAAATACAAATCTTTATTTTTTGGTGAAAATTTCAGGCAGCCAGTTCAGTTCAACAGCTTTCCTGGGCTACTGAGGATTCCCAGGCAGTTAAGATAATGAAAGGTGATTTTTTTGTTTGTTTGTTTTTTAATTTTTAATTTCTTATCTGTGGGATCTTCTGAACATCAGCAGCCTTGGTCTTGAAAGCAGCTGATATCATCGGCTCCAATTTGTTTGCAATTACTAAAGATTTCCTGAAAGTGGTCTCCTAAACATTTCCTCATTCTTCCCACATTAATCTTTTTATCTGTTACATAAGCCTGTGTACTTACTGTATTAAATGTCTAGCTAATCAAAATGTCTAATAGAGTGGCTTCTATTTTTCTCTTTAAAGCTTGAATAATACACTATACTTCTTTTTTTAAAAAAAATGTTGTTTAGTTCTATAAAATAAGCACATTTTATTATTAAAATTAATTTATTAAAAAGGTAGGCACTTTGCTTAAAAATAGCTGTCATTCATTAGAACATTCAGTTAATTGCTTTACATGTATTTTATTATTTTTTAATTGAGCTAATTCTGTTTTCATATACAGTTGTAAAAACAACATGAGAAATCCTGTGTATCTTTTACCCAGTTTTATCCAATGGTAATATTTTGCCAAACTAGAGCACAATATCACAACCAAGATGTTGAAATTGATAAAATCTACTGATCCTATTGGATTTTGCTCGGTTTTACTTATATTTGTGTATGTGTGTGTGTGAACATGTATTTTGTTCTAAACCACTTCAGTGCAGGTAATAGCTTTGTTATTCACCACAGCAGTCAAGATACCAAACAGTTAATTCCATCACAAGGATGCTCTTTGAAAATTCAATCTTTATAGCATACCTACAGGTGCTACTATTATCTTCATTTCTTAGGTAAGAAAACTGAGGCTTAGATAGCATAAGTCAATGATCTAAGATTATGTAACTAATAACTATCAGCCCCAGAATGTGAATCCCAGTTCTTTAACAGCTGGCCCAGTAGAGGAGTGGAACTGCTTCTGTAAGACAACCAGTCTCTGACTTTTCAAAAGAGAAAAATAGCAGAAACAGCCTTGAAAGCAAGCAACAAATGATGGATGAATTATACTTTCCTGTGGCTAATCTGCTTCTTTTCCATTTGGAGAGCAATTAAGTCCCCTGACTTTTTTAACAATTTTAAGTCCCCTGACTTTCTTAACAATTTTTCTTTCAACATCTTTGAATACTAAAACAAAACAAAGCAAAAATACTCCAATGCATCCTCTCTCTGACTTCTTAAGCTTGCCAGCTCTTCACAATTGCTTGGAAAAGAGCTTTAATTTGAACCATTGTGGTATGTTATTCATTTCTTCTCTTTTTTCTTCTGTAGCTTTTCAATGAACCACCACTTTGAAAAGGAATAATTTGACACCTTGTGAAATTAATTTCTGACTAAAATAATGTAGCGATTGATGAGTTGGCAGTTTTTAAAGTTCTGTTGGCAATGAACATATGTCTTTCTCAGAAACCAGATTTGAGGATACTAGAAAAGTGCTGATAATGTGGGCCCCATGCTGGATGTAGCTAACCAGTAAGGAAGACTCATAAATCTCAACAATATTACCAACTTTCAGCTATTAATGGTAATAGGGGTCTAGGAGAGCACAAATACTGTAATTGAAATCCACTGATAATCTAAAAACTTCATTTTATCCAATAGTTCCAGTGCTCTCTTGAGCCAAACTCTTGACAAGAATGAATACCAAGTAGTCAACGTAACTGATTTGAGTTTCATCTCTTTCTTCCCATCTTGACATAGCCTGGCTGTGAAGGCTCTCAGCTTGGGAAAATGCAAAATTCAAGAAGCAGAGCCTGTCATTGAGAAGTTGGGAGTGTAATTTGGCTTATGTCTTATAAATATAAAGAACCTCAATTTAGACTTATGAAAACATCTGCAAATAAAGTTTTGTACACATAGTCACAGAGGTATATAGGATAGAAAGAAACATATTGTTCGTACATATTTACACTTATATGCCATTTCTAGATCATCATCTTCCTAATCTAAGTACTATGAATTAATGTTTCCTATTACTATGGTGTAAATAACACAATTATACTGTGATTCTTTTATTTTGTATTGAACACTAAAAATTGTTAACTATAAGTTTAAGCTGTTATAAATAAAAACTGTTTTAGTAGCTCTTGACATTTTTATATATCAAGGCTATTAAAAAGGGGAAGTGGCTTGTGGCATTGGAAGAAAATGTAAGAGAATTTATGAGGGACTGCCTCATGATGTCTTTTTTTTTCTTCTTAGTGAGAGAGAGAGAGAGAGAGAGAGAGAGAGAGAGAGAGAGAGAGATAGGGACAGATAGACAGTGAGGGAGAGAGATGAGAAGCATCATTCTATGTTGTAGATCCTTAGTTGTTCATTAATTGCTTCCTCGTATGTGCCTTTGGGCTCAAGCCAGCGACCATGGGGTCATGTCTATGATCCCATACTCAAGCCAGTGACCCTGTACTCAAGCTGGTGAGCCTGCACTCAAGCCAGTGATCTTGGGGTTTCAAACCTGGGACCTCTGCATCCCAGGCCAACACTCTATCCACTGCACCACCACATGGTCAGGCATGATGTTGTTTCTTTTTTCTTTTTTTTTTTACAGAGACAGAGCGAGAGTCAGAAAGAGGGATAGATAGGGAAAGACAGACAGGAACAGAGAGAGATGAGAAGCATCAATCATCAGTTTTTTGTTGCAACGCCTTAGTTGTTCATTGATTGCTTTCTCATATGTGCCTTGACCATGGGGCTACAGCAGACCGAGTAACCCCTTGCTCAAGCAAACCAGATGAGCCTGTGCTCAAGCTGGCACCTCAGTGGTTTTTTTTTTTTTTTTTTTTTTTTTTTTTTACAGAGACAGAGAATGAGTCAGAGAGAGGGATAGACAGGGACAGACGGACAGGAATGGAGAGAGATGAGAAGCGTCAATCATTAGTTTTTCATTGTGCATTGCAACACCTTAGTTGTTCATTGATTGCTTTCTCATATGTGCCTTGACCGTGGGCCTTCAGCAGACCGAGTAACCCCTTGCTGAACCTAGCGACCTTGGGTTCAGCTGGTGGGCTTTTTGCTCAAACCAGATGAGCCTGCACTAAAGCTGGCAACCTCGGGGTCTCGAACCTGGGTCCTCTGCATCCCAGTCCAACGTTCTATCCACTGCACCACCACCTGGTCAGGCAACCTCGGTGTCTTGAACCTAGGTCCTCTGCGTCCCAGTCCGAAGCACTATCCACTGCGTCACCACCTGGTCAGGCTATGATGTCATTTCTTGACATCACAGAAAGGTATATAGTTATTTTTACTTTTCAAAAGAAAGAGGTTACTCATTAAACCCTTACTGGAATGAATATAACGTTTATGGCTATCTCTACATTTTAAAATATTTACTCACCCATAAGCATGGCTTTAGTATGATTGTTCAGTGGTCAATGGGTGTTAAAATAAATATACAGAAATCAATAGTTGTTTAGGAAAAGTATAAACATAGTATGTTCATAATCATCATTATTATTAAAATAAATAAGTAATTCAATATTTTGAAGTGTAAAAAACTGGAAAGCCTAAGTTTTTATATTTAAATAGGATCCAGTTTTTTAAGAGATGTGGTCTTTTACATGTTATTTACCTTTTCTGACCATATGAAAACTAGGGATGATAATATTTACATTTCAGGATTATAATTTAAGAGACTATGCCTGCATTGTATCAATCAAGATTCCTGAGTTAACAATCTCCAAGTCTCAGTGGCTTGAAACAAAGGTTAATTTCTCACTCATGTGTCCACTGCTGGTGGGCTCAGATATCTGCCCCATTTCATGTCATTTGTACTTTGGGAATTAGATCAACAGAACACCCGCTATGTGAACAGTGCCAGCAAAAGTGGCAAAGGAGAAGCTCTCTGTAGAGTTTCACATCAGTAAATAATACTCTGCTGAAAAGTGAAGCATGTCACTTCACTCATGTCTTTTGCAACCTCAAGAGTGCCAGGAAATGCATACATCTACTATGTGAACAGAAGTAGAGAAAGTGGAATATTTGGCAGCCAATGCAAGCAGAGAACTTGACACACTCAATGAATGGTAGCTATTACCATAGTAATACACAAGTAATCACTTCTCAATACACTAATAATTGCTGGTGTTTTGTTATAACCACTTATGACAGAAAGATGGTCTGCTATTTCTCCCTCCCTCAGTATAATATCTTCTTCTTTTGGTAACCAATTCTCTAATTTCTCCAAGTTTTAACTGGCTACATAGCTTCCTAATCTAAAGACATTTTCCAGACTCCTTTGCAGCTAAGAGTATTCATCTGACTAAGAGCAAATGCATACATTGGAAATGATTATCCTTAGAACAAAAGGTCATCTCTTTTCCTGTGTTTACTTTTTCCTTCAGGTCGATTTATAAGCCTGGTGGCTGAAGCTGGAGCTGCTCCTTTGTTTTACAAGGTAATTTCTGAATTAAGTTCACCAATGGTAGGAGAAAAAGCTTGAAGACTCACCATTCTAGTCCTGGAATATCTACATCTAGACTTTAACTGAAAAATAAACTGCTATATTATTTAAATCACTGCTATTTTTAGCTTAATTTCTCCTTTCACTGTCAATTATGAAGAACTGGACCAGGCTTAGCACATTTGCACACAGGTGTATCAACTAGAAAGCATTTAACTGCAAGTAAAAGAACACCCAATTTAATAGTGACTTAAGCATAAAAGATACCTAGAAGTGTCTAGATGTCAACAGTTCCACAGTTTTGATGCTTTCTTTTTGATCTGTGATCCTTAGAATTTTGGATTTAGTCACTGTGTTGTTACCAGATGTCTTCTGCAATACCAATTACCCCTAATAGTATACTAAAGGTGTGAAGATGAGATAAATCTCCCATTATCTCTATTTTTATCAGAAAGTAATTTTCTGTACAAATGTTTATTACTGCTCTCTGCCCTTCTGTCCTTCCACCCCACCTCACAAGGAATCTTCTCCCGTGTCCAGAATAAAGCCATGTTCCCTCCTCTAAGCCAATCATTAACAAAGGGAACTAGAATTACTAAGGCTTAAGACATCATGACTTGTCTTCCAGGGCTGGGGAATTAGTTGCCCTCCCCTGAGCAGACTGCTGCCCAAGTAAAATTGGGCTTCTATGAAGGAAGAAGGGGTAAGCAGTGCCTACCTCAGCAGTTAAAGAATCTGATATCTCCTCAACTTGTACACTTAGGAAGTCATGTTACTTCAATTTTAATTTAAATAGATTATATCTTCACTTAATGTCATCAATAGGTCCTTGAAACAGGTAAAATGACTTATTACAAAACCAATTTTACCATAGGTTAGTTGACATAAGTGAAGTTGTTCCTATGACATCTTATCAGCACTATAATGAAAGAACTGTGAACAAAACTACACTGAGGACCTGTTGTATATAGAACTACAACATGAAAAGGTAGAGGGAAAGGCTACTTCTAAGTGCTCTGCCAGGAGGTTGTCCATTTTCTTTACTCGCATAGCTACAGAAAACAGACCACTGCCTGCTACATGGAAGGTGCTCAACAAGTGAACAAAAAGTTGGTTGATGGCAGTGGATTTGCGGATTGTCTCTACCTGGCTGAATGAAATGGCATGAACTCAAGTTTCCTTTGCCCAAGAAAATGAAATAATATCATCAAGAGTGTGCCAACTCAAATCTATAAAGAGTCAAGTAAAAGCACAGTTGTTATTTTTGAAATAAAGTAAAAAACATAAGTCTATCCATTCACTTAATGAATAACAGTTTTTTAAATCCATATAGCTCACTGAATTTGTGGTAAACCCAACATTTTTGGGGGGGAGGAGGAGTAACAATATGTATTTTATTGATGGCTATTCAGAGGCAATTATATTGCCTATTAAGCTCTGGTCCTTAATTCAGCAGACATGGCTCAAGGAGAAGAAAACCGAATGTCAATTCTGTGAATAAAAATATTGTCATCAGATTTTAACCTTACTCAGTATGATACCTACATAAATTGGCAGGTCTTGCTCAGTGTTGTATATTGAGCTGCTCCTTCTATATAAATCTGCAGCACAGGACACAGATTCAAATGTGGAGATAGTTTTACAAGTGACAAAGATGGTGAAGATAAGCAATAAAATTCAACTGGCAAGGGTATCTGGGGGCAAATCCAGGGAGAAAACTAAAATTCTTATTTGCTTGTCAAAAAAAAAAGTGCTAATCAAAACAACCTTTTGCTAGAAACCTTGTAAATGACTGCATTTGAAAATGCATGTTGTTCACCTCAACTCCTAGATAAAACAGTGATTTTTCCATTATGCTCCAGGAAGTGGATGCTTGCTAAATAACTTCTTTAACTTTTTGCTGGCATCTATTGATTATATCCATAGAAATTAAGAGGAGAAGGCAATTAAGTTTAAAATTTAATGGTGTCTGCTGCTGTGAATTTAGTGACTGACTCAATCAATGCTTCACTCTGGTTGGAAATCTATGGTCCCCTCCATGCGATAGAAAGCTCTACGATTCCCTTTGAATTAAATTGTAATTATCACAAGAAACCAAAAAGCAAAGAAGCAAGTACCATACAAAGAGGTTAGAGAGTGACTACAGTTGCCTGCAACAGTTTAATCCAGGGGTCCCCAAACTTTTTACATAGGGGGCCAGTTCTCTGTCCCTTAGACTGTTGGAGGGCCGGAGTATAAAAAAAACCTATGAACAAATCCCTATCCACACTGCACATATCTTATTTTTAAGTAAAAAAACAAAATGGGAACAAATACAATATTTAAAATAAAGAACAAGTAAATTTAAATCAACAAACTGACCAGTATTTCAATGGGAACTATGCTCCTCTCACTGACCACCAATGAAACAGGTGCCCCTTCCAGAAGTGCAGTGGGGGCTGGATAAATGACCTCAGGGGGCCGCATGTGGCCCACGGGCCATAGTTTGGGGACCCCTGGTTTAATCTGTATTTTTAAAGAGGCCACTTAAAAGGAAAATTACAAACTTTTTGTTGTTTTGTTTATCTTAGTACTTGCCAATTTTGGAGTTAACTAAATGGTACATAAGCAGCACTCATAACAAAAGGTACATTTTTCAAACCAATGAGAGCTGAAATATACATGTGCTATAAAATTTGAACTGCTTATCAGGCAATAAACAGTCGTTATGGGTATATGTCATGGTTTAATCTGAAAAATGCATGGTCACTCTAAAAGGATTATTTTATTTACCATAGATATTGACAAATTGGATAATCCCAAAGCTTAAGCAGTTCACTCTATGGCAGTAAACTTTCCTCATGATACAATTTAAGGTAAAACCAATGGTGATTAGATATAATTATAAGTAACTAGAATATCTCACTTTTCATAAAATGTATCTGGACTTTATTATCTGTTAGGTTTATCTAACATATTTCCTTTCTAATTATATTTTATTAAAAATTAAGCATATATATATATATATATATGTATCTCTGAATATTCCAATATCAAAAATAAAAAAGAATAAAGCAAAAAAATCTTCTATTCTTCTGGGACTTTTTTTCCCTACCACTGTATTGAGAGTATTCTCAAAGTCTTCAAAAGTCTACCTTTTAACAACCAAAATATATTCTACTGTTATTGCCACACACTCATTAATTTCCCTCTGGCTGCACAGTGTGACTTTCCCACTTTTGCTACCATGAGCTTGCTTGTTGTGACCAGAGAAATAGTTCTAGGAGTGATTATTTCTTTTCTCCTAAGATATTAACCCATTATGCATTAACAGCCATAAATGTCCCAGAACTCTGGTTGTCACAGCAAGAGTAACCAGAAAACCAGGAGAAATGGACCCATTTGTCCTGCCTGTGTCACAGGACAACACCCTGAAATGACCCACTGTGATTTCCTGTGGAAGAAAGGCAGATGGGACCATAGGGCGACTGTCTCCTGTGTGAGAAGAGATGAGTGTAACAGCTGAGATGGGTTTCCATTTTTTTTTTTTTGTCTTTTTGTAAATGGTTAATTTCATTTAACATAATTACCTCAAAATTCATACACATTGTAGTATGTCAGGATTTCTTTCCTTTTTAAGGCTGAATTAATATGAAAGTTATTAACATTTAACTTTTTGAATGTTTGTTTAATTTTGTTCTTGTTTTTTATTAATCATAAGATCCAGTTTCTTAAATCAAAGACCTTGTTATGTCTTCAAATTCTTTCATATATATTACAATTCTTCTTTGGGGGGGGTTTAACTTTTTAGCTTGAAGCTCCAGGTCTTTGACCTTGACTATTCTGTTTAAGTGAATGGGCAGTTTTTTCCACCAAGTTTCCTAGGTTGTGGAGGATGGGCTTCTTAAGATCCCTGGTTGTGGCCCAAGTCAGATTGGTCCTAATTATCAGTCTTCTTTTTTTATTTTAAATGATCTTAATTTACTGTGTTTACATAGATTCGAGTATAAAACCAAATATATCTCCCCTGATGCCCGTGTCCCCCTCGGCCTCTTGTTTGCCCCCTTCCCCAATGCCTTCCCACTTCCCTCAAGATTTGCTGTCTTGTTCTCTACAATGCTGTGTTATGTATATATAATTTCACTAATCTCTTTTCCTTCTCTGATTCCATCTTCTCTTCCACTTTCCCTCTGTTCCCTTTGATCCCACCTCTACTTCTGTTCACATTGTTCATTGGATTCCTCAAATGAGTGAGGTCTTATGATATTTTTCTTTCTCTGCCTGGCTTATTTCACTTAGCATGATAGTTTCCAGGTCCATTCATGTTTTCGCAAAAGGTAAGATTTCCTTAATCCTCATGGCTGAGTAGAATTCCATTGTGTATATGTACTTTTTATTCCACTCATCCACAGAAGGACACTTGGGCTCTTTCCAGATCTTTGCTATTGTAAACAATGCTGCAGTAAACATGGGGGTACATTTCTGTTTTTGAATCAGTGATTTGGTATTCTTAGGATATATTCCTAAATGTGGGATAGCTGGGTCAGAAGGCAGTTCCATTTTTAACTTTTTGAGGAATCTCCATACTGTTTTCCACAGTGGCTGCACCAATCTGCATTCCCACCAGCAGTGCAGGAAGGTTACCTTTTCTCCACATTCTCTCCAGCACTTTTTATGTGTTGTTTTGTTAATGAGCGCCCTTCTGACTGGTGTGAAGTGGTATCTCACTGTGGTTTTAATTTGCATTTCTCTAATAATTACTGATGATGAATATTTTTTCATCTGCCTATTGGCCATCTGTATGTTCTCTTTGAAGAAATGTCTATTCATTTTTGATTGGATTATTTGCCTTTCTGGTGTTGAATTTTACAAGTTCTTTATAAATTTTGGTTATTAACCCCTTATCAGATGTACTGGTGAATATATACTCCCATTGTGTGGATTGTCTTTTTATTTTGTTAGTGGTGTCTTTTGCTGTGCAAAATCTTTTCAATTTTATATAGTCCCATTTGTTCATCCTGTCATTTATTTCCCTTGCCCGTGGAGATAAATCAGCAAAAATATTTCTCCAAGAGATATCGAAGTGTTTACTGCCTATGTTTTCTTCCAAGATGTTTATGGTTTCACGACTTACATTTTAAGTTTTTTATCCATTTTGAGTTGATTTTTGTGAGTGGTATAAGTTGGTGATCCAGTTTCATTTTTTTGCAGGTAGCTGTCCAATTTTCCCAACACCATTTGTTAAAGAGGCTGTCTTTACTCCATTGTATCCTCTTACCTTCTTTATCAAATATCAATTGTCCATATAAGTGTGGGTTTATTTCTAGGTTCTCTGTTCTGTTCCATTGATCTGTGTGCCTGTTCTTATGCAGTACCAGGCTGTTTTGAATATGATGGCCTCATAGTATAACTTTATATGAGGAAGTGTGATACCCCTACTTTATTTTTCTTTTTCAGGATTGCTGGGCTATTCATGTTCTTTTTTGTTCCATATAAATTTTTTGAATATTTGTTCTATATCTTTGAAGTATATCATTGGTATTTTAATAGGAATTGCATTGAATTTATAGATTGCTTTGGGTAATATAGACTTTTTACTGATGTTTATTCTTTCTAAACATGAACACAGTATATGCTTTCACTTGTTTGTAGCTTCCTTGATTTCCTTTATCAATGTTTTATAATTTTCCAAGTACAAGTCTTAACCTCTTCGGTTCAATTTACTCCTAGGTATTTCATTTTTTTTTGTTGCAATAGTGATGGGGATTATTTCTTAATTTCTCTTTCAGGCAGTTCATTGTTGGTGTATAAAAATGCCACCGATTTCTGAATATTGATTTTATATTCTGCCACCTTGATGAATTCATTTGTCAGGTCCAGTAGTTTTTTGACTGAGACTTGTTTGGGTTTTCTATGTATAGTATCATATCATCAGCAAACAATGATAGTTTAACTTCCTCTTTTCCAATTTGGATGCCTTTTATCTCTTCTTCTTGTCAGATTGCTGTGGCTAGGACTTCCAGAACTATGTTGAATAAGAGTGGTGTAAGGGGGCAACCCTGCCTTGTTCCTGATCTTAAGGAGATTTCTTTTAATTCTAGCCCATTGATTATGATGTTGGCTTTGGGTTTGTAATAGATGGCCTTTATCATGTTGAGATATGATCCCTGTATCCTCACTTTGCTGAGTATTCTGATCATAAATGGGTGCTGGATTTAATCAAATGCTTTTTCTGCATCTACTGATATGTGATTTTTATCCTTCCTTTGGTTTGTGTGTTGAATCACATTGATTGATTTGTGAATATTGTACCAGCCTTGTCTCCCCAGAATAAATCCCACCTGATCATGATGTATGATTTTTTTTAATGTATTGCTGGATCCGGTTTGCTAATACTTTGTTGAGAATTTTAGCATCTAAGTTCATCAGGGATATTGGTCTATAGTTTTCTTTCTTTTAGTGTCTTTGCCTGGTTTTGGAATCAGTATTATGCTCACCTCATAAAAATAGTTTGGAAGTCTTCCCTCTTTTTGAATTTTTTGAAATAGCTTGAGAAGGATAGGTGTTAGTTCTTCTTTGGATATTTGGTAAAAATCCGCCTGTGAAGCCATCTGGCCCGGGACTTGTTTGTTGGGAGTTTTTTTAATAACTGTTTCAATCTCATTTCATAAAACAGGTCTGTTTAGGTTATCTGATTCTTCTATATTGATTTTTGAAAGATTATATGTTTCAAAGAATTTGTCTATTTAACCTAGGTTGTCTAATTTTATGGCATATAGTTCTTCATAGTATTTTCTTACAATCCTTTGTATTTCTGCTGTGTCATTGGTTACTTCTCCACTCTCATTTCTAATTTTATTTATTTGATTCTTTTTTTTTTCTTGTTAAAGTCTGGTTAAAGGTTCATCTATCTTGTTTACCTTTACAAAGAACCAGCTCTTGGCTTCATTGATCCTCTGTATAGTTTTATTAGGCTCTATGTCATTTATTTCTACTTGGATCTTGATTATTTCCTTCCTTCTACTTCCTCTGGGTTTTACTTGCTGTTCTTTTTCTAGTTCTTTTAGATATATGTTTAAATAATTTATTTGAGCTTTTTCTAACTTCTTAGGTATTCCTGTAATGCTATGAACTTCCCTCTCAGGATTGCTTTTGCTGTGTCTTATAAATTTTGAGTTGTTGTATGTTCATTTTAATTTGTTTCAAGGAAATATTTTATCTCTTCCTTGATCTCATTTTTAACCCATTCATTGTTTAATAACATGTTATTTAATTTCCAAGTGTGTGTTTTTTAGTTTTTCTATTGTAGTTGATTTCTAGTTTCATGCCATTGTGATCTGAGGAGATGCTTGACATGATTTCAATCTTCTTAAATTTATTGAGACTCGTTTTGTGTCCTAACATGTGGTCTATCCTAGAGAATGTACCATGAGCACTTGAAAAGAATGTATATTCTGCTGCTTTAGGGTGAAAGGGTTTAAAGATATCTATAAAATCCAGTTAAATTAGTGTGTCCTTTAAGTCTGCTGTTTCTTTGTTAATTTTCTTTCTTGAGGATCTATCTAGTGATGTTAGTGTGGTATTAAAATCCCCTATTATCATAGTACGGATTTTCATCTCTCTTTTTATGCCCATCAAAAGTGCTTTATATATTTAGGTGCTTCTATATTAGGTGCATAGATATTTATAATGGTTATATCTTCCTGTTGGATTGCTCTCTTTATCATTATGTAGTGACCTTTTTTATCTCTTACTATAGCCTTTGTTTAAAACTCTATTTTGTCTGATATTAGTATTGCTACCCCAGCTTCTTTTTCATTTCCATTTGCATGAAATATTTTTTTCATCCCTTTACTTTCAGTCCATGTGTATCTTTTGTTTTTAAGTGGTCTCTTGTAGACAGCCTATGTATGGGTCCTATTTTCTTATCATGCAGCTACTCTATGTCTTTTGATTGGAGCATTTAATCCATTTACATGTAAGGTTATTATTGATATGTAGTTGTTTATTACCATTTTATTCTTTAAATCTACATTCCTCTTTTACTAGATTTTTCCTCCTTTGTTCTGTTTACAACAGGCCCCTTAATATTTCTTGTAGCATTGCTTTGTTTGTAATGAATTTCTTGAGTTTTCTTTTGTCTGTGAAGCTTTTATTCCTCCTTCAATTTTAAATGATAGCCTTGGTGGATAGGGAAGTCTTGGTTGTAGGCTCTTGTTTTATATTAGTTTAGATATTCCTTGCCATTCTCTTCTGGCCTCTAATGTTTCTGTTGAGAAGTTCGACGTCATCCTTATGGGGGCTCTTCTGCAGATAATTGACTGCTTTTCTCTTACAGCTTTTAGTATTCTTCCTTTATCTTTAATTTTTGTATTTTAATTATGATGTGTCCTAGAGTAGGCCCCTTTGGGTTTATCCTTAATGGAACTCTCTGTGCTTCTTGAACTTGTGTGATTTTTTAAAATTAATTTAGGAAAGTTTTCAGCTATAATTTTTTCAATCAGATTCTCTATTTCTTGATCTTTCTCTTCCCTTTTAGGAACCGTTTTGATGTGGATGTTGTTTCTCTTCATTTTGTCACAGAGCTCTCTTAGAGTTTCCTTGAACTTTTTGAACCTCTTTTCTTTTTGCTGCTCTGCTTCCTTGCTTTCATTTCCTTGTCCTGTAATTCACTGTTTCTATCCTCAGCTTCATCCATCTTGTTTTTTATTTCTTCTAGTGTGGTCTTCATTTCTGATATTGAATTTTCATTTCTGACTGGTTGTTTTTATTATTTCAGTGTCCTTTTTGATACTTGCTATCTCATTTAGGTGCTTGTTATGTCCATCCATTGTTGCTCTAAGATCTTTGCACATTCTAAAAATCTGCATCTGGTAATTTGGTTATTCTATCTCATTCAAATCTTTTTCTGGGATTTCTCTTGTTGATTCATTTGGGTTGCATTTCTCTGCCTTCTCATTTTTTCTTTGTATAAGAAAGGTGTGGCCACAGGGACCAATAGGTGTGGCCTCTATATTTCCTAGATATGATCTGTCTGCAGGCCAGCAGCCTTCTCTGCCACTGCCTCAGGCTTTTGGGCATGGGTGTTGCTGTTGCCAGCCTGCCACTGTGGTTGCTGCATCTTCCACCTCGCCTCCACCAGTGGGACTGTGTTCACGCTCCCGGCTGCAGGCCCTGGCCAGTCTCTGTCCTCCGCTTGGCCCCTCCTATTGGGACTGAGCTCTCACATTTGGGCTGCAAGCCTTGGCCGGCCCCAGCATCCAGGACTGTGCTTGCACACCCAGCCACAAGCAGCAAGCCTCAGCTGGTCGCCCAGGTTCCACCTTTCTCCTGTGGGCAGAACTGCAGATGGGACCGCTCTTGCATGCCTGGCCTGCTGGCATGGGTCGGACCACTTTCATGTGCCCTGTCTGCAGCCGCTGCCGGTCCCCAGCTACACCCCCTTGGCGGGACTGTGCTCATGCTTGGGCTGCAGCTGCAGCCGGCCCCTGGCTTCCACCCCTGGGCTAGACTGCACTCACGTGCCTGGGCTGCAGTTACAGCTGGCCTTCAGCTTTTGCCCCTGCCAATGGGACTGCAACTCCTGGGTTCACTGCTGCCCGCCATCTGGCAAGCACTCAGCAGTGTGGAGGTGGCAATGCAGCTCAAACCTCAGCACTCAATACTGTATTCATGATGGCTCCCTGCTTCTAAGTGATTCTTTGTTCTGACTGCAGCAGGAGAGCTTCTGTTTGGCTGGTGACCTGCTTCCCTTTGCTGGTATTGCTGGTTCCAGGAAAAATATTCACTTTAGATTTGGGGAGTGACTCAGCCTAGGGGTTAGGGTGGTTGTCCCTTAAAGTGTTTCTCCCTGTGTCTCCTAGATTACATTCTCTTCCTGCTACTCCAGTCCTCTCAGCTCTTCCCATTTCTTGGAGCTTCAGGTGAGTGGTATGAAAGAGTTTTTCTGCATGGTCTCTTTAAGACGAATCTTGGGTCTGAGAAATCTGTCTCTTTCTTGCAAGCAGTATTTTTTGCAGCTAAATACTGTTCATACACCTCTTTTAGGCTCTGGGCCTGCAGGCTGGGGCTTTGGTCCTGGGGCCCATCACCCTCGCCTCCCTAGGAAACTCCCCTCATGGCACACAAGTCTCTCTGGGCTGCCACTCACTCCTGGGAGCTGGGCAGCCCTCTCCACATTTCTTCTTTTTATACAGTCTCAGTGTGGCTTCTTCGGTGATCTTTGGTTATAGATTCTTCTTGGTTTAACCCAAAATTGGTTTTTCCAGATGACTGTTCTTAAAATTAGGTTGAAATCCACTTTGGTTCTGGGAGGTGGAATTTGGAATGTCTGCCTACTCCATCGCCATCTTGCCGCTGGGTTTCTATTCTTATCGGCATTGTAGCAATCTTCTGTGGTAGGCTTCTGCTCTGAGTAGCACCATACTTTCCACAAAACACCAAGACAATTGTTACAAAAGGGGAATGGCAATAAGGAGACAGAAGTATAGGGATCACGGCTCCAATCTCTCTTCATGCTGCCACCTCACCAAGTCTCAAGATTCAGTGGGAACCCACAGGGAAACTACAAACAGATTTAATTAATGGTGATAGACAAAAAATATTGGGTCATATATCCAAACCCAACTAACTACCTATCTTCCTAAGTATGTGCACATATGTGCAACACAGCTAGCGAGGGCCCCTTAGGGTCTCCTGGCCAGGGTACTTATCCTCTTTCACTTTTCTATCTTGGACTCAAGAGCAGCTCATTTTTACTTTGGAGAAAGCTTTTATTTCAACATATCTCTGTCTTTTAAAGTAGATATCTTAAAATTTTTAAACTTTCTATTACAGTGGTTCTCAAGCTGTAGTCCCCAGACCAGTGGCACCAACATCACCTGAGAACTTGTTGGAAATGCCAATTCTCAAGACCCAACCCAGCTTTGCAGAATCAGAAACCCTGGCATTGGGCTCAGCAACCATTGTGTTCACAGGCACTCAGAGCTCTGCCTCCTCTTGTCCTGGCATCTGTGTGGGTGACTATTCATTCTCTGTGTTTCTGGGCTCCAGGCTTTGGAAACAGTATGGGATGCTTTGACCTAGAACATGAAGAAGAGGAAGACATTCTTACAGGAATCTTGCCTCTGAATGTAATATCTTGTTTACTGGGATGTTTATACTCTCGCTGGCATCTACCCTGTACCTTACTATGCTAAAAGTTGGTCTCTTCCTTAGACCTGAGCGACAGTATTGAAAAATAAAAGTTCTTAATTCATGGAGAAACCAGTCCCTAGAAAGAGAGTGGTGAGGAGGAAAATAAAACCATCTTACTATCCTCACACTGATTTCTTCTACTAGATAAGAAGGGAGAATTTGATGCATCAGATGTTTTAGAATGAGACAGGATGCTCTGACATTCCTTCTAAATCTAGGATACTGAGATTAGAAAATGTACACTTGTTTATTCCATTTTTTTAACTTCACTAATGCCACCTCTAATCAATTTTCAGCTAAATTTTTGCTGTATAAGAGGAGGAATTAAAAAAAAGTCTCATTCTCCCTGTCTATTTATTTATTTATTTATTTATTTATTTATTTATTTATTTTAATTAAGTGAGAGGCAGGGAGGCAGACAGACAGGCTTCTGCATGTGCGCTGACCTGTATCCACCCTGCAAGCACCCTACCAGATGATGCTCTGCCCATCTGTGCCACTGTGCCACTGCTCCATTGCTTGGAAACTGAGCTATTTTAGTGCCTGAGGGGAGGTCATGGAGCCATCCTCAGCACCCAGGTCAACTTGCTTGAACCAGTTGAGCCATGGCTGCTGGAGGTGAAGAGAGAGAGAGAGAGAGAGAGAGAGAGAGAGAGAGAGAGAGAGAGAGAGAGAGAGAGAAAGAAGAGGAAGGGGTGGAGAAGTTTCTCCTGTGTGCCCTTAACTGGGAATTGAACCCTGGACTTCTACTCGGGGAGCTGACGCTCTACCACTGAGCCAATTGGCCAGGGCTCTCCCTGTATTTCTACCTAAAAGAAGTTATTTCTTAAATCCACTTGGACATTGAGGATAGTAAAGTGATATTTTTAGAAACTACGGAGCATTTGCATATCTCTCAAGACTCAATAAAGGGCCTGAAGTGCATTTGTTTACATCTAAATACCAAAGCAATGGTTAATTATTGTGTAAATCTTAACAAAATAATATTGCAAACATAGCCCAAGTTTAAAGTTAATGTGTTTAAAATGGTTCCCTATGTTTTCCAGAGCCGCGGGTATCTCTGACAACATATGAGAACTTTACCTGTATTTATCATTTTCTTTTACTTCACTGGAGATTATATTACTTCATGACAATTTGACTGGGGCATCTTAAAATGAAAGTCTTATATGGGTAAATAGGGAATTAGGGAAAGAGCAACAATGAGATTTCTTTGTATTGATCTTATCACTCATCTCAAAGATGAGATAACACTTTCTATCAGCTGCAAGCACTTTCATTTAGCTCCCATAAAACTAGTATTAGTTCCATTTATTTTGTCCTCAGAGCTGGGATTTAGTTATATTTATTCAATTCTCAGAACTTGTATTTTGCAAAAATAAACAATCAAGGCTGAATCATTGCTTACTTCTCCTAAGTGTATTTAAAGATAAAGGGAACAGAAAATATACCTTTGAAATTAGTCCTTGCTTAAAATTTTTTATTTCTTTCTCTTTAAATATAGATTCTGAACCTAAGATGAAAACATTATAATACATGACTTTTTCAATAATTTCATGTGTTCATGTCTGACCTGTGGTGGTGCAGTGGATAAAGCGTTGACCTGGAACGCTGAGGTCACTGGTTTGAAACCCAGGGCTTGCCTGGTCAAGGCACATATTGGAGTTGATGCTTTCTGTTCCTCCCCCTTCTCTCTCTCTGTCTCTCTCTTTTGCTCCCTCTCTCTAAAATGAATAAAGTCTTTAAAAAATAATTTCAAGTTCTCTTAATATTCTAAAACATATTTATTATTTTTCAAGTGTTGTTATTGATTATTGTTCTAAAGGGTGGGGACTTATTTCTTGTAGTGGATTCTGAAGTGTGCCTCTCAGAACCAAGACACTCATACTTTCAGCTTCTGAGGTGACTGAGGGCTCATGGGGAATTCACTGAAAATTGCTGTCAGCGGCAGATAGTTCCTTACCCTCCTCCCAGGGAGTACTCTAGGCTCAATGTCTGGCAAACGTGAGGATGGATGGCCTGGCTCCTTGCCTAAGGGAGCCACCCTGAAAAGCCCCACTGCGGGAGGGCTGAGGCTCTGTTCTTTCTAGATTACAGACCAGCTCCTTCCTCTGCCCACCTGCTGCCATGCTCCACCTCTCCCACAGCTGTTGATCCTGAGGACATTACACAATATACCTACTAAAAGCAAAACTGCCTTGGAGAAACATTTTCCTATTGCCACTAAAAGCCCTTGTGAGAATGGATGAAGTTCTTTTACAGAGCATGGGAACAGCCCATGATCACCAGTATTTAGAAGCTTGGGAATGGGCTTGGAAAGTAAACTCCTTTATGCAGACATAGGGCTGTATCAAATAGGATACAGTGAAGGAAGGCAGACATGGGCTGCCAAGTTCACAGTAATAAAACAACTGACATTGTGATCTACGACTGGGGAGGAAAGATACTGACACTAGTTGGAAGCTGATAGACTAGGGAAATAGGGAGGACTGGGACCACAGTAGTGGTGAAATAAAGTTCAGCAGAAGTGACGAGGTAGGTGAAAGGAACAAAAGTCTAAAGACAATAACAATTAAGAGACAAAATACATATGGCAACCCTATTTCTTGTAAAGATAATGTTAGAAGTCTGGAGAAGCTACCACCACTCTTTTGCAATTCCTGAGTCAACTACAGTCAGTCTCATATTTTGAAGCTACAGAATGCTCATTTAGCAATACAATCGCAATCACTGCTGAAAATTTACAAGTTGCTATAGGTGCCCCATTGGTACTGAACATCTGTCAACCTGCCTCTACTTCCACGAGACGTGCAAAGAATTAATTTTTTGTTTCAGTACTTCTTAAGCTTTATTTACTCAGAGCCTCCCATGAGTGAACTTCATTTCTAGCAGAGTGCCAAGATGAGAAGCTGAAAAGTCAGTGTGTCTTTATAGGTAAAGAATGAGCATTCAGTGAATTATGGAGAATGTGAATGCCTTGACTGCAATGTAAACCTTATAGCTAATTGTTATTTAAATCATGGTATTGATAAATACATTTCAGGGATAATGAGTATTCAGCTTGACAAATAGTTTCTTAAAAATTATCTGATACAATTTTGGCATACTGCTGTTTGTCAAATTACTCTTATGCTAGATGCTTACTCAAAATCTGTTGCCTATTGCCAAATGGTTTAGTCATATATTCTCTCGTTAGTTAGCATTGATAGTCTGTGCAGAGACTGTATCAAATATAATTGAGGACAAAAATATGTCTATTTGTACTTTATGCTTACAGTGCCTGTTGCCATTCCACACTTCCATTCACCTGCTTATTCAAGCCAGCCCACATATATGCCATCCTCTCATTTGGGGGATCAAGAAGGTGCTAGTCACTGAGTGTAGGACTACAGCTTGCATTTGATCACAACAGGAATGAAAAGTGGCTTGAAGAAGAGTTGCGTGTATAAAGTGCACCATTTCTGTCATTTTCGAAGCATGCTGTATTTTCTGATTGGAGAC
The DNA here is from genome assembly GCF_036850765.1 of Saccopteryx bilineata. Classification (NCBI taxonomy): domain Eukaryota; kingdom Metazoa; phylum Chordata; class Mammalia; order Chiroptera; family Emballonuridae; genus Saccopteryx; species Saccopteryx bilineata. Next base: position 69,339,985 of record NC_089499.1, read on the forward strand.
ATTTTCCTATCCTAATATAGCACCTGTTACTCCCCAGCACATATTACGTGAGCTGAGGGAAGTTGGCAAAGACTTTCTTGTCAAGACAGAGGGTTTGGGTCATCACCTCTGATCCATCAAATCCCATCATTTTAAAAAATAATTCAAAAATCTCAAGTCTGGTAGCTACCAATGTTAGCAAGTGCTTATGTCTCGAGATCAATGATGTTTTTCAACCTTAAAAAAAAAAAAAGCAATGCTATATTAGTGAGAGGAAAAGTGAGTATCTGGCTACATGTAGTGTTTCAGATGAATTTATATTATCATTCAAAAAAGAGAGTAGATGAGCCCAAGATTGACAACTACAGTATTCTACATTTACAATTTCCTCTTCAGGGATATTCAAAACTGATTGAAAAAGAATGCAGTGTATAGGAAGTACTCAGGGGTACTTTAAATCGTTTTAAAATAATGATTGTCCAAAACTTGCTAGACACTTTGTAAATGTCAGAAACACATTAAATATGTTGAATGAACATGTTCAACATCAAAAAACAGTACAAGTGATTTACAATCAATTTCACCTATGGGAGGAATGTCTGACTCCCTGGTAGAGGACAAAAATGTCCTCTCTGACTGGAGCACAGCCATATAAAGTCTTCATTTTGGTCCAGTATTTAAACTCCTATCACTGCTTAACAATGTGGGGTATTATCTAGAGAGTAAGATGTATGCTTTGGAGCTGAATAAAAGTTCACTGTTGAGTATGTCTTCTATGGCCGAGTGACGACAGTAGTAGATACATCCCACTGAAAGAGAGAAAGAAGCTTGGCTCCTTGAAGTTAAATTCCTAATTTCTGACCACAGCCTCTTATCTTTCAGGCTTTCTCAGGCTCTTTCTTCCACAGCCCTATCCTCACCATCATCAGGCACATAGGCACTTTGTCCCTTTATTTATTCCCAGCTCTTTATCTTTCCCTTGGCTTCTCATTCTTTCTTGGGTGACCATCTGAAATACTCTCATTAGCCATCTGGACTTCTTCACAGTTCTATTCTGTCATCATATGTGGTTAGAAAACAACATTAAATGCATAAAACTTATCTTTTCAACATAAAATGTTCTGTTCTCCCACATCAGTTAGGTCATCAGAACTGCCCTTTAATCCTGTCATTAGTTACCAGCCTCTGTTGCATTTTGGAGTGGTCATTGACTGTTTCACACCTCCACCTCTCTCCTTCATCCCTCACTGCTCTCTTGGCAGATGGCTCTAATCTCTGTCTCATGAAGAGTGTAACTCACCAGTGTGGTCTTTCTCAAATTCCCTTGCAACATCTTAATACAGATGTATATCCACCCCTTAGTTTTCCCATTTTAGAGGTTGAGTTTTGCTCTCCTCTTTCAAAGTACACCTCTCTGTATTTAAACATTGTAAGTACTGTATAAATATTTGTTGACTGTACAGATGAAGACAGATAATAACAGGAATATGAGTTTAGGGATAAAGGTATCGTAGCCTTTCTTTTCTTTGTGATATAGAAATGCCTTCAACTCCAACTCTTTCTCCTTCCTTTAAGACATCACTGGATCAGTCATTTACTTTTTCCAGTATTCCTTCAAGTTTTTCCTCTACTGACAACTTTCTTTAAGTCTTATTAATATGTTCAAATTTTTACTATTTTTGGTACCGATTAATTTCTCTTCTCCCTTCACAATTAACACTTCTCATACATTCATTTAACAAATGTTTCTTGAGAACTTATTAACTGTGAGACACTGTAGCTCAAAAATCTATCTACATAGGTTCACAGTACTTATTCCTGACAGTTCAATTATTGCATAAATGGGGTGATTGGATATAATTTATAATTCAATCTAGAAAGGAAGTGCTTCCAGGATAGAAGGTTGGAACAGCAGGCATAAACTTGGTCATTCTAGTTACTACCCACTACAATATGGAATGATAGTCTAATAGCAATGAAATCATGAGCTTAGATTCCGTAGTTAGGGTGCCTAAAACGGAAAGTTGGCTCCATCACTTACTTGCAGTGTTTCCTTGGGAAAATTATATAACTTCTCTGTCTCTCAGTTTCCACATTATAATATGGTGATAACTGTGGTACCTATTTCACAAGGTTATTGCTTTAAGTGAATTAAAATCTAAAACATTTAAAAATCTGCCTGTATGTATACTGCTTACAAAAATTAGGGGATATTTCAAAATGAATATGAAGCAATAAAAAAAAGAAACATTTGATTTTTTTTTATTAAACAAGAACATCAAAAAAGCAAATGACAAGTCAAAGAAAATTCTTTGATTATGCAAATGATATGCAAAACCAACTTTTATTTCATTGGTGAAAATGCACCAAAAGGCTGAAAGTACTGGAGTATCTGCACATTCCCTGATCACCTAATTTTTGTGAGCAGTGTAGTAAGTACTATGTAATTATTTTTGTTATCTGGCATTGTTTTTATAGTTATACAGAAATTGCTTTCATTTAGATTAACAATGAACCCCAAATACACCAAATGAATGAACTGTCTTCTTTTAATTTCTTGTTGTATTTTATACTTCTTTGGCTTCCATAATACTCTGATCTCTGGACTCTCTTCATTTATACCTGTTTTGTTTTTGTTTTTTTTCTGGGTTAATTTTGGGAGACCTACTCTTTAAATATGCCATCCCCTGGGCATTTGCCCATGAGACATTTTTGAAACTTGGGGTGTTCCTGAGTGATGGAATTCACTCTCATGGCTTCACCTACCAACCATCTGCTGTTGAGTCATTAAATTTAAGCTTTTAACATGGATCTCAGCTGATCTCACACTTAGATACATAGCTCTTTGCTCAATATTGTTACTGTGTGTTCCAAATTTTCCTCCAACTCCACATGTCTAAAGCTAATCTCATCTTCTTCACCTTAAATATGCCTTTTCCTTTTTATTCCTTTAATTGACTGAACCAACAGCAGCTTCCAAGTACAAATTAGAAAGCATGGAAATCAACTTTTTTCTTTCTTACCCTCAAAATGATTCACAAAACTTGCAATTACATCACTCATGGATTATGGAAATCCACTCCTCCTTGTACACCACAGTTTCAACTCTCACTCTAATTTCATGCTTAGTTCATAGTAATCACTCAACTGTCCTCCCTTCTTCCAGTTTTACTCCAAGAAATCCATCTTCCATGAGTCCACAAGTCCATGCTGTCCATGACAAGAAGAGCTACGAACTCAAATATCAAGCTTCAGGCAGGTATCATGAGTGAGTGAAGCTGGCTAGAATAAGAAATGAAATATTGTTTCTTCCATTGTTCTCTAAACATGGTCCTGCTGGTCTATCTTCCACTTTCCCACTTTGTCACAAACATGAGTATAGAGAAATATTTCTTTACTATAAGAAGAATGTGCTGCAAGCCTGATGATAAATGGGCACACTCTTATCATTCACTGGGCATTGGCAAGGAAACAAAGAGGAGGGTAAATTTAGCCCAGTCTAAATAGCCTCTCAGTAACTAGTCAGCTATGGCCAACAGATGCCATGTAGAATATAAACTCTGAGATATAGAATCTTTCTTTTCTTTTTTTTTTTTAAGGAAATGCAGTTACTAACTTTTGAAATATAAAAAGAATTTTAAAAATTGAATATAATGACCAAACACATGTATAACCTACATTTTTTGAGAGGGTCATCAATTCATAACTTTTTTCTAAAATATTAATTTGAACGTGTAAATCACATAGAAGATATTTGGGTCTCCCATCCCCTATAGAATATAGTCCAAGATGCTTAGCACAGCAGGTAAGTACTTCCATGTTCTAGTACCTACTTTCCCCTTCCTATCTCTCAAAAATTTCTCTCCTCTCTAGTACTTCAAGCTTTGGCAATGGCAAAAGAGTCTCATTTCCTGCATACATAAGCCCATATCTTATTTCTGTCCTATTCATCACGCTGTCCCCTCTATGTGGAATTTCATACCTCTTTCTTGGCCTGATGAACTTCTATTGAACCCTTAAGCCTGGTGCATTGCCACCTGCAGGAAGACTTCGCTGACTCTGCACATTCCCCTCTTACTGCACTTCTCTCATGGTTGTGTGATGTATTTGTTTTCTAACAGTAGACTTTAGTCTTCTTGAATGTAGGAGCCTGCTTCATTCATAATTGTAACTTAGCATGGAACCAATCCCTGTATAGACACATAGTAGGCAGTAAATTAAAGGTTATTGTTTTTAAACAGTATGAAGGAAAGATGGCTAACAGGCTACTCAAATTTTTATACTATCTTTCAGCAGCTTTTCAAAAAATAATCAAGTTGTTTTAGAATCAATAAAGGATTTTACACATTATAGAGTCATTTCCATGATGTATTTTCTTCTTCTTCTTTACATGATTTCTACAAGAGGTTTATTTCTATTTTACAGTCAGAAAATTAAAACTCAGAGAGGTTAGAAGAGTTATTAAGGTTATACAATTACAATGAAGTTAATAAATTCTACTTCTGTCTTTCATATCCAGTTTTTTTCCTTTACAACATCAGAGCTACTCTTACTGTAATTCAAAGTTTCAGTGGATAGAATTCAGAAGGTCTGTGACTTCAAATGGAGAAAATAATTGCATTTTTTCTTTCATAACCTTTAACTAAAATTTAGCTTCTCCCACAATTATGTAAGCAGGCAACACACCACACCAGCATCAGCAATACCCGTGACTGTTACAAATGGAAACCACAAAGATTTTCATGTCACAGTCAAGTTGTTGCACAGTCTTTGAAATATTATTCATGCTCTTCCTTATTTCAAAATGATGGCTGCTATTACTGATGAATCTTGTTATTTACTTCACTAATAATAAAGTATGCATATTACTCTCTTTAAATTTACTACTAAAATATTTTAAAGGCTGGAATTCAATATATTTGACTTCTTAGTTATTCGTGTATTTTGTTTCATATAATATTTACAATATTATCCTGAGAAGGGATTTGTGGGTGCTACCAGACAGTGAAAGACTCCACTGCACAGAACAGACTCCAGAGCCCTTCCTTATTATGTGGCCCCTTCCCTAGGCAAGGAACCCAGGGCTACAGAGGTCTGTCACACACACCCTCGTCTCTCTGGCAGAAATGAGCACATCCTCCACACACAGGGCAGCACACTGCCAGGGCTTACATCTCTCTCTGCTATGTAACAATACTGAGTGTGTACGCTGCACAAGTCACTTAACCGTGCTGCTTTTCATCCCTTTATTTGTACCAATCTTATAGGATTGTTGCAGTATTAACCAAGTTCTGTTACCTGGCAAGTCAGGCTATATGTGCTGATTCTTCTGATTATAATGTATAACATCTTTTCTTCCAAGGCAGAATGTAGTTTTAGAATCCTTCTCAATATATCACTGCAGCAGACACTAGAGATTGATCAGAGGTGACTGGGGAGGAACAAATTATTGTCCAGTCCTGGAGTTACTCAGTTTATGAGCCTGGGCATGCTTCTCCATGTTTCAAGTTACACTACTCTATTCAAACATACACTTTTTAATTCTCAACTACAATCCATACTCATCTACCTATTGTCTGTATCTTTGAAATGAACTTTTGGCCTGGTGATATTCAGACCAGAAACCAGAGAGTTTAGGAGCACTGGGAAAAGTGGAGCCAGAGCAAGTGATGCATTATGAGTGAATCTAATTATCAAACCCAGAAGTTCGGAGAAAGGGGATTTACAGTTGGCAGAGTGGAGCAGCCTGCAGTTTGGTCTTTAGTCCACAGTTCATTACTGGCTCGGGCAGTCATGAGTGGGTGAACTTGAGCAAGCCCTTTTAACTTTTGAAAGCTTAGTTTTTCTTTCTATAGAATTAAATAATGAGCCTGACCAGGTGGTAATGCAGTGGATAGAACATCAACCGGGGATGCTGAGGACCCAGGTTCAAAACCCCAAGGTCACCGACGTGAGCGTGGGCTCACCATCTTGAGCGTGGGGTTGCTGGCTTGAGTGTGGAATCACAGACATGACCTCATGGTTGCTAGCTTGAGCAAGGGGTCCCTGGCTTAGCTGAAGCCCCCAGATAGGCACATATGAGAAAGCAATCAGTGAACAACTAAGGTGCAGCAACAACAAGTTGATGTTTCTCATCTCTCTCCGTTCCTGTCTGTCTGTCCCTGTCTCTTTCTCTTTCTTGCTAAAAAATAAAATAAAATAAATAAATAATGGTACTGTTACTGTACAAGGCTGTCATCAAATGTGTGGAGCTGATAAGCACAACATACTGGCATTTAGGAATACTCAACAAATGCTAGTTTCCTTTTCTTTACCTCACTTTTAAAGTATGGGATATTATTCTAATGCTATATAAATCCTTTTAACATTTTTTATCCAAATGATGACAGCAAATGACCCAACACTATCAAAGAGAATCTAATCTGATTCCTTACCCTTTACTTTTGGACAAACTCAGGAATGCAATAGCCTGATACTGGATGTCCCTAGTAAAGTGCAGTTATCAAAGCCAAGAAGTCACCAGAATGATACAGATCTGTCCCTTCTGATAACTTCACTCCACTGAAGTAGATCTCATCAAGCAATGACTGTGTTCAGACATTTGGTTCTGTCCAGCAGACGACTTTTATCCCTCCTCTCACTTCAGCTGCAGGTGAGCAGTGTGTCTAATTAACCGGACATGGCAGTGAGCCATTCATCTCATTGATGGAGCCCCTGTGTCAAGTGGTTAGCAAACAGGAAGCTAACCACTGCGTCTTTTCCAGGAGCAAAAGGTTTAAGATAAAAACTGACTTTGTGATCTTTTAAATATGTCTTCTTCTCATCTAGTAGAAATTGAGTACTGAAGTGTGTAATTCAATTCTTTATAATTTTCACTCTATAATGACAGGCATATATAAATGATTTGTCCTTGTAATTGGCTGTGCTACCAGTGAGCTCATAGCTAAGCCTTAACTCAGGGGTCGGGAACTTATGGCTCGTGAGCCCGATATAGCTCTTTTGATGGCTGCATCTGGCTCACAGACAAATCTTTAATAATAAAAAAAATAACATTAAAAATATAAAACATTCTCATGTATTACAATCCAATCATTTCCTGCCACTCATGTTCATGGTTGTGGGTGGCTGGAGCCAATCACAGCTGTCCTCCAGGACAACACCAAATTTTTATTGGATAATGCATAATGTACACAGGTTGTTGTATGACTCTCATGGAATTATATCTTAAAATATGTGGCGTTCATGGCTCTCTTAGCCTAAAAGGTTCCCGACCCCCGCCTTAACTCAAGGCAATAAAGGGAACTTAGGAATTATGGATTAAAGGGAAGGAGCTAGGTCTTTTTTGCTCTATTCCACACTCACTTCCTTATTGTTTAGTCAGGGGTCAGCAAACTTTTTATATAAAGGAACAGATGGAAAATATTTTTGTTTTTGCAGGCCATATGGTCTCTGTTGGGATGATTCATTTCTGCCACTATAGTGTGAAAGCAGTTACAGACAATGAATAAACAAATGATAGTGGTTGTGTTCCTATAAAACTTTATTTACAAAAACAGATGGTAGGTCAGACTGGGCTGCAAAATATGTAATTTACCAGTGTCTGCTTTAGGCTAGTGGTTCTCAGACTGGGATCTTAAGAACAGCAGCAGCAACAATACTTGGAGACATTTTTAGAAATGCATATTTTTAAGGATGGATGTACAGAATCAGAAATCTTAAAGATGAGGACCAGGCACCTGTGTTCTAAGAAGTCCTAGGTGATTCAGATGCATGAGAATGACTGCTTAGACTAAAAGACCATGTGTCTTATCCAAATAGAACTCCTTCCAACCCAGTTTACAGCTAGAACTCATTTCAAAAAGTTTTCATGCTGCATGCTAATTTTAATGTCTGCAACTGCACCAGCATTTATATATTTTTTCAATATAAATTATCCATGAATAATTCCTCAGAGAAAATTAGTTTGTCCAAACTTCTTTGCATAGATCATTTGTTCATTTGTTGACTAATTAAAACAATAATCTTGTAAAGCAGATAATCCTTCAGTGCTAAATTTTACAAAGGTATACATAAATTTAGATCAAATTATGCACTGTTTGGTGCACAGTCAGATTTTCTTCCAAATGGATTAGAGTCGTTGATATTACTTTCACAAAATACAAAATTAAAAAGGGCAGAAATAGATTATATATTATACATAATCAGCTAAGCACGTATCTTAGTAAATCAGCTACTTTTGCAGTAAAGAAAATAAAATACTTAAATGCCAAGTTTATAAAGCATAAAATGCTTTAGAGATGTAAATATCAGCATGTCTAACTCTTGTATAATTACCATTGAATTACTACAAAAACTAGACACAGTGGCTACAATTATCACAATAACTTTTCACTCTCGTTTTAAATTACCAGACAGTTATCGGTTTGATTCATACATTATTCAAATGTATTATTCAGTATAACAGTTTTGTAAAATATGTGCACTGTCAGTATCTTATACATAACAAATTATGGTATTGAGAAGAGGAGGAGTAATGTTTGAGATTATAGAAACTGCAACTGATAAACCCAGATTCATCTTAATTAAAGAGTTGACAGCAATAGCATTTTTTATTACATGTACATAACAAAATCTTCATATTATTACAAATAGAGGGTGAGACAAAAGTAGGTTGACAGTGGTTTATATGGAAAATAATGCAATAATTAATAAATAATAATACAAGAATAAGCTGTTTCATGTATTTACTACTCTAAACCTAATTTTGCCCCACCTACTCTTCTCAGGGAGATATCCTGCAATGATTAGCTCTTCACTGAAGATTGGTACTCCCTTCCATAGTGTAACATCGTTACTGGAAAGCCCAGACAAGGATACAATTCTCAGACTTTTTTTACTTAGGAGGGGTCATGTGACTACTTCTGGTATATATGTTGTGAGCTAAAATAATACATGTATCACATGAGGGTGAGAGCTAAGAAATAAAGATGACTTGAAAATAGCTTCTAGGAAGTAACATTGGAAATGATTGCACATGGGTTGATGTTATGGGGTAAAACAGATCAGGAGCCTCTGAGTGTTTTAAGAAACAGTGTTGCCCCTACAACAAGTCTAGATAAAAAAGAAGAAAACTATTTAGCTGTCTGAGTTTAAAGCAAAATTGGGTTCCCAAATTAGTACAAATAAGTATGCTATGAAAGGTGTGAGGCCCCGAGGACAGCACATTGCCTAACCCTCCATTCAGATGAGGCTCTGGAGGGGTGATGGACAAGGTGGACCTACCAGAGGGCAAGGGTGGGTCATGGAGGGACATGCACGTGGAATTCTACCATGACACCAGCACTCGGGTCCCTACAGTGCCCGCTGGGCAGGATTTCAGATTTTAGGAAATGGTGACTGTTATTTCCTCTTTTCTTACTCTGAATGGGAGTTTTTACTGATTCTGCCCTGCTCCAACAGTTACCTATTTAGTGTGGGAGGCAGGATGAGAGACAATCACTCATGTGATGGTTTCTAGGAGGCCAGATTGTGAAGAGGAGTCTCATCAACACTTGATGGAGAAACAATTCACCTGGAGAGGCTGGACTTCGGGCTGTTTCTTTTGGGATGGGTAAGGACGCCTTATGTGTATGGGAAATATTTGGTGGCTGGAAACAAGCATGTGGAAGAGACAGCTAATGACCTTGCAGAGGTCTGAGCTCTTCTTCACAGAGGAAGGATGTGACAGGGCAGCAGCTGCCTTGCACAGACGTCTTTCCAGCTTCCCTGCAACAAGGCGGGACCACGCACTGCTGAATGTGCCTAGAATTGATGTGGCATTTCTGGGCCAAGGTGGATAAGAGGTATCATATTTCCCCATGTATAAGATGCACCTTAATTTTGGGGCCCGGAATTGGAAAAAAATTGTATTACATAAAGTTATTGATCTCAAGTTTTATTCATCATCAAATTCATACAACTCCTCATCACTATCAAAACTGCCATCCATTAGCTTGTCTTCATCTGTGTCTGTTGATGAATCACTGTCTTCAACAATGAGCACAAAAACAAGCACAAAAAGGTGAGAAATGCAAGTAAAAGAATCTACAACTACGGTATAAGATGCGCCCAGTTTTTAGACCCTAAATTTTTCCCCAAAAAAGCACATCTTATACATGGGGAGATATGGAAGATGGGCCTTCTCCATTGTCTGCCACTTAATGTGGTTGCCCCAGTAGCCATATATGACAGAGTTACCATAATGGAGGTTCAAGGTTCCTGAATCACCACATGGAGGAGAGCTATCTGCCGTTTGGGTATGTAGGAATCAGTTTTTATGCGAGTGAGAAGTAAATTTCTATTATGTTAAGCCACTGAATCAAGCAGCTGGATTTATACAGGAGTATCTTATCAAATTACTGCTTCTCTATCCTTATTAGATGTGTGGTGGACAGAAATAGTCTTTAGGAAAGATTGTCTATGCAATACTTAATCTATATTCCCTTCTCTGGGCACTAAATTCTACTTCTGGTTTCAGTCAGACTAGCTCAGTGCTGATGCCTCATTAGGTCATTCTGCATACACAAACTATAGAATTACTTTTATCAAATTCTGGGAAGCCATCAGCCCACTCCAAATATTGGCAAAGTAGACCATGAACTCTGATATGTAGTACTCTATCTTTCCTCATCTCTTCACTCAATAAATATGTATTAGCACCCTTGTGTTATGCATGCTCTTGAGCTGTTGGGATGTGATGAAGATATTACTACTTTACATGGTGCCCTTTTTATTTAAAACTAGAGATAATTCTCTCTAGCATTGCACCAGGAATGGCTGAATCTCTCTTAAGCGATTTCCTGGATTAAGCTGAGAATCTTCTAAATCTTGTACCCAATCTTACTTCCTCTTTGCATTGTTGGTTAGAAGACTTCAAGCCAACCTGTGGCCACACCTGGTGTACTAGAGGCTCCCATGGCTGCCTCTATGTGTGGTTGTCTGCCACTAGACCTCCTGTTCTGTTTTCTCCTCTCAGTTCTTTCACGTTTATATACATTTTATCCTTCCCTGTTGTGTGGGTTGCATCTATATAAATTACCTTTAATCTTTTCTGGAATGTTTATGTAAAGGCAGTAGCCATGGCCACCATCACAGCCGCCTGGCCCATGCAGGTTCACATAGGATTCAGACAGACGGTAATGAAACAATGGAGCCAAGAACTGGTGTGCCATTAGCTTTAATCCTAGCTCACACCCGGCAGGCAAGAAATACACACAGTGGGAAAACACTTCCTTTTCCGTTCAGGGCTCTCAAAGCCACTGACTTATTCGAGTTTCCTAGAATCAAAGGTTTCTAGCTCACCAGCCTTATTCACCTCTGTTCTCCATCTCCTTCTCTCTGCACAAACTCTGCATAAACTGGCTTCTCCCTCAGCACTCCATCATCTTGGCTGCTTCTCCTGGCCTCCTCCATGTGGCCTTTCTCTGCTCTCCTATAGCATGGGCTTCTCCTAGAACGTAATCACTCTTTCCCAGGAACAACATGATCTTTGTTCCTTTTAAAACCTTTTGGTGCAAAAGCCCTCCCCCAACACATATTAACATAATCATGCCCATCCCAAGCAAGAATGGCAACTAATATTATAACCTGGGTGATGGGCTTCCACGTGGGCAGCACCATCTTTAACAAAGTAAGCATAATATATTTTATCTGCCCAACAGTTTATAAATGAAAAATGAACAGAAATGATTTTTGGCACTATTCAGATAAAGAGGCACCTTCTGGATAAAGAGGGCTGTGTCTGGGCAACAGGAGTGGTCTTGGCTCACTCTGTGAATGAGCCACGTGTCAGAGATGAGCGCCTGTCACCCTCAGCACTGGGATTATTAACTCCCACTGATTTGTTGTTCACTATTGAAACACTATGATTATTGAATTTCAACTTTTTCAAAGAGACATCTGCTGTTTGTTCCATATTTGTGTTAAATTTAAATCAGAGCTCAAGTTTTGGTATAGACTTTGAGCTATCCTGCAGTTTACTCTATTTTACAATATACACCTGCTTGCCTCACATTTGAGGACTGTGTTATTAAATGATCCATTAATGAACACTTGGCTCAAATTTAAACATTAGCCTAGAACACAAGAAAGCAATTTGGCCCCAACTTGCCTTTCTAAATGTTTTTGTCCTATTATTTCCCGAGGCACTAGCCAAACTAATTGGTGCCCTTGAAACATGAATATCTCTGTGCTTGTTTCTCCTGTAACTGCCCTGGGGTAAGAGCAATAGCTTACCTTTATGGAGCACTCTCCTGCCTGGTGTTTGTAATCCCTTTACTTGCACTGATTCTATCAGCTAGATGTTATTTTTCTCATTTTACAAATGAGAAAACTGAGGGTGACTAAGAGCTAAATTCCATACATGTCTATATTATATTTTATCTTACTGTATTGGATGTATCCATATAAGCCAGCATTTTGGACTATTTACAAATGGAAAATTAAAAGGCCAAAAATAATTGCATTTTCAGAAAGAACTGTAATTCCAGCTCTCACTCTTTATGTTCCCAGACTATGCCTTTGGGCAAGACACCTATGGTTCTTAAATCTAGTTACACTTTAGTGTTCCTTATGGAGCTTTAAAATATGCCAAGCCCCACCTTAGCTCAATTATATAAAAATACGTAGGGCTATGGTCCAGAGCTTGATGGTTTGAAGACTCTCCCCAGGTGATTCTGCCATGCAGCTGGGTGAAGTCTCACTGTACTTTAATCCCCCAGTATGAAGAGGCTCCTCTTTCTGTGGTTAAAGCATCTTAATCCCAGCCCTTCTCACTTTTTCTTCTTCAGAGGAATCAGCTCTCTCCTTGCCATAGTGATCCTGAGGCATTACCAGAAGTTTCCCTGAAGAACCTTATAACCTTGGCCTGTATCTTCTGAAAATGCAAATGCAGGGCTTGCTTTCCAATCACATGGCTAGTTAGATGCTAGGATTTCCTTCAGGAGGGACTTTCTCTTGCATAATCTTCACTCTGAGTTTTTGCAGAAAAACTCAGACGTTCCTTTTTTGCTGACTGGGCACTGATCTAAATAGGTGAATTGACCTGAATCCTTTTTGGCATATCTTGGGTTTATTCTCTGTATTGTTTAGAAATATAGGCTTAAGTACAGTGAACAGCAGTTGTAGTAGAATTATGTTCTTTAATTCCTTAGCGAGGCAGTGGTGTATTCTAGGATAAATCAAACCATGCCATTCATTGGCACCAAATCATTCAGTGCCTCACTCCATCCCCCTCGGACAGAGTCCCCATGCCCTACCATGGCTGTCTAGGTGTTGCAGGAGCTTATCCCCTGACCACTTTGGGCTTACCTCCTTCCGAAACTACCCCATGCTCTTCTCCATTCAAGTACACTAAATGGCTCTAAGTTCCTGCATAGACTGTTCCCTACTGCCTCGAACATTCTGTGGTCCATTATGGTTGCTGGTTATACAGACTTTCAGTTGGGATGATAATTCAGGTTGGAAGAGCAACCGTGCTCTTCCTAGAGTCTGAGGCAGCAGCCATGGAGCCATCCTCAGAGCCCGGGGGCCAACTTGCTCCAGTTGAGCCATGCTGCAGGAGGGAGAGAGAGAGAGAGAGAGAGAGAGAGAGAGAGAGAGAGAGAGAGAGAGAAGAAGAAGAAGAAGGAGAGGAGGAGGGGTGGAGAAGCTGATGGGCGTTTCTCCTGTGTACCCTGACCAGGAATCAAATACAGGACTTCCACATGCTGGGCCAATGCTCTACCACTGTGCCAACCAGCCAGGGCCCTTCTAAGTGAGTATTACTCGTAATAAACTCACAGCTAAAAGATAATACATTTAGATAGACGTACAAAGGAAGAGGATATATGAACCTTCCACAGACTAGTCCTTTAATTGTTAAGAACTTAACTTAGTCATCGTCAGCCACAAATTACCTCAGCGCACAACACCAACAACTCAGAAGTGGTACAACATGAAAACTTGAGTTTATTTATTTCAAGTAGTATAAATGATTAAGAGTTAATTACCAATTTAGTTCTGCTGATAGTGATTATTATTCCATAGATAAAGGTAAAAAGCACCTGGTTTTTGACTGGTTCTGTGGTAAGGTACCAAAGAATTGAAAAATTAATATTGATATTTTGGGAGAATCAGGTTTCTTGTCCTCTCCTTTCTGTAGAGAATGAGGGAAAAGGAATGTGGGAATTTCCTAGCTGCAGAGACATACTGGGTAGAAAACCCCTTTTACTAGGAAGCTTAAAGGACATTTTGTAATCTAGATTAAGCATACAGAGATTTTATAAATATGATTTTTGTACTTGTGTGTGATTAACACCAGGTCAGGATGGCCAATGGCATTATATCGTAGATGAAGAGGGAAAGGGAGGGTTAGGCAGGCCTTCTCTTTTCCTCTCCTTTCTTTAATGGGCCGTTCACAGACGCTTGTCCCCTGGTGCCAGGTAGGCTCCCTTCCCACCTTGAAGGCATGTAGTTAATGTATGTACCTCTAGACAAAGGGATAGCAGATAAACACTGAAGGATTTGGAAATGCCTTTTAATATGTAGAACAACGTTTTTCACTATTATCTTACCTTATAAGTCTTAACATATAGAAATTTTTTTATAAATCCTATAGACCAGTGGTAGTCAACCTTTTTATACCTACCGCCCACTTTTGTATCTCTGTTAGTAGTAAAATTTTCTAACCGCCCACTGGTTCCACAGTAATGGTGAATTATAAAGTAAGGAAGTAACTTTACTTTATAAAATTTATAAAGCAGAGTTACAACAAGTTAAAGCATATAATAATAATTACTTACCGAGTACTTTATGTCGAATTTTCGCTGAGTTTGGCAGAATAAATCTTTAAAAAACAACTTACTATAGTTAAATCTATCTTTTTATTTATACTTTGGTTGCTCTGCTACCGCCCACCATGAAAGCTGGAACACCCACTAGTGGGCGGTAGAGACCAGGTTGACTACCACTGCTATAGACAAATATTATAAGCTTGCTAATGAATTGTGTCATCTTCCCCTCCTCTTCCTTTTCCTGCCAACCTGTGTGTGATCAAAGGTATATAACCTGCCTCAGGGCTATAGTCTGGATGGCATGATTTGGGTCAGCTATGCCCCGTGTTTGTCATATGCAGCTGGCTTATTAATAAATCCCCTCTTTTAATAAAACTCCTTAAAAATTCATTTGGACTTGGTGTCTCTACGTAAACCCGGCAGAAGGTTACTTTACAACAGTTCCACTCAATAAAAGGACTTCCTGTTATCTCTGCTTTCCCTATAGGAAAATTAGAGTGTAATAATTCATTAAATCTGTAGCTTACTTAGGCCACAAGAATGTCCTATTAGCTAAAACAACAGATGCTCAAGTGTAAGTTTGGGAGTTGTTGCTGTGTGGTCTTTTTTTTCCTCCAAATGAAGTGTAGAGAGCCTCAGAGATGGTCCACCAAATCTTTATCCCATGAGAGTCCTCTATTACAGTAATATAATGTTATAGTAATTAAATATATAGAAATAAGTTAGGATATAATATTAAAAGCCATTAAGGCAAGTGAATAAGGCTATGCCGTCTGGACAGGAATTAATCTGTGTACAGATATGATAAGCAGACTTTACCTTTCACGCAGGGCCCAGTTAGTTTGTGTGTGAAGTTATACATAGATAAGAAGTGGCTTGATGTGATAAGTCTGTAGGTTAACATAAACAAGAAGTCTCCCTAGGAACACCTTAAAAGTGGCTTGATGTGACATTTTGGTAGGTTAACATAAAAAGGGCTCCCTGCTAGGAACTCCCAAAAAGGTGCTGTGATGTGATAATCCTGTAAATTGACACCTGTTAGAAGGTGTTGGCCAGAAAAAGGTACTAAAACTAAGGGCCCCCCTGCTGCAGTAGTCACCCAGACTCCAACATTGAAAGTTGAATGTGGACTGTCTCCACGCTACTCTAACCAAGGACAACTGAGAGAGGCACGCTGATGGGGCCCCCTTAAGCTATGCCCAGGCACGCCATAGCATTTCTGAGTAATAAACTTCCTGTTTGATTCTTGCAACTAACTGTGTGTAGGTCATATCTTTCCTCTGGTGGCAGTTGGTCTTGGCACTGATAAGTAGAATCCTCATAGCCCCCTCAAGGGTAGTCTCAAAGAGGCTGCCAGTCCTGCTGTTAAGCAGGAGTGTCTCTCTGTGCGCAGAAGTAGAGTCCCCTGATCAAGGTAGAGCTCGAGCTCTGCTGGGGCATCCTCTCAACTATTAGAGTGAATAGTTATCAAGAACTAATTCTGTGTTAAGTGTTCCTCATGCATTTCCTCAAATAATCCTCTTGATCACATTGTGAAGTTGTTTGCATTTAATCCTTGTTTTCAGATGTAGAAACTGAGGGTTAGGACCATACTAGAACTGATATTGAAATACAAATTTGTTTGATTTCACTTAGGTGCAAAAGATGAATTACTTGAGCATCTGTGTCATGTGTCGTGTTGGGCACTGAAGCATGGCCATGAGGAAGACCTTCATGTAGCATCTGTTATACAGCAGTGGAGATACTGTCAGAATGTAATTTAAAGTGGGAATTATATTACAAAAAGTAAAAATGAAACACATTGGTAGCATACATCAGGAGGACTTAGATTAGTTTCTGGAGGCCACAAACTTCAGGCAGTAAGAGAAGAGATTTTTCAGAATCAAGGGAAAGGATGATGTTGGGCCAGGGACCACTGCCGTTGTGGTCATTCAGGTTCTCATTGGATTTGGGCAAACAGTAAAGAAACAGTGGAGCTAGAAAATGGTAGGCCATTTGTTTATTAAAGTGTTGTACCGGCCAATGATAAAACACACAGGGAAAACTTCTTCCCTGTCATTCAGGCTCTCAAAGCCCTGACACATTCTCCGGTTCCACAACCAGAAGAATCTTCTCCAGTTTCTCCTAGAATCAAAGGACCCACCAGTCTTCCTCAGATCTGGTTCCCCATCTGCACACCTTCTCCTCTTTGCACAAACTAGCTTCTTCTTCAGCACTCTGTATTCTCTCTGCTCTCTCACTCTGCAAACATGGCTTCTTTTCTGCCTCTTCTCTTTTCAAACCTTTCTGGTGCAAAAACCTCTTGTCCAGCAAACATTAGCAAAACAATGGCCCTCCCCAAGCAAAAAGGTAATTTGCAATTTCGCAGACCACATATACCTGGCACTGCCCAGTGTCATTTTGTAACAATAAAAGTGAGCAAATTAAAAAAATACAAATTTTACAAACTCATTTGCCTAACAGATGTCAATGACTTGAACTTAGTTATTGGAGGTAGGGACAGAAATAAGAAAAAAGATTAGAGAGATGTTTGGAATGTATAAAAAGAGATGTATAGAATCAAGAATGTCTGCTGACAGATGTGGACCATGAAGAAAAGCAAAGAGGCAAAGTATTTCCTAGGAGGGTGGCTGGAATAAGGAGTAGATGCATGTCTTAGCCCTTTCAGGTTGCCATAGCAAAACACCTTAGACTCGGTGTCTTAAAAACAGCAAAAATTTATTTCTCACAGTTATGGATGCTGAAAGTCCGAGGTCATGGTGTCAGCATGGTCAGGTTCCAGTCAAAGCCCTCTAACTAGCTGAAGAGCATTAACATTGTATCTTCAAATGGTAGAAGAGGTGAGGGAGCACTCTGGGGCCTCTTTTATAAGGGCACTAATTTCATTCATGATGGCTCTACTGTCATGACCTGATAACCTCCCAAATGACCCTCCTAATACTATCTCCTGGAGATTAGGATTTCAGCGTATGAATGTGGAGGGGATACAAACATTCAATTCACTGCAGTGCAAGTTCCAGTCAGAGATGTGGGAACCATGCTCAAGTGGCCAGTCTGATAGAAATGTGTGCTCCATTTTGAGAATACTTAATTATGGATTCTTCAAGAAATAAAAAATGAGGTGTCTGATAATAAACTGAACCAAGGACCTGGAGTTTGGAAGCATGGATTAGGTTAGATAGGAGTTGTTTGGGTCTCTGGAGCCATGAGAATAAATGAATGAAGTCACTTCAGGAGAGTGTCTACAGTTAGAAGAAAAATGGTGGCCCTCATTTGAAGGCTAAGGGAAGACCAAAGTCAGAAGTAAGCTAATTTGTACCTAATCTTCAATGACATGCACCCTTCTTGTCCCTTCTAAACTTTATAATCCATAGAAGATCTTACAGTCTCAGAGATGCCTATGTGTACATCAACAGACACTTGAAAAATGAGTGTTTTCTCTTACTTGGACTGGCATTAGAAGATGATATCCGTTTTCAACATCTTCACTTTTGAATAGAAAACAAGCACATCTCATTGAGAACATGAGATGTTCAGGCGACAGCAACTATGTGGATAACAGTGTGTGTGGAAGGCAGTGATATTAAAAAGGCAATTTAATTTGCTTTGCTTTGGTATTGTCTGAAGCCTTAGTACACTGCTTTGAAATCTGTTTCCAGACACCACATAGGGTGAGTTTTTCTCAGTAGAGGACTCTTAATGCTGTTTCCTCACTTATAAAATTCCAAATTGACTTATCATCTGATTATCCATGGCAGGTCCCTGCATTGCTGCCTTTTCTAAGTATTTCATTAGCATGCCTTAGTTTTTAGCTATATTCAAAACAGGTGGTAGGCAGCTCAGTCCAACACCATTGCTTGGCCCCTGACTCTTCTAAGTCCCCTCTTGCATATAATCTTAATGTCCTTTGTATTTCAGCCACAATGGTTTTCTCTCAAATTCTCAATTAAAATCCAAATCTTTCCCCCCAAGTTGTTCTTTTTCCTGGAATGTTCTTCACCAGCAAGCTCGAGTCAGACCTCACATTTTATTTTATTTTAATTTATTGGGTTTACAAAGATTCTAGAGAGACCTCACATTTTAGAACTCTGTCACTTCTTCCCTGATGTCTCAGCTTCCCAGTCTCTTCGGATTCTGTTATTACATCCTTTCCTGTACACTTCTCTTCTCTCTCTTCTCTTCTCTTCTCTTCTCTTCTCTTCTCTTCTCTTCTCTTCTCTTCTCTTCTCTCCCTTCCCTTCCCTTCCCTTCCCTTCCCTTCCCTTCCCTTCCCTTCCCTTCCCTTCCCTTCCCTTCCCTTCCCTTCCCTTCCCTTCTCTCTCTTCTCTTCTCTTCTCTTCTCTTCTCTTCTCTTCTCTTCTCTTCTCTTCTCTTCTCTCTTCTCCTCTCCTCTCCTCTCCTCTCCTCTCCTCTCCTCTCCTCTCCTCTCCTCTCCTCTCCTCTCCTCTCCTCTCCTCTCCTCTTCTCTTCTCTCCCTTCCCTTCCCTTCCCTTCTCTCTCTTCTCTTCTCTTCTCTTCTCTTCTCTTCTCTTCTCTTCTCTTCTCTTCTCTTCTCTCCTCTCCTCTCCTCTCCTCTCCTCTCCTCTTCTCTTCTCTTCTCTTCTCTTCTCTTCTCTTCTCTTCTCTCCCTTCCCTTCCCTTCCCTTCTCTCTCTTCTCTTCTCTTCTCTTCTCTTCTCTTCTCTTCTCTTCTCTTCTCTTCTCTTCTCTTCTCTCTTCTCTTCTCCTCTCCTCTCCTCTCCTCTCCTCTCCTCTCCTCTTCTCTTCTCTTCTCTTCTCTTCTCTTCTCTTCTCTTCTCTTCTCTTCTCTTCTCTCTCTTCCCTTCCCTTCCCTTTCCTTCTCTCTTCTCTTCTCTCTCTTCCCTTCCCTTCCCTTCCCTTTCCTTCTCTCTCTTCTCTTCTCTTCTCTTCTCTTCTCTTCTCTTCTCTTCTCTTCTCTTCTCTTCTCTTCTCTTCTCTTCTCTTCTCTCCCTTCCCTTCCCTTCCCTTCCCTTCCCTTCCCTTCCCTTCCCTTCTCTCTCTTCTCTTCTCTCTTCTCTTCTCTTCTCTTCTCTTCTCTTCTCTTCTCTTCTCTTCTCTTCTCTTCTCCTCTCCTCTCCTCTCCTCTCTTCTCTTCTCTTCTCTTCTCTTCTCTTCTCTTCTCTTCTCTTCTCTTCTCTTCTCTCTCTTCCCTTCCCTTCCCTTCCCTTTCCTTCTCTCTCTTCTCTTCTCTTCTCTTCTCTTCTCTTCTCTTCTCTTCTCTTCTCTTCACTTCTCTCTCTTCCCTTTCTTCCCTTCCCTTCCCTTCCCTTCCCTTCCCTTCCCTTCCCTTCCCTTCTCTCTCTTCTCTTCTCTTCTCTTTTATTCTCTTCTCTTCTCTCTCTTCTCTTCTCTTCTATTTTGTTTTGTGCTCGAGCATGCAAGAAAGGGGGTGGGGCAGACAGGGACATACAGACAGGAAGGGAGACATGAGAAGCACCAAGTCATAGTCGTGACACCTTAGTTGTTCAGTGATTGCTTTATCCTATGTGTCTTGACTAGGGGGCTCCAGCTGAGCCGATGACCTAGGGCTCAGGCCAGCAACCCTGTATCCAAGCTGTTAAGCCCAGGGTCAAGCCCATGACCTTGGGGTTTTGAACCTTCGTCCTTAGCATCACAGGCTGACACTTTATCCACTGCACCTGATCATACTGACTTCTTCTCCTTTTGAAGTGCAATTTCTACTTGTATATGCTTATGTCTGATTAGATTATGGCCTGCCTGTCCTGTTGAACTGTAGACTCCAAAGGTGCAAGGGGCTATCTTTGCTCATCATTATGTGATCAAGGCTTTGGCATAATTTCTGGTTCCCAACTAATGTCCTGAAAATAATTGATTAATAAATGAATAAATAGGCAAGTCTCTATAGCAGAGAAGATCATAAGTCAGAAAATATTATAGTACTTTATGATAAGTTATGATAAATATTGTTCAGGATGCTTCGAAGATGCCGAGGGAGGCATCTAGTAGCTTTAGGGTTGAGAGAGGACCTCCGGAGTTGGTGATACAAGTTGGGAATTAAAGTCATATGGGATGTTGAGTACACATTTTAAGTATATAAGGGTCTAGATTATGGCTGATTGAAATGAGGAAGTAGTAAGAGATCAGTGAATTTGAGATATATGGGACATGGATGATGACGGTGTGTATGCTGAAGGGGATGCTTATGTAAGAGCCTCACATACCTGAATGATTTTGTCCTTATTCAAGGAGGGGAATATAAAAACTGAACAGCTGTCCTGACCTTTCCTATCCATGCTTCTGATTCTATTTCCTACCCATCATGTGTA
This sequence comes from Saccopteryx bilineata, assembly GCF_036850765.1. Taxonomy (NCBI): domain Eukaryota; kingdom Metazoa; phylum Chordata; class Mammalia; order Chiroptera; family Emballonuridae; genus Saccopteryx; species Saccopteryx bilineata. The sequence goes on from NC_089499.1 coordinate 69,361,081, forward strand.
GAAGCTCCTCATTTGGGATCCTTGGGTTACTCCTACCATGTCCTGTAAGAAATAATTTAACTTCTCTAAGGCGTCAGATTCCTCCTCTACAAAATGAAGTATTAATGGTACCTATCTTACATGTGCTGTTGTGAGAAATGACCTCAAGTAATAACACATGCTACTCGAGGTTGGCACATAGTAAAGCCTCAGTAATTATGAACCAGTACAATTAGCAATTTTAAACTAGTACTTTAGCTAGTGTTCCATATCATTGAGAAGACCATTGCCAGCTGACATGGACAGAATTAATCTCCCTACTTTGATGAGGCAGATATCTAAAGAGAGCCCAAGATGTCTGTGGGACAGAGCCATGGTGAACACACATGGTCAGGCCCAGTTTTAGCTGCCTAGAAGCTGCTAAGAGCAATGTGTACTCCTGGATTTTGTGACTCTAATATATTCTCACAGAAACTTCTCACTTGAGCCACTACTATGAAGGTTTAGGATTCCTGCATCCTGAAGAATGTTGATAAGAACAACATTAAACATAAAGCAAAATTATTTTATAGTAACAAAGGAGATCATAAATGAGAACTTCTAAGTTGGCACCTGTAGGCAATTCTAAATTAGAAGGTATGTGGTCTTCCTCTGAGTGAGTGGCTGGTTAACCACCCAATCATTTTATCAGCCTAAGTAATATTAGTTAATATTGGAATTTAGTTCATTGAACCTTACCATTAAATTTTAAAAATAATTTCATAACAAAAATATCAACTAACATTAGGGATTAGAAGTGAAATAGATGGGTTGCAGAAAGTGAGAATGTGCCACTAATGTCCTAGCTTAGCTGGAGATCTTAATTTCATCTGGTCTTGTGTAATTGGTAAATGAAATTTCTTTTCTATGTCTGCCCTACCCACTGAGAAGCCCAAGTCTCTCCTTTCACTTCTTGGGTTTCTTCAGTGTCCTGGAGTCACCTAGTCAGGATGGAAAGCTAAGGAGGACTTAAGACACTGTGTTATGACTCCAGTTTGACAATCAGTGTGCCATATGCTAGATGCTGTTTATGGATGGCCTAATTGGAAGGCAGCCAGTGTGAAGAGAGCTGTCATACACAGTGTGCTCTTGGTTGGCAGCAGGAGAGGGAGGTCTATAATGGGGGATATGTCTCTCTGGTAGTCATGGAATATAGCCTTTACTGCACTGGACCACACTTCTCCTACTCATGTGGTCCTTTCTTTCTGCTCCTCCTTTAGCTCACGACATCCATATAGTCTAGGGTAGGAAAAAACTAATTCTTCAATTTTATATCTAAGTCTTTAAATGTCTTTTAAATTTAAACATTAAATATTTGGACCTCTGTTCTTTGGTTAGTGGATAATTCATGTTTTGTTGTTTTGGCTTGAGATAGACCCTCAAAACTTCAAGGAGCTCTAGAGGATGAAGGAATACATCATTAATCTTTCAGAATTATTCATCCTCATAAGTTTTTATACAGACCTCAGAAAGGGATATGATTTTACCACTTCCTTAGATGAAATTATTCAAAATTATAGACATATACTGATACCCTCAGCAGCTTTCAGTGTTTTCTCAGAAGGACAGAAGTGTGAACTAATTTTGCAAGCTTTGTTTGTCATTCCAGCACATTAATATCACAGGACCCTAAAATCTCACCTTATCTAGGCTGGATCCCAGCTAGAGGCATGGGGAACTGACTCCTTAGATTTATAACAACATCTCTCCTTATTTCTGAGTTATAAAAAAGAATTGAATGAAACTGCTCTCATATCAGACAAGAACAGGTCTTTGAAAAACACCTGAGTTCCTTGAAAACAAATGAGAACCAACGACTTTCAAGCTACTTTAGGGAAATTTTCTTGTTGATGAGTTTGAAATTATTGTAACTAATTACACTGCAGCTATATAAGTGACAAGGTGTGAATGTACCATGCCCTAATCACACACACACAACACACAGTGACAAACATTTATGCAGAGAATGTTGTACCTCCCAAGTGGCTACAAAGATGGGCTTACAATGGAATTTATAGCATTAGGTCCAATTATATATACCAAGTATACTTCCATATACAGTTTTCCCACAGAAATGACATCAAAATCTTTAGATTTCTTAGATGATATTGAGATTAACTAACTGGATCCTGTTGAGAATATGCAGGGAATTTTTTGTAGAAGAACTGTTGCTAAATAAAGTCACTGTAAGCAAATATAGTACATGTAATTTGCATTATGTTCCCTAAACATCCAGTATCCTTACAAAGTTTTGTATTTATCTTCTCTTTTAGTGAACCAAATAAAGGAGAGTAGTTAACTAATTGAGTATGTAAGCTGTCTATCACTGAATATGACTCGCCTGTAATCATTCTCTCTTCCCTTGGTAAGACTGGGCATTACCAAACGTTTTGTCTCTGCCTGTTTGATTCATGAATCATTGCATTTTAGTTCTTAATTTACATTTCTTCAAATGAGTGATGATGAACATTTTTTCCTAGGTTTACCACAATTCTTTTACTGAAAGAATGAACTATTTAAGATATTCTCCTGTACTTAAAAATTACAAGTTCAGACAATTTTATATAAAATGACACCATTTTGATTTATCAGGTTTTATGTGTGGGAATGTATAGATATTTTTTGTAAGATACACAGAAATGTGGTAACAGTTTCTCCTTCTAGTAATTAAGATATGAGAGGTTTGGTGGGGGAGGAAAAAAAAGGGAGACTACTGATATTTTAGTCTATTCTTTGCTATGTTTGTGTACAAGCATTTCTATTTACACTAGATTATGTGTATTATTTTTATACCATACAGAATTTTTTCCCCAAAATTAATTTGCTTATAAACTTAAGAATAGTAGGGAGAAAATCTCTGTGAGCCAGAAGCCATACATTCCACTATCTTCAGGAAGCAGGCAGGTAATATAATGTGCCAGGGTTGGGTGTGATCAGGGGGAGTGGCGAGGCCTGTGGGCACTGGAGTATCCCATCCAAAGGCATATAGAGTCACTCTCTCATCACTCTGCTGACCTAAGAAACAGGTCTGCCAGTGGGCTGTCAATTGGCAACTGCTGCTTTAAACTAAACTAAAAAAAAATACGACATCCGCTCTTAGAGGTAGGGGAATAGCTGAAGACTGACTTTCTGCTCTCTTTATTATGAGAACGAACAAAAACAGAGACCTTTTCTTAGACAGTATGAAGAGCTTTGTCAGTTTTTGCACATGCTCTCATTTTTCTTAGTGATGCAGGCTTGGACACTTCATGTACCTGAGCAGTGGTAGGTGCCAAGTAGGGGAGCAAAAGAAAATTCACATATAATTCAGAAATTATACCTGAAAATGCCACCATTTTACTGGTGATGTTATGTGGACCCTCTCCTAATAAGAATAGTGGGATTTCCTTTCAGAAATGCTTCCTGATAAAGCCAATTGAGCTCAGCATTCATCTATTAAATAATATTCCCTGATAGAACAAGGCAAGTTCCAGATAAAGACAATATGTATGGTCCATGGAGCACTTCTGTGGCAGCTATCCCGGACCCAGCACAATATTCATTATCTGATATTTCATTGTGTGGGGACAAGAAACAGATAGCAGAACTAAAACAGGTCATCTTCCCTGTCCCCTAAAACAAGTAATGCCTATGAATAAAGATAAGTGATTAAGATTTTTTTATATAATAATTGCTCTGGAAAATCTCTTGATGATTTTCAAACTACAGTTGGGTCTGACATGTCACTGAGACATTATAAATCACATTACTACCAGAACACATAGTGCAGTGTTTGGTTAGCCACTCTTAGGAAAAAATACTGAGCCATCGGTATAGTAATTATCAGTTGGTTTTGGAAGAACTCCAAAACAAAACAAAACAAAACATTCTGAGAGACAAAAGCAAAAATGTAGTCCATATAGTCTATACCAGCATGCTCTAAAGTCTCATTCACAGAACATTGTGCCAGCAGGGTGTGAATATGTAGTACAAAGAAAAAGGTTCTAGCATAAAAAAATGTGTGACTAAAATATTGTGTGGATTGCTCTTTAAAATATGTGATTGAGCACCTGAAACTAATACAAAATAATATTAAATGTAAACTGTAACTGAAAAATAAAAAATTTAAAAAGAAAACATAAAAGTTTGGGGAAAACTAGGTTAAAGTTCAACAAGTGCCTAGTCTGTAGAGTTTGTCAGAACCTTGAACATGCTATCATGTTTGGGAAGACTAAGAAGACCATATTTGTCATAAACATTTCATGGTCTTCCACAGAGAAATGTGGCTGAATTTAAAGTTTCCTCCAATTTTCAGGCTTTTTTCTCCACCAAACTTGTCTCTAAGGTATGTGATGGTGTGTGGTCAAGAAGCTTTTACATGTATTTTCCAAAGGAACAATCTCCAGAAGCAATTTTTGCAGAGATTGTGGCTCTGGAATCATATATAATTCAACTTAAAGTCTCAATCTACTAAATAAATTTTATTTAGATAATCTTATATATAGAAAACCTCAAAGACTCCACAAAAAAAACTATTAGAAACACATAACCAATACAGTAAAGTCACAGGATACAAAATCAATTTACAAAAGTCTATTGCTTTCCTATACACCAACAATGAAACTTCAGAAAATGAACTAAAAAAACCACACATTTCCTTGTACTATTGCAACAACAACAACAACAAAAATAAAATAACTAGAAATAAAGTTAAAAAAGAATGTAAAGAACCAATATACTAAAAACTACAAAGCATTATTAAAAGAAATTGAAAAAGACACAATAGGATAGAAAAATATTTCATGTTCTTGGATTGGAAAAATCAACATAGTTAAAATGGCCATATTACCCAAAGCAATATATAAATTTAATGCTATTCCTATTAAAATCCTAGTGTCATTTTTTTAAAGAAATAGAACAAAAAGCATCAGATTTGTATGAAATCATAAAAACCACAAATAGCCAAAGAAATCCTGAGAAAAATGAATGAAGAGGGAGGAATCATACTACCTGACTTTTAATTCAGGTAATCAAAACAGCATGGTATTAGCAGAAAAAACAGACATACAGACCAATGGAACAGAATTGAAAGCCCAGAAATAAAATCACACATATATAGACAAATAATCTTTGAAAAAGGAGTTAAAAACACACAAGGAAGAAAAAAAAAGCCTCTTCAATACAGGGTCCTGGGAAAATTGGAAAGCCACATGCAAAAGAATGAAACAACTACCATTTGTCTCCATGCACAGAAACTAATTCAAAATGAATCAAAGATATAAATATAAGATCTAAAAGAATAAATTACATAGGAGAAAACATAGGTACTAAATTTATGGACCTTGGCCGTAGGGAACAGTTTTTGAATTTGACTCCAAAGGCAAGGGAAGTTAAGCCAACAATAAATGAATGGGCCCATATCAGACTAAAAAGCTTCTGCAAAGCAAAAGAAACTGACAATAAAACAAAAAGGCAGCCAGCCAAATGGGAGTTGATATTCACAAATAATAGCCCTGATAAGGGGTTAATATCCAATATATATAAAGAACTCACAAAGCTCAACAACAAACAAGCAAACAATCCTATTAAAAATGGGGAGAAAATCTGAGCAGACACTACTCCCACGAAGACATGCAAATGGCTAACAGATAGACAGAAAGATGCTCATCTTTGCTAGCTATTAGAGAAATGCAAATCAAAACTACAATGAGATAGCACCTCACACCTGTTAGATTGGCTGTCACCACCAAGACAGGTAATAACAAATGTTGGAGAGGCTGTAGAGAAAATTAAATCCTCATTTACTGCTGGTGGGAATGCCAACTAGTACAGCCATTATGAAATACAGTATGGATTTTGAGGTGGTACCTCAAAAAATTAAGAATAAAACTATCATATGACCCAGCAATTCCTTTACTGGGTATCTACCCCAAAATCTCAAAAACATTAGTAGGCAAAGACACATGCACCCCCATGTTCATCACAGCATATTCACAGTGGCCAAGACATGGAAACAAACAAAGTACTCTTCAATAGAGGATTGGATAAAGAAGATGTGGCACATATATATAATGGAATACTACTCAGCCATAAGAAATGATGACATCGGATCATTTACAACAACATGGATGGACCTTGAGAACATTATGCTGAGTGAAATAAGCAAAACATAAAAAGCTAAGAACTGTATGATTTCACACATTGGTGGGATATAAAACTGAGATTTATGTACATAGATAAAAGTTAAGTGGTTACCCGAGGGAGTGGGGAGGGGGTGAAGAGAGTAAAGAGCGACAAATATACGGTGGTGGAAAATGATTTGACTTTAGGTGATGGACACACAACACAATCAACAGTTCAAATGCTATGGAGATGTTCACCTGAAACCTATAAGCTCTTATTGTTCAATGTCACTCTATTGAATTTAAGTTAAAAAATTAGTTATAAACTTTGACACTTAATACAAGTCATTGTTTGGGAAAATGGATGAAACAGTTTATGGATAGATGTTTTAATTTGCTTTCTAAGTGTCTGATCTCTAACCTCTCTTCTTTGTCACCCTACTTTCCTATCTCTCCTTCCCATGTCTGTCTGTCTGTCTGTCTGCTTGCCTGGAAAAGTCTGTGTATCTTCCTAGTTGAGTCTTCTCAGGTGTCTTTCTTTCTGTCTCTTATGCTTTATCTGAGAGGCTATGTACAATGAGCAAGGAGCAAAGTATCTTGACATATTGTGGCTGTTTTTCTTCACAGAAGTAGCCAGGATGACTTTTCTATTATGTTAACTATACAGTAGTAGTTAAAAACAAAAATCTGGGGTTTCCATAACTTTGAAAATTAGAAGTGCTGTGCTGTCAGCTGGCCCCTTTCTGCTATTGCCTCTGGCTGGTAACCCAGTATAAAAAGACAAGAATACCAAGTATAGTTTGCAGCAGTCAGTAAAATGCTTATAATTTAAACGAGATGAAACAGAAAGGCCTATAAACTTGTTATGAGGGTTTCTCTTAATTAGGTTGTTATTAAAATCCACCATTAATGAAAAAAACCTCCTGTACTATCCAGTGGTTATAATAATTTTTTTCATACATTTCTCTAAGTTAAAAATTGACATAAATTTGCAAATAAAACCTTGGAAAAAAACTGAATGAAAATTTCCCCATGAAAGTAATTTTATTCCCCATCCCTTAAATAATGAAGCTTTAATCATTCTATAAACTAAAACCATTATTTACAAAAATGCTTTTAATTACTCAGTGACAATGACCTTAGGAAGGACAATCAATTGACCATCTTTAAGACACAGAAAGAGACCTGACCAGGTGGTGGCCCAGTGGATAGAATGTCGGACAGGAACACAAAGGACCCAGGTTTGAAACTCTGAGGTTGCAGCTTGAATGAGCACTCATCCAGCTTGAGTGCAGGCTCACCAGCTTGAGCATGGAATCACTGGCTTGAGTGTGGGATCATGGACATGATCCCATGATTGTTGGCTTGAGTCCAAGGTCACTGGCTTGAGCAAGGGGTCACTTGGTCTGCTGTAACCCCCCCAATCCCGTCAAGGCACATATGAGAAAGCAATCAGTGAACAACTGAGTCACAACAAAGAATTGATGCTTCTCATCTCTCCCTTCCTGTCTGTCTGTCCTATCTGTCCCTCTTTCTCTCTCTCTGTTACTGTCACACACACACACACACACACACAAACACACACACATACACACACAACACACACACACGACTCAAAAAGGGAAGGGACAGGTATTTCCCAAAGGAAGAGTATTTCTGTAAGTATCCATATGTTTAGACTTCCTCTTCTCAAAGCCTCTGGAGTATAACCTGTGACTATATTAGATCATAGTTGGCCTGTGATTGATAATTGAAGGTTCTGGAGTCAGTTAATCAAGCTGACATTCTGCCTTTACTGGCTGCCTGATTTTGAGCAAGCCTCCAAATCTCCATACACCAGTTTCCTGGTGGGTAAAATGGAATAATGGAAGGATATACCTAGTGGGGATGGATTTAGAATTAAACAAATGTACAGACTTGAAGGACTTGGAAAAGTGGATTAATAGTAAGCCTTCAAGAAAATGTTAGCCATTATTTTTATTCTTGTTATTAATTATATTGAATTATTTTAAAAATTTTGAGATTGATATTCTTTTTATGTCATTACAAATAAATTAGTATAATAAAACATAATTTAACAAGCCTCCTAGAAATTTACATTTGTTTGCTTTGCACATCTGCTTGGAAAAATTCTTCCCTTAAGTAAATAATTAGTTTTGAATCAACACCTTTTTTTTATGAGCTTGTATTTTATTTTAACTTTAGTCCTTGAGAAGTACAATTAACTTGTGAACAACATGGGTTTGAACTGAGCGGGTCCAGTTACATGTGGATTTACAGTTGGTCCTTCATGGATACATGAATACATGGATTTTCTCTCTTGTGGGTTCAATCAATCTCAGATTGAATAGAGTATTTTTGCACTCCTAACCATGATTTCCAAACATGAATGAAAAATACTGTTTGGGGGTTCTTGTTTGGTTGAATCCATAAAAGTGAAAGGCAGATTGTGTAATTAAAAGTTATACATGGGTTTTCAACTATGTGGGATTGGGGAGTGAGAAGGGTGCGGTGCTCCTAACCTCAGCATTGTTCCAGGGTCAACTGTAAGGAGATTACTAAGAGGGTGTGCATCATATTTTCAATTGGTCTCTACCAAAGATATTGAGTAAGGGTTCCCCACCTATATTTTGGGTTACAGAAAAATTAATAAAACATAGCATGCTATGAATTAAATTATAAAGTAAAGTAAACCTTAAAATAGTGCTAGACACAACTCCAAGGGTATAATGATTTTAAAAATATTTATATGAATATCCTTAAAATTTAAGTTGTTGATTATGCATTTTGGTATTTTCAGTTATTAGGCAATAGAATATAATTTTAAAACTAAAATCCACCACTTAAAAATTTCTCCAAATATTATATATCATACTTATAAATAAGTTGCTAATGTTGTACTACAGAATTTATGTCCCATTTTAAATAATCTGGTCTCAGATGTTGATTTTACAATCCAATATGTGCTCATTATAAAATCGTTACTGTTTCTCTGCTTCTGAAAACAATGTAGAAATTGCCACTGACCTGCAGTTTCAGAGGAAAACAAATAACAGCAACCAGAACACTTGCCACGGGAAATGCGCTATGCACGAGAGAATGTGTTTAGGACAAATGTGCTTCATGGCTTGTCAGCTGCTGTCAAGGAGGGAAGCTGCTAACCATCCTAGGCTGAGAAAGGGAAATGCATGAAGCACTGTGTCTTTGCCAAAGTGGAGGGGATAGTTAGATAAATAATAGTGTATCGCCCCTGAAATTCTATGTAGTTATTAGCAATAATGTTTGAAGAGTATGTATTAAGTTAGAACATAGTCATCATACAAGCTGTCAATAAAACAGGACTATAATATTTTAGTTCAATAAAATGCCTAGTTTGTGAGCTTCTCTCTAATAAGAGGTTAGGCATGGAAAGACATACATTTTATCTTACAAAGCAAGGATAATTTTTGAGCAGGACTGTCATGCATGATTTTATTGTATGGATGCATTTCTTTCATTTTCAAGATTCCTGTAATGAATGTGTATTCCTGAATATGGTATTAGCTTTATCTGCGATAAATAGTTAGAAGCAGTTCCAAGAAAAAATGGTAACTGAAATGCCACTGTGTTGAATTAATGTAAAACACAACTTGGTAAAACAATATCTATTTTTAAGCATTACCAACATGTATTAGTAAAATATAAAATAGATAACATCACTTAGCACACATTTGATGGGAACCAGACATTATATACAACACATTATACACATGATTTCCTTAATACTCATTACAATCTAATGAAGTAGAAACAAATATTATCCCCATTCTATAGATGAGGAAACAAGTTAGAAAACAAATGTAACTTGCCCAAGGTCAGGGCTGTCTAATTTTACAGCTCATGATCTTAATTACTACTCTAGAAATATTACTTAATATATACTTCATATTTAATTTGCATGTAGATCTAGGCTACTAAATTAGTTTTGATCATAGCAACACATAGACATTTCCTATACATGCCAATGGATTCAAGGAAACTATAAACTGTAGAACACTTTATAAGTGACTAACCTTCACTTGGAAGATGAAGACTAATAGCCCACTTGCCTGAACTGACCACACTAATGGGTTCAGAGTTTCCAAAGTCAAACAATCCTGTTCTGAGAGACATGCTGTTACTGTGATGTGGCTGAGCTTCTTACAGAAACTTACAGTCAGTCGCCATTGTTCCTCTGCTAGCAGAAACATTGCATTGTTCTTCATGCCTTGCATCCAAACCCGGAAGGCAATTCTATTTCTAGATCATTAGATATAAAAATGAACTGGAAACAAAATGGAGATTTATGGTTCACAGACTCAGTGCTTTCTTTGGCAGAGAACATGAGAAATCATTATGGTTTTATAATTGTCTTCTGGGGCCAAGAGTTTTTTCCTGTAAGGGAAATGGCTTTTTGGGCCTAGCTGCCTATCTTGCTTGCACTGGATACTTCATCCTGTTGACTTGTATCTAGAATAATCATAGGGCAAGTTTCTAAACCTCAGCTCCATTGACATTTGAGGTTGAATAATAGTTTGTTATGGGGGCTGTTCTTTACAATGTGGGATGTTTAGCAGCACCCCATCCTCTACCCACAAATTCCAGTAGCACCTCCTTAATTATAACAAATATCTAGGCCAGAATGTCCCCAGACATTTCCAAATAACCCCTGAGAATCACCCTGATTGAGAACTATACATCACAGTATAATTACTCACCTTGCTTTTTCACATCCTTAAAAAAACAAAAACAAAAACTTGACCTCACCCAGGTACAGACTGGGCAACTGTATACCTACTACATGAGATTGTCCGCTGACGGTGGCTGATTGAGCAAAGGCTGACACATGACTTAAGCTGGGCCAATCATATTTAGTGTTTTTAGAAAATGCATTTAACACATAAAACCTGAGTCAGACATGATATATACCATGATGTTGAGTGAAATCAGAGTAGGAACAATGAGGATAAAAACTTCACACCGTCCCTTAACTTATGGGGGAGTAAAAGCTAAAACCCCTAAAGAGAGAACCAGTCCACACAAAGAATAATGAAGGAAACAAAGGTCAGAATTTTCTTAAAAATAACTTCTTTGCTTGATCTAGTTTGAGTGTGTTTCTTTACTAACCATTTAATAATTCATAATAAAAATACATAACATGAGCCAATCTAGAAGGTGTTTTTTAATATATATATCTTACTTTCCTTACTCTTTTTATAATTTTAATTTTTTAAAAAATTTTATTTGTTTTACAGGGACAGAGAGAGAGAGAGAGAGAGTCAGAGAGAGGGATAGATAGAGACAGACAGACAGGAACGAAGAGAGATGAGAAGCATCAATCATCAGTTTTTCGTTTGACACTTTAGTTGTTCCTTGATTGCTTTCTCATATGTGCCCTGACCATGGGCCTTCAGCAGACCGAGTAACCCCTTGCTTGAGCCAGCAACCTTGGGTACAAGCTGGTGAGCTTTTTGCTCAAGCCAGATGAGCCCATGTTCAAGCTGGCAACCTCAGGGACTCAAACTTGGGCCCTCCGCATCCCAATCCGACACTCTATCTACTGCACCACTGCCTGGTCAGGCTATATCTATATCTTGAGGTAGAAGAGTGAACCCTCAGCTGAGAGGTTCAAGTTCTAATTCGCACTGTGTGACTGTAAGCATGTGACGCATTTCTCTAAGTCCACATTCCCTTACTGAAGAGTTCGAAGATCAACTCATGCCTCGCTCTATAGAAAAGGTAAAGATGGGAAGAGAAATTTGTGGTATTTTGAATCTTGGACTCACTGTTTGAGAGAGCATATAAAATTACTTTAAAGATGGTGTTCAAGACTTAGTATTATTAGTTAGTTACTCTGGGATCAAGAATTAGTTGAGCTTACGACTTCCTAGCCATGGCACCAATGAAACATTACTTAACCCTTCTAAGCCTCAGTTTGTCCATATTTAAAATGGAGGCAAGTGTATCTGGCCCAGTGAGCCCTGAATCCTGGTCTTCAAGCACTATAGTACACTCCCACACTGAACAGATAGGGCTGACTTGTATAACCAATAGGGTATCATAGAAATAATTAAGTGTAACTTATGAACTTGATCATAAAGGAAAAGGTCATGTGGCTTTTGTATTGTTCTCTTGGATCACTTACTCTTGAGGAAGCCAGATGTCATATTGTCAGAAGGCCAAACTTCTACAGAGAGGTTCATAGTGGCAAGGAACTGAGGTCGCCTGCCGACAGCCATGTGAGTAGCCGTGTTAACACCAGTCAGATCTTGACATCAGTCACAAGAGAGACTATGAGCCAGGACCATCCAGAGAAGTTGAATTGTTGACCCACAGAAACTGAGATAATGTTTGCTGTTTAAAGCTGCTAAGTTTGGGAGGGGGTTAATTTGTTACAAAGTTATAGATAACTAATACAGAATTGTTGAGAGGACTAAATGTGTGAAAGGAATATAGGACGGAGCTGGGCACACTTCTAATGTGAATGGATATGAACATCTGAACAGTGATTGGCATTCAGTAAATGCTAATGATATACATGTTAAAGGAATGTGAGGCACTGTTCTTTTTATGGACATTATCACATTATCACATTATCACATTATCATGATAGAAAACCTCAATATAAAACTACTTCCCAAATGAGCTGGACCCTCAAATTTATTGTATAAAAAATGTTAGAATAGAGCTATTTAACAATCTGAAAACCAGAGAAACAAGAGTTCAAACTGTACTCAGAGGGCTGGCATCTGCATAACTTTCTAGCACTTTGGATGTACCTTGCCCATTATCCTAAGACATATTTAGATGAAACAGAAACATATATTATGCATGGTGAACACCTAAAGAGAGGTGTAAACCCAGCTACTCACCATCAACACAGGAAGGCCGGTTTCTGGTGGTCCCGGCCACTTTCCCAGGCAGACAGGAGCACTTGACTGTTTGCGACCGCTCCTCAATGCGATTCTTGTTACAACATCTGTGTGCAGCAATCACCTCGCATGTCCCTCCTTCTGGCAAGAGAGAATGAATAGGAAATCCATTAGAGGACATTCAGCAGCCACTTAGGCCTGTGGGGATATATGTGGAAGGGTTGGGGAAAGTGAGAAAAATGATAAAAGTAGTTCCTGGGAGGTGTAATTCCTATGGGGTTCTCCACCACCCTCTCTCTGTAACATGTATATACACATGTAGACAAGATTATGTTCAGTCCTGTGCAATCTGGAGAAGACAACAGGTATCACTGCAGCAGAGGCACCCAAGTGGAGCCCCTAAGAGGGCGATTCGGCCGCGGTGCCGAAAGGTAGGAGCGCTGGGACTGCCGGAGCCGCCACAAGGTAAAGACGCTGCCTGATGTACGTGTGTTCTGTCCTGCAGCTCACTCTTTTGCTAGCTTTGATTTACAACTCTCTAAGATCCTGTTGATGACAAGCACATGACCCTCCAGTGATGTAGCACCTGCAGGGGCAGGAAAACTGCCCAGGATTTAGCTCTCCCTCCCACTGCCTGCCCACCCTAAAGTGGAGTTAAATAGAAAATCTAACTGGGAGTCATTTCCAAAATCCAGATCTCATCCAGAAATAATAGAAATCATCACTGGAAGCCCTGGCCGGTTGGCTCAGCGGTAGAGCGTCGGCCTAGCGTGCGGAGGACCCAGGTTCGATTCCCGGCCAGGGCACATAGGAGAAGCGCCCATTTGCTTCTCCACCCCTCCGCTGTGCCTTCCTCTCTGTCTCTCTCTTCCCCTCCCACAGCCAAGGCTCCATTGGAGCAAAGATGGCCCGGGCGCTGGGGATGGCTCTGTGGCCTCTGCCCCAGGCGCTAGAGTGGCTCTGGTCGCAACATGGCGACACCCAGGAGGGTCGCAACATGGCGACGCCCAGGATGGGCAGAGCATCGCCCCCTGGTGGGCAGAGCGTCGCCCCCTGGTGGGCGTGCCGGGTGGATCCCGGTCGGGCGCCTGCGGGAGTCTGTCTGACTGTCTCTCCCTGTTTCCGGCTTCAGAAAATTGCAAAAAAAAAAAAAAAAGAAAAGAAATCATCACTGGGAAAAATAGGTATGTGCATTAAATGGCACCTCAAACTAGAGACCAAGACATATGGCTTCACTTAATTATTCCGGGTCAGTCCTGCATTCATCAACATTTATTGGCAACCTAATAATTAGTACGTCAGTCTCCTCTAGCTTCTTCATGGGCACATTGCTGGGTCTGTCCAGATGAGTTGTGAGCATTCAGGTGGGACTTTCCAGCCGGCAGGACATCAGCTAAGCCACTTCTCCAGGGATACAAAAGATAGTCCAAGTAACAACAACCAGAAGTTAACTTTCACAACGTCAAGTTTTGCATTTTAGAAAAAAATGTTTTTTATTTGACCAAAATTGGTTTATAACATTTATGATTCTTGGTATTTAGGATTCAGCTGGCAGAAATGCAGCAAGCATTTGCTAAGCAGCCAGCATATACACGTTATGGTATTATCTACTGTGAGGAACTTGTATCCAGGCCCATAATGGGAGCTCTTCTGAAACATTGATAAAAAGGAAAGAGAGGAGGGGAGGAGAAAAGAAGGAGGACAGAAGGCAGATGCTACCTGTTCTGAGGACATACAACGTAACTCAGTGTTTCTCAGTGCAGGACTGGGGTCTGGGCAATCTGGCTATTTGTCCTCCTCACCAATGATATTTGACAAAATCTGGGGACATTTCTAATCATCATAACTGGTGAAGGGTGGATATTACTGGCATCTAATGACTAGCGGCCAAGGATGCTTCTAGACATCCACAATGCACAGGACAGCCCTCCACAACAAATAATTATCTAACCCAAACATCACTAGTGCTGAAATTGAGAAGCCCTGGTTTAATATGATAGAAACACTAACGAAAATCTCTGACTTAAGGCAGACTAATCCTGTCTCCCTTGACGGGAAGGAAGAGTTTGGGCTTTCAAACCAGCTTGTTTTATTCTGAATCTCAGCTCTATCACTTACCATATGGGTACCTCAGTTTCCTCTTCTGTAAAATAGAAACAATAAGAAACCTGCTTCATAGGGTTGTGTGAGTATAAACCAAGATAACAGATGTATAGGGATTAGCACTGAGCCTGACACAGAGTAAAGCGACCATATATGCTACCTACAGTAATAATACACATTGATACTGTATTTCTTTGGGGATACATCCCTCCTTCCTGCCTCAGAAGCTTTGCAAATACAATTTCTCTTGGAATACTCTTTTCCAACCTCCTACCCCTCCACACTCTACCTTCAACTCAAATCCATTTCCCCAGTTAAATATCCTTCACTTGCACCAGTTTCTAGTCTCTGAAATTTCCTCATACAATTTTAAAGTCTGTGACTCCCAGCAAGCTGTAAGCTTGGTCAGAATCCAGGTGACTGCTTGTGTCCTCACAGTTCTATTGTCAACAACTGGTGTAGGTACTCTGTAACTGTTGTTTGAATGAATTAAAGAATAAGTGAATTAGTAAAAATTACCATATATTTCGCTTCATAAAACATACTTTTTCCCCCAAAAAGTGGAGGGGGAAACGCCTGTGCATTTTATGGTGTGAAAAATATGGTATTTTATTAAATATTTGAACACACCATTTGGTTCAGAATATTTATTTTTCTTATTTTCTAACCCTAGGTGTGCCCTATGGTCAGGTGTGTCTTATGGAGCGAAACATTATGGTAACACCAAAATGTAAGTACCAGGTTCTTGACTACAGTCACGTGAGAGACCGTGAGCCAGAACCATCCAGAAAAGTTGAATTTTGACCCGTAGAAACTAAGATAATGTTTTCTGTTTAAAGCTGCTAAGTTTGGGACGGGGGCCTCTGCAGCAGCTGAGATACCTCTCCTGACTCTTAATGGCACATGTGGGCATGGGGCCAGCACTTCAGGTCTCCGCCCCTCTCCCCAGCCTCCATGTGGCGTCTGCTTTCTATCCTTAGCTACAGGATTCTGTTCAACTAGCCTTCAAGTGGTTGTTCTATAATGGAGTTGTAATTTTGATGTGGTCATGGGAGGAGGTGAACACAGTATTTACCTACAACACTACTCTGACCAGAAGTCCCGGTCAGGGAATTTAAAAAAACACATTTGAAGAGTAGGTGGGACTGAGGCCCTGAAATAGCATTTAATTAGAGCAGGCTTCCATCTCCAGGGACAGACTTTGTTGTGATTCTATGTTGCAATGCAGCACAAATGGGTGTTTTAAAGCCAATTACTGATGTCATCTGAATATTGCTCTAGACTAAGTGACCAACTAAGCTGCTGTTTTCAGCAGTGGTTAGAGAAGTACAAGTTGGCAGAAAGAGGAAACAAAAGGCCAATGCAGAGTGTGAGCACACAGTAAGGAGGCTTGAACTTGGATTGTTGGAAGAGAACCTCAGTCTCGCCACATGTCCATCATTGGGGGTAGAGTTAATGGAACAATAGTGCTATTTGCATATTATACTTTTTAACACAGACACCTACAGTTAGGTCACTTTAGCTCGTCATTGCCAGCTGCAAGTTCCCTCAGTCACATTACTAATAGCTGTTTCTATACTTCATGAAAATACCACTAATTTAAAAGTAACCATTTGACTTTAATACAACACTCGATCAATATTTATGACTAAAAGCAGCACAAAGCATATGAAAGCTACAGGATGTGACTTGAACCTTATTTGATTTACAGTCAGTGCAGCCAACCTAGGGACAGACCTACCAGATTGTCTAAGTTACTGCACTGAGTTATATGGACAACAATGTGGCTGTTGGAAGCCCAAAGGCAGTTCCCCCGCCCCCCGCACAATTGTAGATGAGCCAGGAGGACAGTTTGGTGTCAGCTCAGTGCTCACTGTCATTTAGCGAGCTCTGAACTGAGTGCATAATAAACGTCACAGCAATTGTACAGCTATTGTACCCATTTTACAGATAAAAACACAATGCTCAGAGAGGTTGAGTAACCTGCCGAATATCACACAGGTGTTACTCAGGTGTGTTTGACTCAAAAACTCATACTACTTTTTTTTTTTAATCACAAGTAGTCATTCTTTATTGATGAAAAACTTCTGAAAGGAAGTCTGACACTTTGCTTAGAATGGTTATCAAGGTTAATTATTTAACTTGTCCTTTGACCTTCCAATCAAGTTATGTCTTAATTTTTTTTTTTTTTTTCATTTTTCTGAAGCTGGAAACAGGGAGAGACAGTCAGACAGACTCCCGCATGCGCCCGACCGGGATTCACCCGGCACGCCCACCAGGGGCGACGCTCTGCCCACCAGGGGGCGATGCTCTGCCCATCCTGGGCGTCGCCATGTTGCGACCAGAGCCACTCTAGCGCCTGGGGCAGAGGCCACAGAGCCATCCCCAGCGCCCGGGCCACCTTTGCTCCAATGGAGCCTTGGCTGCGGGAGGGGAAGAGAGAGACAGAGAGGAAGGCGCGGCGGAGGGGTGGAGAAGCAAATGTGCGCTTCTCCTGTGTGCCCTGGCCGGGAATCGAACCCGGGTCCTCCGCACGCTAGGCCGACGCTCAACCGCTGAGCCAACCGGCCAGGGCCAAGTTATGTCTTAATTTGTTACCACTCTTCTCTCTGTTTCAGGGACAATGTTTGTGGGGGGGGGCAGTGAGAGGGCCATGGCCTAGATGTGGTGGGCACGACCCTCCTGAGGGCTGCTGTGAACCCAAGGAGGTGTTGCCCTGACTAACAGGTGTTTCAGTGTGTACCTCCTGGTTCATTTTCTCACCTCTTCCACATATTTGTTTTAATGTCATTTTCTCAAAGGCATATTTGATTGCCCCATTGAAATCATAATTTCCTGACAGCATTTTGTTTTCTTCCCCAACCCCACCTCCAGGGTACTTGTAACTTTCAAATACAGTATATAATTTACTTACTAATTATACTTATTGTCTGAGTGTTTTTTTCCGTGGAATGGAATCTCCTCAAGGGCAGGGTTCTATCATTTTCTTTTCTTTTCTTTTTTTTTTTACAGAGACAGAGAGAAAGTCAGAGAGAGGGATAGATAGGGACAGACAGGAATGGAGAGAGATGAGAAGCGTCAATCATCAGTTTTTCATTGCAACACCTTATTTGTTCATTGATTGCTTTTTCATATGTGCCTTGACCACGGGCCTTCAGCAGACCGAGTAACCCCTTGCTCAAGCCAGAGACCTTGGGTCCAAGCTGGTGAGCTTTTGCTCAAACCAGATGAGCCCGCACTCAAGCTGGCGACCTGGGGTCTCGAACCTGGGTCCTCCGCATCCTAGTTCGACACTCTATCCACTGTGCCACTGCCTGGTCAGGCTGTTGTTTTCTTTATTAAATATTGTCTGGCATATTATGAAGGATTAAAAAGTGCCTTTAATACACATTTTACTTAACTGGCAAAATAGTTCAAAAACAGAAACAGGACTCTTGTTACCCCCATGTTTTAGTGAGGATGCAGACTTAGGTCAACCTAATGACATAGTTATATAGTTAATGCTGGTAGTAATAGAAGCTAACCATTTATTGAATATTTGCCTTGTGTCTGATACCATGATAAACACATTACAAATGTCAATGTAGTTTTTGCTCGCAGGAGCCCAGTTAGGTTATGATTACCCTTATTTTGCAGAGGAGGCAACTGAAACCAAGAGTGGCTTAAACACTTGCCCATGTTTTACCTAGTAAGTAGCTGGCAGCATCTGGACCAGAGCCCAGGCCCTCTGGCCTCATACACAGGGCTCATTCCCAGGCCTGCCCTGGCTCTCAGGCTGCCATTCCTCTGAAAAGGGGAGGAGAGATCAGTGACTGGAAGTTAACAGGCCCTCCATTTTCATTAAAACCTTATATATAAAGTCAATGACACCAGATCACATTTTCCTCAGGCTTACAAATGATGGATTTGACCACTGGAAGCCAGAGAGGTGTTGCTTTAAATAACAAGCTCATGTGGTCATCCTAGGTTGAACTAAGGCTTCAATTATATCTACTGAACCCCCAGGTCTGCCAATGTGGAGCTCAGACCAGGTCTCTGAGGTTCATGGGACCCTAACATTAAGCAAGTCTAATTGACATAATCATACCCAAATATCCTGATTCCTTATATTTGTGACTGGTCTAGCCATAATTAATCAGAGAAATTTAATTGTTTGTTTGTTTGTTTGTTTTTTTGTATTTTTCTGAAGTTGGAAATGGGGAGGCAGTCAGACAGACTCTCACATGCGCCCGACCAGGATCCACCCGGCATGCCCACCAGGGGGCAATGCTCTGCCCATCTGGGGCATTGTTCTGTTGCATCCAGAGCCATTCTAGCACCTGAGGCAGAGGCCATGGAGCCATCCTGAGTGCCTGGGCCAACCTTGCTCCAATTGAGCCTCGGCTGCGGGAGGGGAAGAGAGAGACAGAGAGGAAGGAGGGGGGGGGGGAGAAGCAGATGAGCGCTTCTCCTGTGTGTCCTGGCTGGGAATCGAACCCGGGACTACTGCACGCCAGGCTGACGCTCTACCACTGAGCCAACTGGCCAGGGCCAGAAATTTAATCTTTTAATCTCTCCTAATCATGAAACCTGGGTCAACTGATTTGTGTTGTCAAACAAAAATACTGGATCTTTGACAGGTCAAAGTTCACATCTGTGGTCCTTTAACTGGAAGTTTTCAAGTTATGCTTTGTGAGGCTCTATAGATTATCTGAGAGAACTCAGTTACATCCATTGGAGGAAAGGACAAAGCAGCTCTAGTTATTTCATTGTTAACATTCAGTATAACAATCTATTGTTCTGAGTTCCCTCTGCTAAGGAAAAAGTGAAAAGAACTGTACTTATCTAATGATCCACTCCTTGAAATACTAACAAGTATTTGTTGGTTGGATGGATGGATAGATGAATGAATGGGTGGATGGATGAATGGATGGATGGAGGAATGATTGATTTGAAAAGATGAAAAAATAAATCACAAATCTCTCATGGAGTTTTGCACAATTAAACTGCGTGGGCCTGACCAGGCAGTGGCGCAGTGGATAGAGTATTGAACTAGGATGCAGAGGACCCCGGTTCGAATCCTCGGAGTCGCCTGGCTTGAGTGCGGACTCATCTGGTTTGAGCAAGGTTCACCAGCTTGGACCCAAGGTCACTGGCTAGAGCAAGGGGTCACTTGGTCTGCTGTAGCCTCCCCCCCCCCCCCCGGTCAAGGCACATATGAGAAAGCAATCACTGAACAACTAAGGTGCTGCAACAAAAAATTGATGCTTTTCATCTCTCTCCATTTTTTTTTGAGGAGGCTGAATGTCTTTGGTATAGTAGTGCATAGTAACTTTGTAAGATATGTCCCCCTCCAAATGTTATCTGATTTTTAGTTCTTGGCTATATCAGGAGTCCATGTTTACTTTGTCTACCTAAGACACAGTTATCAAAGAAGCTGATCAAATTCTGTGAAAAGAAATAAAATTCTGGACTTCTTTTATAATCACAAGGACAGAATTTCTCAAGATGCTCTGGGACAGACTTTTAAGTCTTACTTACCTGTGATCCTAATTTGCTGGCTATTTAAAAGATGGGACTAAAAAGGGGCTTGACCAACTAAATGGGAAATGATATTTTCAAACAACAGCTCAGATAAGGGCCTAATATCCAAAATATACAAAGAACTCATAAAACTCAACAACAAACAAACAAACAATCCAATAAAAAAATGGGAAGAGGACATGAACAGACACTTCTCCCAGGAGGAAGTACAAATGGCCAACAGATATATGAAAAGATGCTCATCTTCTTTAGTTATTAGAGAAATGCAAATCAAAACTGCAATGAGATACCACCTCACACCTGTTAGATTAGCTATTATTAACAAGACAGGTAATAGCAAATGTTGGAGAGGCTGTGGAGAAAAAGGAACCCTCATACACTGTTGGTGGGAATGTAAAGTAGTACAACCATTATGGAAGAAAGTATGGTGGTTCCTCAAAAAACTGAAAATAGAACTACCTTATGACCCAGCAATCCCTCTACTGGGTATATACCCCAAAAACTCAGAAACATTGATACGTAAAGACACATGCAGCCCCATGTTCATTGCAGCATTGTTCACAGTGGCCAGGACATGGAAACAACCAAAAAGCCCGTCAATAGACGACTGGATAAAGAAGATGTGGCACATATACACTATGGAATACTACTCAGCCATAAGAAATGATGACATCGGATCATTTACAGCAAAATGGTGGGATCTTGATAACATTATACAAAGTGAAATAAGTAAATCAGAAAAAAACAGGAACTGCATTATTCCATACGTAGGTGGGACATAAAAGTGAAACTAAGAGACATTGTAAGAGTGTGGTGGTTACGGGGGGAGGGGGGAAAGGGAGAGGGAAAGGGGGAGGGGGAGGGGCACAAAGAAAACTAGATAGAAGATGACAGAGGACAATCTGACTTTGGGTGATGGGTATGCAACATAATTGAAAGACAAGATAACCTGGACTTGTTGATCTTTGAATATATGTAACCTGATTTATTGATGTCGCCCCATTAAAAAAATATAATTATAATTAAAAAAAAAAGGGGCTTGAAAACCAGCTTTCTCCCCAATAAATGTAAAGTAAAGATAGGTTTGTCTTAACTTTTTTTGGGAACTAAAAAAATGTCCCTTTAAATATATTTTATCTGCATTTTAAAGACTACTTAATGAACTGTCTTTGAAACCTAACTGTCAAGATTATAGCACAATCATAATGAGAATATTTGTCATGTAAATGACTTTCTGACTTTTCTTTGGTGCCAGTACCAACCCATTTGTAAATTTTTATCTCAATCAAAGTTACAATAATTTCAGGATGATCTATGGCCTTTCTAAGCAAAGTCATTGGGTGCTCAGGAAATTGAACTTCCCATTTTTGGTTATGGGTATCTGTGAAATGGCTTCCTCTCTGGATTGCATCCAGCATCTGTAGATTCAACAAACAAGATAGTGAGGTAACTTCCTACCTAATGTCACAGCACAGGAAACAAGCAGTATGGAGGTTGTTTATCATATTTCAATTTTCTAGATTATTGTTTCTCTTCTTATGTTTTGTTGTCTATAGAAAACACATCTAAGATAATATATAAGAAATTATCTTTGTAGCCTAAATTTAGCCTTATAAGTAGTCCCATGTTCTTTCAGATTGGAAGGTAATTGCAGTAATTATTTGGATGGTGCAAGCTGTCTGAAGAAATCCGATGTGTTAGATGGTGGTGGGAAGGTCCCTGCATGGAAGCTCCGCTGGGCAGCTTTCTCCTTCTCCTTCTGCTCTTTCTCTTTGTCAGAGCTCTGAGTACATTATAAAAACCTATTTTTAAGAAGAAGGAAAATTTTCTGATATCTAAAAGAAAATAAATAATGGCATTTCAAGATTATTTCTGGTAGTACCAACTCTCTTGGAGCTAGAGAAGTTAAAAAAAAGGCCAAGCCCTGTTTGCTCCTAGTACTGATCGCCCCTTCCCAGTGCAACATATTACTATCTTGCCTTACTCAAGTGAGTAAACATAAAGAAGATAAATTGATAAGGATAACATTTCTTTTAAAAAGAGTTTTAAAAGAAATGACAATTATGTCATGATGAAAAGAAAAGATGAGGGCAGGAAGAACTGGCAGGCAGATGGCAAAAAAAACTTAAAGATAGATATCATAAAAGAGAGTTTGTCCCCAGAATAAACATCTAATAGAAATAGTTTATACTCTCCATCTGGACTGCTCTGTGTTACAAACAGGAGCAGCCATTTAAGAATAGATACTCATGGAAAATTGTTACTGTCTAATACTTTTCATCTGCCAGGGAACTTGCCATTCAGTAGTGTGTTTTGACGTTGAGGGATTCATGTCCATGACTAAACACACATAGCCAAGAAATTAGAAATGATCACACCAGCTTTTCTGGGAAATAAGATGCTAAGAGAGAATGTAAAGTTGGAGTAGAAGAAAATTATCCTTTAAAAAGAAAAGAGTACCATAAGGCTAACCCTGTATGTTTTTTGACCTTTGTATTTACTATTTAGGTCTTCTTTAGGTGGTCTTCTTTAGAGGGCAGGAGCAACCATTTTTATGTTTCACTACTTTATCCCTAGTACTGGATCCAGGTCTGGTCTGTACTTATGTGTTGAATAAACCCATTTCCCAAAGATTGTTTCTTGACCCTCATCGTGTGCGTTTAATAAGCTGAACTTTTCTTTTGTGGTATGTCTTCTGGAATAACTGTCCCACTGCCTGTCTATCCTGTTGGGCTGGACCAGTGGTCGGCAAACTCATCAGTCAACAGAGCCAAATATCAACAGTACAACAATTGAAATTTCTTTTGAGAGCCAAATTTTCAAACTTAAACTATATAAGTAAGTACATTCCCTATTAAGGTAGCACCCACACATGATATCCCGCAGGAGAGCCACACTCAAGGGGCCAAAGAGACGCATGTGGCTTGCAAGCTGCAGTTTGCCGACCAGCGGGCTGGACTCTCCATAAAGGCAGGGGCCATATCCTATTTATTTCTCTATTCCTGGTGCCTGGCATAAGTGTAGGCAGATACACATTTGTAAATGATTGAATGATTAAATGACTGATTGATATGAGGAAAGAAAGAAAGGGAAGAAACAGAGGAAGAAAAAAGGAAGAGGAGTGAGAAAAGAGACATAAAGAAGAAAAAGGAGGAAAAAGAAAAAAAATTAAATACCAATTAATTCTTTTGAAGCAATTTTCTCTGAGTATCCATATGCAAGATTTTCAGAAAACAAGCTTGAATGATAAATGTAGCTTTTGCAAAGAACTGACCATCTACACCTTCAAGAAAAGTTATCTTGAACATTGGTTTGGAGTAGAACCAAAATGCACAAGTGAGTTTTTTATTCTACATAAAAAGACTGAAAAATGGAATAGTAATTAACAGAAACCACAAGAAAACTTCAGTCTTAACCAACTTTTGGAGGAAATAAATAAAATGTGACTAAGGAATGTTAAGTCTGATATGATTATTCAGACCATTGTATTTTTACTTAGTTGCAAATGATTTTTGTTAAAACTATTATTTGTGAGACGAAACACAGATTTTTTGAGATTCACTTTTATAGGACTTCTTGATCAAGGTCTTATTAATAGATCTCAGGAAATTTATTGTAGGGGATATCAAAAATGCATATTTAAGACTGTTAAAATGCTTTATTGACCAATGGATTGGAAGGCTGCTCCAAGTGTCTTTGTAAATCATCGACAGGAAGGACACTAATGAATCTTTAAGCATGTTTTGGTCAAGGAGGGAAAGATGGCTGCTTGATTTATTTATGTCCTACATTAAACAAATTACCATCTTCTCCTTCCTAGGGCTCTAGGGTACAGAGAAGACAGATATATATATTTATATAATATATATATGGAACAAATTGCCATGTGTGAGGCAGCATTGCATAATGAATATGATCACAGATGCTAGAGGCAGGCCATCAAGGTTCAAGTCCTGCATTTGCTGCTTTCTATTATTTTCCATTCTACCCTTCAGGGTTCTCCTCGGTCAAAGGTGGGTGATAAGAGCATTAACTTCATAGGGTTGTTTCGGCGACTAAATGGGTATAAAAATTAAATAAGTATAGGCAAAGTGTTATAATAATACCTGGTTCAGAGTAAGCGCTAAAAGATATTCTGCTGTTAGTAATACTACTGGGAACTAAATCTTTGACTAGATCATGATTATTAGTGGGAAAAAATGGACTCCGCATTTTTTTCTCCTTTCACCATCATAGACCTTTCCTCATACCCTTCGCTCTATTCATTGCAGTCTAGTGATTGGGGAAGCATATTTAGACCTCACTATCCCACTAAAATAAGATTTATAAAAGAAATGTATACCACAATAAAGTCAACACCCATCCCCTAAAATTTTCCTTTATATTTTTTAAAAATGAAAATGGCTTATACATTGAATATATTGAAACTTTCCTGCAGAAATCATTTTTAATAACTGCAATAGCAACATGGAAATTAATTTTACTCAAAGATGCACTAATGGGGTAACAAGAAGGATATCCTTGATTATTTTCTGGTCTTTAAATACGTTAGAACTTTTCTTTTTCCTAATAAAGATGCCTTGGATAGCATTAAGGAAGGGAACCCAAGTAATGGTTTGAGTATTAGAATACTTTTGTGTTATTCTCGTCTCTGCCTGAAATTTTTGTTAAAGTAAAGTAAGAACACAGCATCTCTGTCTGTCTGTTTTCCCCATCAAATTTGCTTGCTGATCTGGACTTGCCTGCAATACACCACAAATTAATGTGACCACAGACTGACTTAACTGCCCAGTAAGGAAACCACTCAAAGGCTGGGTGACTGGT
The DNA here is from genome assembly GCF_036850765.1 of Saccopteryx bilineata. Classification (NCBI taxonomy): domain Eukaryota; kingdom Metazoa; phylum Chordata; class Mammalia; order Chiroptera; family Emballonuridae; genus Saccopteryx; species Saccopteryx bilineata. The sequence continues at coordinate 69,386,540 of NC_089499.1, forward strand.
GAAACAATGGGAGGAGAAGCTTCTACCATGAAGTGGGCCACTCGCCCTGGATGTAAGTTTTTGGAAACTAAATCAGAGCATCAGTGCCCTTTAGCTTCCTTAGGTCATGGTCTAAAATAAATAGATAAATCTATATTCTATTACTATGATTAGGGAAAGAGTTGAAATCAAATATAGCCTAGGAAAATATGTATATGTCTACTATTCTCCTCTAAATTGCAGCATTCTCAATCTAAATCCCGTTTGCATGTCTCCCAACTCTATGCTTCAACCAACATCACTAGTCCAGCTGTGTGATAGTTTATCAAGTTTACTTCTCTGCTGCTCACCTTCAAGACTGGGAACAATGTGGAAACAATTTTTAGAAAAGAGACAGGCAATCTTATTGTATATAAGCCACTCATCAGACTATATTAATTTCTCTAAAATTATCTAAAACACTGTCATGAAAGGTTGAATATATTAATATTTAAGTGATATTTCAAATAATCAGGATCATTTGCTGGGTGAACTTAAGGTAAAACTTAAGGGATGTTTGAGCAGTAGAGATTGTGCATTGAAAGTAATAAATACACTGAGCAGCACAGAGTAGGTACACTATAAATAAGAGATGACAGTCTTTTTATTAATATAAAAATTCAATTTTAAAGACAATGCTTTAGGCAGTTAAAATCTGACATGAGTTTTGGTAGCAGGATAGGATTCTGAAAGACTGGAAAATGGACGAATTTACCTGTAAGGCCCCAGGATCATCCTGTCAAATGTCTGAACTCTTCATGCAATTGTGGATGGTCTACAGTGCATCCTTGCCTTATGCACTCTTATGTATTTATTTATTTTTGGTCTGTTTCTTGATGACATTTATTTAATGGCACATCAGCAGAAATATGAAGAAGGAAGCCCAACAATAACTGAAAACTTTTTTTTAAAAATGAAATTTTTCTATTATGCCTCACAGGTAATGGATGTTAAAAAGAACATGGCCAGTGATAATACACAAAATACATTACAAAACCATAAAAGTATAGTCACCAAAATAAAGCAGGCAATATGATGATTCCAAATCCATCACTTGTAATCCGCAACTGTTTTATGACATGCATTCTCCAGCAAAACAAAAAAAACATGCCCATGGAACAACATTCCTGAATTGGCTTAGAAGAAAAGACAAAAAGATCAGGATGCAATTTGAGATAATCAGTGGAGGAGTAGCTGTAAAATTTGTCTCCTGGAAGAAGCTCTCTCACTTTAGTGTTCAGGGCACACGAGGGGGTCCTCTTGCTGGCTTTAAATTAAGTCCTTTTTTTGGAACGTGTAGGAGAACCACATGAAAATCTACAGATATTAGAGTTTCCTTCTATCCATGGGTTAAATACTTGCAAACTCCAAAGTGAATGATTAAGCATTATGGAAATCTGTTATGCAAACATTAAAATGAGTATTTTGCTTATATCTACTGAATTTTATAATTAAGCATTTTGTGAGGAAGTGGTCTGTGCAGTGTCAATGGCTGGGACTTTGGAGGCATGTTGACTGGGTTTAAATACTATCTTTACCCTACACCCTTTACTAGCTCTATTTACTGCAGGAAAACCACTAAAGGTTTCTATTCTTAGTATCCTCATCTGTAAAATAGAGAAAATAATAATAGTACTTACATCATGAAGTTGTTGTGAGGATCAAAGCCTTTACAACAATTTCTGAAGAATAAGAACAAGTGTTTTCTAATCGTATGCTTGCTACTGTTCCTTTTAGCTAGGGCGGCAATTAGGGCTTCTAAGTGACTATTTCTGGTTCTCCTCTTCCTGGGCTTGTGGTGGCTCCTAGTCCTCTTTATCAGGTGTGGGCCACGTGATTATTGTTAATAATGTATCACTTCCAAACTGAGTTTTGAATTCCCTGTGGGAGACCCTTCAGGACCCTTTCCTGCTGGTGTGGCAACCAGAAATATTTTAGATCAGAATCAGCAAACTTTTTCTAGATAGGTCTAGACAGAAAATATTTTTGGTTTTATTGGCCATCTGGTCTTCGTGGTAATGACCAAAACTCTGCAGTTGTAACACTAAAGCAGACATAAGAAAATCTGTAAACAAATGAGTGTGCCTGTATGACAGCAACATTTTATTTATGGAAACTAAAACTTGAATTTCATGTAGTAATTATATGTCACAAAATACTGTTCTTCTGTTTCCTTCAGCCACTGAAAAAGGTATTTACCATTCTTAGCTGGCAGCCAGTGGTGAGTAGATTTGGCTGATGGACCTGAATATGCCCACCCCCATTTTGGGAAGCATCCAGTAGTTCTAGTGTAAGTAAATTCTATAAGCACAACTGCGCTATTGAACCAAAATGGGCATGTTGCATATTCAAAAAAAATAAATCTTTGTTGTTTTAGACTAATTAGATTTGGGGTGGCTTATTGTTACAGCTTAACACAGCCTAATCTGACAAATATATTGTTCTTTAAGATGATGAGAACAAAAGGGGTATATTACCTCCTTAAGAGTGCTTAAGTGGCCTGACCAGGCAGTGGCTCAGTGGATAGAGCATTGACTTGGGATGCTGAGGACCCAGGTTCAAAGCCCTGAGATTGCTGGCTTGAGCATGGGTTCATAGACGTGACCCCATGTTTGCTGGCATGAGCCCAAAGGTTGCTGGCTTGAGAAAGGGGTCAATGGCTCGGCTGTAGCCCCCCAGTCAAGGCACATGTGAGAAAGCAATCAATGAGCAACTAAGGTGCTGCAAATATGAGTTTATGGTACTCATCTCCCTTTCTGTCTCAATCCTTCTCTCTGTCTCTCTCTCTATATATAAAATTTAAAAAAATCTTTAAATGGCCCTGGATGGCTGGCTCAGTGGATAGAGTGTCAGACTGGCATATGCATGTCCCAGGTTCAATCCCTGGTCAGGGCACACATGAGAAATGACCATCTGCTTCTTTTCCTTCCCTCTCCCCCTTCTCTCTCTCTCTCTCTTTCTCTCTCTCTCTCTCTCTCTTCCTCTCCTGCAGCCAGTGACTTGATTGGTTCAAGCATCGGCCCTGGGCAGTGAGGATAGCTCAGTTAATCTAAGCATCAGCCCCAGATGGGGATTGCCAGGTGGATCCTGGTTGGGGCGTATGTGGGAGTCTGTTTCTCTATCTCCCCTCCTTTCACTTGATAAAAAAAGTATTTAAATAACTTCTGAAAATATATTTAATGGTAACTAGGGTGAAACCATCTTTCAAAACTGCTTTCCTTAAGAACTAGAATGAAATAAATATGCTTAACTTCCTCTTTTATGCATATACCTCACCAAAGCTGAGAGTCTGACTCTTGTCATCTTGGTATTTTATTGGTTTAGCAGAGAGGTAATAATAAAAGTATATATTTATTTATATCATGATTCTGTGCCTCGTACTCATAGCCAGGGAGATCAGAAAACACACATTTAGGGGGAAAGAACGCAAACAGAAACTGATTTGTGTTACACATTGCAGAAATCATTAACTATGACTCAGGTAGAAAAACTTATTACTTCTTTTGACAGTGATGACAATTTAATAGTATTTGACTCTACCAAGTTACATAAAGTATCCAGAGGCACTGAAAGGGACCGTTTATCAAGATGATAAACAAGGTTTCATTTTCTCTCTGGCTGCCTGGATGTGATCAGAAATCTAAGGCCACCCAAAATCACTTAGTCTGGCCACCAGGCAGACGTTGAGTTACTTAGGACCAAGGGTCCCCAAACTATGGCCCGCGGGCCACATGTGGCCCCCTGAGGCCATTTATCCAGCCCCTGCCGCACTTCCAGAAGGGGCATCTCTTTCATTGGTGATCAGTGAGAGGAGCACATTGACCATCTCACTAGCCAAAAGCAGGCCCATAGTTCCCATTGAAATACTGGTCAGTTTGTTGATTTAAATTTACTTGTTCTTTATTTTAAATATTGTATTTGTTCCCATTTTGTTTTTTTACTTTAAAATAAGATATGTGCAGTGTGCATAGGGATTTGTTCATAGTTTTTTTATAGTCCAGCCCTCCAACGGTCTGAGGGACAGTGAACTGGCCCCCTGTGTAAAAAGTTTGGGGATCCCTTCTCAGGACCATCTGTGCTAGAAGTGAACTTCACTTAATGGACAGTCTCTGCAGAGGTCAGCATGAATGGAGGTATGTTTGCATGGATGCATGAACACTGGGGCATTCAGTTGTGATTAGGGGCTGAGGATTGGGTATTAGTTCTTCTAGAAACCCCCCTCTCTGGAAATCTCATACTCACTGATTTTAAACCAAAGTGCTATTTTGTCTTCTGGGTTGGATAAAGGAAGTTGGATAAATTCTCAATATGCCAAAAATGGAGAATGAGAATTTATAAGTATAATAAGAAACACTTATCAGTATTAGTTCTTACTATTGTTACTCTTATTATTGTTAGCTATTGCAGTCTTTATTGCCATTAACTATTTTCACTCTATAGTAGGTCCCTGTTCTTACTGCCTGGCTAGCAAACATTTCCACTTCCATTAATGACAGTTTCTTGGTATTCTTTGGGGAAACCAATGGCCTTCTTCTTCATTCTTGGCTTATGTAGTTTGCTGGCACTGTCCCTGACCTAGGAAAAGGTACAAGGCTCAAGACTAGCTAAGTGGATCATGCATTCTCTAGTGACCACATAACTGCTACAGAGGCTGGTATCTGGCCCAGGTCATACATAGAGAGATCTCATTGTAAAACATTTATTCTTGACAAAATACAATTTTTTTCTGTAAGTGTTTGTAATAAAAATATGTAAATATGAAGCTCACTACTATTATAGTACCATGATAGAAAACTTACCAATGAATAGAGTCAGCAAGGAGGGAAGTCAAGTGAAGAAGTGGAGCACCCTGACAACAGCAGTAGTGATGCTTGATGCAGCTGTGCCTGAAGCTGCAGCTGAACTCTAGCCAGTACATGTACATGACTTTACTTTTAATTGAGTTTGAATTAGCTTTTCTGTCACTTGCAATAAAAAGAATTATGAAGTACAGTTATACTAAAGGCTTCAAGATGATTCTCTGCAATTGTCTTTTCTTTTTTCTATAAATTTTGTTATATATAGGACTCTATGTTAGATATTGAAATTAAATTGGAGCCTGACCGGGTGATGGTGCAGTGGATAGAGCGTTGGACTGGGATGCGAGGACCCACGTTCGAGACCCCAAGGTCGCCAGCTTGAGCGTGGGCTCATCTGGTTTGAGCAAAGTTCACCAGCTTGAATCCAAGGTCACTGGCTTGAGCAAGGGGTTACTTGGTCTGCTGTAGCCCCACGGTCAAGGCACATATGAGAAAGCAATCAATGAACAACTAAAGTGCCACAATGAAAAACTGATATTGATGCTTCTCATCTCTCTGCATTCCTGTCTGTCCCAATCTATCCTTCTCTCTGACTCTCACTCTGTCTCTGTAAAAAGAAAAAAAAATTAAATTGGAGACTGCCTATCTACTTGCCACTCTTGCAGGAAAGCCATCTTAACACCCCTTATTAGGGCATTCACATCTCCTCCCTCCCATTCTAGACTCTCAGAGCAATATGACTTTTTCTATTTCAGTGCATTAACAACTGAACTTTCACATATGTTTGTCAAACACTTTTTATTATTGTCTATTTCTTCTAATAAATAAAAATTTCTATGAGGCAGGGGCATAGCTGCTTTTCTTGACCATGTTATCCTGACTGTCCAATGCATTGCCTAACTTGGGAAATCTTTTTTGCCAACTCAGTACTTGTTTTATTCTTTTTTTTTTTTATAGATATAGAACAATAATTTTGATCAGGGTGGCCATGTGGTTACACATTCAAAATATGTCTCTGGTTTCTTATAGCTATAGATGGACATATGACACTTGTCAAGAGACTTAAATGAAAGTCTGCTAAGACTACATAGAAAGGCTTTGCTTTCCTTACATAATAACTGCCCTTCCTATTTACCGCTTGCTGCTTCTTCCTGCCTGACATGCAGGCTTGAGGGCTGGCATTACAGTAGCCATCTTGGGCTGGTAAGAGAAAATAAGGTCAAAGAAAAAAGTCAAGAAAATTATAACAACTTTCGCCTTGAAAGTGTTGGGTCACTGAGCCAGAGTCACCAAACCTGTACCTCCAAACTTTGCATTGCATGAGAAAAAAATTAATTTCTTGCGAGTTTGTTTAACTTATTGTTCATTTGGAGTTTCTATGACTTGCTGTCCTGATAGATTGGTACATGTAAGAATTTTGTGAATGCTTTTAAAATGTATGAATACATAAAAGGGAGTAAAGATCCTTGACTTCAAAGATCTAGTCAGAGTTAAGACAGAGAGAAAAAAAATAATACTTCAAAGTAGAGTTATAAACATCATGAGAGTGGAGACTTTCCATTATTGAAGGTTCTGAGGAACTAGAAGATACTATTTTTATGGATTAAGTAAGACTTGTTGGAGTATAAATAGAAGACTTTGATTCAGATCCCTGGTCCTTAGAGGCATTTGTTTTCGTGGTGATGGGGTACGGGCATTTTAAGTAGAGAAAATATGTTTAGTAAATGCTCAAAGATGGGGACTGTGACAGACAGACTCTATATTTAATGCCCTCTCCATCCTCAGCACCCGGGTCAAGTGAGGGTGAGACTTTGAAATAGAACGTAGCAAAGGTGATAGAACGTTATTCCTGTGATTAGAATACATTATGTGGCAAAGATGATGTGAGGTTACTCCCCTAATTATATCTCTACCTCTGTTTATATAAAATCTTGTTAGTATGGACTAGAGAGACTCTCTCAATTGCTGGCTTAGAAGGAGTAAAGCCTCTTAGAAGGAGAGGACCTATGGAGAAGTCCACATGGCAAAAAATTACAGATGGGCTCTAAGAGCTGAGAGTGGCCCCTAGCCAATAGTTGTACAACTGCAGGTCATGAATTCTGCCAGCAATCTAAGGAAACTTGGAAGTGGACATTTCTCAGTGGATCCTCTGATAAGAATCTATTGGTGGCCCTGGCCGGTTGGCTCAGCGGTAGAACATTGGCCCAGCGTGTGGAAGTCCTGGGTTTGATTCCCAGTCAGGGCACATAGAAGAAGTCCCCATCTGTTTATCCACCCTTCCTCCTTTCCTTCCTGTCTATCTCTCTCTTCCTGTCCCGCAGTGAAAGCTCCATTGGAGCACAGTTAGCCCGGGCACTATGGATGGCTTCATGGCCTCTGCCTCAGGTACTAGAATGACTCTGGCCACAATGGAGCAACACCCCAGTTGGGCAGAGCATCGCCCCCTGCTGGGCAGGCCAGGTGAATCCTGGTCAGGTACATGAGGGAGTCTGTCTGACTGACTCCCTGCTTCAAACTTAGGAAAGATACAAAAAAAAAAAAAAAAAAGAAAAAGAAAAAAAAAGAGTCTATGGCTCTGCCACTTCATATCCCTTAGTACATTTTCCCTCAAATGTTTAGGGATTAGTTAGATAATGTCAGGAAAAAAATCTCTACTGCATTTAATATTTAATTCTAGTGATCCCTTGATCTTCCAATAATCAATAGTATTTACAAGATCTTAAAAACCTGAAAACATAAATTTTGCTCTTTAAAATATGATTGCTTAAGCAAGAAAAGAGTTTAATAATTTCACTAAATCTAAATATAGTTATTTGTTCTCTTTAGTGTTGTGAGGATAAGACAATGGACCTATTTCTCAGGTTTAAATGCTGCTGGATTTTTTGTTTGTTTGTTTGTTTTTAATCAGGGTTGGAATGAAAAGCAGAAGCAATAATGCTCTATTGAAAAACTTCTTAAATAGATTTAGTTTCCAGAAATACACAATGGTTTTCTTGCCTAGAATATTGGCTTTGTGTCTTACTAACTGGCACATTTTGAGACATCGGTTCCTGCCCCTTAATTTACTTGTCTGCACAATGAGGATAATGGTAACTATCACCTTCTATAGCTAAAACTCTTGGTTTTACTTGTATGTCTCATCTCTTTTTCTGATAACAGAATGCCAGATTTCCTCTGAGCAGGGGCCACCTCTATTATATTTTCCACCCATTCACTGCAGGTGAATCAAGGCTTCAGGGGTGGGATGGTGACTTAGATCAGGCCAAATAGCATAGGCCTTTCCCAGCCACAAAGTTTGGCTTCAAGATAAACTTGAGACCCAAGTTGGTTCAATCAGACTAAATTTGAGGACTACATGGAACTACTGAAAACAACAACAACAACTTTCTTTCTGCTGGACTTGAGAATGTGAGCTAACCTTTGGAGAGATGATGTGTGAGACTGAGCTGAACGAAAAATAGTGATGAAAAGTGATAGAGAGGTACCACATCCTCCTAACACATCTGAGCTGCCAGGTCTAACATTGCTGGCAGTATCTCTGAGCTTCTTTTTTTAAATTTTATTTATTTTTATTTTTCTGAAGTTGAAAACAGGGAGGCAGTCAGACAGATTCCCGCATGCGCCCGACTGGGATCCACGCCAACCGGGATCTACCTGGCATGCCCACCAGGGGGCGATGCTCTGCCCATCTGGGTCGTCGCTCTATTGCAACCAGAGCCATTCTAGCGCCTGAGGCAGAGGCCATAGAGCCATCCTCAGCACCCGGGTCAACTTTGCTCCAATGGAGTCTTGGCTGCGGGAGGGGAAGAGAGAGTCAGAGAGGAAGGAGAGGGGGACGGGTGGAGAAGCAGATGGGTGCTTCTCCTGTGTGCCCTGGCCGGGAATTGAACCCTGGACTCCTGCATGCCAGGCCGACACTCTACCACTGAACCAACCGGCCAGGGCTCTGAGCTTCTTGTGTAAGAGTGACAATGTATTTCATTTATTTTATTGTATTTGCTTTAGCCATTTAGAATTCTGTGGCTTTTTTCTCATGCCATTCTCTGACTCTCTGACACCAACAATATCCAACAACTCAATTGAATATGAACACTAACTACCTAGAGTCAGTGCAGACCCCATAAGTGTTAAGCTCATCCGACAACACTGACCTCCCTTCAGACACTAGCTGCTGATGGGATGCCCAAGCCGGTCACACTTCTGTCAGACTTGGTGATAAATTCAGGGGTTCTCATGACTCCTCCTCAGGTTCAATAACTTGCTAGAATGGTTCATAGAACTCAGGAAGAAAGTTTATTTATGTTACTGGTTTATCATAAAGGATACAACTTGGGACTAGCTAAATGTAAGAGAAGCAAAAGACAGGTCATGATGGTGGTGCTGAGGAGGGGGCTGGTTAAGAGCAGCTTCCATGGCCTCTCCAGGTGCTGCCACCTTCCCTGCACCTCAACATGTCCACCAACCCAGAAGCTCTCCAAATTTTGTCATTTTATGGAGGTTTCATTAGGTAAGCATAATTGATTAAATCATTGATGATTAACTCAACCTCTAACCCACCCTTCTCCAGAGAGGGCTGGTAAGGCTTATGGTTTCAACCCACTCATTATGCTTTGGTCTTTCTGGTGAGAAGCTCCTATTCTGAAGTTATCTAAGGACTTCTGGCCCCCAGTCACCTCATTACCATAGAAAAGTACTTTTATTGCTTCAGAGAATCCAAGGGTTTTAGTAGCTGTGTGCCAAGAACTAAGGACAAAGACCAAATGTTTTTCTATGATACCACAGGATTAAGTTTTAGGGTTCTAACACTGTGTAGTAGCTCCTCCATCTGTGGATGATATGTTCCAAGACTTCCAGTGGATTCCTGAAACCATGGATAGTGTATTGAATCTTATATACACTGTTTTCTCCTATACATACATACTTATGATACAGTTTAACTCATGAATTAATCACAGTAAATTATTATAGTAACTAATAAAGTAGAATAATTATAACAATATGCTGTAATAAAAGTTCTATGAATGTGGTCTCTTTCTCTCAAAATTTCTTACTGTATGTACAGCATAGTTCCACTGGACAAAAGATGATTCACATCCCACCCAGAATGGAGGGAGACAGGGCCAGATTTCACCATGTTATTCAGAATGGAGTGATATGTATGTTGTTTTTTGTTTGTTTTGTGACAGAGACAGAGAAAGACAGAAAGAGGAACATACAGGGACAGACAGACAGGAAGGGAGAGAGATGAGAAGCATCAATTCTTCGTTGCAGCAACTTAGTTGTTATTGATTGCTCTCTCACAGGTGCCTTAGAAGAGGGGGGCTACAGGAGAGCAAGTGATCCCTTGCTCAAGCCAGTGAACTTAGGCCTCAAGCCAGCTCAAATTTGGGCTCAAACTTGCGACCATGGGGTCATGTCCATGATCCAATGCTCAAGCTGGTGACCCCACACTCAAGCTGGACGAGCCCATGCTCAAGCTGGCGACCTTGGGGTTTTGAACCTGGGTCATCGGCATCTAAGTCTGACGCTCTATCCACTATGCCACTGCCTGGTCAGGCTAGAGTGCTATTTAAATCTTATGAATTATCACGGAAACTTTCTGTTGAATTTTCAGACTGCAGTTGACTGGGGTAACTGAAATCTTGGAAAGTAAAACTGGAGAAAAGGGGAGTAATGTACTTCATTGTCTTTGTGAGGATTAAATAAAAAAAATCACAAAACATTTTTCACAATATTGAAAATATAATAAACATTCAGACTGGGTAATAATTTTTTTGCCATTATTGTGACCACAACTAATCATAATTACTCATATCTTTTATTATAAAGTGAATGAAATTTTATTATGTGAATAAGCATATTCACAAGAATATGCAAGAATTGTTGAATATTTCTAAATTTACTGAAGACAATTGGAAAAGAGAATCAATTATATAATGATTTTCTGAGACATCTACTGCAAGTGAAGTCAAATAACTCAACATTTTGATTCTTAGTATTTGATACTTAAACAATCAGTTGAATTGACTCATACTCAACTGAATAGTTGTGTCTCTGTTATTAAGAAATCCCAAATAGCAGAGCCATTAATGGATTGGCAAAATACTACAGTAAAGTCTCCTGAGTGCAATAATCTGCCAAACATAGGTTCAAATCCCAACTTCATTGCTTCTAAGTCATATAAAGTGGATGTGTTTCTTAAATTCTTTTAGTTATGTAAAACAGGAAACATATTCTTCATAAGAGAACCATAAAAAGTAATGGAGTAATAAATATGAACAGCTCTGTGCAGTCTGACTCAAATTGTAAGACTCCATAGTCATCACCACTTTTGACGTTTTAATTATACCAACTGACATTAATAAACTCCTCCAACTTTAAAGTGATGTAAATTAGACCATAACATTTTTACAGTCAAACAATATTGATTAACTGTCTTTTGAGCAATGTAGAATCAACGTGCAGAAATAGATTAATTTGGACTTCAAGTTGTTTAGACTGAGAAAATTTCCCACCTAATGTAAAAGAATGCAGTCTTTAAGATACTCATTAAACGTTCCTTTATATAAGTCATACATAATGAGTAATTCTGCACTTGAGAAACCTGTAAGGAAAAAAAAAGACCATTCTTTGGCTAGATGACAGTATGTCAGAATACATTTTATTGTGATAATCTGAGAAGTGGAATATGGTTACTGAAGTTTTGAGTTCCCTGAACAAATAGTAATGTAAGTTGATGATGAAATAACATTATAGAAAAACTAGCCAAAAAGTATAACACCATCACCCTAAGGCTAAAGTTTTCTTCTTCATAGCAAATTATATCTAGGTTAATGGGGTCAGCATGGTTGATTGAAGCTCCTGAGGAGGCCCACTCGGCTCATACTATTCTGCACTGCTGTCAGTGATTCAGGAGAAATGTTTGAGGGGTACTATTTCCAGACAGTATTGTGAAAATGTAACCTCTTTCCAGAAGAAACTGCTTTCTCCATTGTTTCCTCTGTATTTCATTTTATCTCAGTCTAGGATACTTCCTACCTAGTAAAACACTTCACTTTCCAGTCTTTCACCTTTAATCACATTGCTCCCATTTCCCTTTTTTCAGCCTTTTTTTTTGCGGGGGGGATTATGTTAACAATATAAAACAGCAGTCAAGAGAACAGATTCTGATTATTAAGAGTGGGGTTTCACGCTGAATTTGGGGATGAATTTAACCATGGAATCTTTGATAAATTGCTCTATCCCACAGTTTCTTATCTGTTAAATGGAGTTAATTTTAAAAAGCACGTAAAGAATAGGCAGAAAAGAGAAAGGTAATCAAAATTAATGGAGGATCATTAGTTCTTTTTTTAAAAGATTTTATTTATTGATTTTTAGAGAGAAAAGAGAGAGAGAGAGAGAGAGAGTAAGGGGGAAGGTATGGAAAACATCAACTCATAGTTGCTTTTCATGTATGCATTGACTGGGCAAGCCCAGGGTTTCAAAGCAACAGCCTCAGCATTCCAGGTCAAAGCTTAATCCAGAGTGTCACCACAGGTCAGGCAAGATCATTACTTCTATCAGTAGATGAGAGAGATGCTGAGAGTGTAGGAAGCAAGAAAACGAAGACTGAGTGGGGCAGAGCAGACTTGGGACCACCCTCCCTTGCTCACTGCAGGGTGTTGCTATGAAGAATGGCAGGTTACCATCCTGTGAACTATTCCTCATTTGCTATTGGCTCTAGCTCTCTCCTTCTCAACCATATGTGTCTGAATTAAGTTCAATGCATGCAGAGAGGCACTCTGATCTTTGTGTTAGGAGATTAGAGAGACAATCAATTTAATTCTAGTATTATATTTTAAATTTCAGCAGAGAAATATTTGTGGACCTTTGTTTTCTCTTCAACATGTTATTTAAAAGTACCTATGTAATCTTAATTTTGCCTGTGGCTATCTTGTCCTTTACAGAAAGTTTGCTATTCTCTGTTCTGAATTCAAACTCTAAGTTTGTCCTTAGGCACTGGTTCCATATTTTTGCTGCCAGGCGAGAGGCACCTGATCTGCACCCCAGTCCTCTGGCTCAGAGAGTCTGTCTGAAGCTCCAAGAGCAACAGTGATCATTAACACTGGTGCATCAGAGTGGCTGAACTTTTCAGCCTCTACTTCTTTTAATCCCACAACAATTCTAAAATTCAATTATAGTTATCATCGTCTTGCAAACAGGAAAACTGAAACTCAGCAAGACATACTCAAGGGCACAGTTAGTAAGCATTGGAACTGAGACCTAATTAGTAAGCATTGGAACTGAGACCTAATTCATGTCTTTCATCTACAACTATTCATGGCAGTGAAGTGGAACTAACACAGTATTGTCTGCTTTGGACTAAAATTGTTAGCATTTATTTTCACAAGGTATGCTTGGTTGTAGTAGGAAGAGGTTTGGGGGTTACAGAGCATAATTAGTAAACCATGTTGGAGGCAGACGTAAAAATATGGACAGAGACATGCTGTTTGAAAGTTTCTAGAACCTCAAATAGAAGAATTGAGGTTTTATAGCTCCTTATTTGAGCCAGCAGTTCTAGGTACTGAGGCATACACATGGCTTTCATCTGTGTTTTAACCAATTATTCTTTCATTTCAAAAATCGTTTGATGACCTGCTGTTTGCTATTACTGAGTTAGGCAGGAGGCTACAACAATGTAAATATCCTCAGGGTAGCTGGAAAGACAGACAGAGGAAAATAATTTAGTACAATGGTGTAATACTAAAATTTGAGAAGCTCCTGAAAGGTAACCAAACTCCAATTTAGTGGATGGGAGAAGGCTTCTAAATGTCTTAGGGCTTGGAAGATGAGAACGATTTTCCCAGAGAGGGCAAAAGAGAGTTGAAGGTAGTCCAACGGTTGTTTTTTCCTGAGAAAAATGCAAGCAGTTGGTATGGTAGGAGATTAGAGGACTGAAGTCAGTGTGGAGGTAGATGCTGTTAGAGAAGAGAACAGGGAGGCCTGAAAGATAACCTGGTGTGAAATCATTAGAATCAATGTTAGAATGTTCTCAGTTTATTCTAGGGGCACTGAATAAAATGAGAAGATTGAAGCAGTGTTTTAATGGAATTGTTTAAACTTCTATGGAAAATTGAGGAAATGGTAATAAATATTTTTAAAAAGAATATAATTTGGCAGTATTTACCAATATTTAAATGGACATACCCTGTGACCCAGTACTATCATTACAGATGTCTCTTCTACTACTCTTGTAGAAGTTTACAAAGCTCTATGTACAAAGATATTCAAAGCAAGCTTACTCATTATAGATATAAAAATGGGATCATTATTAAATATAATATAAAACATGAATAAAATAATTTTAGTTAAAAAGAAGCCATCCTGGTAAAAGTGTTTTACATGTTTCCTCTGGTAAAAAATATAAACTTTAAAAAACCTTGTCAATACCAACTGAGGTCAGGCAGCTGGAATAAATGAAAAATCAAGGGAAACCACATTACAGTCTTATAACAATACACAAGGTCTATTTGATTCAAGATAGAACTTGTTTAAGCAAGTTTTCAAGGATAGATACCTACAAATATAAATCTTAAAAATACAGAATTGTCTTTATCAACTTGCAAGCCTGCACTAATTGGCAGGCCACAATTTTATTTTATTTATTTATTCATTTATTTTGTATTTTTCTGAAGTTGGAAATGGGGAGGCAGTCAGACAGACTCCTGCATGCACCTTACCGGGATCCACCTGGCATGCCCACCAGGGGGTGATGCTCTGCCCATCTGGGGCATTGCTCTTTTGCAACCAGAGCCACTCTAGCACCTGAGGCAGAGGCCGTGGAGCCATCCTTAGCACCCAGACCAACTTTGCTCCAATGGAGCCTTGGCTGGGGGGGGGGGGGAGAGACAGAGAGGAAGGAGAGGGGGAGAGGTGGAGAAGCAGATGGGCCCTTCTCCTGTGTGCCTTGGCTGGGAATCAAACCCAGGACTCCTGCATGTCAGGCCGATGCTCTACCACTGAGCCAAACAGCCAGGGCCCACAATTTTATTTTTAACTATAAAGTTACATGTATCCTTAGACTTATAATCAAAAATAGTTTTCTTATTTTCATTGTAGAAATAAGTTCTCACAAAAAGTACAAATAAAGTGACCTGTATCATGGTTTATTAACTTCCCATTTAAAAAGAAAACGCTTTTCCAAACCACCAATGTGTAATGACATTCTTGGGCTAGTCTCCCAGATAAAGATTACTTAACAATGCAAAAATTATAATCAACTTTTCTACAAAGCAGATTTTTGAAGTACAGGTAACAGGTTGATGCACAATCACATGGAGATCTATACTGTTATGATAGGACTGTTGGCTAACTATTAAGGTTTAAAATGATTATTTTAAAGGCCCTTTTTGTCCCTTATGTTCATATTCCTTCTCCTCCTCCCTCCCCCCCAAATCATATGGCCATAAACTCTTAAAAAGAAGCACATCTTTATTAAGAATGATTTGGTGTGGTAGAGTTGTCTGCCAGTTTTCTATATTTTGGAATGTAGGCCTAAAGGAATTAGAAAGCTCTCACAACAGTGAAAATCCAGTTGGTATGCTCTCTCAATTTGAAGATGATGGAGCTTTATTAGGGAGAACAAATAAATAAGATACTGGTGGTTAAAATCCACAGAGAAATTTATAGCTGAGATAATGAGCTGAATCCAGTAAGAAGTCAGAGATAGAGAGAACGTTGGATGTGACATATTAGAAAAAAGTACACAGCACAGATGGAAAGAAGGCTTAGCAGCAGCAACAGCCTAGAAGACATCAGAGGCTTAAATTGACAGTGATTCAGAATGAGGTTTATTAAAATTGCTAATGTGCTCTTGGGCTTGATTAATAAAACTTTTCCTTTAAAATCCATTCTATCTCTTTATAAACATAAGGTTTAAATCTAGTGATTGTAATAAGCATTCATTCAGTGGATGTTCCCATTCAAATGTCTGAAAAGCATTATTTCTCTGCATATCTCTTCGACTTCAAGTTTTTGTAATATGAGATAAGACATGAGCAATTTTATTTTGTTTCTAAAAATAATGTTATATTGAAATATTGAATGTCTTCTCAAACTATATAGAATATGGTTATCATGTGATTAGTAATTGATATTCATTCATAAAATAATACATGTTCCTTTGGTAGAATGGTGAATTGTTAGCTTGATTCTCAGAAATTATAATGATATAGTCAGAAAGAGTTTAGATAATTTAATGAATGCAATGATAATTGTCTTAGACTCGAATGAAGTCTATATTGTAAATGACCTTCCAAGGCTTCTGTAGTTTCAGAAAGCAACCATGAAATCTTCCATTGAAAAATAAAAAGAAACATATAAATATAAATGAGTTTTTCATGTTCCTGTAAGAAGCTTCATGTACTACTGATGATTCCCTATGGGTATCTGTAACTATGGCTGAGAACTCACAAATGATGTTCTGAGCAAGAGGAGGGAGACTCTCTAAGAAAAACATAAAATTTGGGAAAATAGATCAACCTAATTCACCTTCATGTTTTTGTTTCCCCTGCACCAATCATAATGCCCGGCACAGAGTAATTTCTAAATAAATGTTTGTTGAAGGTTGAACAAAAAGTAAAATCATATCAAGACTCTTTATTGAGACATAAAATATCTGTGGCACACTGCACACATCATCATGCAGAAAAGTCGCCTGGATGGCACTACTTAATATAATAAATCACATTTAAATGTATTTAAATATGAATTAGATTTTATAAACATTTTATTTAAAAATAACCTTAAGAAGATGCTTTTATGTAATCGGAAAGCTCCAAAAACCACTTGACAATCTAACAATGTATTTCTATTGAGTCTAGCACAGAGGATATCAGATCTCTAAGAGACCTAATTATTACTGGAAGTCCATTGGATTAATAGCCACCAGAATTTTTAGTCCTGCTTTCAGCCAACAACAAAGACAGCATTTTGAAGTTGTAAATTTAAGATTCATTCCATCTCTCCTTTCTTGTGCCTATGGTTTTCATCCTTAAGAAAGTCTATGCAGACACCAAAAAAGAAATATTAAGGCATACTGTACAGATGTAATTTCTGATTTTTCAAAGAAAATTCTGAGCACACTAACAACCTAGGGGTAAGATAAGTGTCTGTTTCCATATCAAATCAACATACACACTAGAGAATGATCTTTCTTTCTAAACTAATCTCATGGGAAATTTTTTCTATAACCTAGTTCTTATGCATATAATATATTTCAAAAGTAAACAAAAGGGAAATGGTACCTTCTCAAACCAAGCTTCTGGCAGCCAAGTTTCAGATATTTGGCATTTCAGCTGTCTCCACACCTACCAGCTCGAGAGCAGGCATCCAAGAGACCAACAGGAAAGAAAACCACAATCTGCAATATTAATTTATCAGCAGCACAGCTGGTCTTCTGCAAGCAATACTGTTGGTGAAGGTAAATAGTTCCCTCTTGGGAAGGGAAGGATCGTTATCAAGAAAGATGGAGATATGAAAACACGCTTA
This sequence comes from Saccopteryx bilineata, assembly GCF_036850765.1. Lineage (NCBI taxonomy): Eukaryota > Metazoa > Chordata > Mammalia > Chiroptera > Emballonuridae > Saccopteryx > Saccopteryx bilineata. Next base: position 69,403,885 of record NC_089499.1, read on the forward strand.
GGCCCTGGCCAGTTGTCTCAGTGGTAGAGCATCCGCCTAGCATATGGAAGTTCCAGGTTAGATTCCCAGTCAGGGCACACAGGAGAAGCAACCATCTGCTTCTCCATCCTTCACCTTCCCCTTTCTCTCTCTCTCTCTCTCTTTCTCTCTCTTCCCCTCTTGCAGCCATGGTTCAAATGGTTTGAGTAGGTTGGCCCCAGGTGCTGAGAATGACACCATGGCCTCACTTCAGATGCCAACATAGCTCGGTTGCTGATCAATGGAACAGCAGTTCCAGATGATCAGAGCATCGCCCTACATGGGGCTAGCCAGGTGGATCCCAGTTGGGGCACATGTGAGAGTCTGTCTCTCTGCCTCCTCACCTTTCACTTAATAAAAAAAAATTTTTTTAAAGATAACATATCTGTAGTCAAGCCAGCTTGATCCAAACGTGTCAGGCTAGCTCAAGTGCATAGCATCATGCATGAATTCTCAATGTAGGCAAAATGACACTTACGAGCCTAAATATGGACCTTTCAAATATGTACTCCTTGTGCCATCTATGTATGATATTAGAGACAAAGTCCAACACAATGACTATACATCACTGAAGCACTACCTAATCTAAGCTGAGAAATATGATTTGAAATATGTCCTGTAGAGTCAAATAAAAGTTTTTCAGGTTCAAATTTGTCATTCATTAGTTGTGTAACTTTGGAGTTTTTGCTTCTTATTCATAATAGGGATAACACAGAGACTACCTGGTATTATTGACAGACGTATTTTTCATGTATAGGGAGTACTTTTAGCCTTGCTTATAGCAGAGGTCAGCAAACTTTCTCTGTAGAGAACTAGCCACATAGTAAATATTCTAGCTAAGTTTCAGTGGCCATGTGTTTGTTCCCCTCACCACTGCTCAGCCTGCCTTTGTAGTACAAAAGCAGCTAGAGACAATATGTAAACATATGGGTATGACTGTGCTCCAATAGGACATTCTCTACAAAACTAGGAGGGTAGCTGGATCTGGCTCAGAGGCTATAATATACAATGGTTTATAGACATACTTAATAATAATATATGAATGAAACTAATGATACCAAATATTTTAATTTGCTTATAATATGGCATATCCTATGCTGAGTGTTTCACATGGATTAACTTAGTCAGCTTGCTAAGGTAGAAACTATTACTATCTCTACTTTGACATGATGAAACAGGCCCCAAGACATTAGATTACACACTCATAATTTCACAGCTAAAAAGCCAAAAAGCCAGGATTTGAATCGAGGCCCTCAGGCGGTGTAGTCTGTCCTCTTAGCCTCTGGCTATAACACTGACTGTTATCTATCAATATGCCAAGGAACTAAATGCCAGGGAAATGCCAGTATGTAATTGCAGTTCAAATAATACACTAATATACACTGCTCACAAAAATTAGGGGCTATTTCAAAATGAATATGAAGCAATAAAACAGAAGCTTTGATTTTTCTTTTTTATTAAGCAAGAACATCAGAAAAGCAAACAACAAGTCAAAGAAAGTTGTTTGATTATGCAAATGAGATGCAAAACCAACTTTTATTTTATTGGTGAAAATGCCCTATACCAAAGGCTGAAAGTACTGGAGTATCTGCACATTCGCTGATCTTGAAAGTGCACATCCTGCAATTCCCCAGCCCTTGCAATGCCCCTGCAACATGATTTGCCTGAATGTAAAACCTGGAGAGCCACAGGATGTCTTGAAGCTGGTCAAACACAGACAACAGTGGCAACAGTATTTGGAACATCCCAAAGCATGATTAGCAGACTGTGGAATCACTTTCAAGAGACTGGCACAGTACGGAAAACATGAGGTTAGGGTCGACCACCTGGCACAACAGCAAGAGATGACTGCTACAGGACCTTGTTGGCAAGAAGGAACAGGCGCAGCAATGCAACAGAGCTGCAGGGACAGCTTCTTGTTGCCACTAGATGATGGATATGCACCCACACCATACAAAATTGACTCTGTCAACTTCAACTGTCCTGTATGTGATGAGTCACGGTTCAGTCTGCAGCCTGACAATCATTGTGTCCTGATCTTGTGTGAATGAGGAACACAGGAGAATCCACGTTTTGTGTGAGAAAGGGAGTTCTTTGGTGGTGGCGGAATCATGGTGTGGGCTGGCATCAGCATTGGTGGTCGTACCAACCTCCACATCATCAGAAACGGACCACTGTCTGCTGTCAGATATCAAGATGAGGTCCTGCACCCTATAGTGGTACCCTATGCTGGAGCAGTTGCAAATAACTTTCTTTTCATGGATGATAATGCAAGGCCCCACCATGTATATCTCGTCAACAACATACTTCAGGAGGAAAGAATCGAACACATGGACTGGCCTTCATGTTCTCCAGACCTGAATCCCATTGATCATGCTTGGGATGCACTGGGAAGACGTCTGGCAAACCATCCAGTGCCTCCCACAACACTTCTTGAGCTGGAAGTTGTCCTGGAGGAAGAGTGGCAGAGGATCCCACAAGAACTGCTGGAAAGTCTGATCCTGTCCTTGCCCTGTCACTGTCAGTGTGGTTTGGCAGTCTTGGGTGACCATACACCCTACTGAACAGTCAGTGTGTGGCTCTCTTGTCCAGTTTGACATGCTTCTGTTCACCCCCACTAATATGTCACTTGCTACTCAATCACAATAATTGTTTGCATCTCATTTGCATAATCAAACAACTTTCTTTGACTTGGTGTTTGCTTTTCTGATGTTCTTGTTAAATAAAAAAAAAATCGGCCCTGGCCGGCTGGCTCAGTGGTGGAGCATTGGCCTGGCCTACAGGGGTCCTGGGTTCAATTCCCGGCCAGGGCACATGGGAGAGGCGCCCATCTGCTTCTCCACCCCTCCCCCTCTCCTTCCTCTCTGTCTCTCTCTTCCCCTCTCGCAGCGAGGCTCCATTGGAGCAAGGATGGCCCGGGTGCTGGGGATTGCTCCTTGGCCTCTGCCCCAGGCGCTAGAGTGGCTCTGGTCGCAGCAGAGCGAGGCCTCGGAGGGGCGGAGCATCGCCCCCTGGTGGGCAGAGCGTCGCCCCCTGGTGGGCGTGCCGGGTGGATCCCAGTCGGGCGCATGCGGGAGTCTGTCTGACTGTCTCTCCCCGTTTCCAGCTTCGGAAAAATACAGAAGAAAGGGGGAAAAAAAAAACATGCTTTTTATCACTTCAAATTTATTTTGAAATATTCTCTAATTTTTGTGAGTTGTGTATTTCCATTTTAAAAAGATATACCATCTATTATCATGATCAAGATTAGGCAGGTAGCAATAACTTTTTGTAACACACTGTTTTTCAAATTTTGAAACCAAAATTAAGGTGCACCTAATACATGGAATCGTCTTATGCGTGGGGAAATACGGTAACTCATGGTGATATTAATAAAGATGGTTAGGGCTGATCTAAATTATTTAGGCCAATGAGAACTTCAGGAAAAATTTATTATGAAGTATACCTTCTTATAAAACCTTATAAATGATAATTAAGCTGAAAAACACATAATAACATGATTGACAAAGGATTTTACTCTTTGGCTAGGATTTACACTAGGGAAATACCCCAGTTTTTATAGTCATTGAAAAAGTTTTCAAAATAGCAAGCAAAAGATTTTCCCTTTTATGGGGAACAATGTAGAGGGCATTTCTTAATCTATTCTTCAGAGCATATTTTAGCTCATTTAATTCTCAGGGGGAAATCCTAGTAAGGTAGCTCTATTATCATCTCCATTACACAGATGAGAAACTTGAGGTTCAGAGAGGTTAATTTACTGAAGCTCACATAGTAATTATAACACTAGAAAACAACCCTAAGATATTCCATCCCAAGGTTAAATGTAAAGTCACTTAAACTCTGCTCTGAAGTGCCTTTTCCAGCTCTGGAATGTCATTTTATTGAAAGAGATTAAGAACCTGGAGCTCCAAAGTCCTCATCCTGCTTAAGACCAGAAGTCAAACAAGAAAAATAAAGTGAAAGGTCAATGAAACACATTATTTAATTTAGAAACTAGTTCTCAAAAACTCACTGAGTACTATGTCTAAAAGGCTTTAAAAATTGGTATATGCCTGGACTGCTGGTCCAGAGATTCTCATTCACTCTGGAAAAGCAGAGGTTTTACTTCAACTAGACATCAGATCACTGGGGGTATTTATGTATATACGTATAAACAGTGAGCTGCAGCACAGGGCTCACACCTAGCCACACATTTAAATCACTGTGCCTCTAAATCAGGGGTCGGGAAACTTTTTGGCTGAGAGAGCCATAAACGCCACATATTTTAAAATGTAATTCCATGAGAACCATACAACAACCTGTGTACATTAGGCATTATCCAATAAAAATTTGGTGTTGTCCTGGAGGACAGCTGTGATTGGCTCCAGCCACCCGCAACCATGAACATGAGCGGTAGGAAATGAATGGATTGTAATACATGAGAATGTTTTATATATTTTTAAAATTTTTTTTAATGGGGTGACATCAGTAAATCAAGATACATATATTCAAAGATAACATGTCCAGGTTATCTTGTCGTTCAATTATGTTGCATACCCATCACCCAAAGTCAGATTGTCCTCTGTCACCTTCTATCTAGTTCTCTTTGTGCCCCTCCCCCTCCCCCTTCCCTCTCCCTCTCCCCCCTCCCCCCATAACCACCACACTCTTATCAATGTTTTATATTTTTAATGTTATTTTTTTTTTAAAGATTTGTCTGTGAGCCAGATGCGGCCATCAAAAGAGCCACATCTGGCTCATGAGCCATAGGTTCCTGACCCCGCTCTAAAGTCTTCAGCACAGGCTTGATACATAGAGAACCCTCAAAAAAGAATATTAGCTGTTATTGTTAGATAAGAATGTTAAAAATGATAAACAGATTTCATATCTGGGGTTTTTTTTGTGTGGCAGAGACAGAGAGAGTCAGAGAGAGGGACAGACAGAGACAGACAGACAGGAAGGAAGAGAGATGAGAAACATCAAATCTTCGTTGCAGTTCCTTAGTTGCTCATTGATTGATTTCCCGCATGTGCCTCGACTGGGGGGCTACAGCAGACCGAGGGACCCCTTGCTCAAGCCAGTAATGTTGGGCTTAAGCTGGTGAGCCTTGCTCAAATCAGATGAGCCCGCGCTCAAGCTGGCAACCTTGGGATCTCAAACCTTGGCCCTCCACATCCCAGTCTGATGCTCTATCTACTACGGTTAGGCCATATCTGTTTTAAGGAATTGAGTTAACAAGAAAAAATGATCATTGTGGTCCTTGAAAATTGTCTACAAATTAATCTGATGCTGACTTTTCCCACACATGAGAGTTGACTCAGTTTAGGCCTGTTTGGAAAAAAACAAAAAAACAAAAAACTCTTGAGTTTGATGACAATGGCTGATCAGCCATTAGAGTGAAAAACAGGAGGCAAGAAGGCTATTTTTATTTGGGAGGATGAGAGTTCAGGTGAGAGTGCTGAAAAAACATTCTGTAGAATCATGTCAAGAGGATCTTTTATAAAGATTTGGTTTTGATAAGATCAGCAACAGATAAATTTATCCCCCAGAACAATTATTCTGAAATGCAATTTGCCTATGGAAAGTCGACAGTATTATCATCAAGAGAGAAAGGTGGTTGGAGATAATGCTTTTCTTTTACATTATCACTGGAGGATCATTTTGTGGGAAGGAAGGTAAGGGGTGTTAAAAGTAATGGGATCCCATAAATAAAGTATAGAGACAGAGCTCCTGAGATCATCGAGATAATATAAAAAGGCTAAGCTGGAGTTCCTAGCAGGAATGGTGGCATTTGCCCTACAAGAAATTATAATATGTAACTTAACAACCGGGAGACCCGGAAGGAAATAATTTTCATCAATACAAAATCATGAGGTAAATACTGAACAAGACGCTGGCATGCCATGGAGATTTTTAGCTATAGATGGGACGCAGCTATATAATATGGAATGGCTATAGGGATTTGTAAAGCCACTTCATGCATAAAGACATGCTAAACTCTTGAGGGTTCAGAGTCAATTTATTGTAATAAATATTAGTCTGTTAAAACCTTTACAATCAGTAAACACACACTCCAAATTCCACTTTGTATTTGATTGTACACAGCAGGAGTATTTTTCCTTTTATTCATTTATAGGACAACTGAGAGTGCTTAATTTGCTAAGAGCTCACTCTCCTTCAACTCCTCCCTTCTTTATAGAGACAAGTCTCTTATTGTTATGTTCTAGCCACATGTCTACAGGGCAAAGAACCATATTCCCCAAATGTATTCCCTGCTGCCTTGGGCTCAGTTGATAGGCCATAACTGGACAACTGACTCAAGCTGGACCAAAGGGGTCCATCTTCATCCATATGGTTGGTTTCCTGAAAAACTGAACTTAATCACAAATGGTGAATGGATGTTTCGTCATGTGGGTTGTGAAGCAGAGAAAGCTAGTTTGCCAAGTAAAGAGATATAGAGGACAGTAACTCTGTCTTGGCTCTATTTCTGAGACTTTGATGCAGTCGTACCTTCTGGTCAAGGAGATACTGTACATCTTTATAATAAATTTCTTTCTTATGTTTTATTCTTTGTTCAAGTGGGTTTCCATTCCTGTCAAACAAGAGTCTGAAATAATACAGAAATAGGCTTTAGCTCTCTGCAGAATCCATTTATTTTTACTTAAGAAAGAAAGTCCTACTGAATGATTCCTAGGCAGAGTGACCCAAGTTTTCAGTTTGAATTCTGATAAGCATTTCCTTTACATTGTAGTTAGATTTGAAAGTCTGATCTCAAATTAAGATTGGTATATCTGGTCTTCCTGTTCGTGATTTGTGTCTTAATATAAAATGAAATGACATCTGTCTGTTATGGTTGCTCTGACATCAACATTTATTACACAGCTGGTAGCTACTGCATAAACCGTGCTACGAAGGTACTGGTTGCCAGAGCTTCCAGGAAGAATACAAAGCCAGTACTGGACTCTGGTGTAAGGGCATACCCTTTAAAGGAGTATGATATATTGTTTTTCTTTGTGACAGAAACAGAGAGAGACAAAGAGAGGGATAGATAGGGACAGACAGACAGAAAGGGAGAGAGATGAGAAGCATCAATTCTTCTTTGAGGCACCTTAGTTATTGATTGCTTTCTCATATGTGCCTTGACTGGGGCGCTACAGAAGACTGAGTGACCCCTTGCTCAAACCAGCGACTTTGGGTTCAAGCTGGTGAGCTGTGCTCAAACCAGATGAGGCCGCGCTTAAGCCAGGGACTTTGGGGTTTCAACCTGGATCCTTTGTGTCCCAGTCTGATGCTCTATTCACTGTGCACTGGCTAAGGATGTATATTCTCAAAGTAAACTAATTACTGGTAATCCTCTGCCACTTACTGGTCATATGACTTTAATTCCATTCCTTACATTTTCTGAACCCCAGTTTCCTCATCTGTAAAATGAAAATCATACTGTTTTCTTCCCTTCTAGAATGATCATTAGCAGTATTGCAATAGCTGGGTCACTGCTGGGAGCATAGTAGTTTTGTTTGTTATTAGGCCAGATTGAGCTGCTGGATTAAATTCAATTTTTAATGCATTTGTTTATTCACTCATTCCACAGATATTGTTTTCTTTGTTAAGGGCTGGAATTTCATCAGTGAGCAGAAGTGACACCCATGTCTTCATGGAGTTTACAATTCAGTGTGCGTTAGAGACACTGAACAAACATATTGAAGAGACAGACAACCCCTACAAGGTCCTGTCTGAGTGCTCAGTGGCAACAGTTTGCCATCATTTTAAGTGCAGTCTATATAAACATATATATTTTTTTCTTTTTATGCCTATTCTTCAACCGCCTATAAAAGGGTTAAACCTTCTGGGCCGTTTTATCTTGGTCACAGTTTGCAGGGCTCAGATCTGGGTCTCCTGTGTAGGCAGCACCCTGGTACTCAATAAATGGCTGTGAACACTTGCAGTTTAAAACTGGAAAGATGTATTCACTGTGAACTTTACATATTGAGGAACCAATCTTTTCCCCACGAAGATTGAAGCCAAACCATTTCCATCTCCAGTGGGAGATTTGCCCTGGGATAGATTAGGGGCCTTGCACACTGGCTTCCTTTAGAAACTTGGACAGTTTTTCAAATAACTTTTGTATTTTTCCATAGATTCCTGGGTTTAGCTTCTTGTTGAGGTTATTCCTCTGTGTCTATTATTTTTTTAATCACTGATTTCTTCAGTGCTGGAATTATTTTTTTCATCTGATTGGTTGTGCTATTTAATTTTATTAATTCAACCTTTGTCATGTGCAAGTCTTTGTGGTTTTTCCCCCCAGTTGTGTTTTTCCAGGTCAGCTTTCATTTGTTTCTCTCTGACAACAAAGCTGTGCTGTATTAGGCCCTGAAAGTTCTTTATCCTGGAATTTTGTATCAACTGCTAAACTAGGCCATTTGTTATGTGATTAGCAATTAGTAAAAATGGCATTTTGAGCATCTGCCCAGAGGAGCACCAAAGATTGGTGGTCCATCTCCAAACCCACCTGGCTCTCTTCATCAAAGTGCTCATTAGCTCGCATACTCTCCGTTTCTGAGACTGATTATTCCCCATTAGAGTGTAGATCAGCATCCATGACAGTCCTGCTCTGTACTCGGATGTACATTTTCAGTAATTTCCAACTGTCACACGACCACCAGGGTCTAAGAACCCCAAAGAGTGCAAGGTTATATTCTCCTTTGGGGGGTTTCCAGAAAAAAGGGGTATCAACATTGTCTTTGTTGTATTTCAAAAGCAGATGACACCTAATTTTTGTGTTTCTTTGATGGCTTATCTTCAACCTATGGGGTATCTCAAATAACTTAAATATTTCTGCTGTAATTTAGATAAAAGTGAGAGAAATATGGTGGAAATTTTATTGAATACTTTCTATATATTAGACAACAGATTTTAACCTGCTCACAAAGTATTTTCCTGTCAGATATTGGCCTGCCTCAAGGTTTTAAAAAAGTTGAATTAGTCACAATCTAACACATAAAAATCTAAATTTCTAGTTTCTCTGAATATCAAAATTTTTGGCAACAGTAGGTTCCCATGTCTCATAAAAAATAATTAACTGGTTTTGAGGTTGACTAATAACCCTGCCTTAAATAAAAATTTGGACACTTTTGTTATATCTTAATTTTCTGCATCCAGTATGAATTTGAGTTTGCAACATCTGGAATATGTAATTTTAAGCATTTTAGTGTCACAGAAACCCTGTATATGTCTGTAGTTTAGTGTTTCAGAAACCCTGAAAAATAAGTATTATTTTCAGGTTACCAATGAAGAAACAAAGTCTGAGATGTTTTATTTCTAATAAAAATGAACTCATGTTTAATCTTCTCTTAACGGAGGAGTGAACAAGAAAAATAAAGCATTTTTAGTTCACTTAGCCTGTTAATGTCTTTTCTTCACTGATTTCTAGATTATTATACTACTTTAGTCTTTTAGTTAGGGGAAAAAATAACCCAAAGGTAAAGGATAGAAAAGGAAAAATAGTATTCTGGAAGATTACATCCTCCAGTATCTTCTTTAATTAACCAGAAGATTCAACCACACAATCATGGTCAATTTAGTTGATAAATATTTTTCTCCCTTACAGGACCAGGTTGCACTGCTTGTTCTCCCATTGGCTAGGAACTGGAACTGACTGGCAGGTATCTTAGCACCTATGTAAGGAGAACGGTGTGAGCATCAATTCGAAGGGCTCCCAACCTTCTCCCTGATACTACACAATTTACCCAGTGATTATGGAGTCCAGATAAAACAAACAAACAAAAAAATGAAACATAAAAATGGAAGGTTTAACAAAGAGAACAGCTATTCTCTAATTTTCTGACAGTGTTTTTGTGGTTTGTATATGTAGTTTCATGAAGACATATACAGTAGTTTCATAAATCTTTTAATGCTTTGACATTCTTTTTCTTCCCTTACATGTTTAAAAAATAATTCAACTGTCTTTTTGTAACATGCATTTTTTTAAGTAGTCAGTAATTCCATTAGATTTTTGCAATAGAAGTTTAGCTATTTCTTTAACTTTTTAAAATTCAGGCTGCAAAACCTTTTTTTTTTTTTTTTTTTTTTTTGTATTTTTCTGAAGTGAGAAGCAGGGAGGCAGAGACAGACTCCTGCATGCGCCTGACTGGGATCTACCCGACATGCCCACTAGGGGGCGATGTTCTGGAGCCATTCTAGCACCTGAGGCAGAGGACATTGAGGTATCCTCAGTGTGTGGGCCAACTGTGCTCCAATGGAGCCTTGGATGTGGGAGGAGATGAGAGAAGAGATAGAGAAAAAGGAGGGGGAAAGGGTGGCGAAGCAGATGGGTGCTTCTCCTGTGCGCCCTGGCCAGGAATCAAACCCAGGACTTCCACATGCCGGGCCGACATTCTACCACTGAGCCAACTGGCCAGGGCCTGCAAAACATTTTTAATCAAAGCTTTATAATTTAAAACAAATATTTATTTAGTCATTAAATCCCTTGAATGTTTTAAAAGCATACAGGTGTTTTTCTTTTCTTTTTTATTGTCTTAAGGGAAAATTTCTCCTGTCTTTTGAAGGTATGGCACCTGCAAATACTTTGAGCAAAAATCTGGGTTTTTTCTTAATAAGAGTGCTAGAAACAGAAGCTCCTGTTTAACAAGAAGAGTATTGGAAAGACAATATAAGAAGCAGAGCCAATTTATATTGAGAATGAAAATAATGTGAGAACAAATGATGGCAAATCCCTAAGAAACTGAGGATTTAAATGGAACAAGAGCTATAAATATAGAATTGGTAAAGGGAGAAAGATTTTTCAGAAAGCAGGTTGGACAAGTGTCTTTGAACTGTGACTACTGTTGGCTAACAACCAGTTAGATGACATTATCAATTTTAAAATTTGAGTTTAAAATATTTTGTCAATTTGAATCATTTTTAAAATACATATACCAAAGAATTCACTTTATTTCTTTACCATTTGTTGAACTTCAGCATTCATGTATTGCCATGTAACACAAACCTTTTTCATGTTGACTGTAAAAGAGATTCTGATCCAAGGATTTGACAAGAGCTCATCTCAACTGTTACAATGGTTGCTGGACTAACAGCAACCTTCCATAAAAAAACAATTTATGTGAAAAACAAGTTCTATACTAGACTCTTTAGCCCATATTTATTTGGTGTGCTTGTGTGTGTGTGTATACATGTGCATGCTAGCCTGATGTCCTAGAAATGTCTTTTCCCTAACTAGGCATGTAGCATTAGAGATATAAAACCCGCTTAGAGAAGTAAAGTCTTTACCATAGAGAAACACATGTTATATATTCTGGTAAGATCAGAAGTTCAGATCAATACATTAAATATTTATATATATTTTTGAAGTCTTTTACACAGTATGTGTTATTTTCATCCAATGTTTTCCTTTGGTTATTTTATAACTCTCCACCACATATATACTTGTCGTGGGTGTAATCTGAAGTTACCCATGGAGGAAACAGAGAATAAGAGAAGAGAATAGGAGAGAAGAGGTGTAAACTTTGAATCAGAACATATTCATGTATGATGATGTTTTGTTTCTAAATTGTGGCTAACTCCACTAATTTATTGTCTCCATTTTCTTTTGGGCCAGGGTGAGAAGTTTGTTGGGGAAGATGTTGGTGGTACAGATGAAATAGATTTTTATTTTGTGCTCCCCTTCCCACTTTTCCCTGTGCAAATAAGTAAATCTAAAAATAATGTTGAGGAATTGAAGGAGGGAGTAAATAAGACAGTCTAGAATATTCATTTTTCATTACAAAGAGCACTAAAAATCTCAGCATAGTCTCAGGTTTCTGCAGTTTGACATTTCGTGTCTTATAATATATTTTTGTTAAGGTTCCATATAATGCAGTTTTCTTTCCTTGGGCGATGTCATTTTTATGAGACATAAAAATGAAAGAGCTTTAAAGCCCATTAGAAATGATTTCAAGATCTAGTAATGAGGTCATTGGTATGTATTGACCCCAAATATTTATCACTAAAAACAGAGAAACATCTTCTCTCTTTATTGAACCAAATTCTGTAATACTCAGTGCACCCAGATTGGTGAGTGGCCAGAAAGAACCTACATTAATTTAATGCTAATCTATTGAGTTTGTTTTATCTCATAAATTTAGTTTGACTAAGAGATTATAAGGGACAGTAGTGAGGTTGATCACATTTTCAAAGGCTACCTTGCTTTGTCTGTTACCTGGGGGAAAAGTATTGAGCTTTAGGGAATGTGGGCAAATTGAAAATTTTAGGCAATTAACTGGCAGAATTGCACTGTATTTACCAATAAGATAGCTTATTTTTTATTGTAATTATCTTTTAGAGCATCTCTATAGAGAGTCAAATAAATGTAGGGGACTGTGTACATGTAAATAAATTAGTTATGTTAGAGGTAATATGTTCCACCACTAGATATAGGCAGCAGCTAAGTGAACCATTCTGAAGAACACTAGTTTTACAGATAATATAACCACTCCCTTTATTTAAGAAGTTCCTTTTGTTTTTCTGTGTCTGTTAGAATCTGCCTTACTAGAACTTTAACATCCCATTTCTTAACATTGGCTAACATTGGAACCACCCAGGCAGTTTTGAAGCACACAAACAGACTCATGCATGGGTTCCAACACAGCTTTTTATTTTGTCTGAGATTCTAATGTGTGTATAAGGTGGTGGACCAAAGAATCATAACTTGTGTTTCATCAGATTTTAGGAGCATCACCTTGATAAACTCAGCAGTTCTCCCCTTGTCTCTTTGTTTACAGGTGACTCATGGTGTCCTTGACATGTTTATCTTTTGCCTCCAGATGGAGAAAACTCACAGCATATAGTCTTTGATGAATATTGTAAGATGTTATAGACCAGAGGGTTAGATGTTTATTTAATCTAGTTTTTGTTCCTTTTGCTCCATTTTAACCCTGCCATTAACACATTACTAAAGCTTAAAGAGATCATGTAGATTTTCTAAGGCAACTGTATCAAATTAAGCAAGAGGCTGCTGAATAGATTGTGATTACTGAAGATTTGCACTGGTCACTTACACAAATTTCCATTGCCAAAAGGGGAGCAAAAAGGCAATAGACTCTTGAAAGACTTCTATGCCAGAAATATCCCATTTAAAGCTTCAGATAGGAGGGTTGCAAGATAGCCACAGAGTAGGCAGATGCACCGACTCCCGTTTCCCAGAACCAAGGTGGATTACAACTTAAATCTGAGAATACTCATCGTGAAAGACAAATTTTTTACTGAACTAGGAAGATTCTACAGCCAAGGACCACCAAAAAACCCACACTGAGTCTGGTAGAAAAAGCTGAGATGCGGAAAAGGCTGTCCCATTACCAGGAGTGGGGAACAGCACCTGGGAGGAAATTTCACGATGGAGAGGGCTGTCCAGTGAGTTGTAGGTCTTTATCCCCCAAACCAGAATCCCAGCTTAGAGCCCTGGAGCCTGGAAGGGGCTTATGGACTATACTTGGCTGAGAAAAAAGCCTAGACATGGTTTGAGAGAAGGAGGCAGGACTCTCAGACTCAGGCTCTGTATTAAAGAAACTGCATGGAGAGCCTTGCTCACAGCTACTTTCCTAGAGCTCCAGGAGGACACCCTAACCCCTGGGCTGAGTCACTCCCCAAACTTAAAGTGAACATTTTTTCTGGGAACAGCATCACTAACAAAGTAAAGAAAGTGCCCCGTCCACCAGAGGCTTTCCTACCCTAGCTAGAACAAAGGTGCTTAGAGCCAGGTGCCATGTTAGGGACACAAATAGGGAGTGCAGAGGGCTAAGCTACACCACCCACCACACTGCTGAGTGCTTTCCTGGGGCAGACAGGCTGGAGGTAGCAGGGCGCAGCTGCAGAGGTTGGAGCACAAGCCTGCCAGAGCCAAGAACCGCTGCGGCTGCTGCAGAAGTCCGGACTCACACACAGCCCTGCTTCATGAGTGTCCAGCCCTTGGAGGGCACAGAGGCCCAAGAGTCAACAAAGGGGGAACACATGGGCGTGGGTGAGCCACCAGCAAGTACGGAAGTCATGACAGCTGCTGCAGGGATCCCGGCCACACACAAATCTTCTCGGAGTGCTGGCATGCCCTCAGCCATAGCGAATGCATGGGCAACCTTGGCAGTGACCCAAAAGGGCACGCATGACCCCCTGCCCCCAGGCAGCTGCTGAGATCTGAATGGAGGGAGGCAGCCCTGGAAGCAGTCCAAATGGGCATGCAGGCGCACGGGAGCCCAACCAGGGCAGCCGCGGTTGCAAAGGTCGAGTGGAGCCAGCAGCATCTGAGCCCAAAAGCCCTGGGCAGCAGCAGTGGGGGTGGCCTGGTAGACAGACCACACAATGGGAACACAGGGGTCACACCCACTGGACCCCTGAGACTACACCCTACTGAGTGCTGAAAAAGAACAAAAAAAGAAAAGAAAAGAATTAAATAAAATGTCTGGGTAGAATGACACCTGAGGCTAAGAAGTAGGCCACATCTAATAACATACCTCATCACTGAATTACAATACTGAGCCCAACAAGTAGCCAACAATAAGAGGCAACAGAAAGTGGATTTTAGGAAAACTTGAACTTTTAAAGGAACTTCTCCCAGGCCAAGAGTAGAGAAAAGCAAGCCCAAGAGTGCAGCTGATATTTACAGTGGCACCTGGACCCAGCAAGTCAGCGACAAGATCTGGATAACCTGCAGTTTCCAAAAGGTAAATAAGAACCAGTCATAGGCAGTGACCCCCACAGATCTGCACCAGGCCACGGGCACAGAAGTCCAGGAAAACACAGACAAAATACGAAGACAAAGAAATTCAATCCAAATGATTCAACAAGAAAAAGCCCCAGAAAATGAATTGACTGAGACGGAAATAAGCAAACTACCAGATGCAGAGTTTAAAATAATGATTATTAGAATGCTGAAAGATCTTAGAGCAACAATGGATGGTCACAGAGAGCACATAAATAAAAAGATGACAAGTTTTAAAAAGGACATTGAAATAATAAAGAAGAACCAGTCAAAAATGACAAATACAGTACCAGAAATGAAGACTATACTAGAAGCAGTTAAAAGCAGACTGGATAAATCAGAGGACTGAATCAACAATTTAGAAGACAAGATAAATGAAAACATGGAAGCAGAGCAGCAAAAAGAAAAGAGAATGAAAAAATATGAGGAAACTCAAAGAGAGCTCTGTGACAACCTAAAGAGAAACAACATCCACATCATAGGAGTTCCTAAAGAAGAAGAGAAAGAACAAGGAATAGAGACCTTGTTTAATCAAATCATAGCTGAAAAATTCTCTAAATAGATGCAGGAAAAACTCACACAAGTTCAAGAAGCACAGAGAACTCCATTAAAGAGAAACCCTAAGAAATCTACACAAAGACACATCATAATTAAAATACCAAAGCTAAGAGATAAAGAGAATATATTAAAAGCTGCTAGAGAAAAGGCTATCACCTACAAAGGAGCCCCCATAAGGATGACATCTGACTTCTCAACAGAAACACTTGAGGTCAGAAGGGAATGGCAAGAAATATTCAAAGTAATACAGAACAAGAGCCTAGAACCAAGATTACGTTATCCAGCAAGGCTATCATTTAAAATTGAAGAAGAAATAAAAAGCTTCCCAGACCAAAAAAAACAAAAAAACTCTAGGAATTTATTACAACCAAACCAATGCTACAAGAAATACTAAGGGGCCTGTTGTAAACAGAACAAAGGGGGAAAAGAATATAGTAAAAAGGGAATATAGCTTTAAAGAATACAATGGCAATAAACAACTACATATCAATAATAACCTTAAGTGTAAATAGATTAAATTATCCAATCAAAAGACATAGGGTAGCAGTGTTGATAAGAAAACAGAACCCATACATATGCTGTATACAAGAGACACACCTCAAAAAAAGATACACATAGACTAAAGGGAAAAGGATGGAATAAAATATTTCATGCAAATAGAAATAAAACAAAAGCTGGGGTAGCAGTACTTATATCAGAAAAAAATGGACTTTAAAACAAAGGCTATAGTAAGAGATAAAGAAGGCCACTCCATAGTGATAAAGGGAGCAAACCAACAGGAAGATATAGCCATTATAAATATCTATGCACCTAATATAGGACTCAAATAAATAAAATTAGAAATGAGAGTGGAGAAATAACAACTGACCCAACAGAAATACAAACTATTGTAAGTAAATACTATGAAAAACTGTATGCCAAAAAACTAAACAACCTAGGTGAAATGGACAAATTTCTTGAAACATACAATCTTCCAAAAATCAATCTGAAAGAATCAGAAAACCTAAACAGACCAATTACAACAAAGGAGATAAAAACAGTTATCAAAAAACTCCTGCCAAACAAAAGCACTGGGTCAGATGCCTTCACTGGTGAATTCTACCAAATATTCAAAGAAGAACTAACTTCTATCCTTCTCAAGCTATTTCAAAAAGTTCAAGAGGAAGGAAGACTTCCAAGCTCCTTTTATGAGGTGAGCATAATTCTGATTCTAAAACCAGGTGAAGGCAGCACAAAGAAAGAAAATTATAGGCTAATATCCCTGATGAATTTAGATGCTAAAATCCTCAATAAAATATTAGTAAACTGGATCCAGGAATACATGAAAAAAATTGTACATCATGATCAAGTGGGATTTATTCTGGAGAGGAAAAGATGGTACAATATTCTTAAATCAATCAATGTGATTCATCATATAAACAAAAGGAAGGGATAAAAAACCACAAGATAATTTCAATAGATGCAGAAAAGCATTTAATAAAATCCAGCACACTTTTATGATCAAAACTCTCAACAAAGTGGGAATACAGGGAACATACTTCAACATGATAAAGGTCATCTATGACAAACCCACAGCTAACATTATATTCAATGGGCAAAAATTAAAAGCAATCCCTTTAAGATCAGGAACAAGGCAGGGGTCCCCTCTTTCACCACTCTTATTCAACATAGTCCTGGAAGTCCTAGCCACAGCAATCAGACAAGAAGAAGAAATAAACGGCATCCAAATTGGAAAAGAAGAAGTAAAACTATCATTATTTGCAAATGATATGGTACTGTATATAGAAAACCCTAAAGTCTCAGTCCAAAAATTACTGGACCTGATAAATGAATTCAGCAAGGTGGCAGGAAATAAAATTAATACATAGAAATCGGAGGCATTTTTATACACTAACAATGAACTGTCAGAAAGAGAAATTAAGAAAACAATCCTCTTCACTATTGCAACCAAAAAAATAAAGTACCTAGGAGTAAATTTAACCAAGGAGGTTAAAGACTTGTACTTGGAAAATTATAAAACATTGATAAAAGAAATCAAGGAAAATACAAACAAGTGGAAGCATATACTGTGTTCAAGTTTGGGAAGAATAAACATCATTAAAATGTCTATATTACCCAAAGCAATCTATAAATTCAATGCAATGCCAATTAAAGAATCAATGACATACTTCAAAGATATAGAACACACATTCCAAAAATTTATATGGAACCAAATAAAAACACGAATAGCCTCAGCAATCTTGAAAAGGAAGAATAAAGTGGGAAGTATCACACTTCCTGATATCAAGTTATACTACAAGGCCATTGCACTCAAAACAGTTTGGTACTGGCATAAGAACAGGCATATAGATCAATGGAACAGAACAGAGAACCCAGAAATAAATCCACACTTTTATGGACAATTGATATTTGACAAAGGAGGTAAGAACATAAAATGAAGTAAAGACAGCCTCTTTAACAAATAGTGTTGGGAAAATTGGACAGGTACCTGCAAAGAAATAAACTAGACCACCAACTTATACCATACACAAATATAAACTCAAAATGGATTAAGGACTTACATGTAAGTCGTGAAACCATAAGCATATTAGAAGAAAACATAGGCAGTAAGTTCACCAACATCTATCACAGCAATATATTTGCTGATTTATCTCCATGGGCAAGTGAAATAAGACAGGATAAACAAATGGGCATATATCAAACTAAAAAGCTTTTGCACAGCTAAAGACAATGTGAACAGAATAAAAAGACAAACTACACAATGGGAGAGCATATTCAACAATACCTCTGATAAAGGGTTAATAACCAAAATTTATAAAGAACTTGTAAAACTCAACACCAAGAAGACAGACAATCCAATCAAAAAATGGGCAAAAGAAATGAATAGACACTTCTCCAAAGAGGACATACAGATTGCCAATAGGCATATGAAAAAATGCTCAACATCACTAATCATTAGAGAAATGCAAATTAAAACCACAATGAGATATCACCTCACACCAGTCAGAATGGCGCTCATCAACAAAACAACACAGAATAAGTGCTGGCGAGGATGTGGAGAAAAGGGAACCCTCCTGCACTGCTGGTGGGAATGCAGACTGGTGCAGCCACTGTAGTAAACAGTATAGAGATTCCTCAAAAAATTAAACATCAAACTGCCTTTCAACCCAGCCATCCACTTATAGGAATATATTTCAAGAACACCATATCACTGACTCAAAAAAAGAAATGCACCCCCATGTTTATGGCAGCATTGTTCTCAATAGCAAAGATCTGGAAACAGCCTAAGTGTCTGTCAGTGGACGAATGGATTAAAAAGCAATGGTATACCCTGACCAGGCGGTGGAGCAGTGGATAGAGTGTCGGACTGGGATGAGGAAGACCCAGGTTTGAGACCCCAGGTCACCAGCTTGAGTGCGAGCTCATCTGACTTGAGCAGAAAAAAGCTCACCAGCCTGGACCCAAGGTCTCCAGCTCGAGTAAGGGGTTACTCGGTCTGCTGAGGGTCCGCAATCAAGGCACATAAGAGAAATCAATCAATGAACAACTAAGAAGTCCCAATGAAAAACTGATGATTGATGCTTCTCATCTCTCTCTGTTTCTCTCTGTCTCTATCTATTTCTCTCTTTGACTCTATCTGTCCCAGTAAAAAAAAAAAAAAAAAAAAAAAAAAAAAAAAAAAAAAAAAAAAAAAAAAAAAAAAAAAAAGCATGGTACATATATACAATGGAATACTATGGAGTCATGAAAATGAAGAAAATATTACCATTTGCAACAACATGGATGGACCTGGAAACTATTATGTTAAGTGAAATAAGCCAGGCAGAGAAAGAAAAATATCATATGACCTCACTCTTTTGAGAAATCCAAGGAACAATGTGAACTGAGGAATGGAATTAAACCTGGAGGGAAGGGTTGATGGAGCTATTAGGAGGGGGGTAAGGGAGATGTTGAGAGAATACGGGGGTGGGGGATGCATTTGGGGAGACACTAGAATTAATGTAAATGCAATAAATAAATTAAAAAATAAAGCTTAAGATAGATCTTAAATATATATAATGGCCATTCATGTAATGGCATTTTCTTAAGTATTTTATATCTTGTCACTCATTCCATGTTCACAACAACCTTGTGAGATTGACTACCCTTGTTGTTATCCTTGTTTAGGAGGTTGAGGAAACTAAGGTTAATTTAGAAGTGGAAGATGTGGACTGTAAATTTTAGTTTTGGCTGGGTCAATGTCCAGGGTGTAATAATTGACAGAGAATTTAGAATATAAACACCTTTGAATATATCTGGCTTCAGAGACAGATGATTGCTGTTTTCATTCTAACTCTTACTTCTAATAATTAACATGGGTCCAATTTTTTGAGCCTAAACTATTTATCAGACACTGTACTAAGCATTTCATACACATTATTTTTTTGTATTCCACAAATCCTCAATTAGCACTATTATTCTTCAGTTTATAGAAGTAAAAATTTAGAGCTAGAGAAATTAAAGTAACTTGTTCAAAGTCCAAATTTGAGTTTGCACTCTCTGGACTTGACACTTGTGTTGGCCAGTCTAGGACATGCCTTCTTGCTCTGGAGAAGAGATGAGCTGTATCTGTGTGTGTTACTAGCCACCTCGTGTCCTCACACTTCTATCTGCACTTGAAATCTTTCTGCTGGAGAAGAACAATATTGTTCTGTGAAAGGGTTTGGAAGCAAGGACTGGATGTCAAAGTGGTGAAGGAAGACAGACTATCTGTGCTTACAATGTGCTCGTTCTTTCTGGAAATGAGGATTCCAGTCGTGCTACTTCTCACTCAGACCTGAAGCGCTTAGTCAGGCTCGGCTGCCACTGTGAGTCAGTGGCTGGAAAGGACATTAACCCATTTTTATTTGCAATGTCCTGCATGGTCACTCACACCCTTGATAGTTCCAGTCAGTGTCCCTCCCCCTTCGCCAGCATGTCTCCCATGGTCAAATGGCTTTTTACATTTCATTGTTTGAGCATTCAAGCCAATTGTTTTGCCTTTTTATATAATTTGGAAGTTCTACAAACACATTCAGATATGGATATGTCCTCAGTTGCTATGGTCCTACCATTCAAAGTCTTATGTAACTTTTGGGTCTCATATCTTCTGCATGGCAATATTGATTCCATAAGAAGCAGCAATATAATGTCCAGAAAATGTGCTTTGTAGTAAGACAGAGTTACATGTAAAACCTGTATCTATCATTACTATCTGTGTGATCTTATGAAAGTTAATCAGCATCTTAGGAAATAATCTCAGTTTCCCTATCTGCAAAATGGACCTACACATATTTCACTGGGTAATTCATAATGCAAAGCATATGAAGTTGGAAGTATAGTGCTTGCTTAGTATATGAGAGCTTCTACAACAAAAACAACTGCAATTATTACTCTCTTAATCCCACCACTCAATAAAGAAGTCTTTTAACTTTATGACAAGGCTAGGGGCATAAGCCCTTTATAAGCAGGTTAATTTTCATCCGAAATAAAGGTTATATGTAGCAGAGATTCAACATCCATATGTCTGGGTTCAATTCTCTGCTTTGGCTTTTCTGTGTGGTCTTTATAAGTTACTTACATTTTCTGTATCTCAGTTTTCTCAGCTACAAAATAAAGTAAAAAATAATATTTCCATCATAAGGTTGTGAAGATTCAAAAGTTAATATAAAAATTAACTTATGTGAAGTCCTTAGAATAGTGTTTGGATTAAGCGGTATGTCAGTGTCAACTGCTTTTGATATTTCATTTAATTTTACCCAAAATTTACACTAGCAATACAGAATTAGAGAATATATAGTATATGATATTCTTAGATATATATATATGTAAATTCTCCTAGAAACTTGTATGTTTATAGGTTACAAATTTATATGCCTATCAGTTTCTAAGATAAAAATATTTCCTTAGAAATACATGTATCCCCTGAAATGCATCTTTCTCCTTCTCATCCCTATCTTTTTTATTATTAAATGTTTGCTCCAAATATCTCTTTAATATGCTCTTCTTATCATTTTGTAACTTATTTTCTGAAATTTTAGAGATGTGTCTCTTGAATCAAATGTAGTAAGTAGACTACGAAATGTATATTAATAGCCATGGATTACTGTTTCTTAAAGTTCCTTTCTGGTAACCACTGCAAGTGCTTGAGAAGGACTCAGATCACCTAGCCTTTCCCTGGGAAAGCTGATCTCACAAGCTGGGTTGGAGCCCAGGACTCTTAATTTTAAACAAACACTGCAGGGAGCTTCTTAGTGCTGGCTCCCTCTGGCCTGACTGCTGACCTGGCACTAAGGAGAGATGTAACAAGGCCCCTAGCTACATTTCATGCTCACCTCACCTTATGGCCTCTCTCTTCCCTGCTGCAAAGGTAAATTTCTTGGATTTTTTCTGTGAACAATTGCTTTCAAACACACTGTGAAATCTTCATTTCCGAGACGCCTAACCTCTAGTAGCTCATGTTCTCAAGCAACATGAATCCATCAGCTGGATATAGTTTTCATGGCATGTTGAATAAGACAGAGGCAATGGGACTCCTGAGACTCTGCAGAGGGGAGGAAAATAGGTAAAAATCTTATCTTGGTATCACTGTAACCTTGAGAAATGCAGCAAGGCCACCTGTATCTTACTTTGGGTCACCATAACAAAAAAGTGAGCACTTTTCTTCCTGTTTGAATGCATTGGAGAGTTGTGTTGGTTATTCTAGGCAAGAAAATGAGCTAATGCTTTAACAAGAACCAGGATAGGTCTTCTAAAGAAAATCAGGAAAGGTACTTTATAAATTATAAATATTTTTTCTAGTTGATATTTCTTTCAGTTTGCTTTTTCTTCGGAAATAGTTAGAAGAGGTAAGGATTTCTTAGACTTGCTCTGGCTAGAGACAATATAGCCCTGAGGTCAGGAGTATGCCATGTTTCCATGATTTTGCTATGAGACCATAATGGGAAAAGTCACTCAGCTTCTCTGAGATTGGCTTTTTTTCATCTGTCAAGTGGGAACAATATTATTTATTTTATTAGATTTAGTCTAAATTGATTTTGGATTTAGACAACTCTATAACTCACTACCTCTGTGACCTCAAATTTGTTATCCTCTTGGAGATCAAGTTTCATGTGTAAAACAGAAATAAAACCCCACAGATGTTTTACATGACAAATAAAATAATGTACAAAACCAGCCAACACAATAGGTTACAGACAGTGCATGCTCAACAAATGTTGGTTCTTTTGCTCTCTTTCTTATATCTCATCCAAGTCTGTATTGTTATAGTTTAAACCTTTTTATTTTTGTTCAATACTTATTAGAGCCAAAAGATACTGACTACCCACCTACAAATATTTAAATACTTGAAGACTATTGTGAGATCATTCTTCAGATCTTAGTAATAATTTGAGTTTTCAGCAAAAGTGCAATTTACCTTATTACTTTCTTAGCATAAAATTGTACCACCCTTTGATCCATCATAATAGAAAAAACAGGAAACATTTATTTTTTATGAATATTAAACTTATTAATTGAAAAGCCTCTCACCAGCTCTTTCTAATATTCAGTGAATTGATATTAATACATTTTAGTTTTCATCAGAGTACTATGAAACTTTTTTCATGGTTGCAATAGGTTGCCAACATGTTAATTTGTAGTACAGTGATTTTTGTTGTAGCATAAAATGAAAGCATTTTCATATGAGTCAGTGATTTTGGGGCTTGTTATGTCTTTATATGAGGCCAAGCTGTGAGTCTAAATAGTAGCATATGTCATATGTAAGTGTATAGACAGTATTTCAAATTACTAGCTACAATACTACAATATTAGTGCTATCAATTTTAAAATTTTAACCTCCTGCATCAACACTTGTGATTTTAAAAATCTATATTAAATGATATATGCACTGAGTAACTAGTAAGTTTACTTTTGACCCTTTATGTGTAAATGTGTGTTGAGTAACACTTAGGACAGGTATCTTGCTCTGGGAGGAAAACTTAACTTCATTATGCCAACAACAGTGCTGGGATGCCATTGTAGATCATGACTCATATTATGGCTGTAACTAGACAAACAGCTGCACAGAGGATAAGCACCTATGCTTTACTAAGCAAATAAATTGTTAGCCATAAAAGTATTCTGTTTGTTAAAGTGGTTGCTCAAAAAGGCTGCTGTTGGCAGTATAGTCAAAGGATTTTCCTCTGGTTGTTGTAGGCATTTATCAGGATCTGTTGAATAAACATTATCTGCTAAATCACCATGGCACTTAATATTAGGAGGCATGGAATTGAAGGCATTGAAGTTGGTTATTTACTCGTATTGTTCCAAGGATAAAATCTGTACAATACTGTAATTATAGCTGTGAATAACAAAATGATACCGATTGAATATGACTTGGCAGTCTGAAAAACATACACAACTCCTAACAAGAATGTTGAACCCATGAGCCCTCTTAATGTAAGGTTTTATAAGGGAGCAAATAATTGAATTTTCTTGTTCAATTTATCCATGCTTTGTTAATATGTTTCATATCAGGGTTCCCACTAATGGAGTCTATAATATGGCTCATTATGAAAATAAAAAGGTAATCCTTTGATAAAAAAATGCATTCTGCTTTGACATTGAAATAAAGTTTAGTGACAGCCATGATTTGGTAATCAGTGAAGAAATATTTGGTGGCTGCATTACTTTCCTATTGCTGTTGTAACAAATTACTGCAAATTTGGAGATTTAAAACAACACAAATTATCTTACAGTGCTATAGTTAAGAAGTCCAACATGCGTCTCACTGGGCTAAAATCAAGATGTGGGCAGGCTGTGTTCCCCCCTGACCCCTCTGGGGGAGAATCTGTCTCATTGATCTCTCCAGCTTCTGGAGGCTGCCTGTACTCTTTGACTCATGGTTCCTTCTTCTACCTTCAAAATCAACCAGGGAATATTGAGTTCTCATAACATATCATTCTAATCTTCTTTTCTGCCTCCATTTTCAATTCTTAAGGACCCCTATGAATAAATTGGCCCCACCCAGATAATCCCTGACAATATCCCTATTTCAAAGCTGATTAGTTATAAAATAGCCATGGTCATGGAGGTTTAAAGTACCTTATATGGAATATAGTAAAAAAAATATTGTAATAATTACGTATGGTGCCAGGTGGGTACTAGACTCAACTGGAGGATCACTTTATAAATTATATAAATGTCTAACTCTTATGTCATACACTTAAAACTAATATAATATTGTCAACTGTAATTTAAAAATGTTTTAAATAGTTAATTAGCAACCTTAATCTTATCAGTAACCTTAGTCTTTCTTTGACATGTTCACAGGTTCTAGGGATGAAGAGGTGCACATCCCTGGGAAGCCATTATTCTGCCTGTGACAATGGCTAACCCAAGTATAGCTGGAAATTGTTCTGCAATTTCTGATAAATATGACTGTGGAAATCTTTCTCTTATGCCACAGAATATACAAGAAAAATTTTCATACTTGCAGCACGTGTAAAAAATAAAAAAAGGAGATGTATCATTGATAAGAATCCCATAATTAATATATATCTAGCCTAAAAGTAGGCAATGGAACATTAGCCATAATGTTTATACTGTCAATCAGTTCCATGCAAGAAAAAGGCTTTTTGTTAAAGCGGTGGATGAGCCACACCTTGATCACATACCAGATTATTCCATATGTTAAAGCACCTCTTGCTTCCTTCAGGCAGCATCAAAGGTGAACAGAGGCCTAGAAGCAGAAAATCAATGCTGACTGTTCAGTGGGTGCTAACACCTTCAATTAACAGTTATAGAAGGGCTCTTGTCTTCCCCATAATGCTTGTGAATCACCCACATCTATACCTAAGAACCCTAACACTATCACTAACATGTCACAGGAGCTGCAGGGATGAGGACAGAAAACTGATAGAGTTGGAAGATGGGGAATGAGGGCCATTAGGACAGAAATTGGGTCAGTCCCAGCTGTGGGGGAATAATGACACAACTATATGATGGATTTCCAAATAAAGCCATGTTCTCTGGTGTGTGAGTACATCAGTGCCAGCTGTGCATCCTTGAGTATGTTGCAGACCTTTCTGAGCTTCCGTTTCCTTGCCTATGAAATGAAGATAATGATGAAACTGGGGCAATACCTCTGATTTACTGAAATGTCTGAGATAAATGATGTAAGTATCTTAGAATAGAATCTGATATATGGTATGTGCTCAATAATTACTGGCTGTTTTGGCATTATAATTGTGAATGTTGTATACAAAGATATGGAAAGATATCCAAGATTTAAAAGTAAAAAAAAAATTAAGATATAGAACTAGAACAATTCCGTTTTTCTAAGAAGAGCTCAAACTTCTGCATACTGAGTATATATAAGTATAGAAAATATCTGAAAATACACCCACCTGTTAATTATAATTCTGGCTAAAGGATCAGATACAGATATGATTGAATTTCAGATTTATGACCATGGTAAGAATAAACAGCTTGCTGAATGATGGCTCCCTGAAAATATCTCCCCAACTACCGGCTGATGAGACAATCTATTTAAAAAAATTCACAATACTTTAGAAACAACAATGAGGCACACAAACTAACATGTAAGCTATGTCTAAGCAGTTTTGTATAATATTTGAAGCCTTCATAAGCAGATAATATTCTATCACCTTTCAAAGAAAAATTCTCAATTTCAATGGTGGAAAATCTAGAACAAAATGGAGAGTCTTCCTCATAATTCCTGGAAACTTGAACACATATAATTGGGGACCCACAAGCTGAAGGAACATTTACATCCCAGGGACATAAAAGCACCTGGCCATTCTTTCCTCAGGCTGCTTTTTGCACACCTAATAAAATCACAATGCTTGGAAAGGATGTAGTTGCCAACAACCATTTTCTTCCCCAGTGTTCAGTTTTAGTAATGCATCTTTACCTAACCAATTGTGTAGATGATTGCAGTTTTCTAGATGGCTGGCTTAGCACAGACACTTACATTGACTAGCATGGGGAGTGCTACCTTAAAAGTAGAAGGGGTGGAAATTGCCTAAAAGTAAACAAACCTTATAATAGCTTTTAAAAGAATTGAATAACAACACTAAAATAAAATAATGCTGTCAGGTTCTATATTGGTCAAGTGGTATTCACCTTCTGTGTATATATTCCTAGTTATTTTTCTAAGAACAAACAAATCTTTCCACTTTGGCAATAATTGAAGAGATGACCAACATGCAGAATGAACACTTGCTTTATTTCACAAACATGGACAATCTCAATGGAAATAAGTTAATTAAAAAAATTTCTTGGGTGACATCAGAGAAATGGCACCGAGAAGAGCGCTCCCAACACCTCTCCCCAAAATTTCAACAAGTTCTTCAACCAGTGACTGAAAATATATCCTTGGAGCATCTGGAAGTCCCACACACTGAACACAAAGGTATGATCAAGTGAAAAATTGTCTAAATATATAATCAACCCTGTAGGAAATAAGATGGAGAAAGGAATACTCCACCTTCCTCACTAACCTGAACAAAGGCTGCTTTCACTTGGAACCGAGATAGAGTGAGGGCAGAGGGTGTGGAGGGAGCCAGGCTGCAGCACAGAAGTCCAAGCTGAGGAAAGAGTGTGCCTGCAGTGACTCAGCCCACGCCAGCTAATGCCTGTGCCGGACCCGGCAGAGGCAGGCGAGCAGCAACCGCCATTAGCCCTGATATCCTGGTCAGCGAGCATGGATAGTGTGTGAGAGGTTCCTCCTAGCACCCCAGGAATGGGTGCCCGTGTTCCCGGACAGAGGTGCAGGGTAAGAGGCCTTTGCATGGGCTGTGACCAGAGTCTCGGTGTGGTCCCTGCACCCTGAACAGCGGCTTGCAGGGAGTGCATGAAAGGAAACTTCCCTATGCCTGAACTTCTCCAGATGGGCAGGGTGCCTCACCCAGCTATTCAGGCTAACATCCCCGGGGAAGAAAAAATACCAAAGCATTGGGGGGGGGGGGGCACACAACCAGCTTGCAGTCTGTCCTTGGAGTGGATCTGTGGATTCAATCACTAAAATTAGCTTAACCCACAGTCTGCTCACCTCCTAACTGACCTAAGTGGCTCTAACTGATAAGATCTCTCTCAGTTCAGTGATCTAAGACAAGAGGTGTGATATTTTTTAGTGCCTCTTGCTATGCACATAGGGGCAGGGGCAACTTCCAGTCAGCCAATACAGGGTGAAAAACACATTCCCATGGAACAAATCTGAGAGAACACTGCAGTAGTTAGACAGGCTAGGCTGTAGGCTTTTTAACAAGGAAGAAGCCTGCAGAAAGCAATAACATGGAACACTAAGGCAAATTTAACTAGATATACCTGGGGAACTGAACAGAAGTCAACACACCTCCCTACTTGATTAAGCTGGTGGCTCTGATTGGCAGAGCTTTCATACTCAGGGCTATACATTAAAAAGAGGGACTTGGCAGCTTTTAAGACCTCCTGTTCTGCAGGCAGCAACTAGGGCATCTTCTTCCCAGCCAAAACAGGTTACAAAGTGAAAAAAGCCTGGGGAGAGTGGTCTCACAGAGTGCTGAGGCATACTAGACATGCCTGGAGACTCATAGAAAGCCACCTTGAGAGCAACTGGCTCCCAGCCCTGCCTGAATATGCTGGCGGCTCTGACTGACAGAGCCTTACACAGAGCCCTGCACTGAGTGGGGATAGAGTGGGGATTTGTCAGCTCTTTGAGCATCTTACTCTCCAGGCAGAGGCAGCGGCAACCTCGTAGCTGGATTATCAGGCTGCTAATTCAGGAAGGAGAGACTAGGAGAGAGGCTCCAGGAAAACAGACTCTCTCATTGTCAGAGCCTGCAAATGCTAACAAGCCCTGACTACCAACGAGACTGAAGCCTAGTATATGACATTGCCATAGAGACCTATCAACTGCAAACCTCTACCTAAGCATGCCACAGGGGCAGAGCCTGAGCTACAGAGTCACCAACCAGGAAGAGGGAGAGGAAAGAAAAAGGAAGAAGATAACCTCTCAAAATCAAGAAAAATCCACAGACTTTATAACTTTTTCCACTTTTTTTGGTTGCTTTCATCTTCTTGTCTTTATTGGGTTTTTTTCTTCCACTTTGGTCCTTTTATTCTCTGCCTGTCTTATTCTTTTCTCTTCTTGAACTACATTACCCATAACTGTTACATTTCTCATTTTCTTTTTTTCTTCTTCCTTTTTCTCTATGAGGGTGACACTCCAAAACCTTTAACTCTCTCTTTTTTTCTTTCTTCTTCCTTTCTTTTTTCTCCCTCTCTATTAGTTTCTTCTTTTCTTCTTTAATTTTCCTCTCATTCAATCCTCATGAACAAATTATTTTATTTGGGACTCAAATTTTTTTCTTTGTGGCATTTTGGGTGCTTTTTACTTTACTTTTTAACTCATTATCATTTCCCCAACCCTGGCTCTCCATTCTAATTTTTGTTCCACTTAATACAATAGTATTTTTTTTCTTTTTCCTGTTTCCCTCTTAGCCTTCTCGTTATATCGCTCAGTTGACCATCACTTACAAGCAAATCATTTTATTTTTGACCCAAATTTTTTTCTTTTTTGCATTTTGTGGGTCCCTACCTCCTTTTTTGCCGCTTTATCACTTCTCCCAAACTCAGGCCCTCCATTAGGGTAGTTTTTGTTCCATTTAGCAAAATATAATTTACAGTTTATCACAATATTTTCTCAAGGAGGAGGGGATGGAGAAGAAGAAAAAGAAATAATAAATTTTTTACTTTTTTTTCTTTTTTTACTTTTTATTCTTAATTCTCATTAGTGCTATCAACAAAAACATCCTCAGATGCCATTAAAAAAAGGAAATCTAATATCATGATAAAAAAGACAGGGATGTAGCACAGATAGATGAGGAAAAATCTATGAAGAAAAAATTTAATATATTGGAAACTTTGGAACTAAATGACAGAGAATTTAAAATAGAAATCCTAAAAATACTTAGAGATATACAAGAAAACACAGAAAGGCAATTTATGGAGCTCAAAAAACAACTCAACGAACACAAAGAATATATTACCAAGGAAATTGAAACTATAAAAACAAATCAAACAGAGATGAAAAACACAATTCATGAACTGAAAAAACAAGGTAACAGGCTTAGCTAATAGAACAGGCCAGATAAAGGTAGGATTAGTGACATAGAAGACAAACAACTTGAGGCACAACAAAGAGAAGAAAGAGAGACTCAAAAATTAAAAAAATAATGAGAAAGCGCTACAGGAATTTTCTGACTCCATCAAAAAGAATAACATAAAAAAAATAAGTATATAAGAAGGAGGAGAGAAAATGGAATGGTGAATATAGTCAAACGAATAATAGACGAGAACTTCCCAAGCCTGTGGAAAGAACTAAAGCCTCAAATTCAAGAAGCAAACAGAACACTGAACTTTCTTAACCCCAACAAACCTACCCAAGGCACATCATAATGAAATTGGCACAAACCAATGACAAAGTAAAAATTCTCAAGGCAGCCAGGGAAAAGAAAAATACAACATATAAAGGAAAGCCCATTAGATTATCATCGGATTTCTCAGCAGAAGAAACTCTACAAGCTAAAAGAGAGTGGACTTCAATATTTAAAGTCGTGAAAGAGAGGAACTTTCAGCCATGAATAGTATACCCATCAAAGCTGTCCTTCAAATATGAACAAAAAATAAAAACATTCACAGATACAGAAAAGATGAGGGAATTTATCATCAGAAAATCCCCACTCCAGGAAATACTAAAGGGGGTTTTCCAAATAGATACAAAGAACAAAACAAAACAAAACCACAAGTAAAATATCTACCAAGAACACAATAAAACCAAATTTTAAATGGGACAACAAAAACAAAAAAAAAAGGGGAGAGGAAGGAGATTAACAGTAGCAAAGGATGATGGAGTGCAGAAGCACTCATAAGATAATGTACTACAATGAACATGGTAGGTACCCTTTTCATTACTTAATGGTAACCACCCCTGAAAAAACCACCATGGAAGCACATGACTTAAAAAAGGTAGCAACAGAGGAAAGAAGTATGGAATACAAACAAACAAAAACAAATGATAAGAAAACAAAAGAGAAGAATCAAACAAGATACAAAACGAACAGAAAGCAATCTATAAAATGGCAGTAGGGAACCCATAAGCGTCAATAATTACACTAAATATAAATGGATTAAACTCACCAATAAAAAGACACAGAGTAGCAGAATAGATTTAAAAAAATTCAACTGTATGCTTCCTACAAGAAACTCATCTAAGCAACAAGGATAAAAACAAATTCAATGTGAAAGGATGGAAAACAATACTCCAAGCAAAAAACATCCAAAAAGAGCAGGCATAGCAATACTCATATCTAATAATGCTGACTACAAGATAGCAAAATACTCAAAGACAAAAATGGTCATTTCATAATAGTTAAGGGGACGCTGAATCAAGAAGACATAACAATCCTTAATATATATGTACCAAACCAAGAAGCACCAAAATATATAAGACAGCTACTTACTGACCTTAAAATAAAAACTGACAAAAATACAATCATACTTGGAGATCTCAATACATCGCTGATGGCTCTAGATCGGTCATCCAAACAGAGAATCAATAAAGATATAGTGGCCTTAAACAAAACACTAGAGCACCTGGATATGATAGACATCTACAGGACATTTCATCCCAAAGTGACAGAGTATACACTTTTCTCCAGTGTACATGGATCATTCTCAAGAATTGACCATATGTTGGGCCACAAAAACAACATCAGCAAATTCAGAAAAATCGAAGTTGTACCAAGCATATTTTCTGATCATAAAGCCTTGAAACTAGAATTCAACTGCAAAAAAGAGGAAAAAACCCCCACAAAAATGTGGAAACTAAACAACATACTTTTAAAAAATGAATGGGTCAAAGAAGAAATAAGCACAGAGATCAAAAGATATATACAGACTAATGAAAATGAAAATATGACATATCAGAGTCTATGGGATGCAGCAAAAGCAGTGGAAAGAGGAAAGTTCATATCACTTTAGACCTTTATGAACAAACAAGAGAGAGCCCGAGTGAATCACTTAACTTCACACCTTAAGGAACTGGAAAAAGAACAATAAAGACAACCCAAAGCCAGCCAAAGAAAGAAGATAATAAAAATCAGAGCAGAAATAAATAAAATAGAGAACAGAAAAACTATAAAAAAATTAATAAAACAAGGAGCTGGTTCTTTGAAAAGATCAACAAAATTGACAAACCCTTGGAGAGACTTACCAAGGAAAAAAGAGAAAGAACTCATATAAACAAAATCCAAAATGAAAGAGGAGAAATCACCACGGACATCATATATATACAAAGAATTATTGTAGAATACTATGAAAAACTTTATGCCACTAAATTTAACAATCTAGAAGAAATGGATAAATTCCTAGAACAATACAACCTTCCTAGACTGAGTCAAGAAGAAGCAGAAAGCCTAAACAGACCAATTAGTAGGGAAGAAATAGAAAAAACTATTAAAAACCTCCCAAAAATAAAAGTCCAGGCCCAGACGGTTATACTAGCAAATTCTATCAAACATTCAAAGAAGACTTGGTTCCTATTCTAATCAAAGTCTTCCAAAAAATTGAAGAAGAAGCAATACTTCCAAACAGATTTTATGAGGCCAACATAACCCTCTTACCGAAAACTGGCAAGGATGGCACAAAAAGGAAAACTACAGACCAATATCTCTAATGAATACAGATGCTAAAATACTAAACAAAATACTAGCAAATCAAATACCACAACATATTAAAAAATAAAACATCATGATCAAGTGGGATTCATCCCACAATTTCAAGAATGGTTCAGCATATGTAAAATTGTCAATGTAATACACCATATCAACAAAACAAAGAACAAAAATCACATGATCTTATCAATAGATGCAGAAAAGGCATTTGATAAAATACAACACAATTTTATGTTTAAGACTCAACAAAATGGGTATAAAAGCCTTTCTATATGCTAATAATAAAACATTAGAAAATGAACTCAAAAAAATAATCCCCTTCACGATTGCAACAAAAAAAAATAAAATATCTAAAATTAAACATAACAAAGAATGTAAAGGGCCTATATAACAAAAACTATAAAGTATTGTTAAGGGAAATCGAATAAGATACAATAAAATGGAAAAATATTCCTTGTTCTTGGATATAAAGAATATATATATTCAAAATGGCCATATTACCCAAAGGAACAAGGAAAAATATTCCTTGTTCTTGGATAGAAAGAATATATATATTCAAAATGGCCATATTACCCAAAGCAATATACAAATTTAATGCAATTCCCATCAAAATTCCAATGACATTTTTTAAAGAAATTAAATATATTTTAAGTCATCCGACTTATATAGAAATATAAAAAAACCCGAATAGCCAAAGCAATCCTAAGAAAAAGGAATGAAGCTGGGGCATTACCATACCTGACTTCAAAATATATTATACAACATCGACAATCAAAACAGGATGGTATTGGCAGAAATATAGACACTCAGACCAATGGAACAGAATAGAAAGCCCAGAAATAAAACCAAATATATATGGTAAAATAATTTTTGATAAAGGAGCCAACAACACACAATGGAGAAAAGAAAGCCTCTTCAACAAATGGTGCTGGGAAAACTGGAAAGTCATATGCAAAACAATGAAACTTGACTACAGTTTGTCCCCTTGTATGAAAATTAATTCAAAATGGATCAAAGACCTAAATATAAGACCTGAAACAATAAAGTACATGAAGAAAACATAGGTTCCAAACTCATGGACCTTGGTTTTAAAGAGCATTTTATGAATATGACTCCAAAGGCAAGAAAAGTGAAGGCAAAGATAAATGAATGGGACTACATCGGACTAAGAAGTTTTTGCTCAGCAAGAGAAACTGACAACAAAATAAACAGACAGCCAACTAAATGGGAAATGATAATTTCAAACAAGAGCTCAGATAAAGGCCTAATATCCAAAATATACAAAGAACTCATAAAACTCAACAACAAACAATCCAATAAAAAAATGGGAAGAGGACATGAACAGACACTTCTTCCAGGAAGAAATAAAAATGGCCAACAGATATATGAAAAGATGCTTATCTTCATTAGCTATTAGAGAAATGCAAATCAAAAGTAAAATGAGATACCACCTCACACCTGTTATATTAGCTATTATCAACAAGAAAGGTAATAGCAAGTGTTGGAGAGGCTGTGAGAAAAAGGAACCCTCATTCACTATTGGTGGGAATGTAAAGTAGTATAACCATTATAAAAGAAAGTATGGTGCTTCCTCAAAAAACTGAAAACCTTATGACCCAGCAATCCCTCTACTGGGTATATACCCCAAAACTCAGAGACATTGATACGTAAAGACACATGTATCCCTATGTTCATTACAGCATTGTTCACAGTGGCCAAGACATGGAAACAACCCAAAAGTCCTTCAATAGACAACTGGATTAAGAAGGTGTGGCACATATACACTATGGAATACTACTCAGTCATATGAAATGATGACATTAGATCATTTACAACATAATGGATGGATCTTGATAACATTATACGGAGCAAAATAAGTAAATCAGAAAAAACTAAGAACTGCATGATTCCATACATAGGGGGACATAAAAACGAGACTAAGAGACATGTACAAGAGTGTGGTGGTTATGGGGGGGTAGAGGAAGGGAGAGAGGAAGGGCGAAGGGGAGTGGCACAAAGAAAACCAGATAGAAGGTGACGGAGGATAATCTGACTTTGGGTGATGGGGTGATGATGGGTATTCAACATAATTGAATGACAAGATAACCTGGAGATGTTTTCTTTGAACATATGTACCGTGATTTATTGATGTCACCCCATTAAAATTAATAAAAATTTAGAAAAAAAAAAGAATTCCAGACTTCTGCAATTCAAATTTGGGTATCATGAGACAATGTTAGTTATTCAAGGCAGGAGAAAGTTATTTTTGTTGTTAGCTGTCTGAAAATTCAAAGCCTTAAGGGATTACTATAATCTTATGTATAACTCAAAAAATAAGGATGACCTATTATCTTATAAATATGAGTAAGGTAACCTTGGAATAGAAAGAAGATAATAGCCTCAGAAACATTATTCTTCATGCTTTTTGGTATTAAATAAAAAAATAATGCATAGAAAAAAATTCTTGCTCAATTTGTACTTTTTGAAGATTTACCACCATTTAAATCAGCAAATAGTTACTTACTTCTTGTGTGTTCTCTACAATTCTGGAAGACATTGAAGAAACATATGTTATAGCTATAATCCTTGTCTACTAAGAGTTTACAGTATTGTTGGAAAGGGATATACTTGAAATCTTTATTTCTACGTGACAAAGACCACAGCGATGTTATACTTTACTATTTTTGCCTATAAAACAAAGGAGATTAGGCTGGGATTATAGTCATCAATCACTTGGTACTAGAGAGACTTAGGTCCAAATACCAACTATACCAGTTTCTACATGAGAATTGTTAAGCAAGGTAATTAAATCTTCAAAAAATTTTCAACTACAAAATAGCTATGGGAGTTAAATGAATTGATGTATTAATGTTCTTAGCACAGTATCTGTATCTGTCATATGAAATAATCCTTATATATTAAGAATTATAAATTGCAATCAACCAGGGTCAAAAGAATCTGCATTTGAATTCTGCCTGCACTCTTTTAAAACCTTGGGTAGATCAAATAATCTCTCTGAGTTTTTAGTTCCTTCAGTGTGAGCACAGTATGAGTAGCTTCCTTGCAGGACTGTGGCAGAGGTTACATGTAATAATGTATGCAAGACATTTAGCTCCGAACCCACCTGGATTCATGCGTAGGTGCTCACTGATGGATTTTGGAAGGTTGACACAAAATGGCTGCTTCACTGTATTTGAGGTTGCTGGCTGTGTATGTGTCTTTCCTTTCACCTAAATAATGGGCTCCAGTATCTGTGTGTCCTGCTTTGTGCCAGATGCTAAGGCCTGAATTGTATTTATTTACACTCATAGCCACCCTCTGGGGTAAGTTAATTATATGTCTAGGGAAACCGACACTCAGAAGCAGTGTTTTGCCTGGGGCCACGCATGAGTCTAAAATTCAGGAGTCCATGGTGAGTGAGCCTCATGGTGCTCAGCATCTCAGTTCCTTTGATATTCCCTTTCCACGTTTCCTGAACTGACCTTTCCCAAGTACCCAGATGCAGGGTCAAGCACAGAACACATGCCTTTACAATGTGCTGTTCCCTGGAGCTTTCTGTGATGATAAAAACATTCTTTGTGCTGTCCAGTAGAGTAGCCAAGCTAAGATCTCCAGTGGACAGTAACCCAGTCTTTGCTTGAACAACATAAGCGCTTTGTAGCTCATCACTTGACAAGCAGTCCATTCAATAATTTTCTATCTTTGGATATAAAAAAGATCTTCACTATGTTGAACCAATGACTGTTTCTCTCTAGTTTTACTTACTCGGTCTAATTTTTCCCCAGTACTGCAAAAAATATGCTCAATTTCATTCATCAGTATCCTCTACTACTCCTCTGCTACTAGGGGTTTTTGTTTGTTTGTTGGAGGCTATAGTGGGATTTGGCACATTGGGATGGTGATGATATAATTGTGGTGATAGACGTTATCATGTACCAAACACCTACTACAGGGCTTGTTTTGAGTCTTTTATATAGATTAGCTTATTTATCTATTAGAGCAATCTTATAGGCTAGGTCCTATTTATTAGCCCAATTTTAAAGAAAGGAACTGAGACAAAGGGAATTTGAGGGAATTGACTAAAGTTATACCTTATGGAAGTGGTGAAGCTGGAATTTGAAACTGTGTAGTTGCAATTCAAAGCCCATATTTTTAACCACACTGCAATCGGCTTCTCAAAATTCAAATTGAAGGAACCAAAGGAACATGAAAATTGCACTACATTGTTTGAGGACTTGGAGCTCAGAACTCCTGCATTCAATAAGAAATGATTTTAAAAGAACACATTAGGCCCTGGAATGATTGTTCAGTGGTAGAGTATTGGTTCAGCATGTGGCTGTCCTGGGTTTGATTCCTGGTCAGGGAACACAGGAGAAGCAACCACTGTTTCTCCACCCCTCCCTTTTCTCTCCCTTTCTCTCCCACCATGGCTCAATTGGTTCGAGCGCATCAGCCCCAGGTGCAGAGGACAGCTCTGTGGAACCTCTGTTTCAGGTGCTAAAAATAGCTCAGTTGCGAGGATGGCCCCAGATGGGCAGAACTTCGGCCCCAGACAGGGGTTTGCTGAGTGGATTTTGGTCCTGGTGTATGCAGGAGTCTGTCTCTCTATCTCCCATTCTCTTACTTTGAAAAGAAGGAAAATAAAAAACACATTCTACATCCAGCCTGCAGGAACCTATATTCCCCAGAACCCTGGCCTGACCACAAACATTGCTTCTTCAAAGGCCACAATGAAAGTAACTGAAAATGTGGCTTTTTTCCCAGGGGTTTCAAAGCAAAATACCCATGGAGGCCAGGAAGTTTTTGTTTATAAGTAAAGTGGTGTTGGTTATTTAAATGTATCTATCTGTTCTCTCAAGCTTGCTTTTGTCCAATATTTATCTAGAAACATGAGTCCTTTGAAGCTGACAGTTGATTTCTCACTTCTCATAAAGATAGGACAATGAATGTTCCATAGCCTCTTGAGTGTATTACAGTTGGAGGTGCCAAGTCAGCTAATATCTTTGTCACTAGATTCCTTTGTCTGGGAGATGATGGACAGTAGAGAAGACTATGGCAAACTGGGAGGCCATGCCCTGTCTAGAGGTTAGTGGCTCCTGGCTTCAGCTTACCAAACTATGCACACAGGTTCTTGTCACCTGAGTTTTCAAAGGAAGTGTGAAATTCAGATGTTGTAGGTGAAATATTTTCCCTTTATAAATATTGACAATTTAATTTAAAAAATTACTCTGTGCTAAACGCACAGTGGTATCCTAGATTGGATTCTGGGATAAACAAAGGACATTACTGAAAAAAACAGATAAAATCTGAATAAAGTCTGGAGTTTAGTTTTTAAAAAGTTAACAAAAAACCTATGCTCAGAATGTGAGATTCAGTTAATACATATGTAGCCCATGGCAGCTAATGTGTCAGACCTCATCTGGTTCAAGTACCACAGTTAAATGACAAGGAAACTGAAGCCCGAAGATTAAAAACACTTTGCTCAAAGTCATATGAATTGGTTGCCTTGTTTTGTCTAGAGATTCCATTTTGTACTGCTCAGGCCAGAGCCGAATAATAAATAATGCTGGACTTGTAACAGAATTATCATTTTTTAGTCCACTATTGGAACAAAGTGAGCCTTATGAATTTCACTTGTGAAGTTCACACATACTCTAAGACATGATGCTATGGAAACGTTTTGTCACCTTGCTTCCTCTTCTTCCCCTCTGGCCTTCAGAGTTCCCTGCACTCCGCCTCAGGCTTGGTTTTCTTTTTCACTACCTTTTCCCGAGTAGTTAGTTTTCTTTTACCATTCCTTACCTCCCTGTGGCCAGCCACTGTTGCATGAAGAGCCAGATTATGTGGCAAACAGTAGCTGTGACTACAAAACAATACACTTTTCCACAAACCT
The DNA here is from genome assembly GCF_036850765.1 of Saccopteryx bilineata. Classification (NCBI taxonomy): domain Eukaryota; kingdom Metazoa; phylum Chordata; class Mammalia; order Chiroptera; family Emballonuridae; genus Saccopteryx; species Saccopteryx bilineata. The sequence continues at coordinate 69,441,815 of NC_089499.1, forward strand.
ATATAGTTCAGAAACACCCGTACCATTAAAGCATCAAGAAAACTTCAAATCACCAAATAAGAGTTATTACTAGAGTGTTCATGACAGACTGATCACACCATATGCTTGTGCCTCTGAGCATGAAATGATAAGGCGAGGATCACCTATAAATGGTAAACAGGACATATGTGTCTTCACTTAAGAAACAAACAAACAGATGCTGGCATGTAAGCCCTTCCTGACAATGTGACTTTTAGGGAATGGAGGGGACTTAAGAAAGAAGAGCTACAGACATCCTGCTTGTCCAAAGGGGGCCCAGGGTGAATGACTTAATTCCCGCAGAGGAGAAGCACGACCTGTGGGCTGTGCTTTTCTCTCTACTGGGCACAAGTAAAGGACTGACTTGTGAAAAGGCACAATCTGAGGGGACAAAGAAGCCATCTTCCACATGTGTTGGTGTACTGCCGTGTCTGTTTGGCTGTCAGAGTCTCCTTCACTTCGTGACCGAGTCAGAGTCGGTGAGACCGAAGTGTGGGTGAGATCCTGAGGCTGCTGTAGCTGGAAGTGGTCAAAAAAACCAATAAACATGGGCACCAGGGTGCTCTCATCTTCCCCTGTTCCACCTCCAGGGATTCTTCCCAACTGCTGACCCTGCTGATCTGCAGTGAGCCCAGCGCACCAGCAGACCCCGGGACAGCAGCCTTCCCTGGAGTTCCCTGAAGTGGTGGCACACCTGCCTGCCATCTGCCCTGCAAGCGCCTCCTGTGCACCTTGGCCAGAGTTCAGTGAGGGCTGCGGGCGCCACTTCCCAAATCTCCCAGTTCCTCAGGCCCGCAGGTCACCAGCCTCTCCCTCACTTGAGTAGCCTATTCCTAGTAAACATCCTTATCCTTTAATAGTCTAAGGAGTTCTACTTTGCACATGAAACTCTGCTTGATAAACTAAGTAATTCTCTGAGTGGAGTTTCCCACAGTTTACCTCAGCACAAAATCACTTTGGTTGCTTATTAAAGACGTAGATTCCCAGGACTCATTCCAGGCTCAATGGAGTAGAATGTTTAGGGGAGGGGTCTTTTAATAAGCATCCCAGCTGACTCCTGGCATTGAGTACCTTCACTACACTTTACAACCACCTGCAGAGCTGTGCTAAGATGGACAGATGCCTGGGCCTAGGTCCAGACAGTTCGATTTAGTTGATCTGGAGCACAGCCTGGACATCAGAATTTCAACTCTCTTGTACAGTGTCAATGGGTAGCCACAGGTGAGAAGTCCTGCTCCACTGACTTAAGGATGAATCATCTATTAAGAAAGAATAATTTTCTTCTAACTCACTGGCAAAACATGACAGGCACCATATTCTCTAGCAAGAAATTCTTTTATAGAATTTTAAAGTCAATGTTCCAACTACATCGGGTCTCAGTGGTTATTTAGCAATGTCCTCTTTTCTGCCCTGGTGTTAGAATACTGAGGCCGAAGAGGTTAAGTGGCTGGTCCAAAGCCATCCAGCGAGTTATTAGAAGACCCAGCTCAGAGTTCTTCCTGCCACAGGTAAGTAGCTGCTTCATCAGTGTTTAATTGTGTCTAGAACAAATGTGCCTACATAGTATTGACTCTGTTCTTAAGAGGCACCTTGCTGCATTTCTGTTCAAAGGGAGTTTAAATTATACTCAATGAACAAATAGAAAGTGCCATTTTTGTTTTTGTTTTATAAGAACAGTTTTGCAAATTCTACCACACAAAAGAAACACCTGTATGTCCAAATAAAACAGATATACTGAAGAACAAAACAATCACTTCCTCTTGTCTGTATGAGTAGGAATATGACTCATGACCTTTTACAAATGCAGATCCTGGAAAGTTGGTTCAGGAAATCTGGTGGGCTTAGGGACCTCCTGTTCCTACTTGATCATAAGCAGGCAGCTCACCCACCCCATAATTCTGATGCACATAGTCCAAAGGCCCGACTTTGGGAAGGTCTGTCCTATCATTGGATTCCAAACACTGGTATAAAATATTTACATAAAAAACAGCATCTAGCTCTTTTCATAATAGCACAATACATGACATTTGTTTTCCTCATTTTGTGGCAGAATATTAAACTCTCAGTTCTTCATGATTAAAGATTATATCCACAGCTTCTAAAGTAATGTTCTATCAAACCAAGTCAATTTAATCACTGACTGAGTACATATAAATTCTTCCTAACTGCAGTCTTACCATCCATAATTGGGCCTACCAGTTTTAAAATAATGTTTGCTACTTATATACCAATATTTTTGTATATGTGTGATTCAGTTACACCCCTTAAACTAAACAGAGACACCAGGTTCTACAGAGGCCAGAAAAATACTGCAAATGAATCAAGTTGACCCAATGCAGGTTTCATAGGAAGCATTGTGGACCATGGCAAATTGATAATTCAGGCTATATCTTAAAAAAGCAGCTTCCATTGGTTCAAAGCTATAACGATGATATGGGAGTGTGAATCCAGAATGCTAATCTTCTGGTCTTGCTCTCCCACTCAGCCTCAGGAAAAGGTAAAAATCTAAATGAAGGGACCACAAACTAAGACCTGAGAACCAAATCCAACCGCTATCTTCTTCTACAAATAAAGTTTTATTGAAACACTGGCACATCCTTTATGTACATGTTTCTAATGGCTGCTTTCTCATCACTGTGGCTGAGAAAAATACACTGCTCACAAAAATTAGGGATATTTCAAAATGAATAGGAAGTGATAAAAAAGAAGCATTTGATTTTTTCTTTTTTACTTAACAAGAACATCAGAAAAACAAACACCAAGTCAAAAAAGTTGTTTGATTATGCAAAAGAAATGCAAACTCAATTATTGTGATTGAATAGCAAGTGACATATTGGTGGGGGTAAAGAGAAGCATGTCAAACTAGATGAGCGTGCCACACATTGACTGTTCAGTAGGGTGTATGGTCACCCAAGACTGCTAAACCACACTGACAGCGATGGGGCATGGACAAGATCAGATTGTCCAGCAGTTCTTGTGGGATCCTCTGCCACTCTTGCTCCAGGACAACTTCCAGTTTAAGAAGTGTGTGGGAGGCACTGGACGGTTTGCCAGATGTCTTCCCAGTGCATCCCAAGCATGATCAATAGGATTCAGGTCTGGAGAATGTGAAGGCCAGTCCATGTGTTCGATTCCTGCCTCCTGAAGTATGCTGTTGACAAGATGCACATGGTGGGACCTTGCATTATTGTCCATGAAAAGAAAGTTGTTTGCAACTGCTCCAGCATAGGGTACCACCATAGGGTGAAGGACCTCATCTCGATATCTGACAGCAGTCAACGATCCGTTTCTGATGATGTGGAGGTTGGTACGACTACCACTGTTTATGCCAGGTGGTACATGATGGTACCACCACCAAAGAAGTCCCTTTCTTGCATGAAACATGGACTCTCCCATGTTCCTCATTCATGCAAGATCAGGACACAATGATTGTCAGGCTGCAGACTGAACTGTGACTCATCACAGAGTAGGACAGTTGAAGTTGACCACTCATCACAGGTCCAATAACGATGCTCATCAGACCACCTTCTATGGGTCTATGATGTTCATCAGATAACAGAATGCATACCATTGGTTGCCAGGTATGCAATCCAACACGATGGAGCCAATTTTTTATGGTCTGGGTGCAGATCCATCACCTAGTGGCAGCAAGAAACTGTCCTCACAGCTCTTTTGCATTATTGCACCTGTTTCTTCTTGCCAATAAGGTCAAGTAGCTTTTATATCAGATGGGAGACCCTGTCTTGTCTTCTTCGTACCATGCCAGTCTCTTGAAAGCGATTCCACAGTCTGCTAATCACGCTTTGGGATGTTCTAAGTGCTGTTGCCACTGTCATGTGTGTTTGACCAGCTTCAAGACATCTTATGGCTTTCCAGTTTTCATGTTCAGGTAAATCGTGTTGCAGGAGCATTGCAAGGGCTGGGAAATTGCAGGATGTGCACTTTCAAGATCAGGAAACATGCAGATACTCCAGTACTTCCAGCCATTTGTATAGGACATTTTCAACAATGAAATAAAAGCTGTTTTTGCATCTAATTAGCATAATCAAACAACTTTCTTTGACTTGTTGTTTGCTTTTCTGATGGTCTTATTTAATAAAAAAAATCAAATGCTTCTTTTTTATTATCATTTCATATTCATTTTGAAATATCCCCTTATTTTTGTGAGCAATATATTTGCGACTAAGGCTTATGACCCTCATAGCCTAAAATATTTTCTTTTCTTGCCATTTACAATTCATGTTGTGTGAAATTTTTAAATGCCAGCTTAAATTTTAAAAACACAGCATGTCCAAATGAAACAAATATGCTGAACAGCTGAGCAATCATTACTGTCTACCCTTCCTCTTGTCAGTATGGGTGGGAATATGACTCTATATGGTAAAGCAGAGATAGGTTATTTATTTCTGTAATGCTTTTTTGTAAGAGAATATCAAGTCCAGAAACATGAGCACCTAACTACATGATGTTTGGTAAAAATTTTCAGCAACTAGAAATTACTTGGCTTGATGAAACAAAGAAAAAAGGAGGCACAAAGGACTTTGAATTTGAAGATAATAAAGATTGATTTAAGAAAAAAAGTCAAAGAAAATATACAGTCTAGATTATAAAGCCTGTGGGAGAATCTACCTCAATTTTTTGATGGCCTAGGAAAATTAGCAAACTTTTCTAATTACATAGAGATTAACTCAAGAGAAGTTTCCAGAAAAAAAATATGTACATTAGTCTTCTCTAAAGGAACAAAAAGCAGTTTGGCATCTATGTTTTAATGGGATTTTAACATCAAAAATCCAGTTTGTTTCAGAAGCGAAAGCCTGCTGGAGCTTTTATCAGCTGGGTTTTACAATTAGTATTAAAGGCCATTCCTCTTGCTTCCTCCCAACCCTCTGCTTTATACGAGCCCTTGATCTTTTCAACTGCAGTTTTTCCAACTGTGTCACTTTTCATGAAGGCACATGATCCCTGTGGCTGTTGGCGATTGCTGTAATTCATCCTCACATTTCATGTTGAGTTGTAGGAAAGAAAATGAGGGTCATAAAGAGGCTTGGGTTAAAATATTTCAGGATTATACCAAGATGAAAATCCTCTACAATTCACTGGTGTTTCAGGAGCCAAACTTCAATTTAACCAATAGTTCAGGAAAAAAGGCCTGACTTGGATCTTACAACCTAAATTTTCCTTTCTCTAACCTCTCAAATATACCCAAGTAATAAAATTTGCAAGATAGGTGTCAAGTAGCTTCAGTGTTCCAGTCCCTACTATTCTAATTCCAGAGAGCATGTGTGGTGAGCAAGCTCTGCCATTCTGCCCAGTACATTTGATAGCAGAAGACAGGATGGGGAACTTCAAGTGTGCCAGCAAGAAAGAGTAGAAAAGAAAATAACTAGACATAGATTGTATTCGAAACCTGCAGTCTGACTCAGAGTTGATGAAGCATTCGTCATCATAAGTGTACAGGCCAATACAAATAATACTAGTTTCCATAGACTTACTATGTACAGAGCTCTGCAGAGAGGACTTCACATACATCTCAGAAAGTCTTACAGGGAATCCTTTTAGTGGACAAGAGTGGAGTGGTCACCAGAGGTTGGGGGTGAGGGGGGGATTAAAAGGGACAAATACATGGTGATGGAAAATGATTTGACTTTGGGTAATGGGTACTTAACACAATCAACAATTTAAATGCTATAGAAATATTCACCTGAAACCTGTATGTACTTATTGACAAATGCCACCCCATTGAATTTAATTTATAAAATAATATAAATAAATAAATAGAATATATTTAAAATGTAAAAAAAAAAATTCTTACAGGGTGTTAGCCTATCTTATAGGCTATGACATTGAGGCCTGGAGGGGTTAAATTCTAGATAATGCAGCTTGTAGAACATAGAGGCCAGAATAAAAAAAAAACTTTTGCTCTTCACACTTTTAGTTTTCTAGTAACCCTCTAAAGCAGTGGTCCCCAACCTTTTTGGGCCACGGACCAGTTTAATGTCAGAAAATATTTTCACAGACCGGTCTTTAGGGTGGGATGGATAAATGTATCACATGACCAGGACAAGTGTCAAGAGTGAGTCTTAGGGAATCTGGTCATTTTTTAAAAATAAAACATTGTTCAGACTTAAATATAAATAAAACGGAAAAAATGTAAGTTATTGATTCTTTCTCTGCAGACTGGTACCAGTCCGCTGCCTGGGGGTTGGGGACCACTGCTCTAAAGTGTGTCTGTTTTACAGACAAGGTACGTGAACGTTCCGAGTAATGAAAGTCATGGACTTAGTAAATGGTAACACTGGGACCAGAACCAGATTTCCTGACTTTGGTGCCCTCTCCATAAGGCCACACCATTCCTTATCTGAAAATCCTCCAGTTGGCCATTTCAAATGGAGAGAACTGCAGAAGAAAAATCTAAACAGGGACATAGCTTTCAAAGGTGTTATAGGGAACAAGAAACAGAGAAGGGCAGAGTGGATCCTTCCAAAAGGTCATAATTGACTATTACTAAGATAGATAATGTGGTTTAAAAGTAAGGTGCACACACACAGTCATGCTAAAGTGAGTGAGTTTAGAGTAGGGATCACCAGACTGTGGTCTCATGGGCCAAATCCAGCACCATAGGGTAAATGCATCCTGATACCTGCTCTTGTAAATGAAGTTTTATGGAAACTCTATAGCCACACTCATCCATTTACACATTGTCTATGGCTGCTTCCATGCTACAAGGATAGAGTTGTACAAGAGACCATATGACCTACAAATCTAAAATATTTACTGTCTGATCCATTACAAAATGAGGCTACCAAGCCTCTTCCTGGAGGGATGCAAACTGTCACATACAAATGTTGTGGTGCTGTCAGGGCACCAGTTTCAGCTTGGACCTGCATTGGGCAATGAGGTTTCCTGCACAAAAGGACAGAACCCAAACACGAGCCCCTGAGGCCTGGAGAGCACTCAGCCTCTGTTGATGGCGAGGGAGAGAGCAAGAGAGATGGAGGATGAACACTGGAGCAGTGGCCTCACGCCAGGCACCGTAGTAAAGGGTAGAGCCCACAGCTCATATTTCCAGAATATGGGAAAGGGAAGCAAAACCTTTTATGAAGATGCAACAGTGAGGATCATACTTTTTGCAAAAGTATTAGCTCTAAGAACATTACCTATGAATACATTGTATAAGCAGCAGCATGACTCATGAGTTAGACACTTCAGCACAGGTAGCATGAGATAAAAGTAGGGTCTCAGAATTCCATGGGAAAACAGACTGGGCCAATGGAAAGACCTTCCTTCAGTGAAGGGTGGTTCTAATTCTCTTGTAGAAGATTTGGAGATTTTTACCAAAATTTGTTACATGTTTTTATATACTAATCATTTTGGTACATAGCTATTTATAGTAAAATATTTTCAGTTCTTTTATTTTTTTTCTGAGCCTGAGCTCAGAACTTGGAAAGTTATTTCTGTGTGATGTCATCTTAAGTCATGACATCAATGTCATCGGCCCTCCAGTTGCCTTTACCAATTGCACGACTTCACTCCAGCAGGTTATATATAAAGTATAACTAAATTATATAATTATATATTTATAGTATATGTCATAATAATATAAATATGAATCATTATATATAGTATATATTTTAGATATATACTGTTTTATATTATATATTTTAATATATTATTTAATATATTATTTATTTGTAATAAAATATGTAAATTATAATATATTATTTATAATAAAATAAATGTAAACAATAACTACATAAGCATATTATTGAAATTAAAAATATATAGAAATATAGGTATTTAGTGTGTCTCATGGAGGGAAAGAAGTTGGAAAACTGGTATAGTTCACTTAAAACTATAGAACAAGTGCAGTCAGAAAATTTGAACTTGTACAAGTTAATTTGTGGCTTCAAACCCTCACAAGCTACTTTGGCATTTAAATGAAATAACGTATATCAAGTGCTGTATGCAGTGATGGTCAGACAATAGAGTTTCAGAAATGTTAGAAATCATTCTCAATCAACTTTTCTGCTGTTTTTTATAAAGATAACAACTTAAAGACCTTCTCTGAGTACTTCCCCTTGGAGATTTTGATGCTGGGAGGTCTCTGTGACCATGGTGGTGATTATTCTGTATGCAGAGAAGGACAATGCCAGGTAAGTATCTCCTGCTGAATCAGTTTAAATTCATTTTGGTGGGCCATTCATTTCTCTAGTACTTTTAAATATTTCAGATTCTCAATTTGACAAATCTGATCTGTATTCAGCAAATAAGGTCACAAAAAAAGAATGTAAAAAGAAAAGCAACTAAATAGCCAACCATTCACTCTAGAAAAATTCTAAGAATTTTAGTTGGCTGGTAGAGCCAGATATGTAACTTAACAAGCTGCTTTCTCCTGCCAATCTTTCCCATCTTTGTCTTTAAGAAAGAAAATGTACATTTCATTATCAAGTCCAAGTATCCTCAGTGCATCTTCTGACTCACCCTTCCCCAACTCCTTGCCAGTTGGTACAAATTTCCAACAGATTCTCTTGGTTTTTCAGAATCACACACACACACACACACACACACACACACACACACACACAAAATTACATTACCATCTGATAGACACAAAACGTTTTTGTAGAGGCCTTTTTTGTCTGTTTGTTGTTTATCTTTCCTAGCTATAAGAGTATTTTCTAGGCAAGAGCAAAAACTTGAAAGAGATGATTTCTCTCTGCCTTAATAAAATGCTTGAACATGATTTTCTGGGTCTCCTTGTCAAGTTGAAATGTCACTCTACTATTCATGTCAGTATATTGCTGATTTGTCACATTCTTCTCTGACTTTTTTACATCTTAACCGTTCCTAAACCCTCTTCTGTGTTCCCTGAGTTGGAGGATGCTGCTGTGTAAAGCAGCAGCTCTCCTTCTGTGTTCTTCCGATCTCTAAGGGAGGAAGCAGTGAGGAGAGCTCCAGGCAAAACAGGAAGACGGAGCCGCCGCCCTGGATTCAGATTGCTCGTTCTCTCCGGCCCTGGTTGCCCACTTTGTGTCACTTCGCTGTGGCTGTCCGCCTTGATGACAGCTCTGTGGAGATTGAGCAGAACACAGACTGTCTTAAGGAGTCATCATTTCATCTCATCCAAAATGTGGACCCTTCAGATCCTGGATGTAGACTGTTAGTGAAGGCTAACATTTTATTTGACTCCGTGTGACACAAATCTTCTGAGGTCTAATATGAAAGCATTTGATTACACTTTTAAGAACTATTTGAGTTCTATTTTAAGAACTGTAAAAGAACTTCATTTATTTCTCACTCTTGTAGTCAGTGATTCAGAGCACAAATCCTGTTGTTGAATAGCCTGTGCTACCTTCACCTCCCTGTATCTCAGTTTACACATCTGTGAAATAAGAGAAGTAGCTAACTCAGGGCTATTTGAAGATTAAATAGAAATAATGACACAAAACACTTAGCAGAATGTCCACCAGTTAAAGGTTTTATAGATATTTATTGCTACATTCTTTCAGATATCTGATATTAGCTAGGGTAGACTTGACTAAAACTGAGAAAGAGAAGCAAAGTGACCTAGCTCAAGTCCCACGGCTAGTTAGGGGCAAAGTCAGGGCTACAGAAAGGTTACTCTATATCCAGTTGAACTTGATCATTTGTAATAAGAGGACACCTTTTATGCTAATAAAGCAGACCTGAAAAGCATGTCCCATTTAAGCTGGCTCACAAATGCCTATACTCAGGAATTCCTTGGAAAGATTATGATGCGAGAAGCATCGTTGAATAGACATAGTACACACAGACAGGTGAATTTGGGATTATATTTTACTACCGCAAATTTATGCCTTAAGTCAAAGGTTTCTAAATTTTTTCAGGTCATGTGGCATCCTCAGTGTCTTAGTAGTTTTTTCATAGAGTGCATTGGGCCCAAAGAGGCTTAACATTTCCACAAAGTAGTTAATACAAACAACTTAGTAGATGTTTATGTCCTAATAAGTTAGCAACTATTTAAAAATATATGTAGTCTGAAAGATAAAACAATAGGAAATAGGTCACATTTTATATATAATAAACTAACAAATATGTTACATATTTAAAATATGTAAAATATATAGGATTATATGGAATATATAATATTAGAAATATATAATATAAATACAAATATGTAAATATTATGAACTATTTAAAAATAATATTGCATTGGAATCAGATTAGACACAATCACTCTATTTCTTGTTCCACATTAATTTCCTCATGGTTCATGCTTTTCATTTCAGCAACTGCTGATAAACCTAGCTCTATAATGATAAGACATCATTAAAAAGAGGTAGCAAAATTTACAAAAGATATGTTGTTTGAAACTGAACTACCTTGAGCTAGCAGTTGGCTTTAATGCTCAAAGACATGTTGAGTATCATTGTATCTTTCTAAAAGTTTAAATGTCCTGTAGGACTCTATAAGATTACTATAGTGCCCAGAGGTACCTCGACACACATTTTGAGAACCATGGACTTAAGCACTCTTAGGTTAATTATTTTTAACTACAAATATGGGGAAATTATTATAGACAAAGCATTTGTGAGGATTAAATTAAATAGTGAATCTGTCAAGCACAGAAACCAGTGGGACTCAGCCGTTAGTGCGCATAGAATCACAAGTTCTTTTTAAAATATGAGTTACTGGTTCCCTACACCCAGAAACTTCATCCTATTAAGGTTGGGGATTGCCCCCGGAGTCTGCATTTTAATTCTTACCAGGAGACTTACATGTACATGGCCTGAAAACTACACTTGTAGAAAAAACACTTGAAGTGTAGGATTTATTTATTTGGGATGCATCAAAATGACAGCAATTTAGAGAAAAGAGTTAGTTATGACATTTTCTTCTTAATGGATAATGAGAAAGCTCAAAATGACTCCAGTGTCTTGCTAAGTAAATTTTTTTTTTCATGCAGTTCCCTCTGTAATCAATTTATAGATTCTCACCCACTCCTGCAGGGCCACCTGAGAGCACTTTGTTAAAACAACTAACCTATAGGAAATTTGATCCATGAATAAAGAAAGCACTTGAAAGGAAAAAAGATACTTGGAGTGTGTGAAGAATCTACTATAAAATCTTAAAGGTTGCACTGCATAAAGTGAAATTATTGTTATTAAATTCTCCACGGATTACAAGGTAGCAGCCTCACATATTGTAAAGGCCAGATTGGGCCTTTGTGACGCCTAATGTGCTAAGCACAAGGGAAGCAGACTTTGCCTCTTGAAGGATATTTGCCTACAGCATAATACCAATAATAGAAATAATATCAGATCATATAAAGTTGAGGCTTTTATTCTCCACAGGACTGAGAAATGATGAAAGAAGCACTCTGGGAATTTTTGCTTTAGATTAAATATTTGAATCATAACTATCTGAGACAATCACATTCAACTTGAAAATTACTTTGCTATCTGAAGCACACTGAGAATAAAAGACACTTTTGGTATCATAATTAAGACATGAAAATCTTATTTTCTACAGGATTTCTATAGTTATAAAAGAAAAATTATTTGAACGGTACTAAATATTTTAGCTGAATTTAACTAGCTCCATGTCGCTGCAGCAAAACAGGAATGAACCAGCTGACAGCCTTCAGAGCTGATTAAAGGCCCTCTGCCTGCTCTTATCACTTCTCAGCAGGCTTAGGCCAGAGATACAAACAAAAACCAACAGCGTAACCACTCCATTGCTGTTCTTAGGTTTTCTAGCATCTTCTTATGTTCATGTCCAAAATGGCTTGAATCTCAAATTCTGCTGACAAATTATCACCAAGGCCTTGAAGGCCAGAGGCAGCATTATTTTGTGGGGTTATTTCCTTTACCTTGTTTTTGCTAGGGTCACTTGTCACCTCTTTGGAGACCCCATTTCCCCTCAGCTTTCAGAAGAATTAGTGAAGAGGGTAGAGACCTTCCATCCCTCCATAGATTAGCTAGTCTCCAAGTGTAGCAGCCCTAAAAGAAAGGGGTAACTCTTTCTTTCTTTCTTTCTTTCTTTCTTTCTTTCTTTCTTTCTTTCTTTCTTTCTTTCTTTCTTTCTTTCTTTCTTTCTTTCTTTCTTTCTTTCTTCCTTCCTTCCTTCCTTCCTTCCTTCCTTCCTTCCTTCCTTCCTTCCTTCCTTCCTTCCTTTTTCTTTCTTTCTTTCTTTCTTTCTTTCTTTCTTTCTTTCTTTCTTTCTTTCTTTCTTTCTTTGTTTCTTTCTATTTTTTTAAGTGAGAAGCAGGGAAGCAGAGAGACAGACTCCCACATGGGCCCTGACTTGGATTCACCCGGCAAGCCCCCTACCTGGTGATGCTCTGCCCATCTGGGGCATTGCTAAGCAACTGAGCTGTTTTAGCACTTGAGGCAGATGCCATGGAGCCATCTTCAGCACCCAGAATAACTTGCTCCAATCCAGCCATGGCTGAGGAAGGGGAAGAGAGAGATAGCAAAAGGGAAGGGAGAAGGGGAGGAATGGAGAAACAGATGGTTGCTTCTCCTGTGTGCCCTGACTGGCAATCGAACCTGGGTCATCTACACGCCGGCTGATGCTCTACCACTGAATCAACTGGCTGGGGCTGGGAACTATTTCATAATGAATTTTCTTTAGCAAGCTTCCCTCCGAAATGTGCCCTCACCTAACTATCAACTCCCAATGCTGTTCATTTCTGAATCGCCTTGGGACCGAAGGCCTTTTATCAAAGTAAACTTTCATCTCACTTCACTCCATTGCCCCTTGTAAGTGCCAAAGTGAATCATCAGAATTTCTTGGGGTTATACTCTGGTGCTCCATCTCTGGACCTTTACCTTTGTGATCTTTTTACTCTGGAAAACTATCTCACTCTTTTCCAACTTTTATATGTTAACATCTTACTCATTATTAATGCTCCCTCTTCCAGGAAGGCTTCCCTGATTCCCAATACCCCCACTTGAAGAAGTCTCTGTTTTCTTTGATCTGGACCTACCTATAGCAGATCAAAGAAATACTCCCATTACTTTCCTCCTAATATTATGGATATATGGGTATAGGTCAAGTTGGTGTCTTTCCCATTAGATTATAAACTTTTCAAAAGCTTGATTTCACTTTGCATCTCTTTCAACATGAGACAGAACCCACTATGAATGAGTAGCAAATGAATAAATGAATTATAGAAAAGCATTGATATGCATTTAACCTTAGAAATACTTCTAATGTTTCTAAGGTATAAATAATTAGCTCTCCTGTTTCTGGGCAAGGGAATATTCATGGAGAAGAAACAGGCAGAAAACACAGCTTATGAGTTTACCATTCAATTCTGAGGTCAGGGCTGTAGCTATAGAAGTTCAGGGAGACTGTTATAAGGTAAACATTACCTCGTTTAATTGTTGTGCTTAATACTTGGCAAAGGAGGAACTATTTTTCTCCACCCAATTCCAGTCCATTCATGTGAAGAAGGCAAGAAGCCATTGAAATATATTGTATTGACTACATTCCTGGATATAATCATCAGAGTCAGTTGCCTGCATTTCATGTAGCCCCTTTCAGATGGAAGTGGCAGACAGAATGGAGATGTCTTCTTTTGGCCCCTGAAACCTTGACTATTTAAGAGAAAAAGGCATTAGTTTCTTCCTTATACCATGAGAAACATGTACCAGGTGATTTGCGGTAATATCTTATAATTCTATACTACCTTCTAATGTAGAATATATAATTTACAAATACATCAGAAATACAGTGGCTTATTTTCAAGCTTTAAGCACAATATTTTCTTACTGATTTTTAAAAATTATCTAAATTTGATGCATTGCTTTAATAGAGTATGAGAACAAACTGAAGAGATATGAAATAATAATTTAAATAAGAAGAATAAGAAACTCCTCAATGGAACAAATAGTATTGTTTATATTAGGAGAAGTTTCTGGTAGCTGACTCAAAACAGAATTTTGTGAGCTGGTTGTAAAGGCATTGGTAAATTGAAAGACCCATGGTGGGACTATTTACACCATAGAAATCGGCAAACACTACAAATAAAAGCCTTTTTTTTTTTTTTTTTTTTTTTTGAGAGTTGGTTTACCAGTACACCACTGAGCACCAAATAGAGGCTAGGAGAGTTATAGTTTGCAAAAAAAAAGGTACACAGATGTTCTTATTGCTGTTTTGTTTCCTCAAGAATCTATACTAAGAACAATATTTGTGATTACATATTTGAAAATACTGACAATTTTTAAGAAGAGCTGTACACATTGCATAAGCATGATTCTATTTAGAATGAGAGGGTTATAAGTCATAGTTCTACCAAAATAAAATTCCTTTTTAATACACAAATTTTCTCTTTCTTCTTGTAGTATAAATAATATCTTCAAGGAATGAATGAGCCTTAAATTCACTTTTCTGTTCAATTGTTTTGGCCATCATCATCCACATTGTCATAAACATCTCTAAACAGTAGTCATGGCATATACTAAGCCCCTGTTTCTAATAATACAATTCTCTGTATCTTTTTTTTTTTACAGGGACAGTGAGAAAGTCAGAGAGAGGGATAGAGAGGGACAGACAGAAATGGAGAGAGATGAGAAGCATCAATCATCAGTTTTTCATTGTGGCTCCTTAGTTGTTCATTGATTGCTTTCTTGTATGTGCCTTGACCGCGGACAATTCTCTGTATCTTTATGACTAAGTTTTCTGTGGTAAAATGCTATAAAATTATAGAAGGATAACTTTAATAAAAATGACAAAATAAGATCCTGTTATACTTTGGGGGACAAATAGAGTTCTTTTAATGCTGTACTCTTTAAAATTCATACACATGTCTTTGACAACGAGAAAAAAAATAAAGATTCTGGTATATTTGACCGTTACTGTGATTCTTCCTAAACCTGCCCTTTTTCCAGGATTCATATTCATCTCCATACTTCCTAAACAGTGTTACTGATTTTAGTCTTGGCCATACAAAATATGCGTGAAACCTATAGTGTATCTCTTCGTAGTCCCAGTCCTCAAGAGTCATTGTGTATTTCTCTTCTGTTTCTGACCCTGTCGATGAAAAAACTATGCCCTAGGGCCTAGAGAGTCTTACTTCTGGAGCCTGTGCCTTGGATTAAGAAACAAGCCCAGACTTGAATCCAACCTATGGCTTGGATTCAAGCTTGAAAAAGCCTAGCTGAGATCAGCCAAATTCCAGGCAACTCACCAACCCACAAGTGAATAATAAATGCCAGTTTTGAGCCCTTGAGTTTTGGCATAATCTGTTACACAGCAGTATGGTAGCAGTAGCTGATTAATATAGTTATCAGACCTTAGGCAGAAGTAGAAAATATTTGAACCTTTTTAATCACAGTTTTTATAAATCAGCCATGTATAGATTTTGCAATGAGGAAGCAAAATTTTAAATCCTGGCTCAATTATTTACAACCGCTTTAGCCTATATTTGTCATCAATGAAAAAAGAACAATAATATGTATTTTACAAGTTTCTGGTGAGGACAAACTGAGAATATTCACCATAAACGATCCATTACAAAGGGCTTGACCTAGTATCTGGCATGTAGTAAAAACTCAAAGGTTGAAAGCTATAATCATTATTTTTATTATGTAGCATCTATTGAACATTTACTATTGACAAAAGTACTAATCCTAACTGAAGTCTGAAAAAGAGGCATGTTTTTAATTTAGAGTCAGGAATCAGTACTAAAACAGAATCACCTGCAAAGCAACATATTCAGTGTCAACCATAAAACAACCAAAGACTGTTGCTTTGGAATTAGGCACAGGTGTGGAACAGAAACTTATCTTTTGAACACCACTAAGCAGTGACCATATCAAAAAGTCCACGTAAAATCTGATGGGTGAGTTCTATCACATAAGTAAAAATTAAGGCATGTTCTTATCCAAGTGTTGTTAACAACACACACTAAAGATCCATCACAGGTAGCCCAGAGCTTACTAGGAAGGAGTTTTCAACATAAGCTTATACAAAAAAACAAATACCCACATCAATAAATGAACTCCAAGCCAAAGAACCTTAAGTTTTGTACTTGAACACAGGCTAATCTAATTTGACAGAAACTCACTAAATAACTAGAAAACTCAGCCATGTGGTCTTCAGTGAATTAATAAAATTCTGGGGACTCCTCTCAGACGTGCCCTATGTTCTTTTTCACATGGAAGAGAGAAGAGAGGTAAATAGTAAAAAAAAGTAAAGCTGAGGTTGATGCAGACTTTACTTCATATAGCAGTGATTCCCCTCAGAAGCTACAATGTCCCAATGTCCCTGTGTCTCCCAGATACAATTTCATGATTACCTTAAAGGGCCATACTTCAAATGGTCTACACTGTCAAACATTTGAGGGTGTAGATTCACTCAGAAACCTTATTTAAAATGAATATCCTGCTCAGCAGCCCGGTCTCCTGAGTCAGTGGCCTGCAGTGATGACTGTGACTGTCCTTTTCCACATATGCACCAGAAGGCTGTCAAGCAGATAATTTTGGGAGCCATACTTTGAGGAATATTGAACTACATTTAATAGGAAGTCAAAAACTAGTGACCCATGGGCCAAAGATGTGTGTTCTTTGGCTCATAGATTTGTTTTATTTAGTGATTGCCAAAAGGTAAAAAATTTCACATAAACAGATTTCTGAATTTTATTTAAAATAAGTAGGTACGACAATTCCTGAGCCAGGTTTCTGCATGACAATAATCCACTGCAGGCGGTTAGAGTGGCAAGGAGATCAGTTAGGGGGATCCAGAAAGCATGGAAAAGAGATCAAAGGTTTTTCCCTGGTTGAGCAGGATGTCAAAGCAAAGACTTTCAGGCTGAAAGCCCAGATCTCGTGGGATTAGAATAATCATAGCCAACGTTTAAAGTATGTATACAATGACCTTCTCTAGATGTCTTAACACATATTGTTTCTAATCAAAATATCCACCCTAAAAGGTAGGTATTATGTTTTTATATTAGAAAGCCAATGGTCAGAGAGATTAAGTTGTCTATCTGAGGCCACACAGCTGGCAAAGGGTAGCGCTGGGCTTCAAGCCCAGGTCTGCCTGGCTCCAAGGCTCCCCTCCTTAACAGTCCATTGCTTTTACAATGCAGTATTTCAGGAGGAAGAGAAAGACTACCGAACAAATGTTGAAAGCAGTGGGCTGGGATTCAGGAATTACAAAAAGTGTTTTCAAGTAAAAAATTGACAAAGCCACTAACAAATGTTTTCTATAACTAACCTTCCATGTTGGTGGAAGTTTATCATCTTCCTTTCTTTATGAGGGAAGTTCTATGTTAGCAAATAATTCAAAGACAACTTGTTGTTTGTTCTGGCTATTAAAACCAGTTATTATTCATCCTGTAATTTTTACAATTAATGAGATTTCTTACAAATTTAGAATGATTGTGTTTTCTAATGCCACTATGTGTGTGTGCACATGTGTTTGCATGTGTGCAAAAACGTGTCTTAACAGCTGTGCCATAAACTATTGGAATGGCCTAAAAATTTCAGTTTTCAGCATTTAAATTCGATCTTAATTCAACTGTTTTAAAACTAAATGGTACGCAAAATTTCTTTGTAAGTTTATCTGTACTAACTATGGGTATGGAAAGGTTGGTCTTTTAGAAAATTCATCGTTATTTGTCATTTATTCAAGTTGGAAATGGGCAGTGATGCCATGAACACATTCACAGAGGAAAGCCAAAATAACTGAATTCTAGACTTGATATTCCTGTTCTGGAAAGAAAAGTGATTGTAAGGTCAGTGGATGGGGGCATGGTGACTAGGGACTCAGACCCGCCCACTTTGGCTAGGACCGCCCACAATCAAGCCCGCCAAAGGAGGCTTCCCAGGAACCATTTGGAAAGAAGCGATTGTCTGCCAGCCAGTGAAATTTTACCACGTCATAGTAGCTCCACTTCCCTAGAGGGACCCTTTAAATATCTGCCACGTGTTTAATCTTTGCAACTTCTCTGGCCTCCATGTTTCCTCGGGGCCAGGGAACCTTGCCGGGCGGGGTGTGCACTCTGTACTCAATAAAGCTGTTTATTATTTCACACTTTGCAGCTCCGAGCCCTCTTCCTTCCTTCTCGACCGGGAAAAATACCTTACATTTTTGGTGCCGAAACCCGGGAGCAGCCAGGCAGCTGCCACCCGCCCAGGGAAAAATACCTTACAGTGATTACCTTATTTTTATGTTGCTATAAATAAGAGAATTGGAAATAACTGCCACAATTCTTTTCAGCTCCAAAACTCATCAATTTATAAGAATTATTAGTGTATCCTATGAGGAGAAAGAAATATCACTCTGAATGCTCTTGTAAATAGAAAGCATGTAACTAAAGCCTAAGGCAAATGCATTTCTTGTGAAACTTATAACTAACTGGTATGTTCACTCCCCACTTAAAAATATTTTTTGTTGTTTTTTTCAATTACTGTTTACATTCAATATTATGTTCATTCCCTTGAAATTAAGTATGCTCATGGGGCTACTTATGGCTGCAGAATAAAATTAAAAGTGACCCAGGACCTCTTTAGATCAGAGTATTTAATTGCTGGCACTCAGTTTTGTGACCTCTCATTTCCTGTTCCTCAGATGGTTCAGCTGTGACATGGTAGACCCTCTACTGATATGGATCCCTTAGTGACCTGTGGAGCAACAGATATGTAACACGGAACTAGGTAAATTAACTTGTTTACATAATTCTAAAGTTACAAGGCATGAGAACCTGCTATCTCTCCTCTCTGCACAGAGTATCATCATAAATACACTGCCACAGGTTCTCTTGTTTCCAACTTACCCATGTAAAATTCTTCCAAAGTAGTCTAGAGTTTACCTGCCACTAGGACTGAAGATGTGTGTCTGGGGTCAATGGTTAACATGTGAGACTAGGGGCATAAAAACCAAAACAGGAAACACGTAGGAGCTTTGTTTGAATAAAGAAACAAAGCCCTGATAATCAAAAACTCTGTTCTTGAGCTTTGAAGCATCTCCAAGGTATCATTAACCCTCACAACCTCACACATCTTTGTCCTGGGACAGAACTAGCTTTGAATGTCTCTGGTGGCTCAGGTTACCCATGAAAGGACAATTTTGGAGGCGGATGTGCCAAAAATGGTAGGAGAGTCACTAAGAATGGCCACAAGCAAGACCATATTCCACTCCAAGGAGGTTTGAAAGAAGTGACTAGGCCATAGATAGCTCCTAGTGTTTAGCATTATCACAAAGTTATGTTATATTTTTTCCATTTTGCACATAGCTTGGAACCAACTTGCATGTAACTTTTGCCTTCCTACTTGGACTTTCCTTTACTACAAACTGTCACTCCTCTTAGCTTCTTTATCATTGTTTCCTACCATTAAGTTCTCATTTTTGATCAAATTTTATTTTTATTTTTTGTTCCTTGGAGCTATAAGGCTATGTTTTACATTTAATATGTATAAATAAGTTATTCTCTGAAATGCACAAAAAATTAAAAAGTGTATACAGGAACCAGAGTAATCTGTGCGTGATGCTCAGGCGAAGTGAACTCCTTAGTAAACAGCACAGTAAAAACTGGGTAATGTATCCATGAGTGACATTAGCTTGCTGGTTTATGCAAGTCCCTAAAAATTCCCTAAACAATTTGTGATAATCCACCAAAGTTCAAATGTGCACAGGGCAACCTCTGGGTTTATTAACATCTCTCAGAAAACAGCCAAAATGTTTAGACTAGCAGATACTTTCCCCAACAATTTCAGCTCAAAGGGCTTCCAAACAGTGTAGTAACTACTTTCCCCAAACACAAATCTAAAACTAAATAGGATCATCAAGAATAAGAAATTGTCCTGAAAATGGGGCAGCAATTGCTGTATTCAATAAAAATAGCATCTTACTGAACATCAAAAGCAATTTTATGAAACAGGTAATTTCAACACTCCACGCTGCCCAGGCCAGAAGCAGAAATGTATTTGTGAGAGAGGCACACTATCCCAGTTGGTCACCAACCAGATGATTCCTGAAAACCATACTCATATTGGTAATAAAAAAGTTAAGGCTAGATTTCCAGTTGATCTAGATGAAGAAAATGAGATTCTAGGCAGTATCAAAGAGTAACATTTTTTTATACCAACAGATTCATAGGTCAATAACCTGTGTTAGCTAAGGTGAGCAATGAGTATATCCTTGAAAATATGCCCTTGAAGATGCCATATTTAAATAGTTAACACCCCTGTAATCAGTTATTTCAGTATCAGATGCTGCCATTTAAAATTTCTCACATATGCTATAAAACTATAGTAATAAATCTCAAGGATTAGGAAGATGTCTATTTTGTAAATTGGTCTATTTATTTTTCCTTATGGAGACTAATAATGGAACAAGGCAGCCCTATGTCTTGCTTTAAATGATATGATTCATTTGAAAGACTTTAATAAAAATTTCTACCATTAATAAGAGGTTAAAGGTTTTCATGCATTTTATTTAATTGCAAATGAATAATTTGAAACTATAGAGAGTGCAGTAATAGCACCTGAGCTAACATCCTTTGTTCGGTACTTATTTTGTGTCCAGCACTGTACCAAGGATTTACATAAATTAACCCATCTACTCTTCTCAACAAGCTTATAAAGCTATTATCGATATCTCCATTTTACTGATACGAGAACTAAAACATACTTTCGTGAAATTTGTTTCTTACTAAAATTCTAAATAGTAGGCATAAAGTTCCTGAAATAGTCAGCTTGTCAATATTAAAATACCCTTGAAAGATGTAGCAGTTTTGACATGATTTTTGGTCAGAAATTAGAACCTGTATTTAAAAATGTCCCATTTTGGCCCTGGCCGGTTGGCTCAGTGGTAAAGCATTGGCCTGGCATGCAGGAGTCCCGGGATCGATTCCTGGCCAGGGCACACAGGAGAGGCGCGCATCTGCTTCTCCACCCCTCCCCCTCTCCCTCCTCTCTGTCTCTCTCTTCTCCTCCGACTGCCAAGGCTCCATTGGAGCAAAGTTGGCCTGGGCACTGAGGATGGCTCTGTGGCCTCTGCCTCAGGCGCTAGAATGGCTCTGGTTGCAACAGAGCGATGCCCCAGATGGGCAAAGCATTGCCTCCTGGTGGGCGTGCCGGGTGGAACCCGGTCGGGCGCATGCGGGAGTCTGTCTGACTGCCTCCCCGTTTCCAACTTCAGAAAAATACAAAAAAAAAAAAGTCTCATTTTGCCTGACCTGTAGTGGCGCAGTGGATAAAGCGTTGACTTGGAACACTGAGGTCACACGTTCAAAACCCTCGGCTTGCCAGTCAAGGCATATATGGGAGTTGAGCTTCCTGCTCCTCCCCCCCATTCTCTCTCTTTCTCTCTCTCTCTCTCATTCTAACTCTCTCTAAAAAAATGAATAACTAAATAAATATTTTTTAAAAAATTGAATTGTTAAAAAAATATGTCCCATTTTAAGGCTTTGAGTTTGTCACATAACATCTCTTCATCCTTTTAAAAGGAGATGATTAATATCTATTTCCCATGTTTGTGAGAACTGAGATAATATTCATAAATACCTCTGTATGTATGTACCCAGTAATAAGAGCTCTTTAAATTCTAATTTTCTTTTTTTCTGTCATGAATAGTCTTTTATACTTCATGATTAAAACTGCATATATTAGAGATCTGAGATGATATCAAACTAGGTGCAAATTACACTCGCCTCTTCCCACAACCAAACCGGAATTACAATTAAATTATAAAATAATTATCTTGAATACTCAAGTGAAGACTATCCGAATAAGAAGTCTTATAACTAAGAACTTACAAAAAAAGCCACATATAGACTGGAAGGAAAGGCAGAGATGCAACAAGGGTTGGACCTGAATTCACATGTGGCAGTTGTGAATTGGAGGGATATCTCTGCTGCAAAGGTCCCTCCTTAGGAGCAAGAGGTTTTAACACAATGCTGTGATCCTCAACTCAGAGCACCAGAGCCAAGAAGAGGAGTCCACATAAAATATGGCAGTGAAAATCAGCAGGTATGCTGTTAGACAGAGATGGGAGTCTTCTAGAAACCCAAGTATCCTCTAAAAGGGTTAATGCATATCTCATTTGTGGCCACTCACCCTGCAATATGGTGCAGGGAAGATAGGTCAGAGTGGACTGGAGTCATAGTAAGAGATACTGGCTTTGTGGCTTTGGGAGAGGGCTGAAGGGATAGTCACCAAGGTCCCTGTGTTAAGTCCCTCTCTCACACTGCCCACAGATGCTATTTTTCCTGGGTTGAGCACTTCCTTCCATATGGCATCAACCTAGGGGAATATACTAACCTCACAATGCTAACTCCTTATAGCCCTGTCCTGCCAAGCTCACACCATGTGGAGGAATCTGTGGGCTGAGGACAGCCTGGGTCTGTGGTGAAGACTTTCCTGGAGGGCTCCTGAGAAGGTCTGGGCAGACTCAGGGTAAATTAGAGACACAGAGAAACTGTGACTCTAAGGCAAGGGACATTATTTCTTCACTTGCTTGACCAGTACTACTCTTCTTATGCAAAGTCATCCCTCCACATGGCAAAATATTGGTTTCTTTCAGCCCAGTAAACTCTGTTGGACTCATGCTGTGGACTCCCTGCAGCTTATCCTTACCACAAAGGTCCACAGGCCACACACAGATGGCAGCTGGTTTTGGTGTACATGGAGTCTTTCCTTGAGTGGCCTTAGTCAGAACTGGCATTGAGTTTGAATCTGTAGCAATCTGGTGAAAACTACTGCACTCCACCTGATGACTCACTGAGGACCCACCTACCTCACACAATAGCATCAGAGGTCCTTCCAGTCACTGAGCCTGACAGGCAACCAAAAGGCAGAGGAAGATCTCAGAGAGCTTTGGGTCTTTTGGTGACCGGCCCTGGACTCAATACTGGTGGAAACCAGGCTTTGCCTGCACCTTTGTGCCTCCCAGGTACACCAAGGCAAAACAGAGACAGCCACAAACAGTGAATTGCTTTGTATCTCCAAACAGGTAGCCCAGGGCTAGTCACAGGGAGAGTCTGACATTGATCAGCACCAGAGTCTTTCCAAAGAGGTCCCAGAATCAACACATTCAATGGCAAGCTTTTGTCTACATCAGAGCATAAACCAGTTAGCTCTAAAAATGGCATATCCAAAAAGGAGTGCTCAGCAGGCACCGAACCTTTCTGGGGAGAATTCTACTTTTGGGGGTCAATCCATGGCAGAGGAACTAATATACTGTGGTAGGGTCAAATCTCATAGTCAGCCAGCTTGAAGGTTAACCCATAGAAGGGCCAACAGTCAAGATTTAACTGCAACAGGAGAGCTTATATAACCCACACAATGGACATTCCTGGTACATCCAGCTCAGATGATGAGGGAAACAGTGCTGTCAAACCCCACAGGATACCTAAAACATAAGGCCACCCTACCAAGACTGCTAGACATAGCAGATCTAATATTTACAGAATACAGTGAGGCAGCCAAAATTGAGATACAAATAAATATGTCTCAATTGAAAGAACAGGAGTAATCCCAGAAAAAAAAGTAAATGAAATGGAGGCAAGCAATCTACCAGATACAGATTTCAAAAACTAACTATAAGGATGCTTAAGGAACTTAGGAGAAGAATGAATAAACTCTATGAGAAATTCAACAAATGGAAAGTAAGAATAAAAAAGGACATAAAACCATAAAAAATAACCAGTATTAATGAAGAATACACTAGAAGGAATCAACAGCAGATTAGATGAAGCAGAGGACTGAATCATCAATTTGGAAGCCAATGTAGCAGAAAATACCCAATCAGAGCAAGAAGAAGAAAAAAGAATTTAAAAAATTGAGGCTAGTTTAAGGGACTTTGGAACAACATAGAGTATAAAAACATCAGCATCATAGGAGTAACAGAAGGAATGGAGGGAGAGAGCAAGGGATTAAGATACTATTTGAAGAAATAACTGAAAATATCCTTAATTTGGGAAAGGAAAAAGACATACAAGTCCAGGAAGCATGGAACTCAAACAAGATGAAACCAAAGAGAACCACACCAAAACACAACATAATTAAAATGGCAAAGGATTAAGACAAGGAGAGAATCTTAAAAGCAAAAAGATAAAGACAGTTACCTGCAAGGGAATTCCCATAAGAATATCAGTTTGATTTCTCAATAGAAACTTTTTTTTTTTTTTTAGTGAGAGAAAGAGAGAGAGAAGGGGGTGAAGACAAGTACAGACAGACAGGAAGGAAGAGCAATGAGAAGTATCAATTCTTCATTGTGGCACCTTAGTTGTTCATTGATTGCTTTCTCATATGTGTCTTGACTGGGGAAGGGGAACTCCAGCCGAGCCAGTGACCAATTGCTCAAGCTAGCAACCTTGGGCTCAAGCCAGGGACCTTGTGCTTCAAGCCAGCGACCTTTAGCCTCAAGCCAGTGACCATGGGGTCATGTCTATGATCCCATGCTCAAGCCAGCAACCTCAGGCTCAAGCTGGTAAGATCACACTCAAGCAAGTGAACTCAGGGTTTCAAACTTGGGTCCTCTGTGTCCCAGGCTGATTCTCTAGCCAGTGCACCACCACCTGTTCAAGCTCAACAGAAACATTTCAGGCCAGAAAAGACTGGCACAAAATATTCTAAGTGATGAAAATCAAGGACCTACAACCAAGACTACTATACCTATCAAGACTATTATTTAAAATGGAAGGAGAAATAAAGAATTTTCCAGGGAAGAAAAAGTTAAACCACAAAACTAGTGTTGCAAGAAATGTTAAAGGGCTGTCATTAAGAAGAAGAAAAAAAAAGGTGGAACATAATTATAAAAAATGAAATGGCACCAAGTAAAAACCTATTATTGGCCTGTGGTGGTGCAGTGGATAAAGTATTGGCCTGGGACTCTGAGGTTACCATTTCAAATCCTGGGCTTGGCTTGCCCAGTCAACACACACACAGAAAGCAGCTACTATGAGTTGATGCTTCCCATTTCTCCCCCCGCCTTTCCCTTTCTCTCTCTTTCTTTCTAAAAAAAAAAAAAAAATTAAAAAAATACAAATCTGTCTTTAATCACATTAAAAGTAAATGGTTAAAGATTCTAATAAAAAGATATAGGTTAGATCAGTGGTAGTCAACCTGGTCCCTACTGCCCACTGTTGGGCATTCCAGCTTTCATGGTGGGCGGTAGCAGAGCAACCAAAGTATAAATAAAAAGATTTAACTAGTAAGTTGTTTTATAAAGAGTTATTCTGCCAAATTTAGTAAAAGTCTGACATAAAGTACTTGGTAAGTAATTATTATTATGTGCTTTAACTTGCTGTAACTCTGCTTTATAAATTTTATAAAGTAAAGTTACTTCCCTACTTTATAAATCATCATTACTGTGGAACCGGTGGGAGGTTAGAAAATTTTATTACTAACAGAGATACAAAAGTGGGCAGCAGGTATAAAAAGGTTGACTACCCCTGGGTTAGATGAATGAATAAGTAAGCAAGACTTACATACATGCTGTCCACAAGAGACACATCTCAAAATGAGAGATATATATATATATATACCAAGAGTAAATTATTGAAAAAAAAGAACAAAATCTTACCATCTGTGACAACACAGATGAACCTAAAAGGTATTATGGCCAGTGAAATAAATTATTCATAGAAAGATAAATAACATATGATTTCACTTACATATGGAATCAAAAGAACAAAATAAGTGAACCAACAAAATTGAAACAGACTCAGAGATACAGAGAACAAACTAATGGTTGATACAGGGGAAGAAGTTTGGGAAACTGGGTGAAAAAAGTGAACTGATTAGGAAATACAAATTGGTAATTAGAAAATAATCACAAAGATGTAAAGTACCTCATAGGGCAGTGGTCCCCAATCCCCGGGCCACGGACCGGTAACGGTCCGTGGGCCATTTGGTACAGGTCCTCACAGAAAGAATAAATAACATATTATTTCTGTTTTATTTATATTTAAGCCTGAACGATGTTTTATTTTTTAAAAATGACCAGATTCCCTCTGTTACATCCGTCTAAGACACACTCTTGACGCTTGTCTCGGTCACGGGATATATTTATCCATCCCACCCTAAAGGCCAAAGGCTGGTCCATGAAAATATTTTCTGACATTAAACTGATCCATGGCCCAAAAAAGGTTGGGACCACTGTCATAGGCAATATAGTCAATAATAGTGTAGTAACTGTGTACAGTGTCAAGTGGGTACTGGGAATATTGGAGGGAACACTTTGTAAAGTATATGGTTGTCTAACCACTATGCCTTACACTAGAAACTAATACAAAATATTATTAAATGTAAAACATAATTGAAAAAAAATTAATTAGGGGAGATGGAAGAGAGTATAGGGGGTATAAATGGTGATGGACAAAGATTGACTTGGGATGAGGGTGAACACACAATATAGTATACAAAGATGTGTTGTGGAATTGGTCACCTGAAACCTGCATAATTATGTTAAGCAGTGTCACCCCAATAAATTCAATTAAGGAGTAAAAACCAAAAGGAAAGAAAAACAAAATTTAAAACAAAAAAGTAAATCCTGAAAAAAAAATTAGAAGCAAATGTGTATATATCTTTTCATATATCAGATTCTGATAATGCACTGGTGATGTAGAGGGGTGTTAGCTAAAGAGTGGCACAGACTGAGCAGGGTTCTCTAGGACAGCGGAAAGGGTAAATTGAATGCCAGTTTTCAGGTAAACATGCCCAAAACTGATGTGAATATACAGATAATAGGAATGAAAAATATCTATGCAGCACTGATATGATTAGTTAACCCAAAAAATCCCCAGTGGTTTTTATTCAATTTTCCCAGGCTTAATTTCCAAATGTAACTGTTAATGATGCAAGCCAAAGGCTACAGAAAAAAACCAAAGCTCAGTTAAAACAACTGCAGATACTTTTAAACTCAAATGTGCTACGAGAGACACTTCACAATTGGTTTAATTCAACATTAGCAGCAGCAAACAGGACACCCAGTATTCTTTACCGGCCAGAAAATTTCAATCCCTTGTTTGTCATGAAAATAAGTAGCTTCAAAAAAAACAAACAAACAACAACAATAACAACAAAAAACAACGGCATTTGGAATTTGGGAGTGCTATAAATTTCACTAAATATTTTATTTATATTTTCTTTGGAAATTCCATTTTCTTGGATTCTCAAACATTTTGACTTGTTCTGTCTATTTCAAATGATCTTTTTTTAACAGCTGAGATAAAAAAGGTATTATATGTATTATCCTGTAATGAGCCCTTTGTACAGCAGGTTTCCAGTTATGGAGGAGTGATTGAGAGTTTGGGCTCTGAGCTGAACTCTACTTCTGACTAACAAGGCATGCGTCATTGATAGGTTATTTAACCTGTCTCAGCCTCAGTTTCCTCACTCAAAACAAGGAGCTCTGAAGAGTTTTAGGAGGCTCATACAATTATGAGAACTCAATAAAGTGATAAAGAACTCAATATATGTTATTTATTACATATGATTAATGTAACTATGGATCCTCAAAACCAAAACTGGTTCATCTCAACACTTACTGCTGTCACAGCTCCTAGTGGGAAATTCTCTGTGATGCCCAGACCAGCATTCGGAACTTAATGGCTGTACAATTAACAGTAATAGTGATCTTCATAATTACCATCATACTAGTAGATACAAATATGTACCAGGCATGTATTCAGAGAGAAGCACAGCTCTAAAATCTTTACATATTTTGCCTAACTGAATTATCAAAGAAATCTTTATAAGTAGATACTAACATTTTTCTCAGTTTAAATGTAAAAAGAGGTTGAATAACTAGCCCACAGGTCACTAAGTATGTGGGGGCCATGATTCAAACTAAACCATGTGGTTCTTACCCACACTTTTAACCATGGGCTTTCTAGAGAATGACTGTTTAACTCAACCTCCCTCCTACAAATGATGAAATGGATGTGTAGTGGCATTAAGTGATTTTTTCCTAGGGTTACACATCTAGTAAGGGACAAATAGGGACTCCTTTGTCGCAAAGATATCCAAATATTTAAACCTCATGAATAATTATGATATTGAGAGGAGAGAGAGAAGAAAGAAGAGAGAAGATACCTGACTGTGTACTGGCGCCAGCTGGGAGCAGATCTGGTCCTAACAGTTAGAGTTGATGTTCGCCTGCTGTGTATAAACAATGTCACAGAACATCAAAAAACACCTAATAAGGTTGCTCTGTGACCATGGTAGAGAGAAAGAAAAAGAGACCACTTCGTAATCCAGTAATTTTCAAACTGTATGCTGCAAGAGATTTTAAGAGATGCAATACCTGACTATTTAGTCAGGAGCACTGACCTCTTTTCCCTAAAAACATGACAACAGTCAACACAACAGTAGCCATCCAGTGTGAAAGGATCAAAATTATACCTATTTTTTTGTCAAATTAGCAAAAAATATGTATCTTTGGTGTGCCGCAAAATCGTAGTAATTAATTTATGTGTGCCACGAGATGAAAAAGGTTGAAAAATCTCTGCTTTAACCATGTCTAAGAAGAGACTGAAACAAGAACATGATCTAAATTCCCTTTTGCCTAATATAAGTGACTGTTATTTCTTTACTAATTACGGCTTTAGCCCCACTTTGTTAGTCCCACCTACTTACAAAAATTGTCAAGATGCCCAATCACAGAAACGCTTCTGCTTCCTGAAAGCACCTAATCCAGAGCAAAACCATGAAACCTCCCCAGATACTTAACAAGTCAAATCCTGTACTAAGCCCTTTCTTACAACATCTTGTTGCAACTGCTTTGCTTACACTTCCCCAAGGAGCACTGTCCTCTTTTCTACAACAAGACTGAAACCCAACTCTTATTACTTCTGATGCTCCTGGTGTTCTTGTGGTTCTCTTTGCCTGCACTAATACAGTATCTTCAAATATATTTTTTGTTAGGTGAGGATAGTTTTTTTAAAGTCATATTATTTATCTATAACCAAAATCCCTAAAAGAAAATGCATTTATCAGCAAAATATAGTGTGGAAATACTCTCTCCTCCTCCCAGCAAATAGGCCCATGAGACTATGTCAATAGTATTAGTTTAAGTTATGAAAAGTCTCTAAGTTGTTCTTATTTTTCCTATCTTCTTTTAGACTAGCAAAATCTTTGCAATAGGCCAGCACTGCCAGGAATAAATCTGGGTTTTGGGAAGCCTAAACCATATATAATTTGAGGGTGGGCAAATTTAGGCAGTAAAGTTGACAGTTACTAAGAATGAGAAAAGAAATACAATAATTCTTGGAGTCTTTTTTGTGTGTGTGTGGTAGAGACAGAGAGTCAGAGAGAGGGACAGATAGGGACAGAGAGACAAGAAGAGGAAAAGATGAGAAACATCAATTCTTCATTGCAGTTCCTTAGTTGTTCATTGATTGACTTCTCATGTGTGCCTTGACAGGGGGGCTACAGCAGACCGAGTGACCCCCTTGCTCGAGCCAGCAACCTTGGGTTCAAGCTGGTGAGCCTTGCTCCAACCAGATGAGGCTGCACTCAAGCTGACAACCTCGGGGTCTTGAACCCAGGTCTTCCACATCCCAGTCCAACACTCTATCCACTGTGCTACTGCCTGATCAGGCAATTCCTGGAGTCTTGGAGATGTAGGTGCCCTTCTTTTGTTATCCCTTAAATACTCTATCTGAAATGCATAGGCAGAAATTACTCTGTTTGCATTCTGGCTACCCCTTCCCACCCAGAGCACAATATGGGGGCCTGTTGCCTGTGGAGCATTCCAAAGCTAACGTTTCACAGGAAATCCACCAAATGCTGGCATTTGGTACACATTGCCTTGTGTCAAGCTGCTTCCTGGAATTAGTTTTCAAGAACTGAAGTCCAACTGATCTTACAGGTGAAAGGAATAAACCAATATTTGTATCATTTTGTTCACCTTCACTACCGACAGTTGGCAATTTTTCCCCCTCCCTTTCAGTTTAAGGCAACTATGGGCGTTTCAGCCTTGAAAATGATAGCTTTGATGACCCCATTGCCAAATTATGTGTACAAAGACAGGCAATTTGATACATTTTGGCCAGAGAATTGTCAGTCACTGGCCTGTGATTAACTCAAATGTTCTTGCTTCCTTTCTTTATAAAATTCAATGTTTTGTTTTGTTTGGTTTAGTTTCTAACTCCCCTCAGTTTTTCTTTGCATTTGTGTTGGCTCCTATTTCCTGACTCTTCCACCTATTTCCAAGTTCTAGCCATTTGGATCTATTCATTTCAATGAATTTTACACAGCTGGGTAGGACTGCAGGTGGCAGCTAATGTGCTATACAGGTGGCTGCATAAATCCTGATTCATTTCTTCTAGAAGAGACAGTGTATCTCCCTGGGGTCTATTTAGTTCACCTGGATCTAAGGCAGACAGTCCAATGGTTCAGGTGAGATGATACTCAGCAAAACTGCATGAGGATTTTATGAAAGATTTATTTTCAAAACCTCTTTCAATATAAACAATGGTACCTCTTCGCAGAAATTATAAATATTATTAGAACCCCAACTGGCCCGGTTTTTCTGAGATAGAGAGGCTATCTGCTTTAATGGGAACTGTGAGGTTTGGGTCCAGGGCGCCTCTAAATTCAATGCTCCCCATTTTTAAAAAAAATCTTTTTTTAAGGTTTATTTATTTATATTTAGAAAGAGGAGACAGAGGGAGAAGAAAGAGAAAGAGAGGGGAGAATTGGGAAGCATCAACTCGTCATAGCTGCTTCTCATATGTGCCTTGACTGGGCAAGCCTGGGGTCTCGAACCGGTGACCTCAGTGTTTCAGGTCAATGCTTTATCACTGTGCCACCACAGATCAGGCCCAAGGTCACTTTAAAATTCAAATTCCTTTCACCCAACCTCCCAATGGGGCAGCTTCCTCATTAGGAATCTCCATCACCCAACCGACCTCTCCCTTCCCAACCCTGGGAAGGCTCTGGGAAGTGTCCTTGGGACAAGGTCTTTGGAAAGGACCTGAGAGTTGAGAAAAGGGTCACAGTCTGTGACCAAGGCCACAAGCCAGGATATGCTAATCTGAGTATGTCCAGGTGCACCAACCCCCATACAAGCAAATACCTGCAGTAGTCCCCATATCAGACACCCCCTTCCTGAAGCTCTCCATTGATGTTGCTAGGTCTCAGCTCCTATGTTTGCAGGTTTTGTGCATCCCTCCTTCAGCCTCTTGTTCAAACTCTGTCTCTAATTACATGAACTTGATTGGGCAGGCCATGTAACTCCTCTAAATCTGGGGTCCCAAATACAGTAGAGACTCTTCCCACTGATGTTTTAGGATGTGAGAATGAACTAACACAATGTCTCTCTGGATTTCTTGAGTGAAGTGTGTGTTTCTAAGGGCATATGATACTGGTAAGAGGAACAAGAAGATATGGGCACAAACTCAGTAAATCTTTTTTTTTAATTTTATCATTATTATTATTTTTTATGATTTTAATTTATTGTGTTTACATAGTTTCAAGTGTCCCACTGAATATATCTCACCCCACCCCCATGTTCCACTCGGCTCCTGCCTTTTCCCCCTTGCCCTAATGACTTCTCCCCTTCCCTCCAGGATTTGCTGTCCTGTTCTCTACAATGCTGTGTTATGCATATATAATTTCATTAATCTCTTTCCCTTCTCTGTTCCTATCTTCTCTTCCACTTTCCCTCTGATCCCTTTCATCCCGCCTCTGCTTCTGTTCCATTCCTCAGTTCACATTGTTCATTAGATTCCTCAAATGAGTGATGTCATATATTTTTCTTTCTCTGCCTGGCTTACTTCACTTAGCATGATACTTTCCAGGTCCATCCATGTTGTCGCATCCATGTTTCTTATTCCTTACGGCCATGTAGTATTCCATTGTGTATATGTACCACAGCTTTTTAATCCATTCATCCACTGACGGACACTTGGGCTGTTTCCAGATCTTTGCTATTATAAAGAATGCAAAGTGCTTTAAATCAATGCTTTGGTATTCATAGGATATATTCCTAAAAGTGAAATTGCTGGGTCAAAGGGCAGTCATTTTTAATTTTTTGAGGAATCTCCATACTGTTCTCCACACTGGCTGCACCAGTCTGCATTACTACCAGCAATGCAAGAGGGTTCCCTTTTCTCCACACCCTCTCCAGCACTTATTATGTGTTGTTTTGTTAATGAGCGCCATTCTGACTGGTGTAAGGTGGTATCTCATTGTGGTTTTAATTTGCATTTCTCTAATAATTAGTGATGTTGTACATTTTCCATAAGCCTATTGGCCATCTGGATGTCCTCTTTGGGAAAGTGTCTATTCCCGTGATGGCGAACTTTTTATAAAAACTGCCCACTTTTGATACAGAGAGTGACGTCACGGAAATGGCGCCGTGAGAAGCGCGTCCGACAGCTCTCCCCTAAATCACAACAAATTTATCAACTAGAAACAGAAAAATTTATCCTCGGAGCATTCCGGAGTTCCACACAAACTGAAAGCAAAAGGACTGTTATCACTTGAATCTGAGAGACGAGGGTGTGGAGGAAGCTACCGCAGCGACACTCATTCAAGCCGCCAGGGAGTGCGCCTGCGTGCTATCAATAAGACCACCCTCAGATGCCAATAAGAAAGAAAAAAATCGAATATTATGGATACAAAAGAAAGAGAGGTAACACAAATAGATGTGGAAAAATCTATGGAGAAAAGACTTAACATATTGGAAGCCTTGGAGCTAAATGACAGAGAATTTAAAATAGAAATCTTAAAAATACTCAGAGATATACAAGAAAACACAGAAAGGCAATATAGGGAGATCAGAAAACAACTCAATGAACACAAAGAATATATTACCAAGGAAATTGAAACTATAAAAACAAATCAAACAGAAATGAAAAACTCAATTCACGAGCTGAAAAACGAGGTAACAAGCTTAGCTAACAGAACAGCCCAGATTGAAGATAGGATTAGTGAAATAGAAGACAAACAACTTGAGGCACAACAGAGAGAAGAAGAAAGAGACTCAAAAATAATAAAAAACGAGAAAGCCCTACAGGAATTGTCTGACTCCATCAGAAAGAATAACATAAGAATAATAGGTATATCAGAGGGAGAAGAGAAAGAAAATGGAATGGAGAATATACTCAAACAAATAATAGACGAGAACTTCCCAAGCCTGTGGAAGGAACTAAAGCCTCAAATTCAAGAAGCAAACAGAACACCAAGTTTTCTTAACCCCAACAAACCCACTCCAAGGCACATCATAATAAAGATGACACAAACCAATGACAAAGAAAAAATTCTCAAGGCAGCCAGGGAAAAGAAGAATACAACATATAAAGGAAGGCCTATTAGATTATCATCAGATTTCTCAGCAGAAACTCTACAAGCTAGAAGAGAGTGGACCCCAATATTTAAAGCCCTGAAAGAGAGGAACTTTCAGCCAAGAATACTATACCCATCAAAGCATCCTTCAAGTATGAAGGAGATATAAAAACATTCACAAATACAGAAAAAATGAGAGAATTTATCAACAGAAAGCCCCCACTCCAGGAAATACTAAGGGGGGTTTTCCAACCAGATTCAAAGAACAAAAGAAAACAACACCACAAGTAACAGCTCCACCAAGAACACAATAAAACCAAACTTAAACTGTGACAACAAAGGAAAAAAAGGGGGAGAGGATGGAGATTAACAGTAGCAAAGGATGATGAAGTGCAGAAATACTTATAAGATAGGGTACTACAATGAATATGGTAGGTACCCTTTTCATTACTTAATGGTAACCACCCTTAAAAAAACCACCACAAAAACACTTGACTTAAAAAAGGTAGCAACAGAGGAAAGAAGTATGGAACACAAACAAACAAAAACAAATGATAGAAAAACAAAAGAGAAGAATCAAACTAGATACAAAACTAACAGAAAGCAATTTATAAAATGGCAGTAGGGAACCCACAAGTGTCAATAATTACACTAAATGTAAATGGATTAAACTTACCAATAAAAAGACACAGAGTAGCAGAATGGATTAAAAAAGAAAATCCAACTATATGCTGCCTACAAGAAACACATCTAAGCAACAAGGATAAAAACAAATTCAAAGTGAAAGGCTGGAAAACAATACTCCAAGCAAACAACACCCAAAAAAAAGCAGGTGTAGCAATACTCATATCTAATAATGCTGACTACAAGACAGAAAAAGTACTCAGAGACAAAAATGGTCATTTCATAATGATTAAGGGGAAGTTGAATCAAGAAGACATAACAATCCTTAATATATATGCACCAAACCAAGGAGCACCAAAATATATAAGACAGCTACTTATTGACCTTAAAACAAAAACTAACAAAAATACAATCATACTTGGAGACCTCAATACACCGCTGACGGCTCTAGATCGGTCATCCAAACAGAGAATCAATAAAGATATAGTGGCCTTAAACGAAATACTAGAACACCTGGATATGATAGACATCTACAGGACACTTCATCCCAAAGCGACAGAGTATACATTTTTCTCTAGTGTACATGGAACATTCTCAAGAATTGACCATATGTTGGGCCACAAAGACAATATCAGCAAATTTAGAAAAATTGAAATTGTACCAAGCATATTTTCTGATCATAAAGCCTTGAAACTAGAATTCAACTGCAAAAAAGAGGGGGAAAAACCCACAAAAATGTGGAAACTAAACAACATACTTTTAAAAAATGAATGGGTCAAAGAAGAAATAAGCGCAGAAATCAAAAGATATATACAGACAAATGAAAATGAAAATACGACATATCAGAATCTCTGGGATGCAGCAAAAGCAG
Organism: Saccopteryx bilineata; assembly: GCF_036850765.1. Taxonomy (NCBI): domain Eukaryota; kingdom Metazoa; phylum Chordata; class Mammalia; order Chiroptera; family Emballonuridae; genus Saccopteryx; species Saccopteryx bilineata. The sequence continues at coordinate 69,476,558 of NC_089499.1, forward strand.
TAATAAGAGGAAAGTTCATATCACTTCAGGCCTATATGAACAAACAAGAGAGAGCCCAAGTAAACCACTTAACTTCACACCTTAAGGAACTAGAAAAAGAAGAACAAAGACAACCCAAAACCAGCCGAAGAAAGGAGATAATAAAAATCAGAGCAGAAATAAATGAAATAGAGAACAGAAAAACTATAGAAAAAATCAATAAAACAAGGAGCTGGTTCTTTGAAAAGATCAACAAAATTGACAAACCCTTGGCAAGACTCACCAAGGAAAAAAGACACAGGACTCAAATAAATAAAATCCAAAATGAAAGAGGAGAGATCACCACAGACATCATAGAAATACAAAGAATTATTGTAGAATACTATGAAAAATTATATGCCACCAAATACAACAATCTAGAAGAAATGGATAAATTCCTAGAACAATACAACCTTCCTAGATTGAGTCATGAAGAAGCAGAAAGCCTAAACAGACCAATCAGCAGGGAGGAAATAGAAAAAACTATTAAATATCTCCCCAAAAATAAAAGTCCAGGCCCAGACGGTTATACTAGTGAATTCTATCAAACATTCAAAGAAGACTTGGTTCCTATTCTACTCAAAGTCTTCCAAAAAATTGAAGAAGAAGCAATACTTCCAAACACATTTTATGAGGCCAACATAACCCTCATACCAAAACCTGGCAAGGATGGCACAAAGAAAGAAAACTACAGACCAATATCTCTAATGAATACAGATGCTAAAATACTAAACAAAATACTGGCAAACCGAATACAACAACATATTAAAAAAATAATACATCATGATCAAGTGGGATTCATCCCAGAATCTCAAGGATGGTTCAACATACGCAAAACGGTTAACGTAATACACCATATCAACAAAACAAAGAACAAAAACCACATGATCTTACCAATAGATGCAGAAAAGGCTTTTGATAAAATACAACACAATTTTATGTTTAAGACTCTCAACAAAATGGGTATAGAAGGAAAATATCTCAACATGATAAAGGCCATATATGATAAACCATCAGCCAACATCCTATTAAACGGCATAAAACTGAGGACTTTCTACCTTAAATCAGGAACAAGACAGGGTTGTCCACTCTCTCCACTCTTATTCAACGTGGTGCTAGAAGTTCTGGCCAGAGCAATCAGACAAGACAAAGAAATAAAAGGCATCCATATCGGAAAAGAAGAAGTAAAGCTATCACTTTTTGCTGATGATATGATCCTATACATCGAAAACCCGAAGGACTCCACAAAAAGATTATTAGAAACAATAAACCAATACAGTAAGGTCGCAGGATACAAAATTAACATACAAAAGTCCATAGCCTTTCTATATGCCAACAATGAAATATTAGAAAACGAACTCAAAAAAATAATCCCCTTCACGATTGCAACAAAAAAAATAAAATACCTAGGAATAAACATAACAAAGAACGTAAAGGACCTATATAATGAAAATTACAAAGCATTGTTAAGGGAAATCGAAAAAGATACAATGAGATGGAAAAATATTCCTTGTTCTTGGATAGGAAGAATAAATATAATCAAAATGGCAATATTACCCAAAGCAATATACAAATTTAATGCAATTCCCATCAAAATCCCTATGAGATTTTTTAAAGAAATGGAACAAAAAATCATCAGATTTATATGGAACTATAAAAAACCCCGAATAGCCAAAACAATCCTAAGGAAAAAGAATGAAGCTGGGGGCATTACAATACCTGACTTTAAACTATATTATAGGGCCACGATAATTAAAACAGCATGGTATTGGCAGAAAAATAGACACTCAGACCAATGGAACAGAATAGAAAGCCCAGAAATAAAACCACATATATATGGTCAAATAATCTTTGATAAAGGGGCCAACAACACACAATGGAGAAAAGAAAGCCTCTTCAACAAATGGTGTTGGGAAAACTGGAAAGCCACATGCAAAAGAATGAAACTCGACTACAGCCTGTCCCCGTGTACTAAAATTAATTCAAAATGGATCAAAGACCTAAATATAAGACCTGAAACAATAAAGTACATAGAAGAAGACATAGGTACTAAAATCATGGACCTGGGTTTTAAAGAACATTTTATGAACTTGACTCCAATGGCAAGAGAAGTGAAGGCAAAGATAAATGAATGGGACTACATCAGAATTAAAAGTTTTTGCTCAGCAAGAGAAACTGATATCAAAATAAACAGACAGCCAACTATATGGGAACTGATATTTTCAAACGACAGCTCAGATAAGGGCCTAATATCCAAAATTTACAAAGAACTCATAAAACTCAACAACAAACAAACAAACAATCCAATAAAAAAATGGGAAGAGGACTTGAACAGACACTTCTCCCAGGAAGAGATACAAATGGCCAACAGATATATGAAAAGATGCTCAGCTTCATTAGTTATTAGAGAAATGCAAATCAAAACTACAATGAGATACCACCTCACTCCTGTTAGATTAGCTATTATCAACAAGACGGGTAATAGCAAATGTTGGAGAGGCTGTGGAGAAAAAGGAACCCTCATTCACTGTTGGTGGGACTGTAAAGTAGTACAACCATTATGGAGGAAAGTATGGTGGTTCCTCAAAAACTGCAAATAGAACTACCTTATGACCCAGCAATCCCTCTACTGGGTATATACCCCAAAACCTCAGAAACATTGATACGTGAAGACACATGTAGCCCCATGTTCATTGCAGCACTGTTCACAGTGGCCAAGACATGGAAACAACCAAAAAGCCCTTCAATAGAAGACTGGATAAAGAAGATGTGGCACATATACACTATGGAATACTACTCAGCCATAAGAAATGATGACATCAGATCATTTACAGCAAAATGGTGGGATCTTGATAACATTATAAGGAGTGAAATAAGCAAATCAGAAAAAAACAAGAACTACATGATTCCATACATTGGTGGAACATAAAAATGAGACTAAGAGACATGGACAAGAGTGTGGTGGTTACCAGGGGTGGGGGGGGAGGGAGGACATGGGAGGGAGGGAGGGAGAGAGTTAGGGGGAGGGGGAGGGGCACAGAGAACTAGATAGAGGGTGACGGAGGACAATCTGACTTTGGGCGAGGGGTTTGCAACATAATTTGATGACAAAATAATCTAGACATGTTTTCTTTGAATATATGTACCCTGATTTATTAATGTCATCCCATTACCATTAATAAAAATTTATTAAAAAAAAAAAAAACTGCCCACTTTTGCAGTGCTGGTCAATCTGGTCACTTCCCTCCCGCCTATTGGTGGGCATTCCAGCTTTCATGCTGGGTGGTAGCAGAGCAACCAAACCGCTCCGCGATTGCTATCAGAAAGTGTGATACCCCTCATTTTATTCTTCTTTTTCAGGATTGCTGAGGCTATTTGTGTTCTTTTCTTGGTTCCATATAAATTTTTGGAATATGTGTTCTATATCTTTGAAGTATGTCATTGATATTTTAATAGAAATTGCATTGAATTTATAGATTGCTTTGGGTAAAAAAAGACATTTTAATGATGTTTATTTTTCCTATCCATGAACACGGTATATGCTTCTACTTGTTTATATCTTCCCTGATTTCCTTTATCAACATTTCATAATTTTCTAAGAACAAGTCTTTAAAATCTTTGGTTAAATTTACTCCTAGGTACTTTATTTTTTTATTGTTGCAATAGTGAAGGGGATTGTTTTCTTCATTTCTCTTTCAAACAGTTCATTATTGGTGTATTAAAATGCCACTGATTTCTGAATATTGATTTCATATCTTGCCACCTCGCTGAATTCATTTATCAGGTCCAATAATTTTTTTACTGAGATTTTAGGCTTTCTATGTACAGTATCATATCATCAGCAAACAATGGTAGTTTAACTTCTTCTTTTCCAATTTGGATACCTTTTATTTCTTCTTCTTCTTGTCAGATTGCTGTGGTGAGGACTTCCAGAACTATGTTGAATAAAAGTGGTGAAAGGGGGCACCCCTGCCTTGTTAATCCTGTTAAGAAATCTTAACAAGATTTCTTTTAATTTATGTCCATTGATTATGATGGTGGTTGTGGGTCTGTCATACATGGCCTTTATCATGTTGAGGTATGATTCCTATATTCCCATTTTGCTGGGAGTTTTGATCATAAATTGGTACTTGATTTTATCAAATGCTTTTTCTGCATCTATTGATATTATCACATGATTTTTATACTTTCTTTTGTTTATGTGTTCAATCACACTGATTGATTTAGAATATTGTACCAGCCTTGTCTCCCCAGAATAAATCCCACCTTATTATGATGTAGTATAATTTTTTTCATGTATTGCTGGATCTGGTTTGCTAATATTTTGTTGAGAATTTTAGCATTAAGTTCATCAGGGATAAAGATTTTTGTTTTTTTTTCTTTGTGTTGCTTTTGCCTAGTTTTGGAATCAGAATTATGCTTGCCTCATAAAAGGAGTTTGAATGTCTTCCCTCCTCTTGAATTTTTTGAAATAGCTTGAGAAGGATAGGAGTTAGTTCTCTTTTGAATAATTGGTAAAATTCACCTGTGATGCCATCTGGCCCAGGACTTTTGTTTGTTGGGAGATTTTTGATAACTGTTTCAATCTCATTTGATGAAATTGGTTTAAGTTTTATGATTCTTCTATTTGACTTTGAAATATTATGTTTCAAGGAATTTGTTCATTTCATCTAGGTTGTCTAATTTCATAGCATAAAATTATTCATACTGTTTTCTTACAATATTTTGTATTTCTGCTATGTCAGTTCTTAATTCTCTCTCATTTCTAATTTTATTTATTTGAGTCCTCTCTCTTTTTTCTTGTGGAGTCTGGTTACCTTTTTTACCTTTTCAAAGAATCATTTCTTGGTTTCATCGATCCTCTGTATTTTTTTTTAGGCTCTATGTCATTTATTTTCCCTCTGATATTTATTATTTATTTCCTTCTACTTCCTCTGGGCTTTACTTACTGTTCTTTTTCTAGAACTTTTAGATGTAGGGTTAAATTGTTTATTTTTCGATCTTCTTAAGGTAAGCCTGTAATGCTATAAACTTCCCTCTCAGGACTGCTTTTGCTGTGTCCTATAAATTTTGAGTTGTTGTATGATTGTTTTCATTTGTTACAAGAAAATTTTTTATTTCTTCCTTAATCTCATTGTTAACCCATTTGTTATTTAATAACATGCTATTTAGTTTCTAAAGTTTGAAAGTTTTTCAGTTTTTCTATTGTAGTTGATTTCTACTAGTTTCATGCTCTTGTGGTCAGAGAATATGCTTGATATGATTTTAATCTTTTTAAATTTGTTGAGACTCATTTTGTGTCCTAACATATGGTCTATTCTAGAGAATGTACCATGAGCACTTGAAAAGAATGTATATTCAGCTGCTTTAGAGTAAAAGGTTCTGAAGATATTTATTAAATCCAGTTGATCTAGTGCAGTGGTAGTAAACCTAGTCCCTACTGCCCACTAGTGGGCATTCCAGCTTTCGTGGTGGGCAGTAGCAGAGCAACCAAAGTGTAAATAAAAAGATAGATTTAACTATAGTAAGTTGTTTTATAAAGATTTATTCTGCCAAACTTAGTGAAAATACAACATAAAGTACTTGTTAAGTAATTATTATTATATACTTTAACTTGCTGTAACTCTGCTTTATAAATTTTATAAAGTAAAGTTACTTTCCTACTTTATAAATCACCATTACTTTGAAACTTGTAGGCAGTTAGAAAATTTTACTACTAACAGAGATACAAATGTGGGTCGTAGGTATAAAAAGGTTCACTACCCTGATCTATTGTGTCCTTTAAGTCTGCTGTTTTTTTGTTAATTTTCTTTTTTGAGAATCTATCCAGTGATGTTAGTGGGGTATTGAAATCCCCTGCTATGATATTGTTGCTGTTGATCTTGCCCTTTATGTCCATCAACTCCCTTATGTGCCTTGACTGGGCAAGCCGAGGGTTTTGAACCGGCAACCTCAGCATTCCAGGTCAATGCTTGATCCATTGCACCACCAAAGGTCAGCCTTTATGTCCATCAAAATCTGCTTTATAGATCAGGCATTGATCGGCAGCTGAGCAAAGGTGCTCACCTCTGCCCTCAGGGCCAAGGCTTGAGGCCAGATGCAGCACATAACCCCAACCGCAGGGGTGGGGCAAAGGCCGAGGCCACAAAGACTTGTACACCTGAGCATGTGATCACAACCCATCCCGTGAAAGAGAGGCAGAAACTACAGCAACAGCCCCACTGGGCTGGCACCAGCAAACCCCATACCCCAATGCCCTAGGCAGCAGCAGCAGAGAGGGTGGTGGGTCTGCAGACAGAAAACACCTAGGAAAAACAGAGACCACACCCAGTGGACTCCAGTGGCCAAAACCTTCTTTTACACAGACAAAATGAGAAGGCAGAGAAATGCAACACAACTGAATCAAGACAAATCCCCAGAAAAGGACTTGAATGAGTCAGATATAACCAACTTACCGAATGTAGAGTTTAAAATAATGATTGTTATTGTGCTCAAAGATCTTAGAAAAACAATAGATGATCATTACAAACACCTAAATAAAGAGATAGTAAATATAAAAAAGAACATTGAAATAATAAAAAAAGAATCAGTCAGAAATGACAAATACAATATCAGAAATAAAGAACACAATGGAAGGAATTAAAAGCAGGATGGATGAAGCAGACAATCGAATCAGTAAGTTAGAGGACAAAATAAATGAAGGCAAGGAAGCAGAGTAGAAAAAAGAAAAGATACTCAAAAAGTCTGAGGAAACTCTAGGAGAGCTCTGTGACAACATGAAAAGAAATAACATTCACATCATAGGGGTTCCTGAAGAAGAAAAAGAACAATGGATAGAGACTTTGTTCAAACATAGCATAGCTGAAAACTTCACTAAATTAATACAGGAGAAACTCTGACTAGTTCATGAAGCACAGAGAACTCCATAAGGAAATCTACACTAAAACAAATCATAATTAAAATACCAAAGCTAAGTGATAAAGAGAAAATATTAAAAGCTGCTAGAGAACAAAAGGCTATCACCTAGAAAGGAGCCTCCACCCCATAAAGATGACTTCTGACTTCTCAACAGAAACACTTGAGGCCAGAAAGGAATGGCAAGTAATATACAAAGTAATGCAGAACAAGAGCCTACAACCAAGACTACTTTATCCAGCAAGGCTATCATTTAAAATTGAAGGAGAAATAAAAAGCTTTCCGGACAAAAAAATACTCAAGGAATTCATTACAACCAAACCAATGCTGCAAGAAATGCAAAAGGGCCTGTTGTAAACAGAACAAAGGGGAAAAAGAATATAGCAAAAGCGGAATACAGTTTTAAAGAATAAAATGGCAAAAAACAACTACATATCAATGGTAACCTTAAATGTACATGGATTAAATGATCCTATCAAAAGACATAGGGTAGCTGTGTGGATAAGTAAACAGGACCCATACATATACTGTCTACAAGAGATACACCTTAAAACAAAAGATACACATAAACTGAAAATAAAAGGATGGAAAAAAATATTTCACGCAAATGGAAATGAAAAAAATAAACTGGGGTAGCAATACTTAAATGGACTTTAAAACAAAGGCTATAGTAAGAGATAAAAAGGTCATTACATAATGATAAAGGGAGCAATCCAACAGGAAGATATAACCATTATAAATATCTATGCACCTAATATAGGATCACCTAAATATGTAAAACAGACTTTGATGGATTTAAAAGGCAAGATCAACAGCAATATTATAAGAGTAGGGGATTTCAATACCCTACTAATATCACTAGATAGATCCTCAAGAAAGAAAATTAACAAAGAAACAGCAGACTTAAAGGACACACTAGATCAACTCAATTTAATAGATATCTTCAGAACCTTTCACCCTAAAGCAGCAGAATATACATTCTTCTCAAGTACTTATGGTACATTCTCTAGGATAGACCACATGTTAGGGCACAAAAGTGGTCTGAACAAATTTAAGAAGATTGAAATCATATCAAGCACTTTCTCTGATCACAATGGCATAAAACTAAAAATCAACCACAACAGAAAAACTGAAAAATACTCAAACCCCTAAAAACTAAATAGAATGTTATCAAATAATGAATGGGTTAACAATGAGATCAAAGAAGAAATAAAAAAATTCCTAGAAATAAACAATAATGAGCATATATCAACTCAATATTTATGGGACACAGCAAAAGCAGTCCTGAGAGGGAAGTTCATAGCATTACAGGCATACCTTAAGAAGCTAGAAAAACCTCAAATAAACAACTTGACCCTGCATCTGAAAGAACTAGAAAAAGAACAGCAAGTAAAGCCCAGAGCTAGTAGAAGGAAGGAAATAATAAAGATCAGAGCAGAAGTAAATGGCATAGAGGCTAAAGAAACAATACAGAGGATCAATGAAACTAGGAGCTGGTTCTATAAAAAGGTAAACATGATCGATGAACCTTTAACCAGACTCACCAAGAAAAAAAGAGAGAATACTCAAATAAATAAAATTAGAAACAAGAGTTGATAAATAACAACTGACACAACAGAAATATTAAATATTGTAAGAAAATACTATGAAGAACTGCATGCCAAAAAAACTTGACAACCTAGATGAAATGGACAAATTCCTTGAAACATATTATCTTCCAAAAATTAATCTGGAAGAATCAGAAAACCTAAACAGACCAATTACATTAAATGAGAGGGAAACAGTTATCAAAAAACTTCCAAAAAAGAAAAGAAAAGCTGTCCAATTTTTTGCAGGTAGCTGTCCAATTTTACAAAAACCATTTGTTGAAGAGGCTGTCTTTACTCTATTTTATGCCTTTACCTCCTTTGTTAAATATCAGTTGTCCTTAAATGTGTGGGTTTATTTCTGGGTTCAGAAATAAATTGGACAGCTACCTGAATTCTACCAAATATTCAAAGAAGAACTAACTCCTATCCTTCTCAAGCTATTTCAAAAAATTCAAGGGAAGGAAGACTTCCAAACTCTTTTTATGAGGCAAGCATAATTCTGATTTCAAAACCAGCTAAAGACAGCACAAAGAAAGAAAATTATAGGCCAATATTTCTGATGAATTTAGATCCTAAAATCCTCAACAAAATATTAGCAAACCGGATCCAGCAATATATGAAAAAAATCATTTACCATGGTGAAGTGGGATTTATTCTTGGGAAGCAAGGCTGGTACAATATTCGCAAATCAATCAATGTGATTCATCACATAAACAAAAGGAAGGAGAAAAACTACATGATAATTTTAATAGATGCAGAAAAAGCATTTGATAAAATCCAGCACCCATTCATGATCAAAACTCTCAGCAAAATAGGAATACAGGAAACATACCTCACTGTGATAAAGGCCATCTATGACAAACCCACAGCCAACACCATACTCAAAGGGCAAAAATTAAAAGCAAGCCCCTTAAGATAAGGAACAAGGCAGGGGTGCCCCCTTTCACCACTCTTATTTAACATAGTTCTGGAAGTCCTAGCCACAGCAATCAGACAAGAAAAAGAAATAAAAGGCATCCAAATTGGAAAAGAAGAAGTAAAACTACCATTATTTGCAGATGATATGATATTGTATATAGAAAACCCTAAAGTTTCAGTCAAAAAACTATTAGACCTGTTAAATGAATTCTTCAAAGTGGCAGGATATAAAATTAATACTAAGAAATCAGAGGCATTTTTATACACTAACAATGAACTGTCAGAAAGAGAAATTAAGGAAACAATTTCGTGCACTATTGCAAGATAAAAAATAAAGTACCTAGAAGTTAATTTGAACCAGGGAGATTAAAGACTTGTACTCAAGAAAATTATAAAAGATGGATAAAAGAAATCAGGGAAGATACAAATTAGTGGAAGCATATACCGAGCTCATGGTTAGGAAGAATAAACATCATTAAAATGTCTATATTACCCAAAGCAATTTATAAATTCAATGCAATATCAATTAAAATACCAATGATTGGCCCTGGCCGGTTGGCTCAGTGGTAGAGCTTCGGCCTGGCGTGCAGGAGTCCCACATTCAATTCCAGCCAGGGCACACAGGAGAAGCGCCTATCTGCTTCTCCACCCCTCCCCCTTTCCTTCCTCTCTGTCTTCCCCTCCCGCAGCCAAGGCTCCATTGGAGCAAAGTTTGCCCGGGCGCTGAGGATGGCTCTGTGGTCTCTGCCTCAGGCGCTATAATGGCTCTGATTGCGACAGAGTGATGCCCCAGATGGGCAGAGCATCACCCCCAGGTAGGCATGCCGGGTGGATCCCGGTTGGGCACCTGCGGGAGTCTGTCTGACTACCTTCCCGTTTCTAACTTCAGAAAAATACAAAAAAACCAAACAAAAAAAATTAAATAAAATAAAATACCAATGACTGACTTCAAAGATATAGAACACATATTCCAAAATTTATATAGAACCAAAAGAGAACACGAATAGCCTCAGCAATCTTGAGAAGAAAGAATTAAAGTGGGAGGTATCACACTTCCTGATATCAAGTTATACTACAAGGCCATTGTACTCAAAACAGGCTGGTACTGGCATAAGAACAGGCACATAGATCAAGGAACAGAACAGAGAACCCAGAAATAAACCCACACCTTTAAGGACAACTGATATTTAACAAAGGAGGTAAAGGCATAAAATAGAGTAAAGATAGCCTCTTCAACAAATGGTGTTTGTAAAATTGGACAGCTACCTGCAAAAAAATGAAACTAGACCACCAATTTACACCATTCACAAAAATAAACTCAAGATGGATAAAAGACTTAAATGTAAGCTGTGAAACCATAAGCATCTTAGAAGAAAACATAGGCAGTGAGCTTTCTGACATCTCTCGCAGCAATATACTTGGTGATTTATGTCCACGGGGAAGTGAAATAAAAGACAGAATAAACAAATGGGACTATATCTAAGTAAAAAGCTTTTGCACAGCTAAAGATAATAAGACCAGAATAAAAAGACCAACTACACAATGGGAGAACATATTTGACAATACGTCTGATAAGGGGTTAATAACCAAAATTTATAAAGAACTTGTAAAACTCAATACATTTCTCTGCCTTCCCATTTTTCTGTGTGTGGACTCTTCCTTTGGATGAGTTATTTGTGTAGTTCACTGTGTCTAGGGTTGTTATTGTCTGTCTCCATTCTCCAGTTGTGTTGTTTCTAAAACTTTTTGGGTTGGCATCAGCTGCTGTTTGTAAACTGCTGTGGGCTATTTGTCTGGTCACTGTTCTTTTTGTTATTTGTATTGGCGTCTTCTATATCTTAACGGGGTCAAGTATGAGGAGCTCTTCCTTAAGATGTTACTCTAACAAGGGTTGTTAGGTGCTGCTCTCCGTATCTGGTCTCTGGATGTGCCCTCCCTGGCCTTTCTTGGCCAGAGCCTGGCACAGACCAGTGGGGGTCACTGCCTAAGACTGGCCCTTATCTACTTTTTTTGAGCAACAGGCAATCCAGATCCTGTGGCTGCCTCTACTGAATCTTAGGCTTGCTTTTTATCTACTTTTGGCCTGGAGGATGTTTGTTTAAACATTCACGTTTCCCTGAGATTCACTTTCTGCCGCCTTTTATTGGTGGCTACTTGTTGGGCTCAGTAGTATAAATCAGGGGTTAGGTAAGCTACTGGATGTGTCATTCTATCGAGCATTCTTTCTTGTTTTCTTTTATATTTTTCTTTTTTAGCCCTCAGAAGGGTGTCACCACGGAAGTCCAATGGGTGTGGCCTTTGTGTTCCTGAGGTGTGGTCTGTCTGCAGGCCCACCATCCCCCACTGCTGCTGCCTCAGGTGTTCCACATGGGTGTTGTCCATGCCAGCCTGCCACAGCGGTCGTGACTGCCACTTCAGCCTCACCTCTGCAGCTGGGAGAGCATTCATGCTCCCCGCACAAGCCTCAGCCAGTTCCCCAGCTTCCTCCCCGCCCCTGCAGGTGGGACTGCACTCCCGCACCCGGGCTACAAGCTTTGGCCAGCCCTTTTCTCCGCCTCACCCCCATGGGTGAGACTGCAGGCAGGACCACTAGTGTGCCTCTCCAGCAGCAGGCCCCTGCGGGTGGGACTGCACTTGTGCACCAGGGCCACAAGCCTCTGCTTGCTCCCCAGCCTCTGCCTTGCTCCGCGCTGCAGGCTGCGCTTGCATGCCCAGGCTGCAAGCCTTGGCTGGTTCCCCAGCCTCTGCCTCGTCTCTGTGGGTGGGACCACGCTGCCATGTCCAGCTGCTGCCCACCCTCCAGCGAGCACTCAGTAGTGTGGGGGTGGCGATGTAGCTCAGACCTCAGCACTCAACACTGTATCCCAGATGGCTCCCTGCTTCTAAGCTACTCTGCTCTGACTTCAGCAGGAGAGCTTCTGTTTGGCTGGTGACCTGCTTCCCTTCGCTGGTATTGCTGGTTCCAGGAAAAGTATTCACTTTAGATTTAGGGAGTGTCAGCCTCTAAATCTAGGGTTAGGGTGGCTGTCCTTCAAAGTGTTTGTCCCTGTGCTTCCTAGATTACACTCTCTTCCTGTTACTCTGGTCCTCTCAGCTCTCCCTGTCCCCTGGAGCCCTGAGTCGTTGTGAAAGAAGTTTTCTGCGTGGTCCCTTTAAGACAAATCCTGGATCTGAGAAAGAAGTCTCTTTCTCACAAACAGTATCCTGGCTTGTTTTGTAGCTAAATACTGTTCATATGCTTCTTCTAGGCTCCGGGGCTACAGGCTAGGGCTTGGATCCTGAGGCCCAGGACCATCCCCTCTTCAGGAAACCCCCACCCCACCACACAAGTCCCTCCAGGCTGCTGCTTGCTCCTGGAAGCTGGGCAGCCCTCTCTGCATCTCTGCTTTTCCTACCAGTCTCAGTGTGGCTTCTTCAGGGATCTTTGGTTATAGATTCCTCTTGGTTTAGCCCAAAGTTAGTTTTTTCAGATGATTGTTCTTAAAATTAAGTTGTAATCCACTTTGGTTCTGGGAGGTGGAAGTTAAAACATCTGCCTACTCCATCGCCATCTTGCCGCTCATCAGCAAATCTTAATGAAGCATTGATTTTATTTTACATAAAAATTGAGCTTCATGTAATTTAATTAGTAAATATTTTAAAATACTATTTTTATAATAATTTTTTATTAAAACAAATATTTTAGAGTTTGAAGCAAACTAAGATCCTAGAAAAATTTCTCTTATGTAGGTAATTTTGGCTTATGGCCCAGGTCCATGAAATTAGAAAAGTAGCTTCTCTGTCATTAATAATATGTAAAATTTTATTGTATTTATAAAGTACTCCCTGAAATTCTAGAACAATCCTAACCTACCATATTTTTCTCTCCATAATATGCACCTGACCATAAGATACACCTAGGGTTTTAAGGAGGAAAATAAGAAAAAAAAGTATTCTGAACCAAATGGTTTGTTAAAATTTTTAATAAGATACCGTAGTTTTTGCTCCATAAGATGTATGGGCATTTCCCCTCCACCTTTTGGGGAGGAAAAGTGCATCTTATCGAGCAAAAAATATGGTATATGTGGCTGTAGATAAAGATTTCTCTGCCTTTAGAAATGGATATACAGTAGCTGAAATGCATAGGAATTTATTTTAAGATGGAAATATATTTTTATGACCAACATTAATTAGAGAGAGAAGAATGTGATTATTTATTTTTAGTGCCTTGAAGAAAACCTTGAAGATTGCAGTTGGTATTTTCTTTAAAATGGCAGACAATTGTCTTCCCTGGTTTTCACGGCCTCCAAGTCAAGATAGAGGCTAGAGTGGGCAAACAGAGTTAATAAAACTTAGAAGGCATGATTGGAGTGGGTGAGGAAGATGGATCAGTGACAGGTGGGGGTGAGTCAGAGTGCAGGGGCTAGGTCAAGGAAAGAGGAAAGGAGAGAAACAAGGAGTCACCACGGCTTCCTCATAGACAAATGCTTAGAAAGGTGGAGCTTCCTGACAATCCCTAGCATTTTTGTTTCAGTCTTGTTTCTTATACGCCATTGTTTACTCATAATTCTCAAATAATGCAGAGTTGATTGGTGCCTGCAAAATGTAGAGTCAGATGAAAAGTCTTGAATATTTGGTTCTTATGTATTTAATACTTTCATTTACTTATTAAAAAACTTTCAATTTCCTCTTTCTTTCTGTCAACCATCAAGAAGAATATTGATTAAAGACACTCCCAAATGAGGTGACAATAATAATAGCTAATTTACTGAGCCCTCATTATGTGCCAGTCACATGCCTTATCTCTTTAAATCCTACATCTAACCTATGAAATAGAGGCCATCATATCCTCTTTTTATATGATGACCAAGAAGGATAACAATATATTATAGGAGGCTTCCCATGTATTGAGCAATGCTCTAATTGCTTTTGTATATTAGACTCCATATACATCATGATAATCTTCTGAAGTAGCTTTTATCACCCCCCCCCCCCATTTTATAGAAAGAGATCTCGGAGAGGTTAATTGATTTGCCCACATAACACAGCCAGGAAAGGGCAGGCCAGAGGTTTGAACCCTGACAGTATGGCTAGGGAACCCATCCCTATAATCATGGTTTACACTGCCTCCGATGTATTAGAAATGTGAAAACTTCTACTCCGCTCTCCAAAAGAAAGTAAATGGGGTAGATCTTCTTCAAGGTCTCCCTGGCCCCTTCACTTCCAGTCTCTGTGGGAAGAGAGCATCCTCGTGGATTGGAGACCTGGTGAGAGGGAGGAAACCAGCAGGAGCACCTGTGCCTCCTGTGGAGGGAGAGCTCTGCCTCTTGGAGTTCCTGCCTCTTCAGCGCCACCTGGAGTCTAAGTGACCGTCAGCATTGGACCGTCTTTAGAACAGGCTTTCATCATAAAACTGGTTACAGAGGTGAGAGCAGAGGTGTGAAGCCAAATAGGTGACCGGGATTGGCAGTAGCAGAAAGCCACCTCCGGCCTTGTGTCAGAGGAGGCGGGGTGGGGGTGGGGCGCTTTCCAGTGGCTGTCGGGAGAAGTGGAACCAAGGCAGCCTCTCCAGCAGGATCTGGAAGCATGAAGAGGATGGATTTTCTGCTGCAGGAGACATCACAGAGGCAGAGAGGGAGAAGTACCCCTGCTCTCCTTTCCCATCCCCTGTGCATTGCCTGTCTGAACCCAATTGGCACAGGAGCATGGGAGACGCAGCCTGACGCAGACTGTCACAGTACACAGAGCAGAGCAAGGGAAGGTGATGATGGACCCCAGGGCCGACCGCCTGGACCACAACGTAGGCACAGTTAACTTGGAGGGAACAGCATACAGAAACTAGATTGTGGCCACATACCTAAGCTTGCTCTCAACTTGGCTTTATTATTAATAAAGCTAAAATATTGTAACAATCTTCATTTGTACAGTATCTCTCAACTAACTTGGAATTTGGGAAACGAGAAAAGACTTGATTATTACCCTCCATCCTCAACCCAAATGGTAAAACTTATCTTTAAATTATAAGCACTGGGAGATTTGTATTACTTTTTTATATACACACACATCTATATATTCAAATTAGACACAAAGTATTCAGTTAAAATAATCACTTTAGAAGAAACACGGTTTTATACTATTCTCATTACTTGCTTTATCAAAGCTAACAACCATTCTAATGTTACTATGAAAATACCAATTATTTTTATGATAATGAGGACTTTAAGTATATCAATAGGATTAATTAGATCCAAACTATGGTTTAGCTGGTTCTTTCCATCTTTAGAATACTGAACTAGAATGAAGGGCTTAACCTTCTAACATGGCAACATCTCTTTTGACATAAAAAGAGAAAAAGATATTACTTACATTATTTCAAGCATGATGATTAATTCTGAGAAGAGGATGTGAAAAAATTTGATCTAAGGGACAAAGCCCAGAATGAATTTAACTTAGTCAAAATCCTTAGTGGTAACTAGGATAGACACTAACAATGCATGGCCATGTGATAACATTGGACAAAACTTGATTGCTTTTTTATAAACTACCCATCTCTCTTGATGCCTTGGATGGAGCCTCTAGGTCAAAGTTTCTCAAACTCATAGTATTAACATTTTGAACCAGATAGTTATTTGTTGGAGTGGGATACTCTCCTTTGTAATATAGCATGCTCCCCAAATTTCTGGACTTGATCCATGAGATGCTGCTAGCAGTCCCTGCTCATCCATGGCATCCATTTCTCCAGTTATTGTCAAATGGCCCCTGGGCTGGAGGGAGTGGGACAAAATGCCCCAGTTGAGAATTACTTCTCTAGAGATTTACAGTTCTCTATTTCACTTATGTTATTGTTGGTTGTGACTGTTTGCTAGTTTTGTTGAATTAGTTCAACTTTTAGCTTTAAAATCATAAACATTTTATTGGATTGTACTAGTATAGAAGTAATACTGGAGGATCAAATCTCTTCATGGGATTACAACATTTCCTAACTATCTTTTCAGGCGTCCCCAAACTACGGCCCACTAACCTCATGTGGTCCCCTGAGGCCATTTATCCGGCCCCCCACTGTACTTCCAGAAGGGGCACCTCTTTCATTGGTGGTCAGTGAGAGGAGCACTGTATGTGGTGGCCCTCCAACGGTCTGAGGGACAGCGAACTGGGCCCCTGTGTAAAAAGTTTGGGGACCCCTGTTTTATGTCCTTAAAGTGAACCAAAATTTTAGTTTCAATATGCCCAATAGGACTGAAGAAACCTCAAGTACACTGTGAAAAAGATTTAATTGCCAAGGATGTGCAAGTAGGAAGGGGAGAGGAGAAGAAACAATAATGTCCAAATAAAATTCTGTCTGAGTTACCTGCTCTAGAGTAATTCCTTTAAAAAGTGGGCCTTTATTTACTTGTTATGAATTTATGCTATGAATTCTGTTTCTAGCTATGAATTCAAATATTGAGACTCACTCTTTTTATTAGTAAGCATGTTATATGGTACATCTTTATGGAAGAGGACATAATTCAGAAGGATTAAATTCAATTAATTGTCAGGTAAAATAAACTCACTTGACCAGATTACCTCAGATATTTTCAGCAGTCATAGGAAAGATATATTCTTCAGATGTAAAAAAAATTTAGTTTCCCATAAAACAAATTCCTCAAACAGTTTAAGAAAGCATTTATCCTCTTCTATAACTTCTAATGGAGACTGGAAACAAAATGCAAATTAAACACTTAAGGAGGAAGGAAAACATATTAAAAAATCAAAACATCTCATTATATTAGAGAGAAAGACAAGAGAACCAGTCAGGAGAGCTGGATCTTTGTCAGGTCTATACCAGCATACTGTAATATTACCACAAACATGTCACTCTGTTTCCATGGGTTTTCATCCCTCTGCAGTCAGATCAGACAGTCAGATTAAAAGACTGAAGAGAGGAGAGCCAGGCAGCTGGTAGGTTATGGAGTGAGGCTCCCAGGCACATGTGCAGGTCAGCACTGGCCAGCAGGAATTCCTGTGCCTGTGCAAGCTCGGTGTTAAATAGAAAATAAAAACATCGTGACAAAGAGGCAGAGACAGATACAGAGAGAAGGAAACATTTTATAATTTTTTTAACTCTAATGGAACTTTTACTCCTATTTTTTTAATACAGGGCCCTGCATTATTATTGTATTTTGCACTAGTCCCCCACACGTAGCTGATCCTACAATCAACAAATATTTACTGAGCTTCTGGCATGTTCCAGGCACTGTGCGACATTCAGGAGATGTGATGGTGAGCAAAAAAAAGCACACTTATCCCTTGCGCTATTTCCAATGACTTCACAGTTATTGACTTGCCATGCCACTCCTGACACTGTCAAGACCCCTTATGAAGACATTCCCTGTATACTGGTGAGAAATGATCAAAATCAGTTATTTAGATTGAGTCACTGGCTTATCAATTATTCTAATTTTCATCCCTGAGTATCCCAGCCAGAGGCAGGGATATGCATCCTCTCTCTGGTGAACTCAGGAGTGGCCATGCAACTTGCCTTGACCAGTGAAATGTGAGCAGAAGTGTGTGTGTCACGGGGAAAGGAACTTTAAGAGCCAGCACATGGTTCATGAGTGCTCTTTTTCACTGCTGCAATGACTGGCTATACTTTTAAGAGGTGCTAGTCTCTTAGCCTGGATCTTGGGAGGAAAGTGGCAGCTGATATGTCGCCTAAGAAATAAACTTCAACTGTGGCAGGTAACTGGAACATAGGCATTGTCTATTACTGCAGCATAATCTATCCTACTTTCACTAATCTACCAATTTATGGCCTTTCACTTGAGGGAGAAAATAGCTATGTGATTTAGCAGGAGAGATGGGATCTCTAAACATATAATGTCTTACTACATCCAGAAAACAATTATTTTTTTCAACAAATCATTGGTATCCTTTTTCTCAATGATCAGCTTTTCAACAATGGTTTTATAGCCATCTCTTCCATCACTCATCACCAAATTATTGACTTTAAATTATTGGGTACGTCTTATCTGGTATCATCAATTTCAGATGTTGACTTGGCTCTGTTATTTACATACTGCTATTACAATGTGATGAAAAATAAAGAAGGAAATATTGGAGATATAAGGGTATATTTCATTAATCAAAACACTTAAGAAATGTTCATTCATTAATCACGTTCCCTACTTTTTCTCCATATTTTAGAAAAGCAAACCAAGAACTAATCAGAGCCACTGAATTCAAATATAGACACCTAGTTCCACTTCACGGGTTTATTCCAAACGTTTATGGAGAACTACTGTGTGTCAGGCACTGTTATAGACATTGAATTCCCCAACACTTAGTGTAGCTTCAGACATGTACACAGTGGTCAGTAAATAGTTGATAAAAAATGGGAATTTAGTGAGTTTAGTACAGACTCAAACCCCTCAGAAACCTATATGGTTTTCAATATATTTTCTAGACTCATTCCTTCCCCTGTGTAAAAGAAAATGCCAAGAAAAGGAGAGCCAACCATTACAAGTTAGTAATCTGAAAAGGCAGACCTCTGTGAAAACCCAAATGTGATAAAGACATTATTCAGAGGGAGATTTAAACCTAAAGCAATATGAAACATTATAAGTTAAGAATTAGTTCTGTTTCCTTTTCAGGGACCGTGAATTCTTCATGCCACTATAATTTTATGGAATCATTTTGATCTCTACATTCTCATTTCCAGGTATTCTTCAGTTTTACAAGCCAAGCGGTAAAATGCATATTTAAAATAAATTATTTTAATACAAGCATTAGTATGCTTATAGAAGAAAATAGCCTTTGCTCAGCTTAGATTAGTGAATCCCTCATTTAATTACAACAGGAAAGGTTAGAGAGTTCCTATCATACACACATATTCTCTGGGAATTATCTGGCTTTGAAATATAATTAATCATCTTCTGTCATGCTTTCATTAAATGCACTGCTCTCCAGAGCCATTGCTTTCTTCCTTCTTCATTCAGATTCCTCTGACCTCCCCCTCACGGTGACCACAGACCTCTAGAGGATTTTGTAAACTGCTCAGCTATGACTGGCTATTGTTAAACCCTTAGTCAAGCACATTATCAGCTCACAAACATGAGATCTCTGCATATGTGTAGACTTCCCACGTTCAGCAGTCCAAGTGTTAACATGCATGGCATCTGTCAATATTAACAAAAATTAAATTTTAAAAGTTCTGTAAATAATAAAGCAGTCATATAGAGATTATTTCTTTTTTTTCTTTTTTTTTGTAACAGAGACAGATAGAGAGACAGAGAGAGGGACAGGAAGGGAGAGAGATAAGAAACATCAATTCTTTGTTGCGGCTCCTTAGTTGTTCATTGATTGCTTTCTCATATGTGCCTTGCCGAGGGAGGTGGTACAGCATGTTTATGACCCCATGCTCAAACCAGCAACCTCACACTCAAGCTGGTGAGCCTGCGCTCAAGTTGGCAACCTCGGAGTTTCAAACCTGGGTTCTCTGCATCCCAGTCTGATGCTCTATCCACTGCACCAGTGCCTTGTCAGGTTAGAGATTATTTCTTGAGCATAAGCTACCAGTAAACACAATTTGCATACAGTGCTTACAGCTGTTTCAACACGAGCTCCTTGCTGTGGTTCATTAAGATGATTTGATTTGTCAGAGTCTATGATAGTTAAAAGTTTTTATGTTAAACTATTTTAGTTTAGTGATTTTTTAAAAAAATTTAGAATTGTGCACACATGGCATAAGAAGAATAAAGTGAAGTGAATAATGTATCTTCAAGAGAAATCATTAGCATTTTAAGGTGTCAAGAATTCATCATTCAGTCAATTCCAAAGGACTTTTCAGGGCCACCCAGTCTCCCTGTCCCAGCAAAGCTCGTGTACTTTACACATACAACCAGGGAAGTGGGGTGGCTCAGGTACACCAATCTCAACTCAGTGTCCGATGATGTGATGGCTTTCCACTTCAGTGACTGAACATGACAAAATCAAGTGTGTGTTCATCACCCTGGTAATCACTTAAACTTGTCTCTGAGAGTTTTCTGTGAAGTTTATTTAATTCTATAGTTCTGCCACTCTCCTGTCACTTTCCAATCAGAAATCATAAAATCTAATTATTTGATGGCACTGCTAAATGACATGTGTTGGCATTTTCTCCTACAAGAAGAGTGAAGCCAATCATTTTAAAAAACATGATTGGAAAGTGTTTAGAAAACAGTTTTGTTAGGCATGCTTGCTTACACTTTGCATGATTAGTGTGTGAGCATGTGGTAGAGACATGTGTGCATAGCCTATGTAAGCCAATGGGTGCTTTAAATCAGGGCACGTTGTGAATTGCCTGCCTGCCACTGTGAGGGGTCATTTTGCTGTTCATTCCCCTGCTACCATGAGGAGCGGTTTTCCCCTGCCTGTTTGTTCATCTACAGTTGTGAGACTCTATTAAATGGAATGGTCAAACACTTTCCAGCTCCCAGTTCCTCTGCCATCTGTCCAAATCCAATGTGAACCTGCCTAGCCTTGGCCACTGGCATTACATCTGGCATAGTTGGCAGGATTCGGATCAGATCAGTATGAAACTACAACAATCTTGAAGGGTGAAATACAGGAGTGGCTGTTCCCTGTGGCTCTTCTATTGGGGGCTGTGGGCTGGGTGTTTTTTAGAGCTCTGCAAGAAGAAACCAAAAGCTCTGTGTGAGAGGCAGCATGAGGTAAAAAGCTCCAGGATGAACTGCAGACTGAGTGCCGACAATGAGAGGAACTACAAGAAGTTGCTGGAGGAGACTGACTGAGTTCAAGAACTTTAGTGTGAAATGCAGACTGAACACCAATGGCACCTGGAACTGAAATGGTCATTTGAGAAGGAATTGTGGATTCAAGAGCTGTAGTTTTCCCCAGAAGCAGAATGCTGGCACTGGCAGTTGTTAGAGAAATAACTATGGGTTCAAGAGACCAAGTCCTAGCTTCAGGCTGAGAACTGGCAGCCTTACCAGCCAAAGTGATCCCTGAAGAAGGAGCTGCATTTGTGCCAGCAGAGTGACCCTGAGTCAGAAGTTGTAGTCATTTCCAACTCTTCTGAGGAGGATGAGGATTGGGATGAAACTGCCATCCACAGACTCAGAGTCTGGCTGGTGGTCCCACAGAAGATAAAATCCCCAACAGCCAAAAGTGCCTCAGGGGCAACCCTCTCCACAAGTAATTGAGCACTTTGTGGTCCAGCCCTACACCCAAAGTTAGGGGCGAAATTCAGGCAGAAACCCACTGAGTCCCTGGCAGCTTGGTTGCTGAGGTTGTGAGACAGAGGGGTGAATGGCATCATACTCTTCAGAACAGAGATGGAGAAATTAGCTGCCGTTACCACACACTCCTCCTTGGGTCAGCATCTTCAAAACTGCCATGACAACCCAGGAAACTGTACCATATTAGAATGGGTGATGGCTCCCATTTGTACAGTCTGGCGGAATGCTGGAGACTTGCCAGGGGCAGTAAATTGGTGGTAGTCATATACTGAGCTGCAGAAGGTCCTCTGGGAACTAGGTATGAGAAATTTTCTTTCAACCTGAGGTCCTGTGGGCTGGATGAGGAAGTATTTAGAGCCTAAATGAGGGACCTTATTCTCTGTATCACCCCGTCAGTCCTTTTTGGGTCACTAGGGGCAATCTTGAGCCCCTATGTGGGGCAGCCCATCAATGTGGTTACACAGATGGTGGCATATTTGTGGGAGGTGGAGGCAGCACAGAACCATAAGGCTGTGTGGTCTGCTACCTGTGCTGCCCCCTTGACTAGCAAGGGAAACAGGCATGTAAAGGTTACCGGAATACCGATGTGGGTAGATTTATTTGTGGCAGGACAGATAGGGAGAAATTAAATGGCAGGACTAATAGAATCCTGTTAGAACTATGGCAGAAGCTTAAGCTGGAACAAAGGTTCCAGTCACTGAAAAAGCAAGGAAGCCAGGTGACCCCAGCAGATGCCAAGAAATTGGCTGACATTCAGTCTGCATGGTTGTAGGATTATATGATGGAGAAAGCTGTGAGAGAGGAGGATCTTCAAGACTTGTCCCAGTTTGAATAGAGGGTAAGCTGAGAGGCCTGTTTAACAGGAATAGGTTGGGGCCAGAGGCCCCATGTAAAATTGGCAACCCACTGGTCCCATTCTAATGTGCTGCAGGTGTTAGCCTTAGATGATAACAGGTGCTTTTTTGCAGTAGTGGCAGCAGCGGCAACAGCTAAGAGGTGGCACAGGCCTTGAATGTGTTTGACTCTGTCAGGCCTTATGTGCTGGCTGTGGGTTTGGATGGGGTTTGAGGCAACAGACAGAGCACTTCTAGGAAGGCATTGAGGTCTGTTATCAAATAACTGTATGGCTAGATGCCTGCAATGGACTTTCACCTTGGGTGATTTGCACAGACAGCTAGGCTGTCTATCATGGACTGATCATTGAGTGGTGTAATGGACTCATGGACTGTGACCAGAGGGTGGCACTGGCTACCTTGCTGGATGGGCACATTGCTTGTAGATAGTACTACAAGAGACCTTGGTAGGGGGTGGGTGCAGCACCTGTGAAAGTCCTCCTGCACCAGAAAGCTGCTCCCATCTAATTGCAGAGATGCACCAAAGATACTTTCTTCAATGGACATGACCCTGGACTATACAGGCCCTCCCACCTACCATGGGGTAGGAGGCTAGAGGTTGGTCTCCAGTTAACTCTCTGGGCAGAATGATCAGGGAGACATTGTGAAAGGCTCCTTTGTAATTGTCATTTTTTTGTATAGCTTGAGATTCTGAATTTGGTTGGTGGCCTGTACTGTTTCTGTGATGTAATCTACCTCATTCCTCACACAGGGACCATTATGGAAGATACCTGTCGCATAGTTTGTGAGGCAAGCAATCCTAAAGGGGTGTGTTGTTGTAAAAATGGCTGTGTTAGACTTGCTCGCTTGCACTTTGCATGATTAGTGCATGAGCATACGACAGAGCCACGTGTGTATAGCCTGTGTTAGGCTATGGGTATTTTGACTCAGGGCAGATTGAGGATTGCCTGGTCGCCACTGCAAGGGTCCATTTTGTTTGTTCACCTGCTGCTATGAGAAGCAGTTTTTCCTGCCTGTTTGCTTATCTGCCACCACAAAATTCTATTAAATGGGAATGGCCCACTGTTTTCCAGCTCCCTAGTTCCTCTGCTATCTTCAGGAATCCAATGTGAATGAACCTCCCTGGCTTTGGTCACAGGCATTACAGAAAGTCTGGTTTTCATCATTTTGAGGAAAGAATAATTAATTTCATATTTACTGAAGTCCTATTTGACAGACAAAAAACTTCTTGTGTCTAACTGATGATTTTTTATATTTTATTCTCTTTTTCAATATTACATTATATGTCACTATCAGCATCACCACCACTATCTATATAACCGTCCTGAGACCCAAGAATAACTAGAGTAAGTCAGGACTCAGCCAGCTCTTCTAGACTGTGGCCTTGAGTATCCCTTTAAAATCACCTGTGGTCTCTTCTGTGCTAGAGTGTCTCCTGTTTCATTAAGATGCAGGGGCCAGGCTAAACTTCTCTTACTATAGAGCATGTATTTTAAAAGAACTTTTAAGATTAAATATAAAAGTACTTGCTAAAAGCATTTACAAATGCAGTTCTAATGTCAGCGAAATAGTACTTTCATTCATTGATTAGTCACCATCATAAGCAGTGACACTGTGTGCCCACGTCCACACTTATGAGTACTGTAGAGTCATGACTTCTCTTTGAAAATCAATCCCATTAAAGAAAAAAATTGTCAGATGTTTTTATTTTATTCAATGATATGTGGTTTTGATGTAGAAAGAATTATTTCAGAAACCAATTTGTAAACATTAATAGTAGGAGAATCAAAGCATTAAGGGACCGAGGGAGTGACAGAAATGACTAGACGTAGCAGTAGGAATTTGCTGCAACTTTGATATAGAAAGGTAGGTATTAATTTCCTTTAGAATCAGTATCCTATCGATAATAAAGCTCAGCTCTCGACACACTCCTCCACAGACAGAAACAGGTGTTCTACTTGAATTTTGTAAAGAAAGGTACCCTTGCCTACTCACCCAACTGGGAATGACTGCTATCTGATTGGACCAGGTGGTAAATATAAAGGGCAGTTTCTTCCTAAAGAGCTTCCAGAGGCTATCATGTTACAGGCAAATCAAACACTCACCTAAACAAACCCCTACAGCCTAGGAAAATAAAGAAGACTGGAGTCATTTTGATCCTATGCAGCGATACTAAGACATAATGGAGTGAAAAGTGTACCTTCACTTAACATTGAAAAACAAATTCCTTTTTACATTTCAACTTATTTTTGTAATCAAACATACAAAGCATATTTGTGATTCCTGCAGGCTAATATTCACACACATTGCTTAAAGCAGAAGCTTCCTACACTTCCAGCCCATGAGGCTACTGACTTTGACTCCAGGCCTTTAGACAGAGGCAAAGCCTATCAGAATAATTCATTACCCAGCCACAGTGGTTGATTCAGGCAGATGACCCACACCTGCCATTTAGAGCCAAATAGAGTGAGTATTGAGAGTTTTCTTACACTCTTTTCAGGGTGGCTGTATCTCAGTTATACTGTTATTATTGGCATTTTACAAATGAAGAAACAAAAGTCCATACAAGTTCAATGACTTTCCTGAGTCATTTGGCACAATTGGCATTAGACCAGTCCTTGCTGGCTCCAAAGATCTTGCCTTAACCACTACTTGATGCTTCCTTGAAGTGTCACCAAATATTTACAGAATAAGATGTGCAAATATTTTGCAGAAAGTCATTGAAAATATGTGAATTAAGCCATAATTTGTCTCATGGAGGAAGCAATGGGTGAGGCTGGTGCTGGAATATGGACTCTAGAGAAAAATTTCTTCTCTTGTACCCTGAAGATTTAGCATTAAGAATAGCAACCCATTTGGTGTGGCTACTATCTTGGGCAGCCTGGTTTGCCGACACCTGAATCATGTTCAGACACTAGAGACAAATAACTCTGTAATTGGGATAGATTTTCACATATGGTTCAGAAACCAATTGTAGCTCCTCTAAGGTCTGGATCAATCCAGTGGTGAGACTCAATTAATTTTTAGAGTCTAAATTTAAACTGTTTATTTAGAATATATTTTTGACAGTGTGTAAATTTAAAGACACAAGCACACTCATTACTCGATATTTAAGTTCCAAGAATCATTGTAATTATTTGCTCTGGTAAGGAAATGTATTAGTATATTTTTATTATTCCCAGGATCTAAAGTGTCTATTACTATCTTCAAGAAATTATTCTTTCCCTAAGTCATTATAGACTGTTCTTCCTTACCCCCAGATATGTTCAAGTCCTAACCCCTGTGCTTGGAAATGTGAGTTTCCTTGTACACAGAGTCTTTGCAGATATAATCAAGTTAAGATGGAGTGATTTGGGTGGGCTCTAAAATAATATGGCAGATGTCCTTATCTAAACAGGGAAGCATTAGAAGAAACTGACACATAGGAAGAACACCATGGGATGACAGAGGCAGAGACTGGAATTATGTAATTGTAACCCAAGGAAGACCAAAAATAGATGGCCCCCTCCATAAGCCAGAAAGAGAGGAGAAAGAGTTCTAACTAGAGTCCCGGGGAAGAATGGCCCTGTAACACATCGATTTCACATGTCCAGCCTCCAGAACTGTGGAAGAATGAATTTCTGTTGTGCTAAGCACTCGGTTTTATAGTACTTGGCTTTGGCAGTCCTAGGGAACTAATAGTATTTCATATTTTATTTTTACTCCAGTTTGCATGAAATGAGACCTGATGGGGATTCACTACTATGTAGTTACATGGTCTACTCCAGTGACTTTTTGAGTGGTCAGTCAAAACACACAACAAATGAAAACACCTATCTAAACAAACACAAACTTTCCTTGGCAAACTTTTCCCCCAGTAACTTCACTTTTACCTCTTCTTATGAACTGCTTTAATAATTCATTAGCATAAAAATAATTTTAAGTCTTTGGTTCTCCATTTAAAAACTGTGATCTTTCCAAATCACTCATCAATATAAACAATTAAGTAAGATCTATTATATCTCAGTGGCTGAAAAGAGTAATCTGTAGCAGTGTTGTACAAGGTTTATCTCACTTCTTGGGCACCACAGGAATGGTTATCACTCCACTATTAGTAATAATCCTGACAATAAGGTATTTTCTTATAACTTCATGGACATGCTGATGTGTGGGAGCACAGGGCATGCCACCCTTTATTCATATTGTTTAGAAAAAAGTTACATACTGAAAATCAGCAATACTACAAATATGAAGTGATAACCAAGAAGAACTTTTAGCTTGAATAAGATGTAAAGGAAACTTCAAAAGGACTTCTCACTGTGTTTAGATATTTGCTTATATTTATTTGGGCTTCAACAAATAAAATGCTACAGAATTTGAATTTTGTATGTGCTCACATTAGGCATCTATCATTTAAATCACACAACTATTGAATACTTTCTACTTTAGTAGCTGACCAGAGGAAAATATGATTAGAATACTTCCACATGCTTTTAGAAGCCTTCATTTGGCTATATTTAATTTCAGACTTCTATCATTGTGACTAGCTTTGTCTTATTCTTCATGGCTAAAACTGTTACTGTATATGTCAACTTTCCACTAATGTAATGTCTACATTTGTTAAGCAAGCTCTATATTCTGGGTGCAGCCCTAATATTTGTAATTCTGAGTATATTTCTGGGGTAACACAAGGGATAAAAAGCTTTTATTTCTGTTTTCCTAAAAATGTTTTAATAAGGGAGAGGACTGTGGTTCTTCAACTGTTTTGCATATACATGTTAGCAAACAAGAAACTTTCCATAAGAACCTTCCCTCTTTGTGCCATATTTTTTAATTCTTCTTAAGAATTTTCATAACCAGGAGAGTTGGACCAAAAGACATTTTCTTTATCTCCTCTTTAGATGGAGTAAAGGACGACCTTTGAAGGAGGATACAAAGAAAAATACACATTAAAGTTGTTTTTATTTTTTTAAGATTTTATTTATTCATTATAGAGAGGGGAGAGAGAGAGAGAGAGAGAGAGAGAGAGAGAGAGAGAGAAGGGGGGAAGAGCAGGAAGCATCAACTCCCATATGTGCATTGACCAGGCAAGCCCAGGGTTTTGAACCAGCAACCTCAGTGTTTCCAGGTTGATGCTTTATCCACTGCACCACCACAGGTTAGGCCTAAAGTTGTTTTTATTTTGAAAAAGAATGAATAGAAGGAGAACACAAGAAAATAAAAGTGACTGTGAGACAGGGAACAAGAAGACTTGGGAGTAGGATTAAGATTTAAATGTTTTATTGAGCATCTTTAATACTAGTTTAATTTTTTTTTAACCATATGAATGCATTACCTTTTAAAAAAGGTGACAGACACCTGACCAGGTGGTGGCGCAGTGGATGAAGCGTCGAACTGGGATGTGGAGGACCCAGGTTTGAGACCCTGAGGTTGCCACCTTGAGGACGGGCTCATCTGATTTGAGCAAAAGCTCAACAGCTTGGACCCAAGGTCACTGGCTCCAGCGAGGGGTTACTCGGTCTGCTGAAGGCCAGCAGTCAAGGCACATATGAGAAAGCAATCAATGAACAACTAAGGTGTTGCAATGAAAAGCTGATGATTGATGCTTCCCATCTCTCTCCGTTCCTGCCTGTCTGTCCGTATCTGTCCCTCTCTCTGACTCTCTGTTTGTCTCTGTAAAAAAAATAATAATAAAAAATTAAAAAGGTGACAGACTTTGATAGTGTTTATATGAATCTGCATATGTGGTAAAATTCCATTGACCTATACGTTAAAAAAAGAAGCGAGTGCACATAAAAGCTGATGGACTCTAAAGAAGGTCTGGAGTTTAGTAAATGGTATGGCACCAATGTCAACTTTCTGGTTCTGGTAATTGTGCTGTTTGCAGCAAAAGTTATTGGTGGGAGCAGTTTGGTCACGGTATATGTTAACTTTGCTCTATTTTTGCAAGTCTGTGAGTCTAATATTATTTTTAAACAGAAAGTTAAAAACCCCAATGTGACAGAGTTAGCCTGGAATTTCAAGGAATTAGTATTATTGGAAAGAAAAATAAAATGAATAACTTCTAATGAAATAGGTAAGAAAAACTAAACAATAACTAGTATCTGGAAAAAGGGGGGGATCTATATATCAGTCGTCAGAGGCAAGAAAGAAAACTGGGTGGACTCACAATGCCACATCCTCAGAGCAAAAGCAGTGCGGTCTGCCGCTTCTTCCAGTAGGTCCCCTCTCTTCCACGTGGCGTTGTATCATTATATCTTCCTGCCTGGTGATCCTCTGCTACACTGTGTCTTCTCTCTGCTTCTCTTCTCTCTCACTGCCCCCCTTTTTCTCAGTTTCCCTCCCTTGTTGAGTTTTTGGCTGTCCCTCCATGCTACCACCCCAGCTACAGGATGTTTCATCACTGCTCCAACCCCCTCAATTTCCTCCTTCCTGTCCCTTCCAGCCCTTTCCATTTTGTTTCATTCATTTGGCTTCCCCTCTTGCCAAAAGCATATGATATACATAGCTCTTTGTCTGCCGCTACTGACAGCCCCTCTGGTCCCAATTCTACACACTTCTCAGTAATTAGATATCTTGGATCCTATTTCAAATTCCTGCAAGAAGCATCTAAGTGGCTGCTAGAAATCTTGTACAACTTTGGCTGCTGCTGAGATAGTTGTGCTTTTGTAACTCATGTTTGTCAGGGACAGTGGGCACAGGCTTTCAAGGGAAGGTTATATAGCAAGAGCAGGCACCGCGATCTCACAGATGGAGATGACAGGGAAAAAGTCTCCAGGTCCAATGAGATAATTTTGTCTCTGAGAGAAAACATCTTTGTCTTACTTCTGAAGTGTTCACAAAGTGCAAATAATATTAATTGCAAGAAAATATTTAAATTATATAATAGTAAGTTCTTATTGAATGAGAATCAAGATAAAAATAGCAATGTCTGAAATGCTAAACTTACTGAGCTTGTTGTAATAAGTCATTTAATTAAGTGTCAGAATAACTAAAACACCAACTCACAAAGAATGAAAAGTTTTTAAGGAGGAAAGTAAAATAAATGATATGAACATATAGAAATATTAATAATACAGAGACCCAGAAATTTAAAAATATATATATCACAGACTTTCTCCTCCATTAGATCTTTTCAAAACGTGACTGGTAATATTATCTATTCTACTGGGGGAGATATTATCTTTAATAAAGGGTGATACACAAAACTGAATTTCTAATGCAATAGCTCCCAGACTTTATCATCCATCAGAATGACTAATAGAAGGTATAAAACATAAAGATGGCTGTGCCTCACCCTTGAGCTATGGAGGCAGGTTCTTTGGGAATTGGGGGAGGACATTTTAGTATCTATTTGTTTAAAATTTCACCAGGGATTTAGGATAGAGATTCAAAATTAACTGTTTGGAAGACCTAAGGAGAAGGTTCCACACTAATTCTTGGCTTTCTTAAGAAAATTGAAGATCTGAATAGTTCCACAACCTTAGTTAATGAACAGGAATGCCCTATTAAAATTGGTATTAGAATAAAAATCAGATTAGATTTAGATTTAAGACTTAAAATAAGGATTAACAGTTGTGACAGCCTATCAAGTCCTGCAGGGTCTGCCCCTGTCTCCCCCTTCTCTGTTGCCCTGTGTTATCCTCCTGCTGGTTTTCTAAGCTCCGGCAACGTGGCCTTGCTTTGAATTTTCTGAATGTGTCATGCTACCTTCTGTCTCAGAGCTTTGGCACATGCTGTTCCACCTGGAAGGTCTACCCCCCTTCCCTTTCCTATGGCCTACAGCGCAGTGTTTCATGCTGTGGGTCTCAGTTCAATCAAAGACTTCTTGACCTCTTTAATTAGTTCATTTCCTCTCTACATCCTCCAAGATCACTGTTTTCCTCAGCTTTACCTGCTAGTTAACTATGGTTATATATTTTTTTCATTTCATATTTGATGAACACCTCTCCCCAGTGACAACAGGTTCCATAAGGGCAGCAGCCAAGTCTGTCTGTGCATCTTTGCGCCCTGAGCACCTAGCACAGTGCCTGTACATGGTTAGTCCTAGGGCTGAATGTGTGTGTCCCCTCCAGATTCACATGTGGGGGCCTAAATCTCCAGTGTGATTGCATTGTGAGGCAGGACTTCGGGAGGTGATCAGATCATGAGGGTAGAACCCTCCTGAATGGGATACGTGCTCTAATAAGAAGACACATAAGAGGCCCTGTTCAGCTGGCTCAGTAGATAGAGCATCGGCCCTGTGTGAGGACATCCCAGGTTTGATTCCCAGTCAGGGCACCATCTGCTTCTCTTCCCCTCCCTCTCTGCCTTCTCTTTCTCTTCCCCTCTTGAAGCCAGTGTCTTGACTGGCTTGAGTGATGGTCCTGGACAGTGAGGATAGCTCATTGATTCGATCATAGGCCCCGCATGGTGGTTGCCACGTGGACCCTGGTCAGGGCAGGTGGGGGAGTTTGTCTATGCTCTCTTCTCTCACTTAAAAAAGAAAGCAACAAGGGAGATGACTGCTTTCACTGCTCTCTGCCAAGTAGAGATATAATGAGAATACAGCCATCTATAGATGAGGAAGAGGGCCTTCACCAAAAACTTTACTATGCTGGTACCCTGACCTCAGACTTCCAGCCTTCAGAACTATGAAAAATAAATTTCTATTGTTTGCCACCCATTCTATAGTATTCTGTATAGCAGCCCAAACTAAGACAATAAACTTTTAATAACTATTAAGTATATTAATAAATAGGCACACAGGTGGGCAATTTGTAGGTTGAAGCAGGAAGAGCTTCCATTTGAGCAAGTCAGTTCAGCAGAGGCCTCAGAGCAGGTTGGTTGAAAGCCAGCGCAGGAGTGGATGTTTCCACTAGCCCTGAAACATCAGTTGTTATCTTCTATTCTTTTCAAGGATAATCTGAGTGCGTAAAGCTGACTCTATCTTACCTTGACTGTTTAGTGTAGAACGACTACATGGATTTTCATTAAATTCCAAGGTAATGTTTGGGATTATGTGGTCTAAATAGAGATTATAAAACATACGACAGAAATCCATTTAGGAGGCTCCTGGGAGCAATTCAACCAGACAGGCAGTAATTCTCCAAAAGGCCAAAACTGAAATTCAAGAAGGAATCCACATGGAGAGACGTGCCACATGCGTTAAAAGGCTGTAAATGGAAACAACAAACATGGTATCAAACATGAACTCAAACAAAACACTATGAGGGCAGGTGATTCAAACTGCCAATGCTGACCTGTGCTGGGCATGCAGCTCACACTGGCCCTGGGCAGAGCAGGGTTCGACATTGTGATGTAGTTTTGAGTCATTAATTTCTCCATATGAATTCCCATGAACAGTAATGAGGCTTGTTCTCCAAAGAGAATTAATTTGATCTCTCACCAATGTAGAATCAGAACTCTTTGCCTTGTATAAAATGATATTTTCACGTGTACTGATTTTTATTACAAATGTAATATATGTTTTTTGTTCAAAACTGAAATACTAGAGAAGTCTTCAAAATTAAACAGGAAACGTTCTCTTCTTTCCATCCCTTCCTGTGGGAATAAACAGTCTTAATGTGCATGTTTTTCAAACACACACACCTTCCCTTGTGTCCATGCTGACACTTAATCTCTTTTTCAAAATAAAATAAAATAAATTTTATTTTATTAAAAATACATCTTGAAATCTTAAAATCAAGAGGGAAGCATTGATATCCTAACCTAAAGCATTAAAAAATTGCTTTAAGAAGGTCCCAACCCACTATATTCTACTTTAGGATGTATCATTATCAGTGGCGATGGATGGAGACTAATTCTTCCTGTCTCGGCAAATGTGGAACCTGATACAAAATAAATAGTTGACTCTCTCTATATCATGAAATTAAACATTTTATAGCTGTAGGGAAAACAGCTGTGGTTAGCTTGCTCACTTGTGCATGATTAGTGCTTGAGCATGTGGCAGAAAGTGTGTGTGTGTGTGTGTGAGTGTGTGTGTGAGTGTGTGAGTGTGTGTGAGTGTGTGTGAGTGTGTGAGTGTGTGTGTGAGTGTGTGTGAGAGTGTGTGTGAGTGTGTGAGTGTGTGTGTGTGTGTGTGGCCTAAGGCTAGCGCACTTTCCCTTGGCACAGATTGTTTGCCTACTACTTCAAGGGCAGTTTTCCTGTTTGTTCGCCTGCTTCGGTGACAAGTGGTTTCCCCTGCCTGTTTGTTCACCACCATTGTGCAAGTCTAATAAACGGGAATGGCCCATGCCTTTTGGCTCCGACTGGTCTGCCCGAATCCAGTGTGAACCTGCCTGGCCTCACCACCTGCATGACAGCCTTTTCTCTTACATTATCTCCTTCAACTCTCACAAGAAACTTATGAGCTTAGGGAGCTGGATGAAGGGGACAAAACTGAGGATCAGAGAAGGCAAATAAGTTGCACAATGACAGAATAAATAATGGGAGATAGGATTCAACTCTAGAGCGACTGACTCAAAATTCACATTCTTTCCTGTAAACTGGGACAGTCCAACAATATCGAATACCACATGTGGCTATTGTGCATTTTCAAAGTGGTAGCTGTGTAAACCAGGAGATGTATTTTTAATTTTATTTAATTGTAAATTTTAAATGGAAATAATGTAATTTTTCTCTAAACACAAACACAACTTAATTGTTCTGGCAGGACTGCAATTTACTTTTATCATAAAAAATTTAGCTTCAGAATATAGATGTTGTGAGGAAAACAGCTGTAGTTAGGCTTGCTCACTGGTTTCCCAGCTGCAAGCACTTTGCATTTGCACAATTAGTGGGTGAGCATGGGCAGAGCGCTATGATGTGTCCATGTAAAGCTACAGGTGCTTTCCCTTGGAGATGACTCTCCCAGATTGCTCTCCTGCCACCACAGGGGGCGGTTCCTGTGAGAAAAGCAGTTTTCCTTTGCGTATTTGCTTGCCTGTCTCTGCAAGCCTCCAATAAATGGGTAATGGCCCAACACTTTCTGGCTCTGCAGTTCCTCTATCATCTGCCCGAATCCAATGCAAACCTGCCTGGCCTCGGCCACCGGGATCACAGACGTACTGTAAGTATAATAGACCCACTGGATTTTAAACCTTGGTACAAAAAGAAGACTCTCTTTATTACAGTTTTATATTGAGTGCAGGTTGAAACAATATTTTGGATATACTGGGTTAACTATATTATTACAATTAATTTCACTTTGTTTACCTTCTAAAAATTTAACTACCTGAAAATTTAAAATTATGTATGCTGCTTGCATTTTTCTTATTTTGTGTAATGTTGTGCTAAATTGCACTGTCCTATCAGTTCCTTGACCATTGAGAAAATCATGTGTAGAATATTAAAATTTGTGGTTTTGTTATTTATTGCATAATGGACAATTACATATATGTTGGAGTATTTCCTAAAATAACAGAAGACCCAAGCCAGAAACAAATCAGAGGCCATTTTCTTAACTGTTGAATATTCTTTGTTAGTGTTACTCTGAAAGCATTTCACTGCAAATGAACAAAAATCCTACATCTGAATCGATAGCTTTGCAGAGAGAGTCTCTGTGCTTTGATCAAGTTCTGTTTCTCTGTCTTTCTGACAAGGTTCGCCTTCCTCCCTGACCTTCCTCATAGAGGGCTAGAGGGAGCAGTCTCTTGGTGGGCCTTGAAATGAAGTGAAGAGGCCTTTCCCACCACAGTTCTCAACCTGGAAATTGCTCTTTGGATCCCCCCAAATCTCCAAAGATCAGCTTCTTTGCCTCTGCTTCCATTCCCACTGAAAAACCTGAACCACTAAATAAATACAAATGCTTTATGAAGAGAGTGATAGCTAACACGGATGGAGCCCGTGTGCCAGGCAACATGCTATGTCCTGTTATATGAGATATCTCATTTAGTTCTTGTGGAAACCCTGCTAATATTAACCATAGGACTGGGAACGGACAGTTTGCCTGTGATCATATAACCAGAAAGAGGTAAGTCTGGGGGGTTTGAGCCCTTGTTCACCTGATACTGAACATATACTCTGAACATTGCACTCTAATCAGGCTGCAAAGTAAATGAAGGGTGATTTACATGGGGGTTTTAATCTGGGTCCTCAGATAAATGTCAGGAAGTACATGAAGTAGCTGATGTAGTACAGGAAGTACATGAAGTACATGTTGCTTTTGCTCCGTTTGTCAGCATGCTTACTGTTCCCTGGGGAGAGGATCTATTGCTTTCATTACACTGTTAAGGCACCTCGTCAACTAGGAAGGTTGAGAACCTTTGGTCTAGAGAAAAGTGAATATTTGGTGAACTTTTCTAGCTATCAGGTTACAATTGCTAGTTCAACCTAAGGCATTAAAAAAGTCATTCTTTAATAGTAATAGCTTTAAAAAGGTACAAGATTGAATATGTAGCTTTTTGGAATTAATGAAGAAGTAGAAGGGAATTAATTAATAAAATGCCTCTTAATCCAACCTGTGGATGAGAATGAGGAAGCAATTATTTTTTTTTTTCCTTGGAACTTTCCCAAGATGGGAAAGAACAGAGAACTAAATAATTATTCAAATCCTTACACATAACTCAAACAATGTGTATATGAGATTCTCAAAAAGTTTTGAAACATTTCTGGAAGGTGTATGATAAAAGAGCAAAGGAAGACTGAAAAAAAGACCACAGAGATGATAGTATGGGAAATCTGGACAGAAGTCTGGTTCTTTAAAGTCTCTAGGTAGGCAAGACTAAATAACTCCACACAGCTACTAAGAACTATATATATACACAGGTAACCTAACTGTGGTCTACATATGCTTAATTGAATGTTTAGAATAAACATTTTGTGTAATATGTGTGAAAAAAATGACAGCTGATGCCTAGGTTGATTTTGCCTGGGTAAGAAAATAAAAATGAAGAGTATATGACATGGATAAAAATTGAAACCATATTTGTACCAATGCAGAAATAACATTCTCAAGATTTTGAAGGGTAAATTTTCTTGAAATTTTGCTGAAGTCATTGTTAGAATCTTTACAAAATCAAAAACTGAGGGAATCATGCAAATGTGTCAGATTCTCAAAGAGCTTATTTACCATCAACTATAGTCAGGTATTCTGGGAACCTGACATTTTCTATCATTTCCTGGTGAATCTATCTCCAGGTAGACTGGCTACCTTGATTTCCCTCAGAACAAATAATGAGTACATACTGTACTCATTCTTTTGTGTACAAAGGTAGCTGAACTGTCCTATTCTAACCCAGACAGATGAAAAGCCCTCTCTTCTAAAACCCTTCAGTCAATGCCCCATTCTTCTTGTCACCTCCCTCAGTAACGGTTTGCTACCTCATATTTTACCTGTGGTTTCAGTTGGTCTACATTAGACTGAAATGTTCTCATTCATGCAGCCACCTCCCATATATTTATGAAGAAAATATTATGCACATGACACTTTTATTTCCCCATTAGAAAATTAGCTTTTAAAGTGAAGAAATGTAGTCTATATTTGTTATTCCTTATATGGCAGCTGACCCAGGATTCTCTAAATAAATGTACGTTTACTTCTAAGAAAATATTTAGTCCATAGGATTTGTGGTTTTAGGGGCATAAACCTCATTTTGGTTTATAGTACTTTAAAATTCCTTAAACATAATCCAGATTCCTGGTGTGGGGAAGGGCCATTTTATGTCAATTTGCACTGCTTTAATATGCAGATCTTCTCTGCTTCCACTCCTTTTATACAATGACTTTTTCTTCACATGATTCTTTCAATAGTAGTACTTAGACTGTTTAAGAGTATGGGTTCTGCTGGCAGACAGAGTTAGGTCAAAATCTACCTCCAATTCTTAGTAGCTGTGTGGTCTGGTACATGGTACTTGGAGCCTCATAGGGTTAATTTATTGTTGTCATACAGTGCGATCACAATACTGCTTACCTCACAGAGCTGTTTTGAAAGCTAAAGGGCTTAGCACACCACTTGGCAAGTAAAAAGTACACTATGTGTGGAAACTATAATATTGTTCTCTAAAGCAGTGGTCCCCAACCTTTTTTGGGCCACAGACCGGTTTAATGTTAGAAAATATTTTCACAGACTGGCCTTTAGGGTGGGACGGATAAATGTATCACGTGACCGAGACAAGCGTCAAGAGTGAGTCTTAGACGGATGTAACAGGGAATCTGGTCATTTTTAAAAAATAAAACCATTCAGACAAATATAAATAAAATGGAAATAATGTAAGTTATTTATTTTTTCTCTGCGGACTGGTACCAAATGGCCCAAGGACCAGTATCGGTCTGCAGCCCGGGGTTTGGGAACCACTGCTCTAAAGCACCATCTAATTGTTCATGGTAACATTGCTAATTCTGAGCTATATTTTATGACTCTGATTCTAAATATCTTAGTCTACTAAAGTAATAAAGGACACTGAATGTGAGTTTCATACTATTTCCATTGAACAAATATATATTAAGCCCGTAGTTCTGTCAGATCATAAAGTCTTTAAAACTGAGATGAATGGAGCTAACATTCCTTCTACACTTTATTTGAGCCATATCCTGTTCTAATCCTTTTAGTGTTTCACTTCTATTTGATATTCATGATGACCCTAAATCTATTATTTTCCCTATTCTACAAGTGAGAAAAATAAAGTTTGCAAGACTATATAGTTATGAAATAAAAAGTGGATTAGATCTTGAGGAAAAAGGAAGATTTGTTTTTAAAAGGGAGAGTTAATTCATTTTTAGTTGCAGTTTTTAGGTTTATATATACTTGACATCATAGTTGATCACTAAATTTTTCATTTTTATTTCTCACATACAGGTCAAAGATTACAAATTAATAGTTAAGCATACTGTGAAAATATGCATTCTTCTTAAAGTAGTAATATAAGTGTCAATTAAATAGCAAATTAGGTGTGCATTTTGACTTATATAAAAAGAAGAGAATTGCTACAGCATTAAAGCGTTTTTAACTACTGGGTAGTCAGGTAATTAGGAAGCTGTCAAAGCTTGTTAAGTTATGTTGTAGCAGTTAGTGTTCAGAATATTTCTTGCTACTCTTGTCTGAATGGAATGTGGTTTTAATAATGTAGTTTCAGTCAGACACAAAGGTTCAAAGGGGACAATTTAATTAGGACTCTGTAACTTCTTAATTTTCAATTATTATGACATGGGGGTAACTGCCCTTGAGAAAGGGAAGTTAAAATACATTTACTATTTACATAAGATTGCATAAATAACCATATTTGAACAAGAAGTAATGTTTACTGGTTGCAGAAAGGCAGTGAAACTCTCCAGAGTATGTGTGTGTGTGTGTGTGTACATATTAACATGACAAACTAAAGACCTGCTTTCCTAAAGGGTATTCCATAGAACATTACTACCAGTAGTGTGAAATCTTAATAGGTCTGACTTTGAGAACACTTGTTAAAAATGAAATAAATCTGAAATATATTAGGTTAAATAAAGCTAAATATGATATTTATTTCCTGTATCATATTTGAGATTTAACTGACATATATAATAAATCATCAGAGGAGTTTTTCCATAATACTTTGAAACTAAAGCTCACTGCATTTGATAAAATAAGTAAAAATCCTAAACTTAGGGTGAAAATACCCAGGAACTCTAATTCTGATACTAATTTACGTATCATGGATTTATCCTTGGTTCATTCATTCATTTATTCATTCATTTCTACTTAGGTGAGCCCCTTCAAACTTAATCTGAGCAAACAGAGTTCTTTAGTTTGACTTAAAAATCTTTTCTTTTTTGTCTGTTCAATCAATTATACTCAATAATGCTATCACTCATCCAATTGCTCAAGTCAAAAATCAAGAAGACATTCTTATTTCTCTTTTTCTCTCCCTTCTCTTCTATAAAATTAGAAGGGTCAACTTCTGAAATATATTTTAAATCCAACAATTTCCCTCTATTTTTACTGCTACCACCCAAATCCTAGCCATAATCATTTCTTATCTGAAATATTGAGGCAAAATATTCTAAGTGTTTTCTCTGTCTCAACTTTTATCCATCTTCCACATGGCAGCCAAAAAGGCCTTCATGAAACACGGACTAGCCCATGCCAAGCCTCTTGTAAGAATGTAATAAGCCATGGCTGGTTGGCTCAGTGGTAGAGCGTCGGCCTGGCATGTGGAAGTCCTGGGTTCAATTCCTGACCAGGGCACATAGGATAAGTGCCCATCTGCTTCTCCACCTTTCGCCCTCTCCTTTCTCTCTATCTCTCTCTTTGCCTCCTGCAGCCAAGGCTCTATTGGAGCAAAGTTGACACAGGCACTGAGGATGGCTCCATGGCCTCTGCCTCTGGTGCTAGAATGGCCTGGCAGAGCATTGCCCCCTGGTGGGCATGCCAGGTGGATCTGGTCGGCGCATATGGTAGTTTGTCTGACTGCCTCTCTGCTTCTAACTTTGGAAAAGTACAAAAGAAAAACAAAAAATATAATAGTGGTTTCCCATGGCTCTCACATGGTCACCAAACTAAATTTCTGGATGAATGCTTATCTAACTATGCTAGACAAGCAGTAAATCTTCTAGGAAGTAGTAGTGCAGATAATCTTCATGACTTTGGGACAGGGAGAGATTTTTAAAAGAGGCTTAACAAAAACCACCAGCTGTAGCAGAACAGTTTGATAAATGGGACCACAATAAAATTCAGAAATTTTATTCCTCAAAATATATTTAAAGAGTAAACATTCAGTCTACATGATAGGCTTTTATTAACACATATACTAGACAGAGGATTCATATCTACTGCTTATAAAAATGTATATAAACAACACCTATAAATCATACAAAAGTAGAACAACCCAATAGAATAGGGGCTAATGACATGAACAAGTCACCTTAAAAATATTCTATGTCACCTGACCTGTGGTGGTGCAGTGGATAAAGTGTCAACCTAGAAATGCTGAGGTCACTGGTTGGAAACACCAGGCTTGACTGATCAAAGCATATATGGAAGCTGATGCTTCCTGCTCCTTCTCCCTTCTCTTTCTCTTTTCTCTCTCTAAATAATGGATAAATAAAATTTAAAAAAAATTCTATGTCTTGAACATGCCAGTAGTTAAACACTTAAAATTTTTTTTTATTGATTGATTTTAGAGAGAGAGAGAGAGAGAGATAAATATCAATTTGTTGTTTTACTTATTTATTCATACACTGGTTGAGTCTTGTATGTGCCCTGACCTGAGATCAAAACCTCAATCTTGATGTATCAGAACAATGCTCTAAGCAAGGGAGCTACCTAGCCAGGACCAGTTATACATTTTTTGATAATTCATTGAACTATACATTTATGGTATGTGGTTTCCACTTCAATATGTGTGACTAAATGTACATATCTAAATACCTCAAGAGATAAAC
This sequence comes from Saccopteryx bilineata, assembly GCF_036850765.1. Classification (NCBI taxonomy): domain Eukaryota; kingdom Metazoa; phylum Chordata; class Mammalia; order Chiroptera; family Emballonuridae; genus Saccopteryx; species Saccopteryx bilineata. The sequence continues at coordinate 69,516,365 of NC_089499.1, forward strand.
TAACATCCTGGAGACTGAAATAATTTGACCTGGTTTCAATACTTAGTTATCTCTACAATGGTCTTTTACAAAGCAAGTCATTTCTTTTTCTTGGAAAAGTTAGATATATTTCACTTTTCCCCTACAGGGGTAACATTTTTGAATAAGAATTGCATGATTATATAAAGCCTTAGCTCTCCATATCATGGCACAGTTATTAATAAGTCATTGAGTCTGACCATGCAGTCACATTTAATACAGATGGAGGGCTCACTGTTGTATTTTGCATAAGATGAATAAACAAAAAATCAAAGAACAGGGGGCATTAATATTTTAAGTATAATATTTAATTCGAGAAACAGGATGGGAGACATTAGCATTGAAAGCAGATAGGGAATAATGTCTGGATGAAAAATGGAGAAGAAGCATCATTAAAAATGTGGGCTAGGTAAGAATACAAATTCAAAGAAGTCTAGTCTTACTTGACAAACAGCCACACTAACTCAGTGCAAATGGTGACATCATCTTCCATGGGCCAATTCTCCTGCAAGCTAGAATTTTCCTGGAGTCAATCTGCATTTTATTTGCCTCATTTCTGCTTTTGTGACTCTGTTAGATTCAACACAAATACAAGCCCAAGGATTGCTCCATCTTGACAAAGCTGCTTAAAAAAATAAATGTTCTTCTTGTGCCCGAGGCAATGTCAGGGATCACACGCAGGCCTAGAACCAAGTTCTGTTTTGCACTGTGACAGGTGAGCAGCAGCAAATGCAAGGGAACTATTACCTCAAGGAGCCTGTTTTTCCATTTCTGCTAAATCTGAGTTAGAAACAATCCTGCAGTAGAGAGAGGGGCAATCATCTCTGACCAGAGAGAAAGGTAATGGGAGTCAAGAGCAAAGGCATTTTCAGAACCCAAGGAAAGGCTGCACTAAAGGGAGTTGCATTGGCTTCTGCACAGTGTCTTGTGAAAACTGGTCTTTAATAAAAAAATAAACCAAAGACCTCCAATCATTTGAGGAGTCTCAGGAAATAAAGGCAACAAAGCCAAACCCTACTACTAAACAAAAATCTTCCAGACATAAGAAGTGTAAAAAGACCTAAAAATGCCCTTCATTCTGGAAATAAGCAGTATAATTATATAGATGTCACAAATGGCCTTGCCTCCGGGCACACTGGAGGGAGGGACAAACAGTTCTAACTGCAGGAGTGTGCAGTGTGTGGCAGGCCAGGAAACATCACTATTAAAATCATTTCCTTGAATATATTTTTTAACACACTTAAAATACATTTGGAAACATCAGAAGGGAACTTTAAAGCCTTTGGCAGGAGAGACATTGCAAAGCTGAGGTCCTTGGTTCTGAGAAATGTGGTAAGATGGTCTCATTAGCCAGGTGTCATATGTCTCTGTCTCTGTCTCATTGCAGGGACAGAGAGCAGTGCTTAATGCTCCCTGTCCCTCAAAGGCAAAGAAAAGTCTCCTTGCCCCTGACTGGGATTCCATACACAGACGACACTCATCTGTTTGCTCCTAGAGCAGGGTGGCGAGCAGACAGGTCAGGGCACAGTAGCTCCATTACAACGGAGCAGCTTGATTAGGTTTTCATAGTTATCAGCTGACAGATGAAGGGCAGAGCAAGTCTGCTTGTGCGATCCGGCGATGATGGGGGACTCATGTGGGCTGCTCTACTCCACTTTGGCTGCTGTCAGCTTTTCCCTTACATATGCTGCTTTTCAGGAAGGTGAAAATTCAATTCCAGAGTAAGGAAATATAAAACAAAAGCAAATGAACTGTGAGCCGAGAATGGCGAATAGGGTCCCCACTTGGGCATTCAGAGTTTAAGGAATTATGAAGCGAGTCAATTTTAATTCTAGGCCAGAGAAATGACAGTTTTCTGGCATTTTTCGTTACAGTGGAGTTGACGGCAGAGCCCTGGGACTGCTGAACTCCCCCTGCGTGAAATGCAGTGAGCCTCTATTCCAAATGGGGAGCACTGAGGACAGCGCTGCTAAAAGCCGGTGCCAAGGGACCTGCCTGCCTCTTCAAGTAAGATGGCCCCCTCTGTTGTACCAGCACGAGGGATAGAGAGCTCTGCCCAATTTCCCTCACTGGCATGATATTTTTCCCTCCTACCCTCTGGTCAGAGTCAATACTCAATATCCTGATTGCTCTACATTAAAGCAGCCTTGTGCTTATCCCTAGCCCCCTCCCACTTCACTGGGACAGCCCAGGAAGATGCCAACCATGACCTCTCAACAGCCCAATTCTAGTGCCCTGATAGCAGGTGCTCAGAAAATATTGCTGAGTGATATTCAAAAGATGCTTTCATGCAATTCTCAACTTTCCTGGGTTTTCTGCTTTTTCCCCCTCCCCGTTCTCTCTTATCAATTTTTCTTAGCATCCTCTAGAGTCTCTACTCCTTTTGTTTACTCTGAGTGTTGAAGGCCATCAGCTTCTGGTAGCACTTTTATTCGCTCCGAATAGTCTCTTTATGTGATCGCCTTCAAAGTCAAGCAACAATGTGTACAACTAGAGATTCTCACATCTCTGTCCATCCCAGCCTCAGGTCAATGATGAGCTCTTGGCCCATGGAGCCAACAAGCTGCTCTTGAATGACTCATTGAAACATCAAGCTCTTTCCAAAAATGGACTCATTAACTCACTGCTCACCCCACTCTAATACAAGCTTATTGTTCTGTGCTCCATATTTTAGTTACCTAATTTATAAAACTGGGCTTCCTTCCTATAGGTCAACATCTGGCCATTCTTGTTTTGTCTCTGCTCTCAATTTATTGGTTGAAATGTTTAATGTAAATCTTAGATATCATATCATTTTACCTTGAGTCACAATATCACTATCATATGCAGCAAAATTAATAATAAATAACAAACTCTTAGTATTATTTAGCAGCCAGCCTGTGTTCAGTTTATTCCCAGTGATACAAAAATTTCTTTAGTTTTTAAAAAAAATCAGGCCCAAACAAGATCCACACAGATTGGCATTTGATTGGTAAGTCTGCCCCATATTTGTTAAAGAAGCTAGGTATTCATAAGGTTTTTTAATATAAAATTATTAATTTTTGTGATATAACATATTAATAAATGTATTCCAAAACAATACATAGGTTATTTGGAATTTTTGAGATATAATGTAAATATAGTAAAATTTACAAATCTTTAAAGCACATTTCCATGGTTTTTACCTATGTAGACATAATATTGGCACTATACAGATTAATAGTGAGGACATTTTTATCCCCCAGAAAGTTCCCTGCGCCTCTCTCTTCCCAGTCATCAGCTCTCAGAGGCTGACAGTATTCTGACTGCAAGAGAACTATTACCTCGAGAAGCCTATTTTTCCATTTCTGCTAAATCTTAGCATAGGTTGTTTTTGCCTATTTGTGTGCTTTGTGCTAATAAAATTATACATTGTGAACTCCTCTGTACTTTGCTTTTTTATTCAACATGTTTTCTGAGTTTTGTCCATGTTGTTGAGTCTATTTACAGTTTGTTCTTTCCTGTTGCTGTGTAGTTTTATATCATATGAACACAGGGCAATTCATTTACCCATTCTTCTACTAATGCCCACTTGAATAATTGCTAATTATGAATAATTAATAATTAGTAATTTGAATAAAAATTTCTAATTGTAAATAAGGCATATATTTTGTTCAAAAGTGCTAGTTTATCTAAGTGGCTAACCACTTAGATGTGTGGATATAACCTGCCAATATACTCCCGTAAGAAACAGCACCCTTTAGCATTTGATAATTTTATCAGCAATGTATAAAATTTCCAGTTATTCCATGTCCTGAAGAAAACAACTTTCATAACATTCAACATTAGTAAAAGTGTCATTAAGGTTGGTGGCGCTGAAAAAAAGGAGAGAAAGAAAGAGACTCAAACCTCATCTAATTATTTCTTCTTTTAAAATTCTTGGGCATCCATGCTGATTCAACATCAAAAACCTAATAACAAGCTGGCCAGTTGTAAATAACATCACACAATATAGCAGATATTCTCACAGGAAAATCTCAGATCCTGGCTACTGGTTAAAGTTGATGTATCCATCTTTCCCCCTATAGCATTTACCTAACTTGACAAGATGTACAAACTGTACAACCATTGACCCAAGAGGTCAATGAATCAATGAGTATTTTACAACATATGCAGCTACTTCATATATAAAAGTAAATTAAGTACAAATAAAAAACAGTTGCATGCTCTTATTCCAGGAATGGTTTTCAGGCTTTGTGGGGTGAGATGGGCTGTCAGGAGCAGTGAGATGGGAAGGGAAATATATTTGCTAAATTCTTGCAATACATCAGAGATTATGCAAGACCTTTTTATGTAGATAAAGCCTGGAGTTTTATTAATTCCTCAGTAAAATACTTCAAGTTGGATTTTATTATTGCAGTTTACTGAAAAGGAAACCGAGGCTCACAGGCATTTAGGAATTTTCACTGTAAGGGCTCAAGCCAGAATGTACCCAGGAACATAGAAATGCCATGAAGTTATAGCTTACAAGGAGGGTGGTATATATATCAAATTTAGACATAATATAAAAATTTATATAATTTATTCTAAAAAATCTTTTGAATTATCCACAAAGTAAGGCAAAGTGGCTTGGTGTATATAACTGTTAATAATATTTGTCAATACCGAAGCTTAAAAATCATTAAGTTAGAATAAAAGAGGGAACAAAGGTATTATATGCAGATTGAGGGTTCTGTTCTTTTGCATTTTAAGGTAGTTATAAAGAGTCTAGTGGTGAATCAGTATTCCTGTTTGTGTACAGGATTTACAAATTTGGTTTAAGTAATAATCCTCTATAATTGTAAACACCTTACATCTTTTAGTTTTGAGAATTTAACAAAACAATGAAATCACTCAGAGCTGCAGTGGAAAAGGTCATTGTTCAAAATCAGCCAAAAAGTAAAATGTGTTTACAGTATCATTCCTTTGTATTCGTACTGTATTATTAATAAAACTAAGGTTCAGAGAGATTCAAGATGTATGACCCAAATTCTAGTACACGCCAGACAAGAAAGTGAACCCAGCACTTCTATTATATACAGTACTCAAAGTTGAAAGCCCTTCCCATGAATCAGGTGGCCAAAGTTTTAGTCACTGAAGACCTGGAATCAGTTGACCTGAAATTTGAGGTACTTCAGACACTATCATTGACAAAAAAACCCAAAAAACAAAAAACTGGAATTTGATATATTTCAGACAATGTCACTGACCAACAAAAAAATGGTGGGGATCTTACCCATAAAATTATTGTGCACATTGGTAAATACTTGACTCACTAGAAATGAAGGCCAACAATTCTCCTATTCACAGACGAGATGCTTTGGGAGCACTCTTCCCAGCCTCGACGCCACGGTGATACTCATAATGATGGTGCTCTCCAGACAGCAGATGTGCTCACTGGGTTGTACTCAGTTTGTGGATTCCATAAGTGTGCTCTCATTACACCCCCTTTCCTCACACTCAGGAGAGCACATCAGAATGCAAAGTAGTTAAAATGACATCACTTACAGAATCTTGATTGTTCTCAATTTTGTCTCAGGAAGCGAGTCCTTCACAAATGGCTACTTTTTAACTGCTAATAGAGATTTTTTGGTGACACATCCATAAATGCTGGGACAATGAGACTTCTTTATGGGTTAAGTGAGCAAACATGAAGCCTTTCAGCATAAGCTGAAGCAGAGAGAATAGAGTTTGATTTCTCAGATTTAAATACCAGCTCTCTTTTAATTACCTACTAGACCTTGGGCAACTTAGTCAATTTTTCTAAGTCACAGTGTTCATATCTTTTAAAGGAGGATGATAACTGTGCCTGCTTTGTAAGGCTGTGGTGAAGACAATAAGATAATATGCATAACATGCTTAAAGCACTCAGCACATACTCTTAAATGTTACGAGTATTTTGTTTAGCATAATATTCTCAAGATCCATCCATGACAGAGAGAAAAAAATTAAGAACTATATGATTTTACTCATATGTGGGTTATAAAACTGAAAGTAACAAACGAATAAACAAGAGAAACAAACAAAAGCTCATAGAGACAGACAACAGCATGGTGGCTATCAGAGGGACGGGGGTGGGAGACAGTAAAGGGTAAATGGGGTCAAATATATGGTGACAGAAGGAGACTTGACTTTGGATGATTGGCACACAAAGCAATATACATATGACGTATCATAGAATCATACACTTGAAACCTATAAAATCTTATTAACTGCTGTCACCCTAATAAAATTAATTCAATAAAAATAAAGGGAGAAAAAGAAAGGAAGGAAGAAGAGAAGGAAGGAAGAAAAGAAGGAAGGAAGGAAGGAAGGAAGGAAGGAAGGAAGGAAGGAAGGAAGGAAGGAAAGGAAAGACAAATAAGTGTGATATGTAAGGACATGGAACATGGGCAAAAACAATGAGGGAAATAAGAATGGATATAACCTGCCAACATACTCCCGTAAGAAACAGCAGCATCCTTTAGCATTAAAGAGGCAGCCCGTGCATTGAAAACATTCTTAAAATTGTTTTATTACCCTGATGCATAAAGGTGTGGTTAGAATAATTTTGATGAGAAGAAATGAATAATGCCAGACATGATGATTAACTCTCACAGCACATGGGGGTCAGACTGATTTTTTTCTGTAAGTGTGGGACGTGCCCATACCTTTGCTTGATATTCTATCAGGAGAGGCAGCAGCATATCCTCTCTTCGAGAATGGGTGCTGAAACTGAGAAATAGGGCATGAATCCCAGTTCTACATTTACCTGCTGTGTAAACTTGGGCAAGCCGCTGAACTATCCCTGCGTCTCAGTTTTCTCACATGTAAAGTGGGGATTAATAACTACAAATATCCTGTAAAGTAGTTGGGAGGCTTATGCCCAAAGTACTCGGAACAGTGCCTGATTCACAATAAATTCTCAACACCTGTTGTTCACGTTCATCACCACTAGGAAGAGGAAAGGAAAGATAGCAAAGTGATTTCATTTCTTTGTTGGGATCAGAAATAATATCAATCATTTATTCTAATGGATATCAAAGAGGTAAAATAATGGTGCTACAAACACATCCCTTCTTTTACTTTCCCAAACAGTATAAAAACTTCCTATGGAAATAAAGATACAAATCCATCTATTCCAACAGAGGAATTACATCAGATAGAGAGTCCCCATGACTTTAACTGAGTTTTAGAGCTGATGACAGACTCTGTGTGAACAATAGCCCAGATGGCTGAAGATTCAGAACATAAACTCAAAGTTGGTTGCAGTTCATCTATATCACTGTTGTGCTATAAATAAATAGTTAAATGTTATAATGGAATTCTCCTGGTCTTCCTTTCCAACAATACCTATATGACTCATTAGAACACTTAATGTGGAAACTCGTTCCCAGAAAAATCAAAACAAATGACTGATTCTGGGGCTTGATGTCACAGAATGTTTTTAGCATTTCTGATTTGCAAAAGACTAAAAATATAATCTTAATATGATATATGGGTAACCTCAAGGGCAAACTGGTGCAGTGGAAAAAACACTATAAGGGCTTTATTCTCATAACATTATTTATTTCTGTGCAACTTCAAGTTTTTTTAAAATGTATATGTTTGCCAGTTTCCTTAAGCCTCATTTTACTCATCTGGAAAACCTCAAGTAAAATATTTATTATGCGTCTCATAGAGGGCTGCTGTGAGAATTGTAGCAGACAATGTACTTAAACTTTAAAATGCTAACATCTATTTAATTCTTTTATTAGAAATTTTATGGCTTTCTTATTCCATAATAATGCAACAATAGCTGAAGAAATAAGTTGCATAACTGCATCAAGATATTTCTAAACAGCCCCTGTACAGCAGAGAAAAGCGATGTATGCTCAACCCCTTCCAAAGTGGAGGTAGAGTTCTTTAGTAATGATGTGAGGCTGCCAGTTTATACCCAAGGGCCTCTTTCACTAGACAATGTCCTGCCTAAAAATACTCTTAACCACCTGAGGAATTTCCTAATTCACTTACCAAGCTGCATTTATCAAGACATAGAATGTTGAGACTGCCTGACAGTGACCACAAAATAGGGCAGAAGGAATGCCACTAACTTGGTTACTTACAAAGAGTGATTGCCAGCCAGTGCTGTTAAAGGGATCAATGGTATTGAAAGGATGAGCTGTGGTGAGCAGAGTATTGACCATGGAGAAGAGTGATGGACAATTACAGTCCTGGCCCAATATCAGTGTTATAAAGATCACTGCTGAAAAATGGTTCAATTTCCCCCTTTTAAAAGAGTTCTTATGCTTGATTACATTTCTTTTTACTCTCACTACTCTGTTTTCTCAAGGGTTTTTTTCAGAATATTAATGACAGTGAGTAGCACATGCAGCAGATGGTAAATATATCAATTACATTATAAGCATTTTGTGATTTTTACCACCTGTACAGAAAGCTATAGAGAATGAAAATTTGGAAAAACAATAATGCAGAGCGAGACTGCAGTTGGCACATTATTCAAAATACAAACGCTAAGTTGTACATCATTAAGAGTACAAGTACAAATTCCCCCAAAGTCAAAGAAAGAAGAAAGTGTGGTTCTCTAGGGAGTGTTCATTTACCCACTGACGTGTGTACTGTGTAATGAACATGTGTCATACTTACAAACCTAGCTAATAATCAGGATACAACCCATGCACAAATCCCATATCACGACTTAACGTTACTTGGAAAAACATCACCTTGACATTTATATGCTTTTGTGAGGCATTTTCTTTTTTTGAAATGGGACATTTTTTATTAAGTCAATGTTTAGAATTTAACTTTCCAAAAGGGAGAAACAGAGAAGGAGAAGAAAATATTTTTTTTTTCTGGCCCTGGCTGGTAGCTCAATGGATAGAGCGTAGGCCCAGCATATAGACATCTTGGTTCAATTCCCAGTCAGGCACACAAGAGAAGTGACCATCTGCTTCTCCTCCTTTACCCTTCTCTCCCTCTTTCCCTCCCACTGCCAGTGACTTGATTTGAGCACTGCCCTGGCCACTGTGGATAGCTCAGTACGTAAGCATTGGCTCTAGGTGGGGTTGCCAGGTGGATCCTGGTCAGGGTGCATATGGGAGTCTTCCTCACTATGTTCCCTCCTCTCACCTGAAAAAAAAACTCTATATATAAACAGACTATATATAGACTATCTATATATAGATAGACTATATATAGACTTCCTATAGGTGTTGATAATGGTTTATTATCGGTACATATTTGACCAGTTTATCAGTCTAGTGAAGTAAAATCATCTTTGATTCAACTCCTGATTCATTTCTGCATGGCTCCAGCATCCAGCATAGTCATGTAAATGGTCAATGCAAATGTCTGCGTCTTGATCAGATGGGTGTTTTGAGGGAGATGTAAGATACATCCAAGCGAGAACACCTGTGCATCACATTTATGACATCTTAATTAGTGGCTCCAACAATTACTTACTCATTGATACAAAAGTTGTCTGAAAAAGATAACCAGGCCCCACTAAAATTTCAGTGAATGAGAATATCTCAATGTGGGACACTGAAATCTAAATTTTAAGAGAAGTTTCTTAGTTGAATATGTTGCAGCCAATAAGGTATATTCTGTCAAGTAACATTTAGAAATCTTTGTGAGCAAAGAAGCCCATGATTCTAGATCAAATTTAGCCAATTGATTTCACTTCATAAACCATCTCTGATAGTGATCACTGAGGATGTAGATGCTCAAATTTGGTCCATGGACCAGCAGTATCACTGACAAGCTTGTTAGAAAAGCTAAATCTCAGGCTTTTGAACAGACCTACTGAATTAAAATCTACATTTCAACCTGGCCCCCAGTGATTCATATGCATGTTAACATTTGGGTACACTGGTCTTGAACACCGTTAACAAAGTAGGACACATAGACAGGCACCCCTACCACCTTGTTAGAAATGTAAAAATTAATACAACAAAGAGCCGCTTCTTTGAAAAGATCAATAAAATTGATAAACCCCTAGCTAGACTCACTAAGGAAAAAAGAGAAAGTATTCATGTAAACAAAATCTGAAATGAAAAAGGAGACATTACCACAGATATCATAGATATACAAAGAATTATCATAGGATACTATGAAAGATTAGAGCCACCAAATTCAACAACTTAGAAGAAACGGATACATTCCTAGACTGAGTCACAAAGAAGGGGAAACCTAAATAGACCCAGGGAGGAAATAGAAACAACTATCAAAAACCTCCCCCAAAACAAAAGTCTAGGATGATAGGGCTACACTAGTGAATTCTACCAAACATTCAACGAAGATTTGGTACTTTTCCTTCTCAAAATCTTCCAGAAAATTGAAGATGAAGCAATACTCCAAAACATATTTTATGCTAATATCTCTAATGAATACAGATGCAAAAATCCTAAACAAAATACTAGCAAATTGAATACAACATGGATTTATTCCAGGAGCACAAGGATGGTTCAACATATGCAAATTGATCAACACCATACACCACATCGACAAAATAATGACATATATAAATATTGATCTGAAAGGTTGTCAGCAATATACTGTTAAGAAGAGGGAAATATCTATGTCTATAAACCCTTTAAAAATTTATTTATTGATTTGAGAGAGAGAAACATTGATTTGTTGTTCCACTTACTTATAGATTGGATGATTCTAGTATGAACCCTGACCAAGAATCTAACCTGCAACCTTGGTGTACTGGGACAATGCTCTAACCAACTGAGCTACCTAGTGAGGGGTTATATACCCTTTCTATGGGAAGAAAAAACAATGTTAATGTTTATATAGGTGGTTCTCTTTATATGCACATAGGCAGGCACCTGGAAATTTAATACTAAATAGTTAATGGTTAACTTGGGGGAAAGTATGTTAACTTTTGGGAGGATGTCTATCACTTTTAACTTGGTACAATTTTTTTTTTTTTTGTGGCAGAGACAGAGAGAGTCAGGGAGAGGGACAGATAGGGACAGACAGACAGGAAGGGAGAGAGATGAGAAACATCAATACTTCATTGTGGCACCTTAATTGTTCATTGATTGCTTTCTCATATGTGCCTTGACAGGGGTGGGGGTACAGCAGACCGAGTGACCCCTTGCTCGAGCCAGCGACCTTGGGTCCAGCTGGTGAGCTTTTTGCTCAAACCAGATGAGCCCGTGTTCAAGCTGGTGACCTTGGGGTCTCGAACCTGAGTCCTCTGCATCCCAGTCCGATGCTCTATACATTGCACCACCACCTGGTCAGGCTAACTTGGTACAATTTTGTACTAGTTTCAGCTTTTGTATTTTGGTACATGTGACACAGTTCCAGCCAATGATATATAAATAGTGCACTGGGAAAGCTCTTTTAAGTTCTGAGAAAGCTCCTTTATGGGGTCTCATTCAGGTGGCCCCTGCCTTTTGCTCTTTACCCTTTTCTGCCTCTTCCACTTCTGAACCTGGATGAGAAATCCCTTAAGGGGCAGTTATTCTGTAAGCACTGGACCAATGGAGCCATGTTAGAAATGAATGACAGAATGGAAAGCCAGAGGAGCTTTTGTTCCCAGTGGGAGTGTGGACTCACTGCACAGGCCATGAGTGGTTCTCTTTCCAACCTCTTATTATATAAATAAGATAAAGCCATTAATTTAAGTTAGTATTTTTCAGGTTTCTGTCACTCATAGCCTAACAATTCATGAGCACAGTATTACTTAACTATCCAGGTGTTGAGGTGCATCTGGTGGAATACACATCCATACATGCAATCAGGGCTCACTAAATAAGCACTTGGACATCTGGTCCAGTGTGAACTCCAGTGTTAGCACTGTACCTGTGCATTCTTTAATGGAGGATAAAAGGAAGCCATAAAGAAGTGATGTACATGTGATCTCTGGATGGTGGGGTTATAGGTGGTTTTACTTTCCTTTTGGGTACTTGCCTATATTCTCTGAATATTTAAAATCAGGAAAGAAAGCTATTTTAAAAAGTGTTAAAACTGTCTAGGACAGCTGAGTGATGTTGTTGACTGACCACAGGAACCCTGTCATCCCGCCAGTTCCAACATCTTGCAAATAAGACATTTTTCTCCTCCTTCTTCTCTCCACAAGCTACTTAAAACATAGAAAAAAATCCTAATAAAATTCAATATCAAGATAAGTATTAGTCTGATCACCCATCAAGATGATAAAGAAGGTTTACTCTTCAATTGTATTACATATTTATAAAGAATTTTGGAATTGGTTCTTTTACATTGATGGTTGGCTCAACACTAACCATAAAAAAATAATAAAAAAATTAAGCATCTTTGTTTTGCTGCTGCTAAGAATGCGTGCACGATGTACAGTATTTTGACCCAGGGGACATGTTTGTCACAGCTCTCAAGAAAACTTGGCATACACATCAACTGAAACCCTCTGGGTGGTGTCACTTCCACAACATTTTAGAAAGTGTCATGGCAGTAATGCTTTTATGCCAGTGGTCTCAAACTGAGCCATGTGGCAACATTGGGCACTTGTGTTGTCACCGCCGAGAGGATGCCGGCAGTATCCAGTGGGCTGGGGACTGCGCTGCCCAGCGCCGCCCCGGCAGTATCCAGTGGGCAGGGGACTGCGCTGCTCAGCGCCGCCCCGGCAGTATCCAGTGGGCAGGGGACTGCGCTGCCCAGCGCCGCCCCGGCAGTATCCAGTGGGCAGGGGACTGAGCTGCCCAGCGCCGCCCCGGCAGTATCCAGTGGGCAGGGGACTGAGCTGCCCAGCGCCGCCCCGGCAGTATCCAGTGGGCAGGGGACTGTGCTGCCCAGCGCCGCCCCGGCAGTATCCAGTGGGCAGGGGACTGAGCTGCCCAGCGCCGCCCCGGCAGTATCCAGTGGGCAGGCGATCGCGCTGCCCAGCGCTGCCCCGGACAGTCCCCTGGGTGAAGAATTATTCAGCCCCAGCTGCTAATAGTGCTGAGTCTGAGAAACCCCTGCTTTACATGACTTTTTTCTGTCTTATATAATAATTTAGGCTATATCTATCCCTATAAGTAATTTGACTGCTTTGACTTTCTGTATGTTTCTTATTGTGTTATTAGATTACAAATTGGCTAATCACATTTAAACTGTTGTTTTTTTTTATAGTCCCAGAATTTTAGCACTATATATGTGGCTACTTTATCTTAGGGATTCCCTCATGCAACAGACAGTTACTGAGTGTCTAGGAAATCCTGGCGTTGCCCCAGGTGTTGAGTGCACAGACATGAGTGGTCCTTGTGCCCAAGCATGGGTACTGCAGTGAAAGAGAAAACACCCCTTGACTTCAGATAGCAGGAGGACCAGCAGATGATGGCATGTGTGGCACTAAAATGAACTCAGAATATGAACTCCAGGCCCAGGTCCAAATTCCAGTGAGCCAGTCCCTGCTCTCTCCATTGAACAAATAGTGTGGTTCTGCCTCCTGCATCTCACACTTTTTACTCGGCTGCTGGAAATGCCCTTTCTTCGGGTCTCTGCTCTCCTGGATCTTCTGTGCCATACTGGTCTCTGCTCAATGGCACCTTCTCACAGAGGACATTTCTGACCTTGCTATTGTCTTCTCTAAGCTGCCTCTATCTCACTATCTTCTTTCTTATTTCCTATCTGAAATTATCTTCTTCACTTATTTTGTGTTTGTCTCCACAAAAATGACCTTAGTACTTTTGAAAAAAGCCCTCTAGTCCTTCAAGGTCTTGGATAAAGTGAATTCTGAAGGTGCAGGTGTTCTTGCCGAAGCCCACCTCTCCCTCTTGCTCCTTCAAGCCACCCTAGTCTTGTTCCTTCAGCCAAGCATCCTGTCTTTGAGCCTTTGGAATCTTCTCTCTGCCTGCAATTCTCTCGTCCACATCCTGCCTAATAACTATTCGCCCCTCAGCAGTTATCTTTAAATATGGCTTCTTCCACTACCCACCAGGGTTGCTCACCATGTTTCTCTCCAACATTATGTATTCTGTTTTAGTTGCTGCTCCTGTGGCCTGCCTTTCCTCTTGGCTGCATGCCCTATGAAGGCAGGGCTCTAGTCCTCCGCTCCCTGCTCCCTTCCCAGGGCCTGCTGTAAGATTCACTTACTCCAGCCTGCAGACCTGAAACTGGTTTTTAAAAATTAAAATTTAGTAAAACTTTCAGCAACACTTTTATCTTGTCTGCTTTTCTCAAGAGATATCAACTTTACAACTCACTTCTACTGTGCTTCTGAAAATTGCATATAGACTACATATAAATTTTGCAACAATAACAACAAAAAATGTAAAGTCCTTTGCTAATAGAATAATTTCTAAAGGATATAACTAAATAAGAGATAAAGAGAGCACGAGCGTGCAGAAGCAGCCATAATCTCATTAAATTGAAAGAAGCCCACAGTTGTACTTCTGACTGAGGTTGCTGACCACACATGAACACACATGTGAACCACCACACACACACACACAGAGTTCTATGTGAACACCTGCACCCCCCACACAGTGTCCTATGTGAACACCTGCACCTTCCCCTCACATAGTTCTATGTGAACATCTGCACTGTCCCCCCTCACATAGTTCTATGTGAACATCTGCACGCCCCCCACACACACAGAGTTCTATGTGAACACCTGAACCCACATGCATGCACACAGAGCTCTATGTAGACACCTGCACCTATACTGCACACAGAGCTCTATGTGAACACCTGCACTCAACATGCACACACAGTTACATGTGAACACCAGTACCACCACACATGTGCACAGAGATTTATATGAACAAGATGCAAACAACAAAGCCCCCAGTCCTTTGGCGAGGCTCTGATGAGAGGATGCATAGACTGTGCCACCATATATTCCTCCAAAGTCCTCCCGGTGGAAATGATTGCCTCCCACAACAATCCAGGCAAAGCAAACACGAGTTATCCTTGAGGATATTAGTTGCAGAATGAATTTTGCAAACCACAGTGTGACACTCACATTGACCTTCAGGCATTGAATCTGCAGACAGAAATGAACTTTGGCATTTTCTTGGATGAACTGGCCATCCACATTGTTGTTCCTCTATTATTTCACCTTTTTTTTTTTTTTTTTTTATCTGAACACCAGAAAGAAAATGTTAACGAAAGTTTGGAGAATTTTCTCTTTCGAATACCTCATTTAATAAAACTTTCATCATATTTCTTTTTAATCTTTTGCACTTCTTCATGAAAAACATCTGAAACACTAGAGAGTAAAACTTAACATTCTTAATCTGGATTTAAGAAATTCATAGTCTGAGTTTGGAACTGGAATTTCATTTATATACCAGACTGAATGAAACATTATTAAGACATTCTGAATGTAAAATAGATAAGATAACTCAATTCCTAGGCCAGCCAAGTCCCAGAGTTCTTAATAAGACCTACACTAATTTCTTGGGTTTTTTTGGCCCAACAATATTCCCACATCTCCACCTTGAGTGGAGGGCTGGGAAACTGGTTAGAACACTCTACCCGGACTAATGGAGTGGATGGGAAGGTTGCTCTGGCTCTGGGATATCTATAAACTAGACTAAAATGTTGATCCATGAGAGTCCTTAGAGATTAGATTCTACATGCTCATGTTACAGTAAAACAGTCACAGAGATGGAAAAATAAATGTAAGCTGGTCACATAGATAGGGCTGAGATTGAAATGTTTTTTTCCTAAGCATTAGACCCATCACCACCCAGGTTAGCATCTCTTCACTGAATTTCTCTAGTAGTTTTCTCACTTGTCTCCCTGCTTCTACTTTTATATTCTCCACCAACTTCTATATGGTAGCAAGAGTGGTTTAAATTATAACATATTACTATAGTCCAGGGGTCGGGAACCTTTTTGGCTGAGAGAGCCATGAACGACACATATTTTAAAATGTAATTCCATGAGAGTCATACAATGACCCATGTACATTACATATTATTCAATAAAAATTTGGTGTTGTCCCGGAGGACAGCTGTGATTGGCTCCAGCCACCTGCAACCATGAACATGAGCGGAAATGAATGGATTGTAATACATGAGAATGTTTTATATTTTTAACGTTATTATTATTTTTATTAAAGATTTGTCTGCGAGCCAGATGCAGCCATCAAAAGAGCCATAACTGGCTCATAAGCCATAGGTTCCCGACCTCTGCTCTAGACCCTTGCAATAGTGTTTCAAGGCAAAAGAAAATAATGTAAGCTCTTTATAGCACTACAAAATCATGTTTGATCTAGCCCCTTCCTTTCTCCAATCATATTGTATTACTTTCCCCTTCTCACCATGCGTCAGCTATACTGTTGCTCGCTCTTCCAATATTTCAGATCTAACTTACCCCAGGGCCATTGCACTTGCTCTTCCATCTGTTTGGATTGCTTCCCTTTTTCTCCTGAACATAGTCAAATTCCTTTTTTTTCTATTATATATCTTAGTTTAAGCATCTAATTAATTAATCCCTTTTTTAGAGTCTTTGCTATAAGAAAACCAAACTTCCCTCATTAGTATTATTTCTGTTTCTCATGCCTTCTTTTTTTCCTTCATAACATGCACCATATTGTAATTACTTCTGTGATACATTTTTACTCCCTTCCTACAGTTAAACTATAATCCTTGTACCTAGGGTAGAGCAAGGAACAGAGCAGGCATTCAATTCATCCTTGCAGAATAAAAGCATAAATGTGATTTGAATTCAAAGCTCCAACCTCCCCACCCAATTCATGTCCAACTGTATGAAGATGAAGGTATTAAAAATATTATTTTAATATTTTAGCAGTTTCAGCCACTATCAAATCACTGTGTAGCTTAACATAAAGGTTAGCTTTGTTTCAAAAACATTAAGCATGTTGCCCTGGCTGGTTGGCTCAGTGGTAGAGCACCAACCTGGTGTGCAGGAGTCCTGGGTTCGATTCTTGGCCAGGGCACACAGGAGAAGTGCCCATCTGCTTCTCCACCCCTCCCCCTCTCCTTCCTCTCTGTCTCTCTCTTCCCCTCCCACAGCCAAAGCTCCATTGGAGCAAAGTTGGCCCGGGCACTGAGGATGGCTCCATGGCCTCTGCCTCAGGCGCTAGAATGGCCCTGTTTGCAATGGAGCAACGCCCCAGATGGGCAGAGCACCGCCATCTGGTGGGCATGCCAGGTGGATCCTGGTCGGGCACATGAGGGAGTCTGTCTGACTGCCTCCTGGTTTCCAAATTCAGAAAAATACAAAAACAAACAAACAAACAAACAAAAAACATTAGGCATGTTTTTACAGTACATAAAAACAAAATCTACCAAATGTTTTACTGAGAATCATAGAGTTTTAAATTCTGAGAGGGCCTGATCTGTGGTGGAGCAGTGGATAAAACATCTACCTGGAACACTGAGGTCACTGGTTTGAAACCCTCAGGTTGCCTGGTCAAGGCACATATGGGAGTTAATGCTTCGTGCTCCTCCCCCTTCTCTCTCTCTCTCTCTTCTTTAAAATGAATAAATAAAAATATATAGAAAGGTTTAAAAAATGCTGAGAGGATCCTAAAGATCTTATCTGAATCTTATTTTCTAGATAAAGAAACTATATAGCCCAGACAGATGAATTACCACAAGTGCCACAAAACTGCTTACTCTCATAACCTAACACCTGATCTATTTTGGTAATCCTATTTCTTAAAAAAAGAAATAGAATAAAAGTACTATTTTTTTCTAACTTGCATTGAACTCTTATATTACATTTACTGCCATATACCAACAGGTCACACACTCACTCATCACCAACTCCTTGTTCCTTCATAATATGCCAGGTTCTGTACTGCATCTTTTATGTGTTTCACCTTACTTTGTCTTAACTCCTCATGCTTTAGGTAACTTCATCATAATCATTAAAGAAATAGGAAACTGAGGTTTAGCATGACAAGTCAGTCCCCGGTAAGAAATGACCGGGCAGGATACAAGCTAAGGGCAGATTGGTGCGAAGTAGATGATTGTAAGCCCCCACTCTCTGCCTCCTTGAATGGTGCTCTCGTGCCTAGAGGAGTGATGTGGTTTTTCAAAGTATTGTGTTTTATTAAAAAAACAGCTTTTCATGTAAGGCTCTTTTTATGTAAAGGGATCTTTATGTGTGGCAGAAACAACTATAATACAAAGTCACATTTCAGTCTGCTCTAAGCATGGCTCTCCCTATATATCTCCATAAGTCACAGGACTGGGGAGAATTTCCCCAGAGCACCTATTTTTGTTGCACAGTACACATCTTTATGTAACTGAAAATCACTCAACCACATTCCAATCATTTGAGTAAAACCCTCTGGCTGGTATCACACCCCCATTTCTAAGGTGAATAAGCTATTCTATACATTTAACAGGTATAAATGTTTATGTGTGTGTGAGAGTGAGTGTGTACACATATAAGTGTGGGAGTAAAATCTGATATAAAAAGAGACAAAATACAGGTAGTTGTTATCTAAATGTTTCCCCTCCCCCATCTTCTGAACTTTTCGCTCTTTGCAAACATAAAGTATTTGCCCAAACACCTTGTTCTGACAGACACTCAGGAGTGCCACTCATCCTCTTTGTCACAAAGCCTTGGAGTCTCCATCTTATGTCCAGTTCTTTGAAGAAATATATCACCTTTATTTCCTTTTGGATCTTAAAAATTAATATTTTTTCTATCCACTATTCATTCTTTTTTTTGGAACAATACCTGGTTCTACTAGGAATCATCTCTGTCACCTTCTCAGTAATGTGGTTCTCATGGCCCCAGGTCTGGCCAGAGGTTGACAGTTCCATTCCTAGATCACGGACAGGGTTTCAGAGTTGAGCAAGTGACGAAGCTTGGCCTAAGAAACTCTACCCTAGGACTTGTGTGGGCCCACCTGGGAAGCAGGAGTTCTATGTTTCATTGGAACTTTATAACATGGTGGAAAACAGATGTGGAGTAGCTAGTGGCCATCCTCACTACTTCATAGAGAGATCTTTCCTGAGATTAAAACTAGTTCAGAGAAAAGCAACACCAAGAGATGGAGAGGGAGAGGAAGAGCAAAGAGCAGATGGGTGAGGGGGACATGACACTGATCCCTTCAACCTGCCATGTCCACAGGCAGCTCCATCCTTCCAAACTTTATTTCTTTAACTGAACAATTTCTACTTCCTCCTCCTTTTCTTTGGGTTAAGTGGTTTTGTTTGGGTTTCTATATTTTCAACAAAAACTCTTGATTAATATACTATAGATTGAATATCAATGTTTTAAAGAAATCTTTATTAAAAAATAAATTTAGTTTTCCTTTCACTAATCTGTGAGTTCATTTTCTAAAAAGCTCATATATGCTAAATGGCTTCCACATGCTTTCCTAATAATTGTAAAGTGAGGGTTGCCTTTTCTCTACTTTAAATCTACAATAGGTCCTGTAACTGTTGGTGAGTTAGTCTATCACATCTCCCAGAAAATAAAGTTCCCTTTGACCTTCCTGATAGAAGCTTCAGGCTAGAAAAATAATACATTTGGCTGAGAGAGCATTTGTGCCTGGCCCATAGCTACCTGGCCCACTTGAAAAATCCTTTATACTTACAGGAAGCAAATATCAAAGATTGTACTATCAGGGAAATCAGTGCTACAGAGAAACATCAAGGGACTTGACTTGTGAATACATTAAAAATCATCTAACTTTTGGCCCTGACCAAAAGTTGTCTCAGTGGTAGAGCATCGACCCAGTGTGTGGATGTCTTGTGTTCAATTCTCGGTCAGGACACACAGGAGAAGTCACCATCTACTTCTCTACCTCTCCCACTTCTTTATCTATCTCTCTTCCCTTCCCACAGCCAAGGCTGGACTGATTCAACTACATTGGTCCTGGGCATTGAGAATGGCTCTGTGGAGCCTCTGCCTCAGATGCTAAAAAAAGCTCAGTTGCAAACATGGCCCCAGATGGGGGTTGCTGGGTGGATCCTGATAGGAGCTCATGCAGGAGTCTATCTCTCTATCTCCCTTCCTCTCACTTGGAAAAAGAAGAAGAAGAAGAAAAAAGAAAATTATCTAAATTTTGGTCCACATTAGATAGCAGTGAATAAATTTTAATTCCAAGTATAGGAGATGTACAAATTTTGGAATGTTTTCTTATCTTCTTACTGAACACAAAGATGCCAAACGCGACAAGAATCACTTCAGTATATTAACAGTTTACTTTTCTAAACTTTTAATTGTATTCTGATTCTTGCTAACCCTTCACTGAGGCCCTTCTACAACTCCATTAGGCAATTACTACTTTTATCCTCCTCATAAACAGGGGTTTAGAGAGATTAAGTAAGAAAGTGATGGAGCAGAGATTCAAATCCACTTCTGCCTGCATCTCGAGGTCTTAGCCGCTTCCATCCTGCCTCACAACAGAAGGGAGGGGCTTCCTGCAGCCGCCTTTCAGCAGTGGGGCAAGGGGCACCGCCTTCGCAGGGTTGGCACGGGGATTATTTCACCAAATGAAAATCTAGGCAACAGGTTCCAGCAGTGCTTTCGGTTTTGTTAAAATCAATTATGACTAACAGTACTAGAAATGGGTGGATTATTGTCTTGAGACTTGTCAAAGTGTTGTCCTTGGGTCAGCATCACCATTGTCTCCTGGAACATTAATAGGAAAACAGAATCCCAGGCTTCACCCTGGACTCACTGAATCAGAATCTGCATTCGGTAAGCCCCCAAGTGATGCAGATGGACATTCAATTTTGGGATAGACAGATGTGGAACCAGCTCTGAAAACGGTCCTTGGACAACAGCTTCCGCATCAATGGGAGCACATTGTAGATGTAGAAGAAGGAAAAGAGAAAGGGAGGGCGGGAGGGAAGAGTGGGCTATAAGGAAGAGAAGGGAGGAAGAAATACCCGCATTAGCTGAAAACTCTTACATGCTGATATAATGGGTATTGGAATTAATGTTAGTTCAGTCAGGCAAGACAGCTTAGTGTAATGAGTCAGTGTCAGCTACTCTGAAAGTTTACATCTTTTTTAATTATCATGATTATCCAGCTGACTGGTTTCCTTTCAACATCAGGAAAGTGCAGGGAGTGTGTGAATTAAGCAGCATGAGCAGCTGGGACAGCACACCGGTAAGGAGAACAGAGTGGAAATGTCAGTCAGTCAAGAGGTGGATATTTTTAGGTTTCTGGAAGAAAACCAAAGGTCTTGGTCTGACCTCTTCTCCTGGTGTCAGGGTGTCTGGTCTCTCCCCACTATTCATGCATTCTTTTCCTTCCTATCCCTTTCACCTTTCACTTCCTTTGCCATATTTTCTCCCAGTGGGGGTTGGGGGGACGATGATAATGCCCACCAAAGAGAGGGCAGGTAGCACAGAAAGAAAATATCTCAAGAATTCTAATATTTAGCTGACTGCCCGCCCTTCCCCCTTCTCAGTACCCACAGTGCGTTAAGTCACGGGCTCCAAGCATTTTCGATCTCTGGTTTGGATCTGCTAAACCTCGAAATGTCAAAGTTTAGGCAACACCTTAAAATATATTTCTTTGTGGAAACTGAAATGGTGCTGTTTCTCTCTTTTATTTTCTTGTATCCTGACCTGGCTGATTTTTTTAGAATGTTATCTTAGGAGCCAAAATTTTGGGCATCTTCTTAGAATAAGAAGGACCCATAATAGCAGTCAAATACTTTAGCACATTATATTTGGAGCTGGTGCTAGAAAAGAGAACAATAGAAGATTCTGAAAAAAGGCCTCACCTCCCAACACCTCCTAACAGAGTTGGAAAACTTCAGCACAAAGAACAAGTAAAGCGCATTGTCTGGTCTGCCAACAGCAAGTAACTACAGTCCTTCTAATGAGTTCATGAGCATGAAAATCCTCAGAACAAAGTTATCGTCACCTGTTTATATTCATAGCAGCATCTAGCAACCTTAATAACACCTGACAATTGCCTAGCAGAGATTTATCACATGCTAGCTGTCTTTCTGTTGCAGATAAAAAGAGGAGTCACAGAAAAAGCACTCAGATGGAAAGAAAAGGCAGAATTGGAAAGCCACATACACAGAATAATATAGGCTTGGATCACTCCACCCCACCCCTTATTTAATAAAATTTAAAAAAAAACCACTATTTAAACCTGTGCAGGGTAGAACAAAATTTCCACGAGTGAATGCAGAAATCTTAATGTAATCAATTATTCTTTCATAAAGGAAAGTCCTCACAAAGGTGCTGCACAGATTCATTTAAATCTGTGGGGATTGACAGCTTGCCCCGGTAGAGTGAGGGAATTCCTGTGACAACTGTGTTCATGGGCTTCTAGATTCCACAGCTGCACTTCAAATGGTGGCTAACACCTGACTTTTTGTGTAATTCTGAGAGTTACTTGAGCTTTTAGAGATAGGTTTCCTCATTTGAAATGATGATAATATACCCACCTTGGCTTCCGTCCAGAACTATATTATTTGAATAAAATCATACATGTTAAATGCTTAGTGTATTCGCATGTGTCCAGTAAGTCTGAGTCGCTAAATTTGCACTAAGGGGTGGGAATAAACTTGGATTATTGTGAGGAGAAACTCAGCTTTCTCTTGTTAATGTATTCCCAGGGAAGGAGAATCATTTGCATGCTGGAAGTCTATCACTGAGAAATCTGTTTTTATTGGCACCCAAAGGCCCCTGCACTTTTGACAACATTCATGGGAGAAACTTGAGGATATTAATCCACAGGAGCCTCTTTTGCTTGACTGAGCCCAAGAGTAGATGTGCCTCATTAAAGACCAGTCAGGGAGGACTAGTTATAACTTCAAATTATGGTAACAAACCAAATAAAACCACACACTGATCCCTGGGATATGGGCAGCACCCCTAAAGAGAAGGCTGCAGAAGAGAGAAACCACTGGGCAAAGCAGCCAGCTTCCGGCGTTCCTCCCCACCCCGCCCGACCCCAAGCCTCTGGGAACGGAGCCCCCACAGGCTCTGTGTGGACCCCTCATTGTGTGTCTCCTGGAATGCGCCCTGCTCCCAGGACACATCTAATGGTTGGCAACTTTACATTATAGAAATGCAGATTTTCAAACCTGAAACCAGTCTTGGTAAGGGGAGAATAACAAGACAATACTGGGTACACCAGAGAGATGTAAACGTCAAATGAGTTTCTGTTTGTGCAAGATCTTTGTAAAACATAAAAATACACGCCCAATGTCAGTATCATTAATGACCACAGTGAAAGGAGGCAGAGATTGGCTTAGGTCAACCTGTCACATCTCTTTTAGGTAAAAACAGTAGTTTTACTAATTAAATCTTCAACTTTACAACATATGTGATAGAGATCTCTTCAATTAAAGAGTTTTATTTTAATCTCAATCTCATTCTTTTAAGCCAAAAACGAAACTTCACTTTCCACTGACTGCAGGGACACCGTTGTCTCAGGATGTAAAAGTTGAAATGACCCTCCTGGCTGTCAGTTAGACTGCACTACATGAAAAAGATGACATTCCACCTCTATCTCAATTCAGCCCCAACACTGGCCACTTGTTTTTAAAGCTTTCTTTATCATAGACACTTTCTTTTCTTTACAAAGGAAATGTTTATGTCCTAAAGTGCAGCAGTCAGGCCCATGCAAAAAAAGTAAGAACTTACTGTGTCCGGGAAGCCTAACCTAACAGCACCATTCAATTTAGAAACTCAAGACTTTAACCTTTCACTGACTGGGTAATTTTTTTCTTCTTAATATTCAGAAATTTTACTTCCAGATATAAATCCTTTAAGGGGGTTTGTGAAAATCCCGGGAAAGGAGGAGCCTGTTGCTTCTCAGACCTGGCAGGTTCATCACACTGGCTGCAGACACACACACACACACACACACACACACACACACACACACACACACACACACACAGGTTTTTCCGGTCATGTGATCTTTCTCGGGCCTGAAGAGAACCCAGCTAGTTCAGGCTTCACACTGCTGCTATGCCCAGAAAAGTTCCTCTCCCTGGAGGGACAGATGAAGACATCTTCCTGACACTTTGGAATTCATAGAAATTCCCACTGGGAACTTCAAGATGCCCTGGCCAAACCTTGCCAGTAGTTAAGTGAGAGGGTTTTGGTAGGATACCAGGCCAGGAAGCTAAATCAGTTTTAATCAACAAAAGTTGCCCTTGATGATGGGGAAGCATCTTCACATAAAAGGACCTTTCAGATTAGCTTGATGTTGAAAGCAGCAGGCCAGGTCACTTTGGAATACACAGCAAGAATGGTGAGAGCATGATTAGATAGCTAGCAAGAAATGATTAAGACAAAGAAAATGAAATCACCACTTTAATACCGGCAGAGAAAATTAAATGGGACACTGAGATCTAAGTGACCAGAGCCTTAGAAAGAGGTTTTGATGTGAATCTTTTAATAAGAGCTTTCAAGTTAAACAGAGCCATTATGAAGTGAAAATAAAAATTAGGGTTATGGAAATTATACTAAATTGAATTTGTTTTCTGTGTTGCTGACAAAGAAGCATATGAAATTCTAACTTCAATCTTACATCAAAACGCTCCATTTTTTGTGTACATTTTCATATAAACATGCTAATTTTATAGGGAAAGACTTGTTACTATAGCAGATCTTAATATTTATTAATAAAATCTTAACATCTCTTTTTCAGTTTTTTTATGGTAAACTAACATGGAATTGTAAGATATATAAAATAGTCAACATGGTGATTTCATACTACTATACATTGTGAAAGAATTTTCCCATGGAGTTAATTAACACACCAATCACCTCACATATTGACAATTATATGATATACTGTTATCTACCATGTTATATATTAGATCCTCATACATATTAATAAACTCCGTGAGTGTGGGGTAGGGCCCAAGAGTCTTAATTTCTAAAAAGCTCTCTGGAATGCATTTTGAATGACAAGGTACTAAGATATCTTTGAAAATATCCTAACAGAGAATGCCCCAAGTAAACTAGAAGGCTTCCAATTGAGGAATGGGTCTATGTAACTGTTGTGTGACTCTATAGCCACACGATAAACAGCTCATTTTCCTTGTGCTGTGGCTGTGGCATTATCTGAAGTTTTGATTTGAAATATTCCCGAACACTTAGATTCACCATGACACTACTCAGTTAAACAGAATGGCTATGGTACCATGATAGTTTCTTATTCTTCTGGAAAAAGTATTTAAAAGATATTTTAAAAATATTTAAGGAAATATTTAAATACTTTAGAGTAAACAGAAAGTTGGTTATAGTTTTTTTTTTAAAGAGACAGAGACAGCCTAGCATACTTATTATATTCAAAATAGTAAACAGCATGCCATGCATGAGCCCAGACCAATTGGAACCAACAAGTAATCGCAACTAAAATCATGGCAGCTATAATAATCAGTGTATACTAACTAAAGGCTAATCTAGTTTCTGAACCAATTTAGCTATTAATTTTTTTAGGTTGAAATAATTTTATATTTATAGAAAGTTGCAAAGATATTATAGAGGGCTCTTTTAAATACCCTTTACTGATGGTCCAGGAATGGAACAATCAACCTCTGACTGGCCAGGCCTGGGTGATGAGAACATATCACTGAGAAGGTGACAGAGATGATTCCTAGTAGAACCAGGTATTGTTCCAAGAAGAAAAAATGAATTGTGGAAAGGAAAAACATTCATTATTTAAGAACAAAAAGGAAATAAAGGTGATATATTTCTGTAAAGAACTAGACATGAGATGGAGACTCCAAGGCTTTGTGACAAAGAGGATGAGTGGCACTCCTGAGTGTCTGTCAGAACAAGGTGGTTGGGCAAATACGTTATAGTTAGCAAAGAGCTAAAAGTTCAGAAGATGGGGGAGGGGAAACATTTAGATAATAACTACCTGTATTTTGTCTCTTACTATATTAGATTTTACTCCCATATTTAATGTGCATGACCATGCGCGCGTGCGCACACACACACACACACACACATACACACATATACACACTTATTAAATACATAGAATAGCTCATTCACCTTAGAAATGGGTGTGATACCAGCCAGAGGGTTTTACTCAAATGATTGGAATATGCTTAAGTGATTTCCAAATATATAGCAATTCACATTGTGTTTGTCCTTGTTTTTTATAATATGGGGAGTTTGAAAGAGGCATTTTGTACAATGTTTCTAAATTGGCTTTTTCTGATGTTTGCCCATGGTTAGGCTGGCATTTTGAGTTTGAGGAAGAGTATCTTAAAAATGAGTTGCCTTTCTCATCACATCATATCATAGGGTGCATGATCATCAACATTTTATCATTGGTTATATTAACCACCTGGCTAAGGCAACGTCTTCCAGGTTTACCTGCTGTAAAGTTACTGTTTTCACCATTTTTCTATTTCTATACTCTATTATTTGGAATCAAATCTCTACATTCAGCCCGTACTGTAAGGAAAGGGTCATCACTTTCAGAGAGATCTAATAGTCCCTTTTTTTCCATTGTGTGAATATAAATCATTTCTGCATTAGGGGATTCTAATTGTAGTTAACTCAAAAGGTTATAGTGAGGATGAAATAAAATCATGAGTATTGTGCACTTAGCTCAATGCCTGGCACACAGTAAGTATTCATTTGTCCCTGCATTCACTGATTCAACAACTATTTATTAAGCCCCAACCATGTCTGAGGTGTTATCCTGGGAATCAGGATAAAAAAACACAGTATCAGGCCCTGGCCGGTTGGCTCAGTGGTAGAGCGTTGGCCTGGTGTGCAAAAGTCCCAGGTTCGATTCCCGGCCAGGGCACACAGGAGAAGCACCCATCTGCTTCTCCACCCCTCCCCCTCTCTTTTCTCTCTGTCTCTCTCTTCCCCTCCGACAGCCAAGGCTCCATTGGAGCAAAGTTTGCCCGGGTGCTGAGGATGGTTCCGTGGCCTCTGCCTCAGGCTCTAGAATGGCTCTGATTGCAGCAGAGCCACACCTCCGATGGGCAGAGCATCGCCCCCTGGTGGGCGTGCCAGGTGGATCCCAGTTGGGCGCATGCAGGAGGCTGTCTGACTGCCTCCCCGTTTTCAACTTCAGAAAAATACAAAAAACAAAAAACAAAACAAAAAAACAACCCCCCCCCCACAGTATCAGCTCTTAAGAAGTTACCTGTCTACTCGGTTAACAAACACTCAGATGTTAAACAAACACACCAAAAGACATAGCACACTGCAAACTGAAATAAGTTATTCAAAGCAAGAGGTCAGTGTGCTATGTCAGAAAATTAGATTAATGATGAGATGAAATTAATTTAAACTCTGGGGTAGGGTGGCAGGCTTCAAAGAAGTGCTCTCTAAGCAAGTTATATTTAGCTGCCACCTGAGAGGTGAGTCAAAGTGAGAGGAAGTGTGGACAGAATACGTCCCACAAATAACAGCTGGCATGTGCCCTGGGCTCGATAGACTTCATGGACTTGAGGACCAGGATTAGGGCGGCAGAGTCAAACCTTTTGAGTGAGGGGAGATGGGAGACGAAGCTAGAGAGGGAGGCCTGACGCTTTCTATTTATCCAACATCCAACCAAGGAGTGATGCTAAACAAGGCAGTGATGGTGAGCCATCATTATGAAAACCAGGTGAACTTCAGTGTGAAAACAGGCTGGAGGAGGAAAGAGATTCAGGAGCTCTGTCTACTGCATCCATTATACAGATTCTAGAAAGAGGTGGGAGGTCGGGAGAGGAAGAAGGGGATGTACCCACTCAATACACAGAAAAACACATCAAGTTTCTAATCCTCCTCTCCTTCCACCTAACTTGATTTATATTATAACTACCTCTCCAGGCTTATCATCCTACAGGCGAATTTGCCATCCTTCTGTTCCAGTCTCCAAATAACATTCTTCACAATTTTAAGGGCATGTACATTGAACTAAATACAAGACTATGTACATTAAAATTAAAAAACAGTTTTACAAATACAATGCTTTCAATGATGTTTTTTTCTCTTAGGATAGATACCTGAGTCTTTTAACAGAGCATGCTGTTCATTATCCTAACAAATATTATTCTCTCACAGAGACAGTAATGTGACTTTATAGAGGAGGTAGGTACAGCTATCACCCCACTTTACAAATGGGATAAGTGAGGTAAAACATGTTAGGTAACTCCCAGTCAATCTACCTGCTCTGAACAAGTATGACATATTTCACTGCTTAGGGAGTTAGGGTTTGAGAGAAACTCTGGCATTTTTCCATCAGCTAAAGGAAGACATGTGAGATTGAGGAAGCATATTTAGAAAATGTGGAAACTCGTTAGCAACTGGGCACTATGAACTTCTGCCAGAGGTCATCTAAGACCGAGTGAGATAAAAATTATTATATTTTATTCTACATTTAAATGGATTGTTATAGTACCCCAATTTCAATGTAGTCAGAGTAGCCATCTATCTTGATATTAGAACTAGTATTTGGAAAATATTTTCAGGCTTTGATAAATAGTATATATCATAGCAGTTAGAGCTAGTTTAAATGAGAGAATCAAATGAATACTTCTATTTATTGCACTACGTAGACTAGCATTGTGGGTTTAGCTTGCTGCAAGCAGGATTAATTTGGCATTCTCTGATCCATCAAAAAAATCTCATTACTCCCTTCTACCTCAATGACACCATGAGCCTTGGTAGAATTGGATCAGACATGAACATTCCAGAAGGTCACTTTCAAAAAACTGGGACTTAGTTGTGGTAGACCCACTGATAGAATCTAGGTTTATTTATAATATTCCTACATACCTTTAGCTTTCTTCCACAGAGGTGATAACTGTCTATCATAGGACCTCTTTGGTTCTTATATGGATGGATTTTAGCATAGTATTCAAAGAGCGGCCTCAGTAATTATAGCCCTGCTCCTCACCATGATGGCATGTGGGAAAGTGTTTTAGTTAAGAAATTTATGCACATGGTGTATATTCTAGGTTTAAAAAATTCTTCTGAAATTTGACTGAATTTTAGATAAGCACTAACTTACCTTAATTAAAAAGTATACTTTGAACTTTTCATCTCCACTAACAATCATCTTAGATGGCTCAATCTTGATGTAATTGATTTTCATTCTTTCCTATTTCATTCTTTCCTGTAACTATTTTCTGTCCTTTTCTTTTCCTTCTTCTTTTTCTTTTCCAGGTGAGAGGAGGGAAGATACTGAGACTCCTGCATGTGCCCCAGCTGGCATCCACCCAGCAAGAGCCCTCTGGGGCTGACACTCTACCTATCTGGAGCCATGTTTGCAACTGAGCTATTTTTAGCACCTGAGGTAGAAGCTCCACAGAGCCATCTTCAGCATCTGTGCTGAAGAGCTCTAACCAATCTAACCATGGTTGTGGAAGGGGGAGAGGGAAAGAAAGAGAGAGAAAGGGAAGGGAGGGGGTGGAGAAGAGAATGGTCACTTCTTCTGTGTGCCCTGACTGGGAATTGAACCCAGGACATCCACACGCCAGGTTGATGCTCTACCATTGAGCCAACCGGTCAGGGCCTTCTATAACTATTTTCATCATCTCCATCGCACAATCTAATATATGTTGAATTTTCATATTTTTTATCCATGTTGAAAACCTAGGCCTAATATGAACCACATTCATTTATATACAGTATATAGATATATAGATATAGATTAGATATAGATATAAATATAGATATAGATATAAGTATAGAAATATAGTTTCCTATATAAACTTTCAGAGCTCTGTGGTAATTTTTAAAAAGTTGCCAAATAAGTTTCTAGCTTCTATAAGGTAGGAAGAACTAAGTCATATCACCATTGCTACATGAAAATGAACTTCATTATGGACCTAGTGCCATACAGTAATGATCTTCAATCCATGTCAACTTACACTAGAAGGGGTGAAAAAACTGTTTCAACACTATAACTTGTTATTGATAACTGACTAGACAGAAAACTGACCTTCTAACTTGATATCGTTGCCCCAAAAAAGTGTCATAATAAAATTTCTCTCATGTGATTTCAGGAAAAAAAAAAGATGTACCATATAGCATTTGTGCCAGCTTTCTGCCACAAAGCTGAAACATGACCCAATCATCACCTACCATGCTTCTCCATGAGGATGCTCCAATCTTAGAGAAAACAGCAGCTGAAGCAAGTTAAATAGCAATGCAGAGGAGTAGATAAGTAAAATCAGAGGTAGAAGAACGGAGAGCAGTAAGAAATGATGTTCAGCCAGAGTGGCCAGCTAAGGCTTCCTAAAAGGGCAAGGCTTGAAGTAGATCTTAAGAAATGGATAGGATTCAGTGATCACAGAAGACCAAACAGTCTATTTTGGAAGGAGGATTAAGGCACACAAGAGCAGGGAGATGGGATAAAAGATACAATGATTTGACAAGTATAGCCATTTAAATGACACAGAACACAAGTTATAAATGGCAACCTCAAAAGTTAATTTAATGTTTATTAAGTGCTTTCAATGTCCAGCCATTGCTCTAAATGATTTTGTATGTGTTAGTTCATTTAATCATCACCTCAGGGATGTGAGACAATTATTATTTTCTACACTTTACAGATATTAAGTAACTGGTCAGCATTATAAGGTTAGTAAGTAGTAGAGCTAGGACTGCTCATTTTCAGCAGTTTTAATCCCTTAGTGGCCACTATTGTAACTATTGCCAAAATATGTGTCTGCCTACCAGGACCAAGCTTCCTCCAGCCTTCTGGGAACATGGAGCTGGTATTCTCAGATCTAATTTCCTACAAAAATAATCCAATTGTCTAATTTATGTGTATTTTTAAAAGAATATATGGTCATAATATAGCCTACAGTTGACCAACTTGAGAAATGGAAAGATAAGAAGGACTGAGATTGAAAAGGTAGGCTAGTATCTGATTATTACAAATTTAGAAATCTGGACAAGATGGAGTATGCACAGCTCAAAGCTTCAATAGTAATTAGACCAATGGAAAAGAAGAAATGCAATCCATGAACTTTATAAGGGATAATTAATTGGATCTATGACAGAAAGAGGGGATTAGGGAAAAGTCAGATCAAGGAATAAGATGAGAAATAACGCCAGCTAAGATTTTAAATGAGGGGATCTCAATAGAAGAAGTTAGCTTCAAGGGCTATTGTTAATAAAATGAATAAGAGAGCATATACTGTATACTACATGAAATTATCTAGTGAGTAACTGAAAAGCTATGCCGTGATTACAAATAGTAAGGCTTTGAAATTGCACAGACTACTTTCCTGGTGATGGCTTCCCAAATGTGTTCTATCAGTGAGTTATTTAACATTTCTTCAGTTTCAATTTCCTAGCAGATGAATCATGTCACTGCCCTGATATCACTCATATGTGGTTTCCTATCATCCTCAGAAAAAAATCCAGAGTATTTACCTGGCCTATAAATCCCTGTCCACCTAGTCTAGCTCATGTCCCTCCTACCCTCTCAGCATACTCTATTCACAGAGAACATGCTCTGCTTTTCCCAAAATTGTTTCTTCTTCAGAACCTTTGCTTATACTGGTTCCTATGCCTGCAACATTATCCCCGAGCTCTCACCATGACTTTATTTAGGTCTCTGCTCAAATATCACCTCCCTGGGGCCTTCCTCGCCACCCCTGCTTTTCCTTTCACTTCTTGTCTTTCTCCCCCACCAGAATTCAAGCCTTCGTTTTCTTCATTGCTCTATCCACAGCACCTAGAATACTCTGTGGACTTGAGTGGGCATTCAATGAATATTCGCTGAAGGGTATAAATGAATAGACTAAAAATGCCAAAAGAAGGGAATAATACAATGTCTGAGAGAGAAGTGGAATGCAGATTATATGTGTGAAGCATTTAGCACAAAGCAATAGCAAACATTTCATAAAAATGTAGCTGAAAATGTTAGGAAATAATAAAATGGGAGCAGAGAACTGGAGATGAGGCTTGGAGTTTGGAATCGGAGATTGTGAACAGGCTTCTGGGCAGTTAACTGTGTAGCCACTGTCACCACACACACTCTCAGTGGTCTGTTACCTGAATTCTCGGGGAGACATCTGAATGTTATCCCGCAAGAAGTTGATTGGTCATGATGGTGTGTTATAAATAAATAATTTGCTTTGTTTTCTTACTTAAAGATAATCTGTAAACTGCCACTTGTTGCTGCTTTGATGATAAATTGGAGATCATGGAATTGTATGGTATTAAATTGAAAGCAGTGAGAAGTTGAAAGAAAGTAAATGCCATTTCCTATTATGTGTGTTGTAGTTCTTTCAAAAATCACCATCACATTACTGTAATAAGACAAATAAGTTCCTTTTCTTATTTTTATGTAATTATGCCCTTTATAAATAGTACTTGACTTGATAGATCCTTGGCCTGCAGGGTCAGGCTCCAGGGAAGAAGGAAATTACTAGAAAGAATGAAAATAGATCATTTGGGTTTGCCTGATTTTGCTAGAAAATTCCTTTTCTTCTCAAAATTTCTATCTCAATCCCTACTCAAGCAATTTTCATTTTGCCTTAGAGGCTGGTTGCCTGAAAAGAGATAATAGGTGGGAATTTTAAAGTGTGCAAGATATCTTATAACTGAATCTGTCAGTGTTTTGGACACAGAACTAGTCTTTTGGGAAAAGGAAGTGTTTGGAGGATATGCGATGGAGACCTGTGCATGCCTAGTATTGAAGACCACCCTGGAGTGGGTGATCCACGTTCCACGCTGGAGGGGACTCACTAAGCACCAAACAGACCTCCCAGTCAGGTGCCACGTCCAGGCAGCCTCCAGTTATTCTGCTCCTTTAAATCTGATCGGATGCAAGGGATGCCAGGAGGGCTTTCCCTTTTCAGTTTTCTCTTCCTTTTGGTTCTTCTTGCTCATTGTTGGACAGATGAAACATATTATGTTCACTTTGTTAAAGATGGTGCTGCCCACGTGTGTTGCCCAGGTGATATTAATGTGTGTTGGGGGCAGGCAGGATCCTTGTAGCCTGGGGCTTGGTTTTAGGACTAAGCCTTTCCCACCCTTTTTGATGTGGGGTGGTGCAATCCCACCATGCCTTAGATTAGTGACTTTGTATTAGAGACTTCCCTGTTTTGTATATTGGATTAAAGGTTTTGATTTCAACACTATAAAATGGGGGCATAACGGGAGCTTGCTCTCTCTAGATTCCTGAGATTAATATTAGAGGAGAGAGGAGAGCAGAGAAAGGCCACGTGGAGGAGGCCAGGAGAGGCAGCCAAAATGGTGGAGTGTTGAAGGAAAAGTCAGTTAGTGCAGAGTTTGTGCAGGGAGAAGGAAGGAGATGGGGAACAGAGGTGAATAAGGCTGGTGAGCTAGAACCCTTTGATTCTAGGAAACTCGGATAAGTCAGTAGCTTTGTGAGCACTGCATGTGAGTGGGTTTTGGAGGCCAGTGTGTGTTTTCACTTGCCCGCCAGGTGCAAGCTAGAATTAAAGATGATGGCTCACCAGTTCATGGCTCTGTTGTTTCATTACCATCTGTCCGAATCCAATGTGAACCCGCATGGGCCAGGCGGCTGTGATGGAGGCTGTGGCAATGGGCCACACACTCATTGTCCTATGTTCTCCTCACTTGTGCCTGTCAAGTCCAGCTTTGGAAGAGGGGTGGTGGAGGACACCGAGTGGTTCTGTCATCTCAGCAATTATTTCCCCATTTCAGTTGATAAAACCACTATTTCCTCTGAGAACCTCCTCTACTGTTACACAGGGACAACTGCAATTTCAAGCCCCAGCAGCTGCGATTTTCTCAGGGATGGTCATTTGATCCAAACCAAGTAATTGAGACTTAGTCTCAGAACTGTTACTGATTGATACAACTGGGTAAAGACCTGTGCTCTCAAGTAGAATTGCAGAACTAGTGGGGTTGAGTCTGGAACTCCCAAAATATCCTGACTTGATAGGAAGGTTCTGCTCAGTAGTGAAAACCACAGTCAGGGACAGGGAGAGATCAAGTCCCGATGACATGACTGAGTTTCTGGATCTGGTTTTAGTTCTGGGTTATTTTAGCCACTTGAGTTACTACATTTCTTTTGGTGCTTAAGCCTATTCAGATTGAGTTTTGGAAGGCTTGCATGTGGGTTTTCTTCTGATTTAGTCACACCAACTTCAATAAGATGGTTACTTTGATGTCTGGATTCAATCATTTGATAAACTTTTTTTTTCCCCAAGTGATTTATCTCATCCTTAATCTTTTCTCAATAATTTAATTTTATTTCTAGAAACATCAAGCTTAAGGCAAATTGAAATCTTTTACCCGCTAATGATCTAAATTATTTAGCTTTATCAAGTGTTTCCACTTAGTGGGTCCTTTCAGGGTTTTGTATTAACCGAACTGGGAATTTCTCAGATTTAGAAAATAAGTAGCCCTACCATCAGATTGTACAGATACGTTTATTAGAAATTATTATAATGAATATGTTTAGTAATTTACAATAATTTTAGCTTTTCTTTTTAATAAGTGTGCATTGAAAGTCAGTTATGGGGATGACATCAGAGTAATGGCATGGTAGGAAGCAATACCGATAAATCTCCCCCAAAACTCAACAAGATCTTCAACCAGAAACAGAAAAACCTATCCTTGGAGCCTCCAGATGTTTTGCAATACACACAAAGGTATGGTCGAGCGAAAAATTGACTAAATATATAATCAAACCCCGAAGGAAATAGGGAGTAAGAAATGCTCCGCCTTCCTCATTAACCTAAACAGGGCGGCTTTCACTGGGAACTGAGAATATAGAACTGAGGCGGGCAAAGGGGATGAATAGATCCAGACCGCAGCACAAACGGCCGAACCAGGCTGTGGCACAAAGATCCAGGCCGAGGAAAAACTCTTCCTGTGGCAACCTGGGCAATACAAGCTAACACTCGCGCCAAACCCAGACAAAGAAAGACAAGTGGGGCAGCCATTTTCCCTGATCTCCTGGTCAGCGTGTGCAGATAGTGGGCGAGAGATTCCTTCCAAAGCCCCGAGAGTGTGTGCCCGTGTTGTCCCACAGAGAGGCAGAGTCAGAGGCCTTTGTGTGAGCTGAAAGCAGAATCTCCGGGCCGCCCCAGCACCCTGGGAAAGCCACACATGGAGAGGGAGTAAGAAGTAATTTCAATGCTGGAACTTTTCCGTGCGGGAGAGGGATTCACTCAGAGGGTGAGGTGGCTGGCCTGATATCCTGGTTGGCGCGCACGGAGAGTGAATGATAGATTCCTCCCAGCACCTCAGGAATGGGCACCTGTGTTATCCCACAGAGGGGCAGAGTCAGAGGCCTCTGTGTGGGCTGAAAGCGAAATCTCCGGGCCGCCCCAGCATCCTGGAAAAGCCGCACACGGGGACGGAGCGAGAGCCAATTCCAACACCGGAACTTTTCCGTGCGGGTGGGGGTTTCACTCAGGTGAGACTGCTGACCTGATATCCTGGTCTGCGCATGCAGATAGTGGGCGAGAGTTTCCTCCAAGTGCCTCGGCAGTGCCCGCCTGTGTTATCCCACAGAGGGGCAGAGTCAGGGGCCTTTGTGTGGGCCAAAAAGTGGAATCTTGGGCCGCCCCAGCACCTTAAAAAAGCCACGCCCGGGAATGGAGCGAGAGCCAATTCCAATGTTGGAACTTTTCCATGCAGGCAGGGGTTTCACTCAGAGTGTGAGACTGCTGGCCTGATATCCTGATCTGCGCTTGCAGATAGTGGGCGAGAGATTCCTCCAAGTGCCTCGGCAGTGCGCAACCGTGTTATCCCACAGACTGGCAGAGCCAGAGGTCTTTGAGTGGGCGGAAGCCCCGTCTTATTATGCTAGCAGCTCTGACTGACTGAGCCTTCCCCAGAGCCCTGTCCTGAGTGGGAATAGTGTGGGGAGTTGCCAGCTCTTTGAGCCTCTTATATCCAGGCAGAGGCAGCAGCAACCCCGTAGCTGGATTATCAGGCTACTAATTGAGGAAGGAAAGACTAGAAGAAATGCTCCAGGAACAGAGACTCTCTCACTGGCGGAGCCTATAAATGCTAATGAGCCTCAACTGTTTCCCTGTTTCCCAACGAGACTGAAGCACAATACACAACATTGCCATAGAGACTTATCAATTGCAAACCTCTACCTGAGCATGCCAAAGGGGCAGAACCCGAGGTACAGAGTCACCGACCAGGAAGAGGGAGAGAAAAGAAAAAGCAAGAAGATAACCTCTCAAAATCAAGAATAATACACAGACTTTATAGCCTATCCCATTTTATTATATTTGTTCATTTGTTTCTCTTATCTTCATTCTTGATATTTTTTATTCCTCCTCCAATTTGGTCATTTAACTTTCCGCCGGTCTTACTCTCTCCTCTCTTTGAACTACACTACACATAAGTACTACATCTCCCATTATCTTTTCTTTCCTCTTCCTTTCTCTCTATGAGGGTTGCACTCCAAAACCCTTAACTCTCTCTCTTTCTCTCTCTCCTCTTTTTTCTTTTTTCTTCTTTTAGTGGTTCCCTCTTTTTTTTCTCTCTCTCTTTCTTTTCTTCCTCTATATTAGTTTCTTCCTTTCTCCTTTACGTCTCCTCTCATTCAAACATCAATAATAAACCATATCTTATCTGGGATTCAAACTTATGTTTGTGGCATTCTGGGTTTTTTTTACTTCACCTTTTTAACACACTAGCAGTGCTCCCATTCCTGGCTCTCCATTTTATGTAGTTCTTGTTCCACTAAATACAATAGTAATTTTTTAATTTGTCCCCCCATTTTCCTGTTTCCCTCTTATTCCTCTCATCATAACTCTTAGTCAACCAACAACTAAAAGCAAATCATTTTATTCTTGACGCAATTTTTTTATTATTTGCTTTTTGTGGGTCCATACGCCCTTTTTTTTCTTTCTTTTTTTTTTGACCCTTTATTACTTTTCCCCAATTCAGGCCCTCCATTACAGGCATTGTTTGTTCTATTTAGTACAATATAATTCACAGTTCACCACAAGATTTTCTCAAGAAAGAGGGGAGAGGAGAGGAGAGAAAAAAAGAAGAAGGGGAATAACTTCCTTTTTTTAAATTTTTACTTTATTTTTCTTTATTGCATTATTAATTTTTTTTTAAAAAAACAACTCTTTTCGATTTATTTTTTTAACTTTTTATTTTTTATTAAATCTCATTAATATTATCAACAAAACCACCCTCAGATACCATTAAGGAAGAGAAAATCAAATATCATGGATACAAAAGAAAGAGAGGTAACACAGCTAGATGAGGAAAAATCTATGGAGAAAAAATTTAATATATTGGAAACCTTGGAGCTAAATGACAGAGAATTTAAGATAGAAATCCTAAAAATCCTCTGAGGTATACAAGAAAACACAGAAAGGCAATTTAGGGAGCTCAGAAAACAACTTAGCCAACACAAAGAATATATTTCCAAGGAAATTGAAAGTATAAAAACGAATCAAACAGAGATGAAAAACTCAATTCACGAGCTGAAAAATGAGGAAACAAGCTTAGCTAATAGAAGAGGCCAGATAGAAGAGAGGATTAGTGAAATAGAAGATAAGCAACTTGAGGCACAACAGAGAGAAGAAGAAAGAGACTCAAAAATTTTAAAAAATGAGATAACCCTACAAGAATTATCTGACTCTATCAAAAAGAATAACATAAGAATAATAGGTATATCAGAGGAAGAAGAGAGAGAAAATGGAATGGAGAACATACTCAAACAAATAATAGATGAGAACTTCCCAAGCCTGTGGAAAAAACTAAAGCCTCAAATTCAAAAAGCAAACAGAACTCCTATTTTTCTTAACCCCAACAAACCTACTCCAAGGCATATCATAATGAAATTGGCACAAACCAATGGCAAAGAAAAAATTTTCAAGGCAGCCAGGGAAAAGAAGAATACAACATATAAAGGAAGGCCCATTAGATTATCATCAGATTTCTCAGCAGAAACTCTACAAGCTAGAAGAGAGTGGACCCCAATATTTAAAGTCCTGAAAGAGAGGAACTTTCAGCCACGAAATCTATACCCATTAAAGCTATTCTTTAAATATGAAGGAGAAATAAAAACATTCACAGATACAGAAAAGATGAGGGAATTTATCATCAGAAAACCCCCACTCCAGGAATTACTAAAGGGGGTTCTGCAATCAGATACAAAGAACAAAAAAAAAAACAAAGTCACAAGTAAAAGCTCCAAGAAGAACACAATAAAACCAAATTTAAACTGTGACAACAACAAAAAGAAAGGGGGGAGAGAATGGAGATGAACAGTAGCAAAGGACGATGGAGTGCAAAAGTACACACAAAATAGTGCACTACAATAAACAGGGTAGGAACCCTTTTCATTACTTAAAGGTAACCACCATTGAAAAAACCACCACAGAAGCACATGAGATAAAAAAGATACCAACAGAGGAAAGATGTATGGAATACAACCAAATAAAAACAAAGGATAGCAAAACGAAAGAGAAGGATCAAACAAGACACAAAGCTAACAGAAAGGAATCTATAAAATGGCAATAGGGAACTCACAAATGTCAATAATTACACTAAATGTAAACGGATTAAACTCACCAATAAAAAGACGCAGAGTATCAGAATAGATTAAAAAAGAAAATTCAACTGTATGCTGCCTACAAGAAACTCATCTAAGTAACAAGGATAAAAACGGATTCAAAGTGAAAGCTGGAAAACAAAGACTCCAAGCAAATAACATCCAAAAAAAAAAAAAGCAGGCATAGCAATACTCATATCTGATAATGCTGACTACAAGACAGCAAAAGTACTCAGAGACAAAAATGGCCATTTCATAATGGCTAAGGGGACACTGAATCAAGAAGACATAACAATTCTTAATATATATGCACCAACCAAGGAGCACCAAAATATATAAGACAGCTACTTATTGACCTTAAACAAAAACTGACAAAAATACAATCATACTTGGAGACCTCAATACACCGCTGACGGCTCTAGATCGGTCATCCAAACAGAGAATCAACAAAGATATAGTGGCCTTAAACAAAACACTAGAGCACCTGGATATGATAGACATCTACAGGACATTTCATCCCAAAGTGACTGAGTATACATTTTTCTCCAGTGTACATGGATCATTCTCAAGAATTGACCATATGTTGGGCCACAAAAACAACATCAGCAAATTCAGAAAAATCGAAGTTGTACCAAGCATATTTTCTGATCATAAAGCCTTGAAACTAGAATTCAACTGCAAAAAAAGAGGAAAAAAATCCCACAAAAATGTGGAAACTAAACAACATACTTTTAAAAAAATGAATGGGTCAAAGAAGACATAAGCGCAGAGATAAAAATATATATACAGACTAATGAAAATTACAATACGACATATCAGAATCTATGGGATGCAGCAAAAGCAGTGACATGAGGGAAGTTCATATCACTTCAGGCCTATATGAACAAACAAGAGAGAGCCCAAGTGAACCACTTAACTTCACACCTTAAGGAACTAGAAAAAGAAGAACAAAGACAACCCAAAACCAGCCGAAGAAAGGAGATAATAAAAATCAGAGCAGAAATAAATGAAATAGAGAACAGAAAAACTATAGAAAAAATTAATAGAACAAGGAGCTGGTTCTTTGAAAAGATCAACAAAATTGACAAACCCTTGGCAAGACTTACCAAGGAAAAAAGAGAAAGAACTCAAGTAAACAAAATCCAAAATGAAAGAGGAGAAATCACCACAGACACCGTAGATATACAAAGAATTATTGTAGAATACAATGAAAAACTTTATGCCACTAAATTCAACAACCTAGAAGAAGTGGATAAATTCCTAGAACAATACAACCTTCCTAGACTGAGTCAAGAAGAAGCAGAAAGCCTAAACAGGCCTATCAGTAGAGAAGAAATAGAAAAAAACATTAAAAACCTCCCCAAAAATAAAAGTCCAGGCCCTGATGGCTATACCAGCGAATTTTATCAAACATTCAAAGACTTGGTTCCTATTCTACTCAAAGTCTTCCAAAAAATTGAAGAAGAAGCAATACTTCCAAACACATTTTATGAGGCCAACATAACCCTCATACCAAAACCAGGAAAGGACTGCACAAAAAAAGAAAACTACAGACCAATATCTCTAATGAATACAGATGCTAAAATACTAAACAAAATACTAGCAAATCGAACACAAAACCATATTAAAAAGATATTACATCATGATCAAGTGGGATTCATCCCAGAATCTCAAGGATCTTTCAACATACATAAAATGGTTAACGTAATACACCATATCAACAAAACAAAGAACAAAAACCACATGATCTTATCAATAGACGCAGAAAAGGCTTTCGATAAAATACAACACAATTTTATGTTTAAGACTCTCAACAAAATGGGTATAGAAGGAAAATATCTCAACATGATAAAGGCCATATATGATAAACCATCAGCTAACATCATATTAATGGCACTAAACTGAAGGCTTTCCCCCTTAAATCAGGAACAAGACAGGGTTGTCCACTCTCTCCACTCTTATTTAATGTGGTACTAGAGGTTCTAGCCAGAGCAATCAGACAAGACAAAGAAATAAAAGGCATCCATATCGGAAAAGAAGTAGTAAAGGTATCACTTTTTGCAGATGAT
Source organism: Saccopteryx bilineata (assembly GCF_036850765.1). Classification (NCBI taxonomy): domain Eukaryota; kingdom Metazoa; phylum Chordata; class Mammalia; order Chiroptera; family Emballonuridae; genus Saccopteryx; species Saccopteryx bilineata. The sequence goes on from NC_089499.1 coordinate 69,556,784, forward strand.
ATGATCCTATACATCGAAAACCCCAAAGAATCCACAAAAAGACTACTAGAAACAATAAGCCAATACAGTAAGGTCGCAGGATACAAAATTAACATACAGAAGTCTATAGCCTTTCTATATGCCAACAATGAAACATTTGAGAATGAACTCAAAAGAACAATCCCCTTCCTGATCGCAACAAAAAAAATAAAATACCTAGGAATAAACATAACAAAGATTGTAAAGGACTTATATAATGAAAACTATAAATCATTGTTAAGGGAAATTGAAAAAGATATAATGAGATGAAAGAATATACCTTGTTCTTGTTTAGGAAGAATAAATATAATCAAGATGGCCATATTATCCAAAGCAATATACAAATTTAATGCAATTCCCATCAAAATTCTAATGACATTTTTTAAAGAAATGGAGCAAAAAATCATCAGATTTATATGGAACTATAAAAAAAAACCCAAATAGCCAAAGCAATCCTAAAGAAAAAGAATGAAGCTGGGGGCATTACAATACCTGACTTCAAACTCTATTATAGGGCCACGACAATCAAAACAGCATGGTATTGGCAGAAAAATAGACACTCAGACCAATGGAACAGAATAGAAAGTCCAGAAATAAAACCACATATATATAGTCAAAAATTTTTGATAAAGGGACCAAGAACACACAATTTAGAAAAGAAAGCCTCTTCAGTAAATGGTGCTGGGAAAATTGGAAAGCCACATGCAAAAGAATGAAACTGGACTACAGCCTGTCCCCCTGTACTAAAATTAACTCAAAATGGATCAAAGATCTAAACATAAGACCTGAAACAATAAAGTACATAGAAGAAGACATAGGTACTAAACTCATGGACCTGGGTTTTAAAGAGCATTTTATGAATTTGACTCCAATGGCAAGAGAAGTGAAGGCAAAAATTAATGAATGGGACTACATCACACTAAGAAGTTTTTGCTCAGCAAGAGAAACTGATAACAAAATAAACAGACAGTCAACTAAATGGGAAATGATATTTTCAAAGAGCTCAGATAAGGGCCTAATAATCAAAATATACAAAGAACTCATAAAACTCAACAACAAAAAAACAAACAATCCAGTAAAAAAATGGGAAGAGGACATGAACAGACACTTCTCCCAGGAAGAAATACAAATGGCCAACAGATATATGAAAAGATGCTCATCTTCTTTAGTTATTAGAGAAATGCAAATCAAAACTGCAATGAGATACTACCTCACACCTGTTAGATTAGCTATTATTAACAAGACAGGTAATAGCAAATGTTGGAGAGGCTGTGGAGAAAAGGAACCCTCATTCACTGTTGGTGGGAATGTAAAGTAGTACAACCATTATGGATGAAAGTATGATGGTTCCTCAAAAAACTGAAAATAGAATTACCTTATGACCCAGCAATCCCTCTACTGGGTATATACCCCCAAAACTCAGAAACATTGTTACGTAAAGACACATGCAGCCCCAAGTTCATTGCAGCATTGTTCACAGTGGCCGGGACATGGAAACAACCAAAAAGCCCGTCAATAGATGACTGGATAAAGAAGATGTGGCACATATACACTATGGAATACTACTCAGCCATAAGAAATGATGACATCGGAACATTTACAGCAAAATGGTGGGATCTTGATAACATTATACAAAGTGCAATAAGTAAATCAGAAAAAAACAGGAACTGCATTATTCCATATGTAGATGGGACGTAAAAGTGAAATAAGAGACATTGATAAGAGTGTGGTGGTTACGGGGGGAGGGGGGAGAGGGAGAGGGAAAGGGGGAGGGGGAGGGACACAAAGAGAACTAGATAGAAGGTGACAGAGGACAATCTGACTTTGGGTAATGGGTATGCAACATAAGTGAACAACAAGATAACCTGGAGTTGTTATCTTTGAATATATGTATCCTGATTTATTGATGTTGCCCATTAAAAATAAAATTATTAAAAAAAAAAAAAAAAAGAAGGTCAGAAAGTCAGTTATGTTCTGGCCCTGGCCAGTTGGCTCAGCGTTAAAGCGTCAGCCTGGAGTATGGAAGTCCCAGATTTGATTCCTGGTCAGGGCACACAGGAGAAGACACCATCTGCTTCTCCACCTCCCCCCTCCCCTTCTCTCTCTCTCTCATTAAAGCCATGGCTTTAATAGTTGGAGCAAATTGGCTGGCACTGAGGTTGGCTTTATGGCCTCGTCTCAGGTGCTGAAATATCTAGTGCCGGGCAATGGAGCAATGCCCCAGATGGGCAGAGCATCAACTGGTAATGGTCTTGATGGGTGGGTCCTGGTCAGGGTGCATGCAGGAGTCTGTTTCTCTGCCTCTCTGCTTCTTACTTAATTTAAAAAAAAGTTATGTTCTAAAAGTTTACATTCATCCTGGTATCAATGTCCATGTCTTAAAAGGATCTTAAAATTAGATATATATTTTTTCCCCAATAGTTTTGCAACCAAGTACTTTAGATGGGGGTGACCCTTAATTCTACCCTTTAGCCAATAGTGGTTTGACATTCAAGTTATCTTCAGTTTATAAAGGGTATAAATCGTAGCCTGAGAATTTGTCATTTTTCCAAAGTTATACTGCATTTCTTAACAAGAACAGATACCCCCCCTCCCCAACACACACACACGAAAAAATAACCCGGCTATTTGATTTGGGCTCAGTGCAAACCTCTATAGAACTCAGAGCCCAAGATGACTATCAGAATCTGTAGCATGAGAAATTTCCAGTGGCTTCAAGCAAAAATCACCAGGAAATAGACCAGGCTCTAAATCCATTCTATTTGAGGAGGTCGGCTGGAGTTGACAGATCTGGATCTAGGACAAGTGTTAGAACTGGTGACATTCTAACACAAAAAAGTAATTCCTGCATATGTCTGTTTTTGTTTTTATCTTTAAAGCAGGAAGAAAAGAAATTAGAGAATTCCTAGCAAAAATAAAGTGCCTCTTTCCAGGCTGCTTATAAAAGAGAGATTTAGTTAGTATCTGAGGGAGTATTCCAAGTGGACTTTTTTCAAGATTATACACAGCAGAATTTTCTTTGTTTCTAACCACACGTATCTTTCAAGATCCAGGGAAGGGAAAGGGAGGAAGGAGAGAGGACCAGGTAAGAGGTACATAGGGTAGTTGGAGGTTTTAACAATGATAAAATAATAATTCATATTTATTAAAATTTAATATATGCCTGGCATTTAGGTAATCATTTTCTGTAATTTCATTTCATTCTTACAGCAAACCCATGATGAGGTAGGAATCCTTATCATGTGGCGTTTAACTGATAGAGAGATGGAGGCAACAGAAAGCTCAGAATCAGCAGGGCCAGAATTTGAACTCATGCAGCCTAATTTCATGTTCTAATCTTTATTATCCTTCTGAATCCTCAGAGTTACCCAAACTTACCCCCATTTGACATATGGGAAAAATAAGGCTTTGCCCGTTTTCAAAGACCTTACTCCTAGCTGAGATGTGAACCAGTCAATCTGAGCAGAAACCAAGGTTTGGTACCACTTCACTGCTATGCAGAAGAACAGTCCTCCTGACACGGGGACAGTGCCCTATCGCTTGGAAAGTCTTCCATCGTATAGTCACATTTCATACAGATCAGCTAGGTTTAGCATTATTAGTTCATTCTACAGAAAGAACATTGATATGAATAGAAGGAAAACAAGTTAACCAAGATTATCCAAAACTTTTTTTCTTGATTCAATTTTGTTTCCTCAAGAAGGTTGGCAACACTTGGGAGGTTTATCTGTGTACTGTGAAGGCAACAGGTGCCTGGGGTTTGGGAGCATTGCCTTAGGAAGGAGTGTGAGGTCCCAAGGCACAGTAGGCTAATTTCATTATCTTATAAACTCCACATCAAGGTACAGAAATGGAGCCAAAGAGCAATGGAGAGCACCAGACACAGTTGTTGACTCTAGAGATAGAGCAGAGAATAAAGCACACAGGTTCCCACTTCTTAGAGAGCTTCCATTACTGGACAGTATTCTGTGTCAGGTTCTTTAAATCCATGCCTTTGTCTTGCCATCTTCCCTAGATGAGCCCTTGTGAGGTTCTCATAAAATAACCACATATTTACACTTGCTTCCAAAAGACCAGCTATACAGTTCACAAAACAGGAAAACAATAAATCCTAACCCTCCGAATGAAGTAAAGCAGGTTTAGAGGAGGAGGCTGCTCAAGGTCATTCAGCAATAATCAGTAGAGGAAGCAAAGCAATTCATCTAATTTTTCCTCTATCTGTAAGATATTCTATTTGCAAAAAGGGCCCAAGTATTAAATGTTTATGAAGGAAAGTAGAACTAAAGAAAAAAAAATCCTTTGCCAATTCCCACCAAGAAACATATAGCACTAGGTGACCCTCTTGTTCACTTTGATTTAATATGTGACATCTAAGCAATCCTCCATGAAATGGAAAGTAGCACATTACAAATATAGGTAAATTGGGCTGTGACATGTTAATCACAAAGAAGTCATTACTACAGGGCAGTGTCTAGGGAAACAGCCTATCAAGATTCTTAAAAGGAATTAGAGGCTTGATAAGTAAAAAGGTCATCATTAGCTACATGACTTTTGTTAAAAATCAACATGTATCTGGAAGAAGTTCTATTATGTACAAATTGAATAAAAAGGAACAAAAATACATTAGATGTTCTGGTTGTAACTATTGGAGTTTAGGGTTGTGTTCTGTTTCACTCTAAAGTACTATTTTTATTTGCACCAATTGATTTGTAAGCTGAAAAAAATTTCTTAAAAGCCATGAAAGAATTGACTTTGCAACATAGTTTCTTCCATTACATTCCAGAGAACCTTAAGAATAAAATCACAAAATAAAATAAATCATATTTTTGTCCAAAACTATCCCCAGAAGATAATTGTGCCGTGTGAGGGTAGGAGGAAAAATACCAACTAGTGTATTCTTTTTTCTTCTATTTAAATCTGTAAAAAACAGACATTACTGATTTTTCACTCTTTCCAATAGGATCTAACAGAAAAACCTTTTATATAAAATGGGAAATTTTTGCCTGATCAGGTGGTGGTGCAGTGGATAGAGCATCGGACTGGGATGAGGAGGACCCAGAGTTGAAACCTCGAGGTCGCCAGTTTGAGAGGGGCTCATCTGATTTGAGCAAGGCTCACCAGCTTGAGCCCAAGGTCGCTAGATCGAGCAAGGGGTCACTCACTCTGCTGTAGTCCCTGGCCAAGGCACATATAATAAAGCAATCAATGAACAACTAAGGTGCCACAAAAAAGAATAGATACTTCTCATCTCTCTCCTTTCCTGTCTGTCTGTCCCTGTCCATCCCTCCTTGACTGTCTCTGTCTCTGTCACAAAACAAACAAATAAATAAATAAATAAATAAATAGGCAGTTTTATGAAAAACCTAAGTATTATTCTGCAAGCCCAACCACTGACCTAACCACTGTGAAGACATGAAATTTCATACTCTTGTTAAAAAAAAATGCCAAAAATATTCAGTAATGGTTTACATTTGTGGAGGTCTTCCCCCTTTCAATCAAAGAAAAGACAGAATATCCACTACAGAGCTGACTTTACAGCCTCAGAGCTTTCTTCTGTAGAGGTAAATATAGCCAAAATTCAGAATTATTTAATACTTCTTACAGTTCTATGTTCATGGCTAAGTTGCTTTCTGTCTACGTGCAACACGCCTAAACTAAAAATAAGAGGTATGTTTGCTTTTTTTTCTTGGTAGTAGAAATTAGTAAGACACTGTCCATGATTCTTTGTAAAAGTGCACAGCAGCTTCAGAAAGCATATTGACTGTAAAGGAGGGTACAATGAATAATGTCTCTCTCCTTTATTTCCTATCTACCTTGCTCCTTTCCTAAGCACAGTGACAAACACTGAACACTCAGATTCTGGGACATACATGTGTAGGTCTAGGTCACAGAATGGAGCCTGCTCGCCATGAGGGCATTGAGCTTCTCTCTGTGCAGCTGGAGCAAAACAGAAGGGTCATGCGATGTTCTGAATAATGCATCTTCTGGCATATCTTGTTTCCCTGTGCTCTCAGATAGTTGACCTATGACAGCAGCGTGAGACTCACATTTGTGTTCAAGAGAGAGGGAAAAATCTGTTTGCCTCTAGTCAGTAAGAGTTCTGCCTTACTATATTGCACATGCTCAGCTGCACATGAAGGGCTACTATGTTCTTAAGCAACTTTCCTTGCTCATCTATTCCATAAAGTGGGGTAGGATAGTTGAAGAGAGAATATGAGTATTTCTACCTAGATCCGTTGGTATATAATCACCAAGAGCATCCTGTTGCCTCCATCATTTTAAAAAGCATAGTAGATACAGCACTAAACTGGCAGTCAGAAGATGGGATGTTCTACTCCCAGCTCATATGCAAATCTGGGCAGTATCTCTGTAATACTCTTTTGCCTCATTTGTAAAATCACCCATTTTACAAAAGAGCTGCTGTGAGCATCAGATTTTAGAATGCATAAGAAAATCTGTTAGTTGTAAAACACTACTTATTTGTAAGGTACTATGATATATTTTAAAAACAAATCATTACCAATGAAACCATCTGTCTTTTCATCAATGAACGTGTCAATGAGGCATCACTGGGACATGGAGGCTGCAACTTGTACTGACTCCTTGTCAGAAGGATTCAGTTGCTCAGTTGACCATTTGCTCTAATGGCACAAAAGAAGCAGATGGACTGCTTTCTTACTCTGACTAAACCTGTTAATTGTTTTGGCAACTAAGCCTCTGGGAGATTAGAAGTTACACTAAGCACTACTTGAACTCTTCTATAGCAACTGACAACTGAAAGGCATAGGCCCATCTTCAAGTACCAGTATGTTGTCACCATGGTTACTGTTTTTATTTGGTACTGGGTTGAGGTGGGGTTTAATGCACACAGAATTTAGATGCCATTCCTGGGAAGAGTTGAAGATTGGAAAAAATATCTTTTTACCAAACATTAGGGAAGAAAGAATAGTATCTCTATTACCATAAATTGGAAGTTTAACACAACTAACTAAGCAATAGAAACTTAGGCACCTTAATTATAAACAACTGTCTTAGGAATTGTCTCGTGTTTCAATAATTTACTGACTAACTTTCAACATCAGCTTAAATCAGTATGGTATTAAGTCTTGGTCCTTACTTTCTTCTTTATTATATTTGTCAATACTAAATTCTTTACAAATGCAAAGTGAGATAAAAGGGAGAAATAAAAAACTAAGACAACGCCTCACTTCCCATTTGATTTATGTGTTCATAAAAGTTAATTTGGTTCCAAATAAGTATGAAATACCAAATTATGTAATGTGTTATGCATACATAAATTAAAGCTCTATTGCTGGACAATCCACTTGAAGGGCATATGCTAATTGAATTGGCTGTAGGTCTTGCTTCCTGGCCTAACATTTGGCATCAAGTTGCTAATCTCTGTTCAGACACAATCCAGAGTATCTCCTCTCTCTAGTGCACATAATGATTAGGGAAAATTAGCTGGTATAATTAACAAGGTACATAAAAATAACAAGTTCTCAGCCTAAAAGAGGAAGTTTCTCCTAGATTGCTGTATGTTAAAGCCCAAATGGTAGTAGTTGCTCCCTGCATCTGCTATTTCATTATTATTATTATTATAATTATTATTATTATTTTAGATTTTATTTATTTTAGAGTGAGAAAGAGAAGTGGGAGAGGAGTGGGAAGCATCAACTTGTAGTAGTTGCTTTTCGTATGTGCCTTGACCAGGCAAGCCCGGGGTTTCAAACCAGTGACCTCAGCATTCCAGGTCGATGCTTTACTCACTGTGCCACCAAAGGTCAGGTTAGGGTTCTTTTTAAGTTTCAGTAGCCAATTCCTTTGATATAGTAGGCAGTTAGACAGATATGAGAAGAGGAGGAATGATAGGCCAGATATAAAAGGTCACCAGGGTGGAAAGCTTCAGGTGCCTAGCAATGGGCAAAACTAGGAAAACAAGTATTGTAGGGTGGGACTTCACCCACAGGGTGACCTTTCCTCCCCTAGCATATCACTGGTCATGTGGTTTAGACCCCATGACTCTTCATTTCACTGCTCACACTGTTTAGAGCCCCTGACTATTCATATCACTGGTCATGTGGCTCAGATCCTCCACTGACCTTCCCTCCCCTGGCATGTAGCTAGTCATGCAACAGACACCATTAAAGGAGGAAAAAGGGGGCCAGAGGAGAACCTCAAAGAACTCCCATACAAGACCTTGCATGACTAGTTCCATAAGCATTAAGCTCTCAAGACAATGAGATTCTGGTCCTATAAGGCCAGGAGCCACTGCCATGGCCATGAAGATTCTCACTGGTTTGGGCAGATGGTAAAGAAACTGTGGAGCCAGGAGATGGTGGGCCATTCTATTTATTAAAGTCTCATGATGGCGGACTAGCAAACAGGCAGAAGACTGCTTCCCTTTCTCACTACAGACTCATAGACCCCCACCAGCCTCAGCAGGGCTCCCAAGCCCCTCAGCACTCTCTCCCTCAGCTCTCTCTCTCTCCTTCTCTCTCTCTCTCTCTCTCTCTCTCTCTCTCTGTCTCTCTCTCTCTCTCTCCACTATCCTCCTAAGCAGGCTGGGACAAAAAAAAAAACCTTCTCCAGTAAACAATAGCAAACAATGGCCCCTCCCAAGCAGGAAGGCAGTCTGCAGTTTGCAATGTGCCGCCCTGAGGGCAAGCAGCACAGCCTTCCATAGACCACACACATGGTGCTGCCCAGGCCAATACAAAATATAAGTGAGCAAACCTAAACATACCTGTTTCACACTTATTTTTCCAACAGGTTCCCATCAAATAATCTAAGAAATAAAGCTTCGGGTCTGTTGATCAGAGAGACAGAGTTTTGGTCAATCTAGAGATCACATCTAGACCAAAGTTGTATTTCAGCTCCAGACTCAGAAAAGCAGAAAAACCAGGTGAAATTACAGCATGGCTGACATCAGGATCAGCTGCAATAACTATGACTGCCTACCCTAATGCCAGCTAATCAGTAGAAACCATGACCCTGAAGAGACACACCTGGAAAGCTAATGAACATTCTGTTGAAATTCTGCCCTAGACCCACCCACCCCCTAAAACCCTTTCTTTAGAAAACAGATAAAACTCACAGGACGAAGGACTCTGTGCATGCTCTCCCTCTCACACCTGTGTCTTTCCCCTTTCTTGTCTCAAGGCTCGTGCCCTTACTTTCATTCTCCTAACTTCCAAGGGCCCTTCTATTGCCTCTGTAACTTGTTTTACTGAGTCCACACAGCCCAACCGACTAACTTCTACTACTTCTGTGACATTATAAATTCATTTTCTCTTATAATTAGAGTACTTAGCTCTAAATTCTTTCTCAGTGAATCTCAAGGACTGAGGTCAAAGTTTGCTGGTTATATTTGGTGCTACTCACCATTAACACCTTGACACTCTAATCTCCTACTGAAGTTCATAAATCTTTATATTAAATGTTCTTTTTCAATTACTGTGTAATTTCTCCTTTATCATTGGACCTGAATAAAACAATATCTTTTGGTATAGTTTTTATTTTTATGAGATTAAGGAATATATTTGTGATTGAATTAAAACCAAAAAGGAAAATTTTTAAGCAAAAAAAAAAAATGTGTAGGTAGAAAAAATACAGATATCAATTATGTGTTTATTATGAAATAATTTGCCTCCAAAATGTCATTCATCAGAATGTTATGAAGCACAGTCATACCACATCAATCCATATATATATATGGTAGTTACTTCTATGGCAAATAGATAATTGGATATATATATATCCAATTATCTATTTGCATTGGATATGTGGGTAACATTTAAACCAAACCAACTGGGGGTCTAATAGCTAGCTACCTGAGACTCAATAGTCTATGTTATGTATTCTGTCTTATAATGCTAACATATGCTTGTGATATTATTCAATGATTTACTATTTAGTGAACACAATCTAACTTTGATTAGAGCCACTAATTCATCTCTGAGATTTCCACTGTGGCCACATTAAATTCAGCACATGTGTTATGAGCTCCTATTGATGTGCTGTTAATAATCCTCCACAAAGGATTCCATCATCATGATCTCATGAGAAAGTGCTACATTCCCAGCATAACTCTGCCAGGAGGTCCAAGGCAGCAATTTAAGTGATGACAACCTGCATGAAGCCACACTATGTGGCCAGACAGGGATAGTCTAATGGACACATAGCTTAAGAAATAATTAAAATTTGTTTTAAGATGTACACGTTCTCATGAATAATATAAATTCATTTTGCATGTGAAAGACTGCAATGGAAATATTTGGTGCAATAGAGATATTTCAACAACTTCACACTGTCATGTTTTACTATCATGTGCTTGGTTAGCTAATATCAGTCTCTTGAGTAGGCTGAGCCTATTAACATCTCCTTTCAGTATTTCTTGTTGTTAGTATAACTCTGTCACTGAGCACATTATCAAATAATGAAAGGTAGTGAGTGTAATTGGTCATACCCAGTACTTTTATTTCTATAAGAAACCCATTTTCTAATACCAGTAATGAGTTATTTATTTATTTATTTACTTACTTACTTATTTTAATTTATTTTTTAATTTATAGGAACGACATGGCTTGCCAAACCATACAGTTTTCAAGTGTACTACTCAATATAGTAATGAATATTTTATGATTTTATTCTGAATAAGCTGGTTTGTTGAAATATATTTTTAAACTATGTTATTAAAATTCAAGTATAAGCAAAACAATCTTTACATTTTTAAACAAAAATTTAGAATATTAACTCATATACCCTGAGGAATTAGGGGTATGAATAATTAAGTAGTAGAATAGCTGAGATTTTACTGTTTTCTTCTAGGATTTTTATGGTTTCAAGTGTTATTTTCAGACTTTAATCCATTTTGAGGTTATTGTCTATAGTGTAAGTAGACTTTATATTAAAATGTCCATGTTACCCAAAGCCATCTAGAGATTCAATACAAGTTCTATGAAAGTACCGATAGTGTATTTCACAGAACTTAAACAACTCTTGTAAAAATTTATATGGAATCACATATAAGACCTTGAATAGCCAGAGCAATCTAAAGAAAAAATAACACAGCTGGAAGAATCATGCTATTTGGTATCAAAGTATACAAGGACATAGTAATCAAAACAGTATGATCCTGGCATAAAAAATAGTCATCTAGATCAATGAAACAGAATAGAGAGCCCAGAAATCAACCCATGCCTATATGACCAATTAATAGTTGACAAAGGAGGCGAGAGCATACAATGTAGTAGTAAAGCCAGTCTGTTCAATAAATGGTGTTTTGTAAATTGGAAAAGTATGTGCAAAAAAAAAATTAAACTAGACCACCTTTTTACATGTACACAAGTACTTAGTCTTTATTGAACATCGACATCACACAACAGGATGAATTGGCATAGGAGTGTGGTATTGTGGTGGTTTTAATATTAAAAATTATAGCTGTATGTTAATCAAGCTTTCCAGTGGCAAATTCCAAAAAGCCAACACAAACCAACTTAAACAAATAAGGGAAATTGATAGTTCTGTTACTGGAAAAGTCCTAGAATCATTCTAGTTTTAAAAATGGCTATAAGATACTCAACCCATGTAATAAGGACATCATCTCTTTGCCATAACTTAGCTCTACTTTTCTTAGCTTTATCTTCACTCTCAAGAAGTTTCAGTGTGTGTGGTGGTTCTTCAAAGTTCCACATGTATACTCTACTAGCATTTAGTGCAGCTGAAAGATAGTCTCTTTGCTAGGGTACCAGGTATAAGTCTCACTGGGCTACTCTGGGTCATAAGAAACTTGATTGGTCAGGTATGCTTTATCTACAAAGCATGGGGTAGGATCATCAATACAACATCATAAAGACTCCTCAAAATCTTTGTAGAAAATGGAAATAGGTGTTGGAAAGACATAAATAAAGTTCTCTATTTGTAGCAGTTACTATTTATTTTAGCCAACAACTAACTTATAAGGCAATATTTAATCTATTTCTTAGAATCATTATATGTAATTTACAGATAAGACAGTTGGTGTTCAAAAAAATTAAATAACATGCCTAGGATTTCTTACCTGGCAGGTGTTAGAGCTGCTATTAATATAACAGAGTCAAAGTAATTATTCCTGAAGACCCTAGCCTATTAAGACATGATCTCTAAAATGCTTTCTGTGACTAATGTGGTGAGATATGGGAGGGAAAAGTGTTTAATTCAAAACGATTCACTCAGCTTGACTTGAATAAAATAAGATTTCTACCTATCTAGCTGAACTCAAAGTCTGTCTATAATATTGCCTTATTTGATTCAGTAAAATACTTGAGACTCTCACAGAGGCAGCAGAAACACCCCTCACCTTGAACTGAGATAAAAACCCATCTAAGAGCCTCTAAGAGCAAGACTGTCAAAACTTCACAAAGTGTGTGTGTGTTGGGGGGGGGCACATATACATATATGCACACACAAGGTGGAATAGGAAGTTAGGAATTATTCAAATGTTTATCTGAGACAACAGTGTTTATCTGTGCTCTTCATTCATTCATTCAAGTGTGTTTACTGAGCATGGAATTCAAAGCAAGTTGCACAAAATTGACATTAAATATACATCACTTAAAATAAAAGTGACTTGCTGTCCCATTTTGCCTTTAACCATGTAATTTTCAGAGACTGAATAGTCAGAGGAATCTAAGTACATGTACTGCAAATACCAATTATGCTGGAGTTTGGGGGGGAGGGTTGATAGTGGTATGGGGGAGAGATTAGTTTCCCAAAACTGAAAGTAAAATGTGGGGAAAACTAACAGTGAAAAATGTAGCCAAGGATGATTTTATATGGGAAAGCCAAGAAGAGCTTTGGTGGGCCAAGTTAAAGTTATAAAAAGAGAATCTAGGACAGTGTCATTTGTGAATGAGTCAGGTGCCAATCATTTTGAAAGTAAGAAAAGGCTAACTATGGCTTCCCAGCATGTTAGAAGGGCTAGTTTTTTGTTTTTGTTGTTCTTGTTGTTTCTTACTTTAATTACACCCAGAATTGATGAATCTTAAATACTTTAGTATGAGTTTGCACTGACAATTTTATATCCAGAAGAGAAGACACTCAACACGTGAAGGCAGCATACATCTTTTGGGACTTTAATGTGAGAAAGACTTTTACATCTGTTTGCTTGAAAACCTGCCATAGAAGTAACTACCATCTGAGAACTCTGTCAACTTCTCTAATCATCCACAAAGTCTGCATCTAGCTCCTTGCTGTAGGAGGCCGATTCCAAATGTAGTTTCCAAACACTTGCCACAGCTGTTCTTTGATTTCACTCTCAAATGACATACATAGTGCGGAATCTGTTCAAAAAATCACCACCCCAGCCAATAACCCACAGGAACCTCAGCTGCTGGTTTATCTGTGTGTACCCCCCCCATCCAGTGATGCTGTATAGAGGTGCAGAGATCATCAGCAAAGCCATCCCCGGAGCAGTGAGCCAAGCGATTGACTCTAAGGTTCTTCTGGCTGGATTCCACAACTATCAGGGCTTTCCAGACACTCTTAGTCTTCTCTTTTTTGTCTCATTGTTTTCTTATCAGTAAAATGAGAATGATTTAGTGCTCTAGGCATAAGGAATTAGAGTGAGCATAAAGATAAAAAAAATTTACAGGGAGATTTTTTTGTGCCATATAACCTCTGTTTTGTCATCCTGGGAGTTATAGTATAGGAACACCCCATAGATCCCTATTATATTGGTTAAAAATTACCACCTTTCAAATGTACAGAGGTGGGATAGAGATTAATAGATACTTGGGCTGAGGGTGAGAAGACAGAATGACTTTAGAGAGGCATGAAGAATTTTGGGAGGATGATGAAAATGTTCTAAAATTAGAGTTTGGTGCCTGACCAGGCAGTGGCGCAGTGAATAGATCCTCCACCTGGGACGCAGAGGACCCAGATTTAGGACCCCAAGGTTGCTGGCTTGTGCACGGGCCAACTGGCTGGAGCCCGGGGTCTCTGACTTGAGCGTGGGATCATAGACATGACCCCATGGTTGCTGGCTTGAGCCCAAAGGTCACTGGCTTGAAACCAAAGGTCACTGGCTTGAGCCCAAGGTTGCTGGCTTTAACAAGAGGTCACTGGCTCAGCCAGAGCCCCCCAGTCAGGGCACATGAGAAAGCAATCAGTCAACAATTAAAGTGATGCAATGAAGAATTGATGTTACTCATCTCTCTCCCATCCTATCTGTCTGTCCCTGTCTGTCTCTCTCTCTGTCTCTCTGTGTGTCTCTCTCACTAAGAAAAGTAAAATAAAATAAGAGTTTGGTGATGGTTTCACACGCTGAATTTACTAAGAATCATTAAATTGTAAATTTAAAACAAATGGATTTTATGGTATATAAAGTAGATCTCAAAGCTGTTAGCAAAAATAAGGATTATGGAATGGGTGGATTCTTTGAAATATGGTAAAGGAAATATAATAAAATGTTAAGCTAGGTGTTCATAATGTGTGTACAAGCTAGATATTGGTAATGAATGTTCATTGTAGAATTTCTGTAGTTTCTGGGCACTTAAAATGTTTATAAAATGTCATAAAATATATATGTACAAAGATTGGCATCTCTAGGTTTGTTGGAAAAATTGAACCTCCCACTTTTTACATTTCTGTGTAAAGATAAAAGATAAAAATACACACATATAGACCTTGGCCGGTTGGCTCAGTGGTGGAGCGTCGGCCTGGTGTGCGGGAGTCCCGGGTTCGATTTCCTGCCAGGGCACACAGGAGAGGCACCCATCTGCTTCTCCACCCCTTCCCCTCTCCTTCCTCTCTGTCTCTCTCTTCCCCACCCGCAGCCAAGGCTCCATTGGAGCAAAGTTGGCCCGGGCGCTGAGGATGGCTCTGTGGCCTCTGCCCCAGGCGCTGGAATGGCTCTGGTTGCAGCAGAGTGACGCCCCAGATGGGCAGAGCATCGCCCCCTGGTGGGCATGCTGGGTGGATCCCGGTCGGGCACATGCGGGAGTCTGTCTGACTGCCTCACCATTTCCAGCTTCAGAAAAATACAAAAAGGAAAAAAAATACACACATATATAAACAGAAAGGTAAACAAACAAACCCTTACTGTCTTTGAGAAAAATACACTAAATAGGGTAAGATACTTGTGACTGGAAATGGCACTCAAGAAATAGTGAATGAATGACACAGTGACTGCTCAACTGCTGCCACATCTCCCGAGCTCCTGAGGACTTTACAGACATTATTACATTCAGTTGTAAAAAGCTGTTTGGGCAGGCATTATAAATATCTTCATTAAATAGAGTAAAAAGCTGAGGCGTAAGAGGATTAAAATGCACATGTAAGTAGAGGAATTAGAATGTGAAACAGGGGTCTGGCTGGCTGGCTGAGTGGATAGAGCGTTAGCCTGGCATATTAACATTCCAGGTCCCATTCCCAGTCAGAGCACACAGGAGAAGTGACCATCTGTTTCTCCCCTCCCTCTTCCCCTTCTCTTCCTCTTCTCCTCTTGCAACCAGTGCCTTGATTTGAGCATAGGCCCCAGGCACTAAGGATGGCTCTGTTGGTTCCTGCATCAGCCTAAGGCGTTAAAAATAGTTCAGTTGACTCAAGCATCAGCCCAAGGTAGGGGTTGCCAGGTGGATCTTGGTCAGGGTACAAGCGAGAGTCTTGTCTCACTATCTCTCCTCCTCTCACTTTAGAAAAAAAAAGAATGTGAAACAGATCTGACTTGAAAAAAAATACACATTGCAATCGGCTCACATGACATTGATTACTATTTTATGTTTCCCCCACCTACCAAAAAGTATAATAAATAATGTAAAAAATACCTCAACCATCTGTGATACAATTATTTTGGCCATGCTATGTAGTTACAGCCTATGCGGCTACATTTTCTACAGTAGAAAAATAGTTTGCACCATTTGCAAAACAAAAACAAATATGGATTTTTTAGATCGTAGATATTTTTACTATTTTAGAATGGATATGTGAGAAACAATTTACATTTTTTTTCAGCTAACATATAAGGATGTCATACATGTTTTTTTCACAGAGGTAAAATTGTTATTTTGAAACCCTGAAAAAAATGAGAAAGAGCAATAGAAAATCTTATTTGTCTGCTTGGTTGCCAATAAAAAACACCAGTAAGAAACTATTCAGTGTGGCTTTGAAATCTACTCTAACATAAAATGTTGCTAAGACTACTGGGTTCAAAAATATCAAGTAAGTAGCTAAGATTTCCTGAATTTAATGAATATCAAGATACTTGTTTTTTCAAAAGTTGAGTCAGATGTCATATTTGGAGGGGGCAGAAAGTACAGGTGGCCATGGGTTTCGAGGAGGAGAAATGAGTGGGAAATTGTCTTGAGCAGAATGTACTGTTCTGGGGCAGTTCTTTCACTTTTATCGCCACATTGTCCCTTTTTCTTTTTCCTTTCTCCTAATTCTCCTCTTTTTTTCAACCTTCACTTAACCTCATACCTTTGAATAAGACTCATTATAGGTGGAGAAAGGGTGCCATCCTGGCTTTTCTCTTGCAAGTTTGAGATCAGATGAGATGGTTTTATTCCAGTTTTGGCATATTTCACAAAGCAGGTTTTACTAAGAAGCAAGGAAATGCTGCTTTCAAGTGAATTTAATTTGTGTATTCCAGGAAGTAGTAAATGTTGAGCTCTAGGTGTTAGAACTGGAGAGACCAGAAGAGATGACAGGAAACCTCTCCCTTGAGACATTCATAGAATAATAGGATGGGCAGATAAACAAATTACTTACTAACTAGTCCAGCCAGAACAAATAAAATAAAGAAAAGTATAGGGCCATATGTTACTGCTGTATAGGACAGAAAGACACAGTGGGAATGTATTTAATTTCTATAGAAAAATTTTTGAATCTGGTTATCAGGCAACCTTGATACACTCCTAGTTAATATTAATGAGAGCTTATGGCATACCAGATAATGTGATGATACTTTATATGCATGATCTCAATTTATCTTCACAATTATCCAATCAGCTCACTACTTTTATTTTCTGCATTTTTACAAATGAGCAAACCTCAAACACACCTGCTGAATTAGGCTGTGTTTTACCTTTCCATCTTGGAGGTTCAGCTGCAAGGTAGATATTAAGTACTTGTTAACTTGTCTTCAAGTTCAACCCTTTGCTGTTTTCTCCAAAAGGTAGCCTTCCCCCAAAAGTACCTGCTCAACTCTAAGTTACATCCAGTGATAAAAGACTTCCTTCTACAGAATCACTTTTCACTTATAATGTACAGACTTTGCTCCACAGAGCAAATGTAGTAGGGGAAAAAACAATTTTTTAAATGTTTTGTTTGTTTATTTATTTATTTTAGTGAAACAGGAAGGGAGAGAGTTGAGAAGCATCAACTGGGAGTTGTGACACTTTAGTTGGTCTTTGCTTCTCATATGTGCCTTGAATGGAGGGCTGTAGTCAGGTCAGTGACTACTTGCTCAAGCCAGCAATCTGGTCTCAAGCCAATCACTATGGGATTATATGGAAGATCTGATGCTCAAGCCAGTGACCTCAGGGTTCCGAACATGGGATCTCAGCGTCCCATGTTGCTGCTTTATCCACTGTGCCAAGGATCATTTTAATAAAATGAAAATTCCCAGATGCTCCCAATATTGAGTGATAAGTTCACACTCTGTTTGGGAATTCATCAAAGATTTAATAAGCTAGAGAGAAAGTTAATATTTCTGACCAAAGTTGAGGAAAATAAAAAATATAATATTCTTTTCTACAACACAGAAATAACCAATATTATTTTTTTACATTTTTCTTTAAGCCTTTTACTTAATTTTTCCTTTTGCATTTGGTGGTCTTTTATTATTCAAAATTTCCCCCAAATTAACATAAGAAGTCTTGCTATGTGGTGGTAGTATCATGAGTTTGAAGCATTCATCCTCCAGGTTCACCTGGAGATAGGTGTCTCCTACATGGCAAGGCTTAAAAGGACCTGGCTAAATTCCAGCCTCCATAATTATGTTCTAATCTGTCTTTAGTCTCTCTCTGCATTTTTCATGTTATCGTCTTAACACAGTTTAAATCACAAATTCATCGCTTTTTAGCTGGAAGGGAAATTAGTGGGTGTACTGTGAGGTTAGCTAATGACATATAATTTATTTTTAGTTCCAATCCTATTAGATGAAACCTAAACAGAAATTAGTAGCATATGAGCTAATCTACATTTAAAAAATATATTTTTATATGCAATATAAAAATTTACATATGTGAAATATTATACACTATATGCAATATTTGCATATGTTACACCTACTAGAAATATTTAGCTCTTATTTAAAAACTCTTGAAATATTTAAATACTGAACTGCAGCAGTGACAAAGACCACCTGCCTCTAGTGTGACTGCAGCTCACTGTGCTGTGTGTGTGCATGACTCCCTCTGGTATTACATGGTCTCCCAATGACAGAGGCCAAGTCAGCTTTTCTTATGGTCCGCGTTAGCTAGGACAGGGCTGGGTATGCTTTGCTGCTCTGAACTTCTAGTTACTTTCTGGTGGCACTCATTGACAGTCCCTGCCTTTACTAGGAGTTGTTTTCCCAGGTGTAGGCATGGAGTATGACAGAGGGCAAAAGCGCCGGCCTCGGGCAGGAACTGGACCTGGAGGTGACCAGTCTCTGGTAACTATCAGTTCTGTGCCTTGGGCTAAGTTGGCCAAATCACTCTGAGCTTCATTTTTTTTTTTTTTTTACTTTTATTTAAAGGAAATATAATAATTCATGCTCTGCCTACATCTCAGGGCAGTTGAGAGTTCTTAGTGATATAATATACATGAAAGTATCTTGTAAAATGTGCTATACCATGGAGGTTAATGTAAAGAAGAGGGTAAGAAGTTATTAGGCCTCCTCTACCACTTAAATTACAAGGTCCAAGGTCAAAGGAGATGTATCTCAAGTTTAATTATTTTTTTTCTCATTGTGTCTCCCTATTTAGGACCTGACAGAAAGGCCTGATGGAGACGGGATTAAATGGTGGGATGGTAATGTGGGAAGGCCAGGAATCATTCTGAAATTAGAATTCATATGTTCATATAAAAATCATGTCCTTAACACATCGTTGACCACTCACGAGTTACCTCGCGTTTGTTTTCATGCCCATTAAGAAGCATGGGAGTCATTCTTCTGAACATGAAACAGAGGAACAGAAAACCTATGGTCTTGAGAATATGGTTGTCCCTCTCCCTTTTTTCATGGGTGTGGAAGCACGCAATGCTCTTCTGAGCACACCGCCTGCCTGTGAGCAGCAGCACGTGCATGAGCCCAGAACTGCTTCCTTCTGCACTGCAGCCTGACCTCTGTGCTGGGTGGGCTGATCGAGAGGCAGCAGGGGACATCAGGAGAAGGGCACCTGAGATCAGGAAAACCATATTTTTCAATCAGTTAGTCTTTCTTTGAATGTAAGTAAGCTGAACTTTGAAAATGGGTCTCAAATTTCAATTCCACCAATGACTGCATGCCAAATGAGTGTGCATTGATATAAATACTCCTTTTTGTGAAATGACTTGTTTAGTTATGTCTCCACTCTATGCCATAAATTTATACACATTTTTTTCTCTTCATCTTGCTAGATGTTTTTCAAGTGCTTTCATATGGCTTTGTTTATTTGATGTCACATCAACCTTGAGAAATACAGGTATTATTACTGCTTTCCTTTCATAGACAGCTTGTCTGCAGTTCAGATAAGTCACATTAGGAAACTTGCTCAAGGCCCATAGTTGCAAAGTAAGGGCAGAGAAGGACTTAGGATGTGGAATGTCAGGCTCAGAGAACAGATTGCCTAGGTCTCATAGTTAGGAAATGGTAGAGACAGGACTTGAACCCTGAGAGACTGATTCTGATTCTGTCCCCTACTCTTAATCTTGCAGGGCAGATGCCTGGTGCAGGGTATGTCGCATAGGAAGTGCTCAGGCAGCGTGGATATCCTGTCACTCTAAGCTTCCATGCCCTACAGCAGAGATAGCAGGCATGCCTCCAGATGTGATCACTTCCAGGTTGCCAGCTGGCCCTCCTTCTTTGGAACCAGATGGCCACCACAGACAGGAACTATAAGGCCATCTATTTTGACTGTGGCTTTCCATGGATTTTGTTAGAATGAGTAAATTTATTTTAAATAGATGATCTGGTATTAGCTATTATGAATATGTGAGCACAGGATCAACTTATATTATAGATTGTTGAAAACATCCCTATCATATCTCCTCTTGCACATGAGACTACAAGTTAAACCCAGTGATGTAAATTGCCAACTGAAAAACAAATAAAGGGCCACACCTTAAAGGCTTCTGACACAGAACATACTGCGGAGCACAATCACAGGCCTGCTCACCCTTGCCTTCTACTACCTCCCCCACTACAAGTCTAAGGTCCCCATTTCTCTGTTATTGACTGTTCAGATGAACTACTCTTTCATAAATCATTTGGGTTAAGTGCCTCATTTCATAGGGTCCACAGAGACCCAGAGCAATGAAGGGGACTGCTAAAAATGACAGCCTATAAACCTAAGCCTGGAGGGTGACCTGGAGGCCAGTGTTTCTGTCCAGTGTTCTTTTTACCACACTGTGTGCTGTCCCTTGTAATGAGAGCCACAGGCCACAAAATTTTCAAGAAAGATACACACTTTTCAAACTCAATATTACTCGAATTCAAGGATTTCTAGAATGCCAAAGGGTTTGCCACAGAAAGTTAAAATTAAATTAGCAGCTCCTTCAGCTTAGATTATATATAAAAAACAAAGAGGATTAAAATGAAAAATAAAGTGACTTCCTCTGTCATAGCCTGATCCTAAAGACTGGGTGGATCACCATCTCTAACATTTGAAGCTGAACTTTATAAACTAGGATCAGAATACCAGAAAGGGAAAAGAAACTGATTTGAAGGAGGTGTCTGTTGTAGACTGCAAGTGGCAAAAAGCCTTTGTTTTAAATTTGAGGCTTAGCAAAAGGCTAAGTTCTCCCCCCCTCCACCTCCATATTGGCTATGATGCTGAGTATTTGCACCCACTTCACTTGCTTGATTAAGTTGCTGGAAGCAATTGACATGCCCTTCCTCTTCCTCTTTGTTTGTTCAGATGTTGGTTGATTTTGCTTATGCATGGTGGGAATTCCAGTTTATGCCTTGGGAGAGTTCCTGTTTTTGCCTCAGATGTATAACTTTGTATCAAGGACTTCCTTGATTTGCATATGGCTATATAATAAAGCAAACGGGGGCTATGGGCACTCAGATACTGCCATCAGCATTGAAGAGTCCTCCCGATCCCATCGTTTTTTCTTAATGAATCTGTTTTCTTAATTTCGCACCGTTCTCACTCAAAACCCAGAACTAGGAGCTGCGCTGGTCCACGGCAGGTGTCAGTACTGGTCTTAGTCTGAATTCTTTTGTACAGTCTTAAAATTTGCCTACATCTACCTTTATTCACTAAAGGTGATTCACATATACATTTAAACCTTGCTCAGATATTTTAGATTTTATATTGAATGTGAGCAGTAAACCAGAAAACATTGTTCTGGGAAGGAGACATAAAACATATTAAAATACTAGTAGTTTGCCAAGACTATGAAATTTGTGCTTAATGAATTTTATTCCCATTAACTACATTCTGGACAAAGAAAACAATGGATTAGGTTTAGTCAAATTAATACATTGGATGTTAAGGCATTCACATAAACATAGTATATAGGCTTGTATTTAATTTTAAGTACAGAAGTAAAAATAAAGCAAGGTGAAACTCATGAAACTGGGATCGATCACAGATTTCAGCCCAAGATTGCTAATAACTTCAAGTGTGTCATGAATTACATTCACTGTGACTGTCAGCATCATGGCTCTGGCTAAATAAGCATTATTAATGAGATCCTGCTGTTTGTCTAAGCTTCCCCATCCCATCAGTGGGTCTTGGGGGAAAAAACCTTAGATGACTAAATGTTTAGGACCTCACCTAGGAAGCTTGGAGGATCTCTTAAAAATTGTATGTTTTCTGTCTCTTTGTAGATAAAATTCTGTGAAGACCTATATTTTTATTTCAAGGGTATAATGATAATGTAATATATGCATAAGAGTTTTATGTGCATAAACACACATGCACATATACACACATTTCTTATGAAAATTAGGAATCATTTTAAGTTGCTTTATATTTATGGCCCAGTTTTCTTGATTGTAAAGGTTGCCTGACACTATTGAATAGCAAAAAGTGCTTAGCATAGAGTCTGGGGCATAGTAAGGACTCATTTACTGAAAGAACACTTTGAGTTGGAAGTCCAGTTTGCTTATTGGCACACAATTCCTTCCAAGGCCACATTAAAATATTGAGAGGCTTGGTAAAGTCTCCCACCCTTAAGTACTTTGGAAGTACCTAAAAAATTATTCAATAGGCCTTTGTGGAAATCAGTCTGATTATTTTGCTGGAGAGAGGACCACCTTCTTGATCACCTATGTTAGTCACCAAACTTGGGTCTTCCAAAAGGGATATCAAGCCCCAAAGAATAAAAAAATGCCAAAATTAACGCCACTCAACAGAATGTGAGTCGTATTTTAAAAGACAATACTCACCACTTCTTAAAAAAAGAATTCCTAAGGTATGACTTAGAGCAATAATTCCTTCATCAGAATAAGTGTTTAATTGGCCACATTATGATGACACAAAGACCCTGTACAAATAAA
The DNA here is from genome assembly GCF_036850765.1 of Saccopteryx bilineata. Classification (NCBI taxonomy): domain Eukaryota; kingdom Metazoa; phylum Chordata; class Mammalia; order Chiroptera; family Emballonuridae; genus Saccopteryx; species Saccopteryx bilineata. The sequence continues at coordinate 69,579,477 of NC_089499.1, forward strand.
CTCTGGAAGGTTAATGAAACCACATAGACCTCGATCATCCTGCAGATTGGGGGAGGAAAGTAGACGCCTGGCTGTGGGGCTGAGAGGCTGTGGGGTGAGAGGGCGTGGCGGCCTGGAGAGCCGCTGGTTGTCCGAGAACACGGAGGCTGCTGGCCAAGGAGACAACCAGCATTGCGTCACTTGAAAATGCAAATTCAGGTACATCAGAAGAGGAGACAGGGAGGACAGTGCGGTGCTCTTCTCCCTGCTACTAAGTTTATCTTGTGAAAAGAACAAGTATCTAAAGGCAGATTTTTTTCCTCAGTGACATCAGATAAAATTTGCTCTAAAGGACAAGAGAAAGTGCATCAGCCTCCACTCCATAGGCATGTTGCAGTAACGTGTTAGATTCAGGGAGTACTGGAGCTGCCAAAGAGTGTAACTATTGCAGGAACAGTAAGTGCTGATATGGCTCCTGTGAGGCTGGGAACAAAGAAGGTCAGAGACCCTTATCAGAAGTTTAGGTTTGAAATTCGCCACTAAGCTAAAACCGGCCCCTGTTGCTATGCCAGCCCCTGTTGCTATGCTGCGTGTGACCTCCCTAGCCAATAGCTAAACTGCCACATCTGCTTCTGTCTATGCTTGCTCACTTAGGATATATAAGGGCTTAGCTGTAAGCTCCAGGCGCGGCTCCTATTTGCAGCTCCTTGTGGGCACAGTGTCTCCGGACATCTCGGGAGTTCGCCCCTGCGCAGGTTAAACTGGCCAATAAAGTAACATCTTAACTCCTGAAAGTCTCCGACATTTGTTCTCGTACCCGGTGGATGCTACATAACACACAGAAATGCATGTGTTCCCTTATAAATCAGAACTACAAACTGAAACAAGTCAGGTTTGCTCTTGCATTCCTTTCAGCCTCAATAAAATCATAAAAGTCAAATGAAAAAGTTAGAGGATCTTTGGCTTGCTCAGGACCAACAGTCATTCATGAGAGAGTAAGTTCTCCACAGTGCTTCCCAGGTGCCATTCCCTGTTACATTCCAGTGTGCAACAAAGACACCATAAGTTCTCATTCTACTCCACATTAAGTGACAATTTTTATGTTCAAATTATATGGGAAATCTTATGAATTAAAACAAAACAACACAGCCATGCCACATTTGTGTATAGGATTCACAGAATCTCCCCACTGTAAATTTGCTCATTCTGTGCTCTCTTCCTAGATACCTGGCTACTTGAGATACTATTTAGTATTCTTTGAAATGATTTCCAAAACTGTTAATATGCTTTTCCTATTTTTTACCTCCATCCCAGTTCCTCCAGGGCATCCATCTGTCCGGAGGAAGAGCAGGAGTATTAAGAGTATAGGAACAGAAGCGAGATAGGAAGAAAGGTATCTTTTTGCTTTCAACATTTAAGAAAAATTGATGTTGCAAAACAATTGCCTTATAAACCAGTCTATTTTCTTGATAAAATATAACTGAAAATTATTTTATTGATTTTTTAACATATCAAGGGGCAGTCTAGTCTCTTTGTGTTAGGGTTTTACACAGACAGATCCAGACAAGAAGAGGAACAGGCCCTAGAAAATACTGGGAAGGACAGACAGGAGAAAGAGAGCAAATCGGGCCCCAGTTATCTTCACTGGGGCCAAAGCCCAACCAGTGGAGTGACCCAGAGGAGCAAATGAGAAAGGGCATTTGGTACTGGAACAAGATGGTCGTTGAGACCATTCCTTGTACCAGTTGAGAACATCTTGTGGCAAAGGACAGGTAGAGGAAAGACCTGGGACTTAGCATTTTTTTCAGAGTTTAAAGACTTTATTAATATGAAAACTCACTTGTTTTTACAAGTATGAACAAGAGAGAAAGGAAAAACAGAAACAGTATGGAGCAGAGAATATGCCCCTTAGTAGTGTTTCGTGGGAAGGTGTGATTTTTAATTCTCTGGAAATGAATGTCTGTTGTGTGGGGGTCCCCAAAAGCCCATGGCTGTTCTATTACCCATGCTCCACCAAGAAAAAGACACCAGCGAAAAAGCACAGATGGCAAGAGAAACCAAGAGTGTGCTAGGTCCTGCTGGGGCCGTTTCCCCTGTGCAATAAGCTCTTAGGGTTAGAGAGGGAAAAGCTCCCTTTAGCCAGAAAAGGAGTGGAGGAAATGGGAAAGCGGAAAGGGATAAATAAGGGTTTTAGCATTGGGGAAGGGGAAGGAACCAGTGAGTGTGCACCTTTCTTTTGCCCAGTAGCCTCTGTATATAAAGGAAGGAGATTTTATATAAAGAGAGGAGGTAGATTTCCAGTTTGCATTCAGATTAAGGGGAGGATTTAAAGGCAAGAAAAAAGATTTGAAAAAAAATCAACCAGCATAGCAGCTGATTCCCCAACAGGCTAATATGCCTCCTCCTGAACGGAGGAGACATTTGGGGATGGGAGGTAGGCATGATTTCCCTACAATCCCTTCAGAGGTGACGGTACACTCTGGGAACCTAAGGAGTAAGAGTCATACCACTTACTCCTCAAGCCAACCTTATTTTGAAATTTATCAGAACAGAATTTTTGCAAAATCCCAACTATATACCACTGAGCAGAAGTTTCCTATGATTCTTGTGTGGGAGAGACGGTATTAGAAGCTGCTAAGGACTATCTGGGGAGCCTCTGACAGGGGTGCTACAGCAGGAGAAGGCTCCTCGGTGCCTAAGGCTATTAAACAAAACAACACAGCCATGCCACAATTGTGTATAGGATTCACAGAATCTCCCCACTGTAAATTTGCTCACTGTAAATTTGCTCATGGAAAACCAGGTCTTGGTGGAGAGCTTGTCCAGTCTGAAGGAGCATCTTGGTGCTAGTGGAGACAACATAAGCCTGAGTTAGCGGTGAACTCTCCCTGACAACACTGTGGGAACGAACAGATCAGATAGATCTGTAAACCTGATTGGACATTCCCCTAGAGTTATTTTCTTTTCTGTTTTAGTAATGAGTGGGTAAAGGATTTAGGAAGAAGACTCTATTAATTATAGACGAATCAAAGAAATGACACCTCTGCACATTCAAGGTGTAGTGAATATTAAATGTGTTACCCTGCTTCATTCCCAGCCTCGGCACAAATGGCCTCACATCTGTAAGAATCAATTCAGTCTGAATTAATCACTTCTTCATCTGCTATTCATAAGGTCTCCGTTTCCTCTGGCACTGACTTTAGGTAGCCCTGTCCTGCAGACAATATTTATCTATCTAAGTCATGAAATTATAAGCTCTTTGAGGCTACCTATCCCAGTTGTCATATAATACGTTGTCTTATTGAGCTAATAAATTACCAAATTTAGTACCAAAGAGCATTTTTTCTAATTAAGAATGTTTTATTTCAAATGTCTACTTTGTGATTTGCATAATTAAGCAGGACCATGTAAAACTTACAAATTGATTTAGCATATTAATTCCACAAATAATCAGAGAGGACAAAGTCTTCTTATTCTTTCATACCTGTGGGACCTTGTTTCTTGTTTCCTTAGTACAGTGGTAGTCAACCCGGTCCCTACCGCCCACTGTTGGGCATTCTAGCTTTCATGGTGGGTGGTAGCGGAGCAACTAAAGTATAAATAAAAAGATAGATTTAACTATAGTAAGTTGTTTTATAAAGAGTTATTCTGCCAAACTTAGCAAAAGTCCAACATAAAGTACTTGGTAAGTAATTATTATTATATGCTTTAACTTGCTGTAACTCTGCTTTATAAATTTTATAAAGTAAAGTTACTTTCTTACTTTATAAATCACCATTACTGGCCTGACCTGTGGTGGCGCAGTGGGATAAAGCGTCGACCTGGAACACTGAGGTCGCCGGTTCGAAACCTTGGGCTTGCCTGGTCAAGGCACATATGGGAGTTGATGCTTCCTGCTCCTCCCCCTTCTCTCTCTCTCTCTCTGTCTCTCTCTCTCACTCCTCTCTCTCTAAAAAAAAAAAATCAATAAATAAATCACCATTACTGTGGAACCGGTAAGCAGTTAGAAAATTTTACTACTAACAGAGATACAACAGTGGGCGGTAGGTATAACAAGGTTGACTACCCCTGCCTTAGTATGTACAGAGTCTCCTTTCTGATCTGGTAAAAAACTCTAATCCCCTGACTCATAACCAATGCTGAGCCAAACCTGGTGCCCAGCTGTGGAAGAAATCACAGACTTACAGGTAGCCTCCAAGGTGCCCACGCTCTGGTATATATACCCTGTGGAATCTTTTTTTTTTTTTTTTTTGAGTGTGAGCAGGATTAGTGAATATATAGGCTAGAATTCCATTGATTAGGTTACTTATCAGTTGACTATGAGTTAGCCAAAAGGAAATTATTCTGGATGAACTTGACTGAATCAGGTACACCATTTAAAAAATGAAGCATTGAGATGCTCTCTGGAAGACCTAAGAAAGCACACAGCCATGTGTGAGAAGAGGGAGCTTCCTAAGGGCTGAGAGCAACTCCTGGCTGACGGTCAGTCAGAAAGCTGGTCGAATATGGGCCTGGATGCATGGGCAGGACGAGAGTGAGTTTATGAAGCACTGTATTCATGTGCAATTGCTGTTGGCAGAGCTGAAAAGAGTCCTGACAGAGCACAACACTATCACTACTTCCTGAGCACTGTACTTTCTAAACTGTATTTTGACATTTAATAACATCTATATTAGTATACAATATTCACAGGGGGATTTAACTCATTTGGATTTTATTTTTACCATAGTTCTTATCAAATTAGAATATTTGTAAAAGTGTTTTTGGGTTATAAGGAAAACTGTTCTGGCAGAATATAAATTCACTTCTTATGTCAGGCTATGCTTAAGATTTATTTTTTAAAGATATAATAGCTACAGCCTAATTTCCCCAGTGATAAAATGAAATCCTCTTAGTAATCCCCACGAAATCTTAAAGGGTTAACATGCAATGAAGAAGATTTCTAGTGGTGAGTTATAAATCCTTTTAGAGAACATCTTGGTTTAAATTTTTTTTTTTAAAGCATGCTGAGGGATTCAGTAGTACTACTCAGAATTCTTCAGTAACATCAAGGATACTCAAAAGATTTCTACATTCAGGTTTGAGAAGATAAAAGAAAGTTATATTTTTGATGGTCAGGGGCAGCTAGAAACTACAGTTACTGGAGAAACACAACTGTATTTCTCTCAAAACTTGAGAGAAATGCAGGAGCTCTTCATTCAGCCCGACCCAACTTCAGATAGCTCTTTACACAAGAAACCTAATATCTGACAAGTTAATTAAGCAGAAATTTTACCCAATGTGAAGTTAAACTGTATAAGCTTTGCTCTCTGGCACTCTAGAGAGTAAGTTGCATCTCTCTTCTATCTGGATGCCCTTCTAGTGTTTGAAAATGGAAACTAGATAGAAGGTTTCGGAGGACAATCTGACTTTGGGTGATGGGTATGCAACATAATTGAATGACAAGATAACCTGGACATGTTTTCTTTGAACATATGTACCCTGATTTATTGGTGTTACTCCATTAAAATTAATAAAAATTAAAAAAAATAAAGAAAATGGGTACCTATAGTGCCAGGCATGAAATTTAAACAAAGACATAAAGCATAAGATACAAATATATGAGACAATGAGAGTGATGAGTACTGTGACAGAGAGTCCATAGGGGCAGATGCTCCTTGTCCCCTGCCCATACATGGTTACTGGGGAATTAATCACAGCAAGCCAGAGAAATAAATTATCAAAAATAAAATTCTCCCCTTTGAAAACTGTGATTAATTAATCTGTACACTCAGAAGTCACATTAGATCCTCCTAAATATATCATTAAATTAAAACATAATAAACCAGGACTTCACAATATTTCTATCTTAAAGCCATTTGTCATTCAATGTTGAGAACATAATCTTTGTCTATTTAAATACATGGAAATGGAAATTTTGGGACCTTTTATTGAGTTTCTACAGTTGTGACTCAAAAGCTGAACTTTTTTACATTTAATTAATATTGGAATATTGATTCCAGTCAAATCCTGTGGGATGATGACTAGAACTCCCAGGAATATACTGTATAAATGTCCTGCCATAAAGACCTGAGGACATGATGACTGCTTTGGACACTCTTCCTAGAAAGCCACATCAGTACAAAGCATTTAGCATATAATTTTGGAGGTTCACTCATTCTCTTGAAGGGTACTCATTTTCTTCAAAGTATAAATACCCTTCAAAGTAAAAGCGATAATGATAATAAAAGGTAACATATATTAGGCAAAGCAAAGGCTTATTGTGATAATCACATGAGATAAGAAAGGCATCAATTTCAGGTCATTGTAATAAAGAAGTAAATCAATACATGTAAGATGTTTGGAATATATGTTATATCAACTCTCCGTTTTTTAACAAGAATAATTTTTTAACAGTATTAGATTTACAGAAAAATAATGAAGATAGTACAGGCCTTACATACTCCACACCCAATTCCCCTATTATAAATATCTTACATTAGTATGATACACTTGTTATAATTAATGATGCAACAATGATACAGAATTATTAACTAAAGTCTTTACTTTATTCAGATGTTTTTATATGCCCTTTCCCTGTTCCAGAACATCATCCAGGACATATTGCAAGCAGTTATTATATCTTCTTAGGCTCCTCTGGGCTGCGGCAGTTTCTCAGACTTTTTCTTTTTCTTTCTTTTCTTTTTTTTTTTTTTTTTTTGATAAGTACATGTCATAAAATTTGTAGAACATCCCTTGGTTTACACTTATCTGATTTTTTTTCTCATTATTGGACTGAGATTATGGGTTTTAAAGAGGAAGAACACAGAGAAAAGGTTATTTTTATCTCATTATATCAAAGCTACATGCTATCCACATGTTCATGTTAACCTTTAATCACCTGGCTGAGGTAATGTTTGTCAGCTTTCTCCACTGTAAAATTATTTTGCTCCCCATTTTCCACATTGTTTGCTTTGAAGGGAGTAATTATGCACAGCCCACACTTAAAGAGTGGGGAGTTAGGCCCCACCCCCTTGAGAGTGGAATAGCTACAAATATAATTTGAAATTTTTCTACATAATAATGTTGCCTATTCCCTTCCATTTATCTAGATATTCAATTACTTGTTTATATTAATACAGACTCATTGATATGTATCTTAAATTTTGGGTTACAACCCACTACTACTTAATTTTGTTGGTCAAGTTTTTTGTGTGTTTTTTGTTTTTTTTTTGTTTTTGTTTTTGTGGTTTTGTTTTAGTTTTGGTCAGTAGTTCCCTTCAGTTGGGGCCAATGTCTCTGACTCCATCAGTACGAGCTGTTTTCTTTTGATCTGCACATCCTTACTTTCTTTAAGGAGCTTTGTGTCCTTTCATTAGATAATGACATTAGAAACTAAGACCTGAGCACTGCATGAGCTCCTGCTAATGAAATAAAATATTTCTGTGTACACCAACTCATGTATACACACATTGATCCCATACTCCTGTGGGTACACTTTCATCAACTAGACTCCAGTGTTTATGTAGAGTTGTTTTCACTTTCGTTTTACAAACTCCACCTGTTTCTAAAGCGACTTGTCAGAGTTGTTCTCCCCACTCCTTTCAATGAGGCTGTTTCATATACAGGCTCAGATGAAAGTACATCTACAGTTGTAAGTACATGAAACACACAGTTGCTTCTTGTATTGTTATTTATTTTTCATTATATTATTTTTCATATGAACAACTGTAAATCTACATTTTCCCCACCCTGTATTTTAGAATGGTCAGTAGCAGTAGTGGTGTTATTTTTATTTTTTTGTCACAATCTGCATTCATCCAGGCTCTTCCTGACCTCTGAAATGACCTTTTTGTACTTGCATACATTAAGAATTACTCTGTTCTGTGAGGTTTAATGAGTTTTGACAAATGTATAATTCCATTTATCTATGATTACAATATCATACAGAATATTTTCACAGCCTTAAAAAAAATCCTGTGCTTTATCTACAACCGCTCTGCCTCCTGAGTCACTGACAATCACTAATCTCTTCACTGTTTAGATTTTACCTTTTGAAAAATATCATATAGTTGGCGTCATGCAGTATGTAGCCACTACGGAGTGGTTTCTCTCCTTAATAATTGCGTATATGTTTACTCTGTATCTTTTCATGACTTGCAAGCTCATTTTTTATGGCTGAACAATATTCTATTGCAGGATATAACACAATTTGTTTATACAGTCACCTGTTAAAGCATGTCTTGGTTGTTACCAGTTTGGGGTGATTATGAATAAAGCTGCTATAAACATTTATGAGCAGGTTTTTGTGTGAACATAAACTTTCAAATCAGTTAGGAGTGTGATTGCTGAATCATATGGTAAAATTATGTTTAGCTTCATAAAAAACTGCCAAACTGTCTTCCACAGTGGCTGTGCCAGTGTTCATTCCCATCAGCAACAGAGAGAACTCTGGTTGCTCCAAATTCTTGTTAGCAATTGCTACTGCCACGCTCTAAGATTTCAGCCATACTAATGGCTTGTTGTCTTTTACTGGATATTTGTCTTGGTTTGTCTTTCTGTTCTTTTAATAAAGACTTGCATAGAGAAGAAATTTTCATTTTAATAAAAGTCTATTTTATTAATATTCTCTTCTGATCATTGTTTTTTGTTATATCTAAAAAGTTATCATCAAACCCAACTCTACCTAGATTTTCTTCAACCATCTATTTTTCAATAATTACACATTCCTTTTTTTTCAGTTGGTAAAATTTGAGATTGAAGAATAAATGGGCCAGAGTCACATAGCCTGAATTTCAATTCAGATTGCCTGACCTCCAAACCTTCTGTCTCTTGACAATCAAGTTGTTTAACATGAAGATTAAATTCAATAATTCATGGAAAGTACTCTGGCTGTATTGAGTATAATTTATTTTTCTATGTATTATTATCATTGTTTTGTTTTCATTCATATTACTCCTCTTAGGCATGCAAATTATCTCAGGTTTTGATTTCAGTTTTAACCACACTAATTCACAGAGAAGGCTTGATATGCTGGATTAATGATGTATCTCCGAATTTAAAGTAGTTTTTTGGAGATTTATACTGATATGATTAAATAATGCAGAAATCTGGGTGTCCTTCATTTCACAGATGAGCAACAGTATGCACAACCTCTAAGCAAAACCATAACTTTCTTCCTATATAAAATGCGTTCGCTAAAATTGTAGAGAAGTCCTCACTTGCTCTCTATGGTTTCTCTTTACTCACCACTTTCAAAAGAAAACATTTGGCATTTATTATTTAAAAAACGGGGCAATGGATTCTTTCATGAGTGGAATAAATAATCAAAGGTGATTTGTATAAGAGCACACTTGGAACATCCTGTGAAGCATGTTTGAACAAACTGACGTTGCTGATGATAACTTAAAACATATTTTTGATCCCTGACTGTGTGCAAGACACTTAACATATATTACATACTTAACCTCAGTTACTATTAATATATTCTTTTAAAGCCAGAAAACTACTTGGAGAAATTAGGCTGCTTGCCCAGGGTCAGAGTGAGAGAAATGGCATGAGGATTTGAATACTGTTTTCTCTGAGCCCACAGCCTGCACTGTGAGGCACTCCCCTCTTCTGTCCAAAGGCAGTCATGTTGTTAAAAGGCTACAATTTTTTTCACACCAGGTTTCCTGCAAAGGGAAAGACCTCATAGTACCTAAAGAATGGGATGGGAGTATTTTGGAAGACTGCCCCCAAATTTTTACCTGTGCCACATGGCCAGGAGAATAACAAAGAATCATAGTTTCTATACATAGAGCTCAATTCCTGATCAGTTTAGTAAGCTATATTGTTCTAAGAATGTCTGGAAGGTTAAAAGCAATGATTATGTTCTACAAATAGAGTAAGAAGGACAGAGAAGAGTGTCTGGACCATGTTGAATACTGAGTTGTCAATGTGTGTCAAGGAAAACACGAGTAGCCTAGCTTATCTATTCTTTCCAACAAGCTAATTCAAGAAATCAGTGCTAATAGAAATCAGTTTGACTAGGATAGGCAGAACCAGTTGAGAAAAAGCTTCAATGCAACCCACTGGTAGCATAATAGACACATATATACACAGCTGATATTATGACCATATATTAATGTTTTATGTAAAATGATAATGATTATCCTAGGTTAAAACAGGAAAAATTGAAATATACATATATTTTTAAAATTAAAGTCAAGGTTGAGTTTTCTCAGTATTGGTAGAATGTGCTAAGCAGAACTTTCAGATAGCTCCAATGATAAAAAGATTTAAGCTGTGAACACAATGTTATTGAGGATAACATTTACTGAGGATATAATTCCTAAACTAAAGGTTATTGCACAGAAATTTGAGGCATGTGACTTTTCATAATTTACTGATCAAATTATCCTGAACACGGAAGTTGGGTATCTTCTTAGCTGGCTGTGAGGTTGATAGAATCTACAGGCTTGAAGGCACTTCCCCTAAACTTTTCATACACCCAATAACTTACCCTTTTGCCTTCTAAGAACTCTGGGGATAGAAGAAAGGAAAGAAATGGGAAAATATCATTTATGGTAACAGCACCCTGATTTTCTTCTGGAACATTACATCTCCAAATTACATAGTGCCACGCTAGATCAATGAGTTCTCTACTGAGATGTTTAATATTAAACGGAATGATGCAAAAAAGGAAAAAGAAATAAGTGGTAGAACCCATTCATCCCAGAAATGATGACTGGGAGAGAGTGTGAACTAGATGCTGTATCTTAAAATTATGGACACATGCTTATTTCTGGGGGTTTTTGTTTTCTTTTTATTTCTGAAAGTTGTTTATCCAATATTCCTTTCAATTTCCCAAGTCTCCTGATAGTCATCCAATAAATTCATTTTCTATTTATATTAGCTGGAGTTGGTTTCTTTTTTACTGACAACAAAATATTTTAACTGATCATATTACATAACAGAATCAAGTACCAATTTTAGTTTAAGTACAGAGGAACTGGTAACCTTACTAGGTTTGTGTTATATTTTTTTCTCTGCCTAAAATGGTTTTATATATATACACCATTTGCAAGTTAAGTCTGCTAACCGTAAGGAAGGTTATTGAGAAAGGAAGTAGACTATCTTGACTGCTTCTAAAGATGAAGCTCCCCGTCTGGCTGGGCTGGTGTGCTATACTCCCATTTGCTGCTCAATGTCCATTTCAATCACAGGATTGACTGTGTGTGTGCATAACCAAGCAAAGTTGTTACCTGGGTAAGAGATAAATAACTCTGTAGCAACCATCCCCTTTCTCCAGCCTCCCACTATAGCCTCAAATTCTCGCTTTGGCTGGCCTTACTTCAACATACTCTAAAAAAAAGTGACTGACATATTATATGAATAAAGCTAAGGAAAGAAACTCCAGGGAAAGCACAATTCTGAAAAGGAGCACAGTCTGAGAAAATGTAATAAATGGATAAAGGATACCCATGTAACATATTGTTTAAATGATCTGTGGTTTTATAATGTTCTACTAGCAGGAGGAAGAGCGACTGTACATTGCAAGGTAAAGAAGTCTCATTCTAAAGCTAAAGACATATGGACTCATAAAAAGACAAAAAGAGGAATGAAGATAACAACTGATCATTTGCTACCTAGTGGCAAGAGTAATCAATCCAAATATAAAGAGTAACATATTGCTTCTCTACTTAAAACTTCTCCGTGGCTCCCACAGCGCCCAGAAGCAAGTCACAGGGCCCTGTGTGACTCGGCCTTTTTCTCCCTCCAGGCTCCTCTCAGACACCTGCCCACCCGCTGTGCTTCAGCCACTCCACTTTTACCAGCTCTCATACAGAACATGCTGTCCCTGTAACAGCTCAGACCTCTGTTCTTGACTCTTACTCCCTCCCTCCCCCTAGCGCAGTGCTCCAACATCACAGCACAGGTGCCTTAATCACACTTTTGATCTTGGGTTAAAAGTCATCTCTTCACCATGTATGGCTACCCTACTCTATGGAACTTCCAGTAGCCAGTTATTTCCTATGTCAGTGATTATTCATTTTCATGTGATGATCATTGTGATATCTATTTACCTGTTAGAGTTTCTCCACGTAGAATATAAGCATCATGACAGCTGGTACTCTGCCCACTTCCATTCCCATAGTATCTTTGGTTACTTGCAGAATGGTGACTGGCAAATAGTAGAACATCAGTAAACATTTAAAAATATACAGATTCAGCCTGACCTGTGGTGACGCAGTGGATAAAGCATCAACCCAGAATAATAAGGTCACCAGTTCAAAACCCTGGGCTTGCCCAGTCAAAGCACATTTGGGATTTGATGCTCCCTGCTACTCCCCCCACCTTTCTCTGTGTCTCTCTCTTCCCCCCACAACTCTAAAAATGAATAAAAATATATATACAGATTCACATGTCATCAGGTATAATCTGAATGTGATATAAACTCACTAATATCAGTTCAGAATCTATTCTCTTGGTCATGACCTTCAAGCCAGGAAATTGTCTAATAGTTGAGAATAACATATAACAAATATGCTCTGTAAGCAAAAGTTTTATGATATCCCTACTTCTAGTAGTCACATTCCCAGATGGGGCTGTTGATTCTTGCCACCTGTTATTCATGACCTTGTAAAGTCCTCTTTCACATCAACTAGACAATTACGTAACCAGTGAGAAATTGCAGAAATGATGAGGTATGATTTCCAAGGCAAAGCTATCAGATGTAGAGCTATTACTGCCTTGCTTGCCCTCGGGTTACATGCTTTGAGGGAAGCTGGCTATCAATCTGTGAGGACCCTCCAGCAGCCTCTTGGAGAGGTCCGTGTGGTAAGGAACTTCCTTCTTCATCCAACATCAACTTACCAGTCAGGTGTGTCAAATATCTTAGAATCAGATCCTCTAGCTTCCATCAAGCCTTCAAATAACTGCAGCCCCAGGTACTATCTTGACTGCAACCTTATGAGATACAGTGAACCGGAGCCTCACAACTAAGCCAGTCCCAAATTTTTAAACCACGCAACTGTGGGGGATAGTAAATATTTGTTATTGCTTTAGCTGCAGATTTCCAGAGTGATTTGTTATACAGCAACAGCTCACCAATAAACTACCTCATAGTGTCCTGAACATAGTAAATATTAAAGATGTGGTAACTAGCAGCCACTGCTGCATTCGTAGTAGCAGCTGCAACAGGGTGGCTACCGGAATGGGACGGGAAGAGGAGGCACAAATGCTAGGAAAAGGACTTGGGGTATTTATGGTTCTGCTCAGTCCTAAGACGCTAGGAAAGTGTGATTATACATCAAAATAGGCTCCTTCATTATGCCAAGGCAAAGGTTAAATAAAGTTGACACAGTGCAATTTCAAGGTGGTTCAGTCTCTGACAGTTGGGTTGTCTCATAGGACGCTGTCACCTGAGGGGGTAAGTCCCAAGACTAGACTCATCAGACTCCACCAATGTGCCTAATTAATGTGCATTAATGCTGGTGGTCATGGTGATAATACCTGGCCTCTCAGAGTGGTCCTCTGAGTTGATATCTATACAAGCAAACTTTCATTTTAGAGGAAAGACCCTAAGAAATAGGCAATGTGGCCGCATGATGTTCCTGACATGAGTCAAAATGCTTGTGATGAAACTGCTATGTTAAATTCAGTTTCTTTAGTTTTTGATAACTGAGTCATAGCTCAATGGTAAAACAAATGGAAGGTATTAATTAATAGAATACTCTTCAACAGTAAGAGCTGGTGGTAATAGGACAGATAATTCTAATCATTTTCTCCTGTTATCTTTCTCACCAACACAAGCTCATTATAACCCAGGGCAGCAAAAAGAAAAAAAAATGGATTTGTGATAGACTTTGCTAGTTTCAAATCATATTTAAACATGCTTAAGAGAAAAATTAAAACTGAGGTTAATGAGTTTAAAGAATTGAACCAGAATTTCAGCTACTTTAAGTTTTCTAATGATTTGAATTATAATTTTTTATTTCAATTTGAGATAATATATTATATATAAATTGTATTGCTTTTATATTTTTATTATAGCTGTATCTGTGTTGTAAAAATATTAAATTCTTTAATACAGCAAACGTACAATATAAGGAAAAAAGTCTTTGAAATGTTGCAATATTTGTTGATAGAGTGATAGTATTTCAACAATTAAAACATAATAGTGAAATTTTGAGTCAATGTCTAGTCACAGACAAACAAACAAGAGATGGATAACATGATACTGATAACATGATAGGTGGAGGGAGGCAAATGAACTGGTTAAGAAGCAAGAGGGACAAGGATAAAATAGCATGCCAGCTTCTTAACCTAATTTTCGTTGAGAATCACAACACTTCTGTGATGGTTCCCACTTGTGATGAAACCACATGATTCAATTTTGGAGCAAGAGTGTTGAAAAGTACTGCTACACAGTAGCATTCCGGGTGGTGTACTAAGCATGGTCCTGACTGTGTTCATTTTCTGTTGCTGCAAACAAATTGCCACAAATTTAGCAACTTAAGACAATGCACATTTATTACATCCCAGTCTATGTCAGAGTCCGGTACTCTTCAGCCAGGCTTTGTGCTCAGGGTCTCACGCAGCTGTAATCCTGGTATCGCTGGCTGTGTCCTCACTGGAAGTGTGGCCAGGAAAGACCTGCTTCCAGCCTCCCTCAGATTGCTGCACAACTCAGTTGCTTGTAGCTGTGGGACTGAGGTCCCCTTTTTTTGCTAGGTGTTAGTTAGGGACATTAGCACCTAGAGCTCCCTCTCACGTCCTTTCTTTCTTTTTTTTTAAATTCATTTTAGAGAGGAGAGGGAGAGACAGAGACAGAGAGAGGGGAGACAGAGAGAGAGAGAAGGAGGGGAGGAGCTGGAAGCATCAACTCCCATATGTGCCTTGACCAGGCAAGCCCAGGGTTTTGAACAGGCGACCTCAGCATTTCCAGGTCGACGCTTTATCCACTGTGCCACCACAGGTCAAGCTCACATCCTTTCAATGTGGTTATTTACATTAAATAGTATTTCAAACAAACAAACAAAGCAAGCAAACAAATAAACAAACAGGAGATGTCTCCATAGCTTTGAATTTCTTGGGTTTTTCTGACTGTGATCAATAGCCCCTCTTTCAAAGGGCTCACCTGATTAGGTAAAGCCCAATGCCACCCAGGAGGAGGGGATTGTTCAGGGCACACACATCAGTGAGTGGGAATCTGGAGGGCCATCTGAGAATTGTCCCAACCACACAGACATTCAGTAGGAGCAAATCTTGCGCAGAGAGGTGGCGTGGGCTAAGGCACATGCATGCATCCAGGAGACATAGCTTGGCCGTTTTTTTTCTGCAGGAAGATGAGCTTCCTGAGACACTGAAAATATGGAACTTCTAATATTGTTCAGGGACCACTGCTGCTGCTTTCTTCTGAAACAGAAATTGAGCATTGTTGGGGCAGAGGTTAGCTCAAGACCTAACCATTTCTTTTGTGAAAGAATCCAAATCATTTGAGTAACTCCTCCCTGTTGGTGGCATCCAAGCGAATGCAAAAGGGCAGTGATGCCCAGAGGAGTCAGGCTTTTCCTCAGGTCTGGCAGGACCCTACCTGCTCAGAGAGGGTTCTTGGAAACTGCGCGCTGCAGAGCGCACAGGAGAACAACCGTACCTATGTGCTGAGAGAATGGATGGAATCACGATCCAATCAACGTCTGAGCTCCAACGTTAGACATAAATGCATGATGGGCCTCGCTGATGCTGGCCATCACCGAATGCAAAGACCAGGTCTGTGATGGTTCACTGAGTGACTGAAGAGATAACTCCCAACTTCTGCATCTTCTACACAGCTGTGTTTGGCAATTATCTTACCATGGAAAATGTTGTAGGAGTTAAAAAAAAACAACAAAACTCCATCTTTTCTTTTTATATAAAAGTAACAATAAAAATGGACAAGGGGCAAGGTTTACATTAATGTGACTCTGAAGCAGCAAAGGCCCTTTCTATTCCTAAAACTCTTTTAGTCTATTGTTCCTCTATGGTTATCTGGGGAGATACCTTTCTAAGTGCCTAAATTATAGAATGGGGTGGGTGTTAACGGATGTGTTGTTATGTACTGTCTGTGTGGCCTTGAATAAGTACTTCATTTCTCCCCTTCAATTCCTGTTCTGTAAAATGAGAATAATAAGAGTACTTGACTTTTAGAGCTGTGATCATCAAATGAGATCAGCACAGCACCACAGTGCTCGGCATAGAGCAGGGGTCCCCAAACTACGGCCTGCGGGCCACATGTGGCCCCCAGAGGCCGTTTATCCGGCCCCCGCCGCACTTCTGGAAGGGGCACGTCTTTCATTGGTGGTCAGTGGGAGGAGCATAGTTCCCACTGATATACTGGTCAGTTTGTTGATTTAAATTTATTTGTTCTTTATTTTAAATATTGTATTTGTTCCCATTTTGGTTTTTTTACTTTAAAATAAGATATGTGCAGTGTGCATAGGGATTTGTTCATGTTTTTTTTTTATAGTCCGGCCCTCCAATGGTCTGAGGGGCAGTGAACTGGCCCCCTGTGTAAAAAGTTTGGGAACCCCTGGCATAGAGTAAGAGATTAGCCATGTTAGTAATTACTAGCTGCTGATGCTATTGCTAGTACTATCAGAGTAAAATCCTAATGGGATTTTTATGGCTATGAAGTTGTTGACAACAAATTATTTGTGGATGCTCACTTGGTGATTCTTACCCTGCTGTGTTAGAGTCCCTGGGCAGCTTGAAGACAGACGTCTGGGACCCACTTCCAGTGTTTTGGGTTCAGCAAGGTGAGAACCTGAGAATTGAGGTGACAGACTCATGACCCCTGTCTCTCTGTGGAGTCTTGCATTTGACCAAGGCATTGAGAGCAATAGTCAGCCCAAGTAGTTGTAAGATATTTTACTGCACAGTTCCCTTCAGCATGTGACACATCTTTTACTTTTATGAGTTTATATGATGGTCTCCAGAAACAGTGCCAGTTTTAATTAATATTATAATATTTAATTTTGGAAAACATACAGTAAGTATAATATGTAGGATATTGAAGGCCTGCTTCAACAATAATAAATTTTTAGATTTGGCTACCAAAAAATTACCCCATATCAATCAATCGTGGGCAGTAGCTTCTCTTTTTTTTCTAATTTGGGGCTGAAAATTACATTTTCTAAAAACTATTAATCTCACAGTTTAATAACTTAGGGTAGACCTTACCAGGAAACTTGGTATTAACCTTGATCCCAAACTTTTAGTTCACTACACACTACATATATAACGTTTCTGGATTTTATTACTATCAAAGTACTCAACCTTCTTGGACAAAGTGACCCTGCCACTTGGAGGTCAAGTCATCTCCACACTTTTTCAGTGTGCTTTGGATGTGACCAACCCTAGCTCACAGCTTTTGTAGAGATCAATCAACATAATCTATTCTGCGATCACAGTGACAGGATTCAGTATAGACATGTAGCCCAGGTTGGTCCCGTGAGATACAATACCAGCACTTTGGTTGAAACCACTCTAAGAAAAGTTTGTTTTGCACTGAGGTAAGTCAGGAGCTAGAGCATAGCTTTCTTGTGTCCATATAAAGAGAATTTGCTAGACAACAAGACCAGCTAAAGGGACAGCAGAGCTTAGAAATAGAGCATGTTGAACAACTAGATCCAATGATGCCTGAAGCCATAATTTTGGTAGATCATTCTTTTTCATATATGTCAATAAATCTCCCCTCTTTTTGCATAAGCTGATTTTTCTATGTGGGACTGAAAAAATCTTAAATAATATCATTTGGAAATTGTATTTTTATAGGACATGACTAACTTAAAGAGCAAAAAAAAAAAAAAAAAGAGAGAGAGAGAGAGAGAGAGAGAGAAACAAAACCAAACAAAAAACCCTCACAGCCACAGACAAGTGTGGTGATTGCCAGGCGGGGAGGAGGCAGAGAATGTTATAGGGGCTTAATGGTGACAGGTGAAGACTTGATTTGGGGAAGTAAACACACAATATAGTATACAGAAATGTATTATAGAATTTGGCACCTGAAACCTGTATAACTAAGTGTCACTTTAATAAATTAAATATAATAAAAAAGAAATGGTTGAGAAAAATAAACATAGTTGATAATATTTCATGACAAAACAGAGACATATTAAAGAAACAAAGAACATTTATTTCATTTTAAGGCTGTCAACTAGCTATTATTTGTCATTGGTTGTCATATTACTTTTTATGAGAAACTATTATACTCTCTACATTAATAGAGAAATAAATTTAAATCAGTCATTATCCTACTACCTTAACAAACACATAGTGTATCTCTTTTATTATGTCATAATGTTAGACGTGGTTTAAAACTTACCCCAATTTTTTACTATTCACCAAAGACTGCTTGCTATTTATGTGTAAATCTGTGATTTTTAAAATAAAACAGAGAAGAATAAAGATACTTAGAATCATTCCAACCTCCATTTGACACACAGAATGATGAAGAAATTTTAGACCATGTCCTTAATCATATGATTGCTATGTTAGGGTGACTATATTCTCACTTAAACTGCAAAAGACTCCAATACATTAAAACTACTAAATAATTTCTCCATTTCCCAGCTCTGGCTGGTTGGCTCCATGATAGAGCATTGGCCCGCGACTGGGCATGTGGAAGTCCCGGGTTCGATCCCCAGCCAGGGCACATAGAAGAAGCGCTCATCTGCTTCTCCACTCCTCCCACTCTCCTTTCTCTCTGTCTCTCTCTTCCCTTCCTGATGGGCAGAGCATTGCCCCCTGGTGGGCATGCCTAGTGCCTGTGCAAGCCTGTCTCTGTGTCTCTCTGCTTCTCACTTTAGAAAAATACAAAAAAAAATTTTTTTTGAATGTCTCCCGGAAACTCTATTTAACTGAAAAGAAATTCTGTACAATATTTAATTCCCACCCTGCTCCAGCTTAATATTTTGCTATGTAATATATTTTCTTATTAGTGTGAGGAGGACCAATCCTATGACTAATTGCTCTTTTTATTTCATCCATCCTTAGGTAAATAGTAATTTTGTTTTTCCGGGATACAGCTTGTAATAATTTATATTTCACTTATAATGTGTTCCTGAGGAAAATCACATCAATTACAAACAAATGTGGTGGTTTGAAGAAAAGATTATCTTGGGACACTTTCTAATCTCTATGAGTCCAATATCAGGTTAAGGTCAGACTGGCAGAGTATAGTGACTTAGCTCCCAAATACTGATAAAACTGGCTAAGACGTGTGCTCTAAATTCCCACATTTTCCATCACATCAGCGACGGTGTGCCTTGCACAGAGCCACCAAGTCCTGATGGACTCCCAGCCTGCTGTTCTTCTCCGTTTCTCATGCTCCTCACAGTCATCTGCCTCTTCCTAAAGCTGGAGGACAGAGCCACAGTGGAGACTGGCTGTGCTGAGAGGGGCTGTGAACACAGTGGGAGCCTCGTGCTCAGCAATATTTTCCACTGGGTTTATTGACTAAGAGTTTCGGCTCATAAAGCATAAACCCTGTTATTGAACTGACTTAAATCATCTCAAAAAGAGTGAGATGTCTAAAAATTACCCATATCTTATAGAAAATGTTAAAAGAAAATCTCTTTCACATAGCTTTGTGCTCTGGTTAATTTTCTGGGGGCTTATGTTGCATTACACACAAGGTAAGTTTTGTACTGGATGTGGAACTGCAATTGACCAATCTGCTTTATAATTTTGTGATAGGATAGGATTTACTAAATGGAAATAGTTATGCTTGAAGTGAAGGGAAAAAAGGAATTGGGTTTATAGGGTACCCGGGCAGTGAAATGTTGCAGTGGCAACAGGCTCTCAACTAGGAAACTGAAGATATTAATCACCTCACAGATTAGTCATTAAGTCACTGGATGACCTTGAGCAAATCCCTTCGGTCTTGAAAATTTCAGTTTGCTGTGAAGGAGTTGGGAAGTTCACCACTGAAATCCAATAAAACTCTAACAAGAAGCTTTTCAGAGGGAATGCAACAAACACGTTGACATCTGTGCTTCTGTCTTCTTTCACTCTGTCTTTCCCTTTGGACTCTGCCTTTTTTATAGTCTGTGAGGGTCCAATGGACTGCTGGTCCCAGTTATATCTTCGCTGTCCCAGTGGTGGCAAAAAGTCAGGCTGACCTATCAGAATGTGTCTCTCTTTCTCTCCCTCTAAACACTGTTATCACAAAAGAGGGCCAATAAGAGTCACTTTTAGAAATTCATATGGATATAGAGAATGGAGAATTGGACTAATCTGGGGGCTCACTAGCTGTAAGGCCAATGTATTGGACCTTCTCATGACCATCTTTACTACCAGGTGAACAGATTCTAAGCATTAAGCCAACCCATAGGAAAGCAGAGAGGATAAATAGAGAGAGGCAGAATATAGGTTATATCATTAGAACCTCTCGATCCAACTCTTCCTGAGGTCATACCTATTCCCCTAGGCTTCCCAAAACATAACCCAATAAATTCTTTTTCATCATTTAAGATAAAATGGAGTATAATGCTGCAAAGAAGAATTGCTCATTAAATATGTGTTGGTAAATTGAATATATATAATAATATATGTTATGAATGATTCTATAATTCTAGGAAATATATGCATGCCCAATATTTAAATTACATTATTTATATTAAATAACATTGTTAAGAAATGTGAATATTTTCATTTTTAAAGACTATTTACCAGTTTTTATTCATTCACTGACTATTGACTGGACGAGTTTTATGTGGTAAGTCCTGAAGATGCCGTACTATACAAAATAGACAAAATGTCTTCATGCATTGAGCTAATATTTGAGCAAGACTTAAGTTGCGTTATATTTAATTACATAAAATTCTAGAAATGTTCTAGAAATGTTCAATCCATTCATATTCTAGAACAATTAAACCCATAATGTAAAATAACACTATACAACTTACAGATCCCAGTTTTCCAAATGCTTTTTTTTAAAACCAGTGAATTTAGTAACAAGTTTAATATCAGAGCCTGAAGGTACAATATTTGTTGAGTTTTTAAATAAGAGCTCCTGCTTACTATTTTGACAAAGATATATTCATGCCTTGTCTGATTATTCATTTCTGTAGGATAATTTTGAGTAGCCCCTGTGAACTAAAGTTAGATTTAATACAACCACACTGCAAATAATTAAAAAAAATTGACATTTTTTTTATTATAATTAGTTGTGCCACCCACACAGAGATGGAAGACACCATGCTCCTGAATCTCAGCTGTTGCCTGGTGCAATGCTCGTTCTATTTTCCAAAGCTTAGAGGAGTTTGTTTTTCTCATTAAACCATTATAAAACCTCCCAGGTAAGACTCAAGTAATTCCAAAAAATATACCTGATCCAATGAAAGTATATACTCCATATCATAATCACTTAGTTCTCTTAAATTTTAACATTTTATTGTTAAGAAAAGCAATACAGAATGTTAGGGAAAACCATTTTTTAGCAGCTCATAAATGTTCTATTTATGGTCTGGGAAATTTTCATATACTATGTTGCCAACTCATTCTAAATAAACCATCCTGTTGGCAATACTAAACCTAGTAAATTGTTACACATTTTTTTTTCAGTTGGTGGCTATACATATTCACCAGTTACTGCTGGGACATAAAGCATGAGTCTAGGCCTCATGGATGAAAGGTAAAGTGACATGTCAAAGCTGTGACAGGACACTGATATCCTGCCTCTTCTATATAGTCTCTTGTCCAGCAGTTCTTTCTATACTTTCTCCTGGCAATGAAATCCCCCTTTATTCCCTGAAATCCATTCTATGTAGTTGGCAGGGGCTATCTCTCTCTCCCAGCCAGAAGGAAGGTCCTGTGGTTGGCTCTGATCAAATAATCCAATCACCTTGACCAGTGGTTGCTTTGGTTGCTGTTAAATGACTCAAACTGGATAAATTAAACTTTTCCTTAAAAACTTTCTAAAGAGGTTGTGAGGTATGGTCACGCCACAAAGGCTGATGGTGGCCATCTTTCAATGGATTGAGAAAGCCAGCCTGTGAGGTAGGAAGAGACATAAAGCATTGATAACAGCATTTGAGCCTCTGATTTTTTTTGTTTGTTTTATAGAAAATTAAATCTAGCAGGGTGACACAGATCAACAAGAGTGCACAGGTTTCAGGTAAACATTTCTATAGCATTTGAACTGTTGATTATGTTGTATACTCATCACCCAAAGTCAAATCATTTTCCATCACCTTATATTTGTCCCTCTTTACTCCCTTCTTCCCCCACCCCTTTTCCCTGAATCCCTGATTTTAATCATCAGTGAAATGTGACAAAGGAAAACAGGCAGAAGGAGGCATGAAAGACAGAATTTTTTTTTCTTCCAATATGCAACTATTCTCTGGGTCTTTGAAAAAAATTTTTTTTATTGTATTTATTTTTAATGGGGTGACATCAGTAAATCAAGATACATATATTCAAAGATAACATGTCCAGGTTATCTTAAAGTTCAATTATGTTGCATACCCATCACCCAAAGTCAGATTGTCCTGTCACCATCTATCTAGTTCTCTTTGTGCCCCTCCCCCTCCCCCTTCCCTCTCCCTCTCCCCCCTAAACACTCCTTTTCTTTTTCCTTAACTTAATTGGAACTTTATTTCCTCAGCTAAAAAAGTGGTAACTAACCGTTAGGAAACAGATGAGTCAGTACAAATAGAGACCACCACATAAGTATCATGCAAATTGACTGCTAGATTTACAGATGGATTGACTGTTAGAAGCATTTGTCCGTTCAAACATGTGCCAAGAACCCACTGCATTCCAGGCACTGGGGAAAGTAAAGATACCATATCTCCCCATGTATAAGACTCACCTTTTTTTCAAAAACTTTAGAGTCTAAAAACTGGGTGCGCCTTATACAGTGGTTGTAGATTTTTTATTTGCATGTGCCACTTTTTTGTGCTTGTTTTTTGCGCTTATTGTTGAAGACAGTGATTCGTCATCAGACATGGATGATGACAAACTAATAGATGGGAGTTTTGACAGTGATGAAGAGTTGTATGAATTTTATAATGAATAAAACTTGAGTTCAATAACTTTATGTAATACAAATTTTTTCAAATTTTGGGCCCCAAAATTAAGGTGCATCTTATACATGGGAGAGTCTTATTCATGGGGAAATATGCCATAAGCTCCTAGAAGTTCAATTTGGGGAGGGAAAGATGACATACCAAAAGTTATTCTAATACAATCAGAGAACAGCTTCAATTGCTGTGCACAGAGTAGCTTGAGGATCTGGGGTCTGATGAGAGTATTTGTACGGTTGAGGCAGTTGGGACATTGTTCCAGGAGGACTGAAGATCTGAACAATGAAGTAAACACACATGGCCTCTGGGTGTGAGAATATTATTACCATTTCACCTTTGAGGGTTTAGGGGAAAATAACAAATCACATGAAACAGGAAGTCTGGGTCTGGTGAGACCAGCTCATGCATCAATGGGAAGGGTGGACCAAGTCCCTATGGATAGTGTTCACCCTGCCCTTATTGGAGGATCATTCCCAAAAACCTCAGCTCTGTGATGGGTAGCCCACCTTCTAAGAACCTTTATGTCTCTGAAATTTATACATATCTAACTATATTTGAAACTTAAGAAGACAGAACATGTTTTTATATCTTGAAGTGTCAGGGTGCTAGAGGTGGAGGACATTTTCACATTGGCGTATTTGGTCCACACATATTTATTGAGCACCGAAAACTGCCTAGCTTTGGTTCTAGAGGTAAAGGAAACACACAACACATAGATATGAATCTGTATGGA
The DNA here is from genome assembly GCF_036850765.1 of Saccopteryx bilineata. Taxonomy (NCBI): domain Eukaryota; kingdom Metazoa; phylum Chordata; class Mammalia; order Chiroptera; family Emballonuridae; genus Saccopteryx; species Saccopteryx bilineata. The sequence continues at coordinate 69,603,222 of NC_089499.1, forward strand.
GACATTGAGGAAAAAGAAAATTAGACATTATATGCTAATAATCCAATGAAAAGTAGAAACCTCTGTGGCCTGATACAGTAAAACTCTTGGTCGTCTTGGGCATGGGTTTAGAGCAAAGCTTCCTAACTTTGGCACCACTGACATCTTAGGCTAGCAAATTACTTGCTGAATGGGACTGTCTTGGGCACTATATATAGGATGTTACGTAGCATCCCTGGCCTCTACATACTAAATGCTAGTAGCATCCTCAGTTACAACAATCCAAAATGCCTCCAGTCATTGCCAAATGTCCTACAGGAGCGAATCACCCCTGGATGAGAACCATTGGCCTAGAACTACTGATGTTTAGAGCTAAAAAGGTCATAGTCTGTAATTCTAGATAAGACAATAATAAGCATCTGTATAAAAGAAATTCTCAAACTTATTAAACTAGGACTGTGATGGCAAACCTTTTTATAAAAACCACCCACTTTTGCAGTGCTGGTCAACCTGGTCCCTCCCACCCACTAGTGAGCATTCCAGCTTTCATGGTGGGCCAATCACGGTGCTGTTTGGTTGCTCTGCTACTACCCACCATGAAAGCTAGTACACAGCACTAGTGGGTGGGTGAGAGGGGGCAGACCAGGTTGACCAGCACTGCAAAAGTGGGCAGTTTTTTTAAAAAGGTTCGCCATCATGGAACTAGGATGTTGATTGGCCTAGAAGTTTGTAGCAGTGCACTGGGGCTAGGGACTGTGTAAAGAAACAAGAAGCCTTATTTGTGTCTTTCCAGGGCATGGCCTTCCCACTGAGGATTCAGAATAAAATTAAGTAATTTAGGTAGTAGTTTAGACCACCCATATTTGTATTTAATCAAATGTACATATATTGCAGGGTTAACCCAAATTAAGTAGAAGCTTGAAGAAACACTTCCAAATGCTGTGAGCTATTTTTTGAGCTCTAGTCTTAAACCCTTCAAATACCCACCCTCCTCCACCATCAAGAGAGCAAAAGAAGCACAGGGGGAACCACCTACTTCAGACAGTATTATAGGATATTAAATGTCTGTATTTAAAGACTACTACAGAGAAACTCAGTAGAGGACAACTACCACTCTTGGTGATAATCATGGTGACACCAGTAATGAATAATTTCTATATGCAAATCTCAATGCACTTTAAATACAAAACCTCACAACTTATGGGACAGCTATTGGTGTCACTGTCACTTTAAAGGAGAGGAAGCTAAGGCTTCAAACACTGAAGAACTTTGCCCCAAGTTGCACAGTTAGTGTATTAGTTTCCTAGGGCTGCCATTACCACAAACTGGGTGGTTTATAGGAACACATTTATTCTCCCATAGTTCTGGAGTCTGGAAGTCTAAAATCAAGTTGTTGATAGGACCATGTTCTCTCTGAAGGATCTAGGCAAGAATCCTTTCTTGCCTCTTCCGACCTTCTGGTGATAGCCAGCATTCTTTGGCATCCCTCGGCTTATAGCTGCATCACCCCAAAGTCTGTCCCTTCTTCACATAGCCTACTTTCCTCTCCTTATAAAGATACCAGTCCCCTTTGAGTCACTGGATTTAGGGGCCACTTCTAATCTAGTTTTACCTTGTCTTAATTTTATAAGATATGTAAAGACTCTATTTCCAAATAAGATCTCATTCACAGGTACTGGAGTATAGATTTCAACATATATTTTTGGGACACACAATTCAACCCACTACAGCAAGTAAAAGGCAGAACCAGGTCTCCTACTCAGAACCATTTTCATCCTTTACTAAGAAGGCTTCTAATTTAACAAGTGCTTCTTTATTAAGAAACACTAACTATATGCTAGCCAACTTTCTAAGTGTATTCTAGGCATTCATACTGTTCTTGAGCCTCAGGCACTATCATTATCCCCAATGTACATAGGAGGTTTCTGAGTAACAGAGAATTACAAAACTTAACAAAAGTATCCCAAGTCTGGCTCTTACTCACTCTGCCATCCTGACTTACCAGTTTGTATGGTGAATTGTAAATTACATGTGAAAGAATTAGAGGTTACTGCAAGTTAAAAATATATCTGCAAATGTAATAAAATATATCTGCAAATGTGTCTAGGTACATGAGATGATACATGACTTGTATCAAAAAAACTTAAATTCTTTTGTTTTGTTAGCTCAGCTAACCTATAAAGTCACATTTAGTCCTGATCACACAATTACCATTTTAGAAAGTCGTATCATTCTCTTAAAAAATATTTAAGGAGTAAACTTCTTGATTACTGCTAGAGTCCACCCATGTTTTACTTATTCAAAAATAATACTCTTGACTTTTTTATTATTCAGTGGGAAGCCTAACTCAATCTCAATGCTGATAAAAAGGCCTATATTCATTTAAAAATGACAAACCTCATGCCTGTTACTTTAAATAAACTCCTATTTACATCCTTTGTAAAAATAATTCATTTCTCATTTTACATTTATAACTGATTTATTGCATACAAATATTCTTTAACCCTGAAAGGATATTTTTCTTAAATAGACCTTATTATGTGGCAAAATAAATTAATATTGCTTGATCATATGATTTTGATAAAATTTTTGAGCCCAGTATATTTTTGATAATGACAGCATAGCATTTGTTGTTTAATCAGTTGTCATCTGCTTTTCCACTAGCATATGTGTAAACATAATTTTCTGGTCAGTCACCTTGTTTTAATGTTTATCATGGTATTAAAGAGTTCCAGTGTGGACATTGGTAAAATCTAACTGGAGGAGGCAACGGAGACTCCCATCTAAGGACATTCAGCCTCCACGGTGGACTGGGTCATTGTTCCAAGACTATCTTTCTTTCTGCCAGCGATAAAATTTTCATGCTCTTTGTCACATGACAAGGTCAAGTAAGCATCCCTGTCCTATTAAGTCTGAGCTCGGCCATTTTACTTGCTTTTACCAGTGGAAAGAAGTGACAGTCTTCCAGTTCCAAACCAAGGTTTTAAGAGGCATGGCAAGATTGCACAAGTCTTTGCCGTAGCTCTTTTAGGCCAAGACTTAGAATGAAGGCACTGAGACTGGCCTAACCTGACTCACAGCCTCACAGACATCCTCACTCAGAAAAATGCAGCTATGACCAGCTGAACCCCGACTGAACTGCAAACCCATGAACCTGTAAATCAATGTTTACAGTGGTTAGAAACTGATTTGGGGATTGCCTGTCACACAGCATTCAAGCAGCGGAAACCTGCTTAACACAACCCCATTTCTCATAGATACAGAGGAGACTTTTTCATTTTTTGTATCCTACCTTTAAACCTAGGTAAACTGAGAAACCTGGGGAAAACAATTTCCATTAATAAAATCATGTTTTCCTATTGACTCAAAGAATCATTTCAGAGATGTTTTGCCTGAGGGAAAAAAAATGTTACCTCCAAAATGATAATGAAAGCCATGCTCTCAAGAATGCAGCAGACTCAACAAATAAAACTCTACCTAAGTAAGTCCTGCTCTTGACTGCGAGCAGTTGTAGAGCATTAATACAGTGTGTCGGTAAAGTCATGGTGCACTTTTGACTGGTCACAGGAAAGCAACAAAAGAGGACAGAAATGTAAAATCTGCACCAAATAAAAAAAAAACTCTCCCAGTTTCATACCTATTCAGTGCAGTTTGATGTGGGCTCACACACAGATTTTTTTAGGGCTCCTTAGGTAGCTATCCCAGTGCAGGCATCCCCAAACTACGGCCCACGGGCCGCAATGCGGCCCCCTGAGGCCATTTATCCAGCCCCCACTGCACTTCTGGAAGGGGCACCTCTTTCACTGGTGGTCAGTGAGAGGACCACTGTATTTGGCAGCCCTCCAATGGTCTGAGGGACAGTGAACTGGCCCCCTGTGTAAAAAGTTTGGAGACCCCTGCTAGCCTCTACAGACTCATCACTGACTGATGGCCTACCAGAATGGGGTTTCTCCACCAAACTGCCGGTTTCCTTCAACTGCTTATCCCACCGAGTAATGTTATTCCTATGTGGTGGCGCTTCGTTATAAACGCGCTGATATTCATGTTGCACTTTGGTCACAGATTCAAATTTAGTGAGCCACAGAACACACTGAACTTTCCTCTGTACCATCCACATCTCAACTGGCATGGTTGTGGGCTGCTCCACTGTATACATGGTGTTACGTCATCATCTGTGCATGCGCACATGCTGCCACATCATCCTACAGAAACTGGGAGGGTTTTCCTTTTATTGGTTGATTTCACATATCTATTGTCTTTTGTTGCTTTCCTGTGACAGGTCAAAAGTGTACCATAACTTTACGGACACACTGTATATGCTGAGGGGAAAAGATTTGCTAGAAGACAGTTTGGCTTTTTTGTTTTCTGTTTTTGTTTGTTTTAAGTTTCAAATGTAACTGTTTTATACAAGTTTTTTTTTTTTCCTGTAAATTCTATTTAACTTGTTAGTTCCTTTCCTGACATTTTGGTAAAAATATTCAAGCTAGAACACAATGCTTTACTATTTCTTTTACTTGACAGTTAATCCCCCCAATTTTTAAATGCAAAAGTAATATGTGTTTCAATGACAGGGAAGTACCTAAAATAAAAATAAAATATCTGTCTGCTCCTAGATCACATCCCCCAAGCACCACAGTTAAGGGCATGATATAGAGAACTATGACTCTCTCAGGCTTCCGGTCAAGATGGTAATGTCAGCAAACTTGGCACTCACTTCTTTTCACAACTGTATCAGAATTACAGCTAAACTGAAGAACACTCATCATTGAGAACTACCTGAAACCTAGCTGAGTGGAAGACTATAACTAAGGCTACCCAGAAGAAGCCACATTAGGACAGGCAGGAGAGGTAGAGATGAGGAATGGGCTAGCCCCACAGCCACATGGGGTGGTTAAAAATTGGAGGGATATCTTAATGCAAAATACCTCTCACCCACTCCCCCAGAAGCCAGACAGCTGAGCCCCAGGTTTCAATTCTAGGAAATGAGGTCCCCATAAATTCTGACTATGAAAAACCAATGGGGATTATGGCTAAGTGAGACAGAGGCTGCTAGAATACCAAGTGTTCCACTTAAAGGGCCCACACATGGTCTTACTCAGACTCACTGCCTTTGAGCAGTGCTGGGGCAGCAGGTTGAAAGGCACCAGGAACATATGGGGAGGAATGAGATTGACTGGTTCTGGTGTGAGAGCTGGAGAGGCAGCTGTCTCCCACACAGAAGTGCTGGCAGAGGCCATTGTTCCTTTGCTGAGCCCTCCCGGCAGAGTTGGCAGGCAGGCATCATATCTGAGTCTCCATCAACCTGGCTAACACCATTCTCCCTGCTCTGGTGATTCCCTGAGACCCTGCCCCACCCAACTTGTAGACCCACCCAAGCTGCTTCCAGTGGTTTTTCCAGACAAATGGCCTGTCTTGGCTTATTCTTCAGATTTCCCTAAATTCTCTCAGAGGTTCAAAATCTCAAACAAGAAGCACCTGGCCTAGGAGTACTCCATATATTTTGTGAAGTAGCCCCAAGACCAGCATTAGTACTAGCTAGGTTTGGTTCGTAGATTGGCCTCACTTGAACATCTCCAAGTCCAGCACCAAAGCAGACTGTTTTGTAGCTCATGCTGAGTAGCCCCAAGCAGAGCACAGTCAGGGGTTCACTTTGACCTGTACCTTCTGGGAAGCCTCAGAACCAGTGCACCTAGTTGCCAGATTCAGACCACACAGAAGTAACAACTAACCACCTACAGAAATGTCACAGTCAAGGGGTGGACTTGACAGGTCCCAGAGCCCTACTGAAGCAAGTTCTTCTTCACAAAGTCAGTCCCTGCAAAGCTCATTGCACTTGTGTACTGTCCTCATGGCAGATCAACCCTGAGATCATTGTCTCCCATTAACATACCAACAGCAATTAAGACTCAGGTACAAAAAGGAGGGCTCACACAGCCTACACAGGAGTATCCTGCTGGGGTACTAAGGGAGGCTGTGCCACTGGGCCCTATATGACACCTACTACTTAAATCCACCCTATTAAAACTGGGAGATGTACAAATTTACCTAATACATAGAAACAAACACAGAGAGGCAGCCAAAATGGGGAGACAATGAAATATGTTCCAAATGAACCAACAGGAGAAAATCAGAAAATTAACTAAATGAAATAGAGGCAAGCAAACTACAAGATGTGGAGTTCAAAACAATGGTTATAAAGATGCTCAATGACCTTAGTGAAAACTTCAACAGCATAAGGGACATATAAATCATAGAAAAGAATTAGTTGGAAATGAAGAATACAATAACTGAAATGAAGAAAACACAAGAAAAAATTAGCAGCAGATTAAATGAAGCAGAGAATTTAATCAGCAATTTGTAAGACAGGGTAGCAGAAAATACCCAATAGAGCAGAAAAAAAAAATTGAGAACTTATTTAAAAACATAAGGACTAAAAACTTTCCTAACCTAGTAAATAAAAATGACACACAAGTCCAAGAAGTACAGAGTCCCAACAAGATAAAGTCAAAAAGTCCATACCAAGACACATCATAATTAAAATGACAAAGGTTGAAGACAAAGAAGAAATCTTAAAAGCAGCAAGAGAAATGTAGCTACCGACAAGGGAGCTCCTATAAGACTCTCAGCAGATTGTTCAACAAAAACTTTTCAGGCCAGAAAAGGTTGGCACAAATTCTTCAAGGTAATAAAAAGCAATTAAATAATATTAAATGGATAAGAAAACATGACCCTTACATATGTTATCTACAAGAGACTCACTTCAGATTGAAAGACACACAAAAATCAAAAGTAAATGAATGGAGAAAGATATGTCATGGGAATAGAAAAATCAATAAAAACACTGAGATTACAATACTTTTACCAGACAAAATAGACTTTAAAAGAAAGGCTTTAAGAAGAGACAAAGGGAAGAAAGATGGCGACGGAGTAGGTGAACATTCCAACTGCCACCTCCCAGAACCAAATTGAATTACAACTTAATTTAAGAACAATCATCCTGAAAAACCAACTTTGGCCTAAACTTAGAGGAATCTATAACCAAGGACCACCAAGGAAACCACACCGAGACTGGTAGGAAGGGCAGAAATGCAGAAAGAGCTGCCTCAGTCCCAGGAGCAAGCAGTGGCCCTGAGGGACTCTCATGGCAGGGTGGGATGCCCTGAGAAGTGTGAGTCCTCAGCCCCAGGCCTAGATCCCCAGCCTAGAGCCCCAGAGCCTAGAAGAGGAGCCCAGACCATATGCTGTGAAAAGAGCTGGGTTTCTGTCTGTGAAAAAGAGACAGAGCTCTCAGACGCAGGCTCTGTTTTAAAGGGCCTGCGCAGAAAACCTCATTCATAGCCACTTACCCAGAGCTCTGGCAGGGGAGAGCTGAGAGGACTGGAGTTGCAGAAGAGTGTAAAGTTGGAGGCTCAGGGAGAGACACTGTGAGGGATAGCAACAGAACCCCTGTGCTGAATCATTCTCCAGGACTGCAGTCGCCATCTTTCTTGGGCAGAGCAATCCCCTCTGAGTGACATCAGCCTGGGGAAAAGCAGTTGCTCCACCCTCCGGAGTGTCTCCTACCCCGGGAATGGCAACGGATCTTTCTGAGAGGCCAGGAAGCAGGGGGTGCATCAGCGACTCAGTTTTCTGGTGTTGAGACCTGAGCTTCCTCCCATACTCTCCCAAGTCTATTTCTGGTGCTTCCACCTCACAAGAGACTCAGTTGAAACTGTGGGCAGTCAAACCACACCTCTGGGTCTCAGAGGCCACACCCACCAGACTCCTGGAGCCTCACCCTACTGTGGTCTGTGAAAAAAGTCTGGACAGACTGACACCTAGGGCCAAGGGGTGGAGCCACATTCACCACCCTTCTTAATTGCTGAATTGCTGCATGCTCTAGACCAGGGGTCCCCAAGCTTTTTACACAGGGGGCCAGTTCATTATTCCTCAGACTGATGGAGGGTCACCACATACAGTGCTCCTCTCACTGACCACCAATGAAAGAGGTGCCCCTTCCAGAAGTGCATTGGGGGCCAGATAAATGGCCTCAGGCGGCCACATGTGGCCCTCGGGCTGTAGTTTGGGGATGCCTGCCTAGACTCTAGCAGAGGTTTTCTCAGTGGCTGAGCCCAACAAGCAGCCAGTAGACAGAGGCTGCAGGAGGCGAGAGGCAGGGAAATTTGATCATTTGAGTGGACTTTCCCCCAGGACCAGAGTGGGTAAAAGCGAGCCTAGGAGTGCAGCTTTGTATTTACATATACACTTGGGCCCAGCAGAGGAAGCCACAAACTCTGAATTGCCTGTAGCTCCAAAAAGGTTGCTGAGGGCCAGTCATGGGCAGTGTTTCCCACTGGTCTGCGTTGGGTTCCTGCTTGGGAGTCCCAAGGATGGCACATCCAGGGGTCAGCTGTGGAAAGTATCAGTTCAGGACCTAATAACCCTTACAGGAGTGATATCTTAAGAAAAAGCTCCTCACACCAGGCCAAGCTGAGGCAAGTTTCACTCTCTGATCAGCACAGGCACAGTGGCTCATGTGCATTGTATAGGGTGTAGATTCACAGTCAGCTGGCCTGGGCATTGGATTTTCTCTCCTGCTAGGCTAGATTCAACTGGGGGAAGGGAGAGAGGCTTGTAGCATAGACATTTAAAGTGTAGGTGCCTGTGAGTCTATTATTGGATCTGGTCAAGGGGCTTAGCCATTTTCGAGAGGGGTACAGTCAGCCCCAGGAGAGGACTCTCTCAGTCTTCCTCCCTGAGACTGGGGTCTCAACAGCTGAAAGAACTTCTCCAGCGGGGACTGTTGGCCACTCTCAGTCTGAACCTGCTACTCAACTTGTTGGGCAGAAATAAAATTTGAGTACCCAGCAGTGGCTGAGGGATCAAGCTCTGAAGTAGGGGTCACATTCCCTGCACTGAGCTCCTGACCAAGAGACACTTGAAGTAGGGGGTCCAACAACATTGCATTCACAACCTCAGCTGCCCTATCACACCAAGCATGCAACCTGTAGACAAGTTGGTTGGGTGAGGCCAATCTGAGCCCACACTACAGTCTTACCACAAAAGACTCTGTGGGAAGACCAGCAGCTGCAAGAGGAGAAGGCGCAGCATAAAAGTGGAGACACATCTTACAGAGCTTGGGGCTTTTACAGAGTTGTTGTCATCTCTATGCAGGAGGAAGCTGATCCTAATACAAAGGTTGGCTCCTCCCACAGTCCCCAGACTGTGGAGACACACAGAAAATGCAGACACTAACAGCAAAAAGTGTAGTAGCTGCAGACTGGTAGCCCACAGGAGGTTAAAAACAACAGCTGACTCCAACACAAGAAGAACTAGAGCCAACATTACTGGTAGTGGGTGGCAGAAGCACCAAGCCTAAACTCAACTACCTACAAGGCAGCACACCAAAAGGTGGAGTCTAGCAGGCACCAGACACTGTGGAGAATAAATACTCCCAACAGGACTGACATTGCACAGTGTGTAATACACATAATCAAGGTGGATTCTAAGAGCTAGCCAGCCTAAAGGGACAAACGTACCCACAAAAAGACCAACTGCATTTAATACTCACATACAACAAGGGAAAAAAATAGTACCCTCAAGAAGCACTCCTAGGACAAAGAAAACAAGTAGCCCAGAGGACAGTACCACTGGGTTCATCTTCTTCATAAAGACCACGCAAAAATTTCAAAGTCATTCAGTGCTACCTAAAACACAGACAAAATGGGCAGACAGAGAAATGCAACCCAAATGAGTCAACAAGAGAAATACCCAGAAAAAGAATTGAATGAGATGGAAGTAACCAAAATACCAGATGCAGAGTTTAAAACAATAATATTTAGGATGCTCAAGAATCTTAGAGCCCTGGCTGGTTGGCTCAGCGGTAGAGCATCAGCCTGGAGTGCAGGGGACCCGGGTTCGATTCTCAGCCAGGGTACATAGGAGAAGCGCCCATTTGCTTCTCCACCCCCCCTTCCTCTCTGTCTCTCTCTTCCCCTCCTGCAACCAAGGCTCCATTGGAGCAAAGATGGCCCGGGCGCTGGGGATGGCTCCTTGGCCTCTGCCCCAGGTGCTAGAGTGGCTCTGGTTGCGGCAGAGCGATGCCCCGGAGGGGCAGAGCATTGCCTCCTGGTGGGCAGAGCATTGCCCTGGTGGGCGTGCTGGGTGGATCCCGGTCGGGTGCATGCAGGAGTCTGCCTGACTGTCTCTCCCCGTTTCCAGCTTCAGAAAAATACAAAAAAAAAAAAAAGAATCTTAGAGCAACAATGGATAGACATAATGAGCACCTAAATAAAGAGATAGCAAGCATCAAAAAGAACACTGAAATCATAAGAAAGAACCAGTCAGAAATGACAAATAAAATACTAGAAATGAAGACTGCACTAGAAGAATTAATAGCAGGCTGGATGAAGCAGAGGATTGAATCAGTGACTTAGAAGACAAGATAAATGAAAGCATGGAAGCAGAGCAGCAAAAAGAAAAGGGGCTCAAAAAGTCTGAGGAAACTCTAAGAGAGCTCTGTGACAACATGAAGAGACAACATTTGCATCATAGGGGTTTATGAAGGAGAAGAGAACAAACAAGTAATAGAGAACCTGTTTGAAGAAATCATAGTTGAAAATTTCTTTAAATTGATGAAGGAAAAAGTCACACAAGTTCAAGAAACACAGAGAGTTCCATTAAAGAAAAACCCAAGGAGACCTACAGTGAGATACATCATAATTAAAATGTCAAAGTTAAGAGACAAAGAAAGAATACTAAAAGCTGCAAGAGAAAAACAGTTAATTACCTACAAAGCAGACCCCATAAGGATGACATTAGACTTCTCAACAGAAACCCTTGAGGTCAGAAGGGTTGGGCAAGAGATATTCAAAGTGATGCAAAGCAAGAACTTACAACCAAGATTTCTTTATCCAGCAAGGCTATTGTTTAAAGTTGAAGAAGAAATAAAAAACTTCCCAGACAAGAAAAAAAAAACTCATGGAACTAATTACAAATCAATACTGCAAGAAATGTTAAGGGGCCTGCTGTAAAATGAAGAAAGAAAAAAAACTAGAAAAAGAGAAATGTAGATTTAAAGAATAAAATGGCAGTAAACATTTACATATCAATAATAAACTTAAATGTAAATGAATTATATGCTCCAATCAAAAGACATAAGGTGGCTGCATGGATAAGAAAACAGGACCAGTACATATCCTGTCTACTAGAGACCCATCTCAGAACAAAAGATACAGACTAAAAGTGAAGGGATAAAAAGAAATATTTCATGCAAATGAAAATGAAAAAAAAAAAGCTGGGATAGCAATACTTATATCTGAACAAATAGACTTTAAAACAAAGACTATAGTAAGGGATAAAGAAGGTTACTACATAATAATAAAGGGAGCAATTCAACAGGAAGATATAACCATTGTTAATATCTCTGTGCCTAATATAGGAGTACCTAAATATATAAAGCAGATTTTGATGGACATAAGGGCAAAATCAATAGTAATACATTTTGAGTTTATTTTTGGGAATAGTGTAATAAGCGTCGGCCTGGCGTGCGGGGGACCTGGGTTCGATTCCCGGCCAGGGCACATAGGAGAAGCGCCCGTTTGCTTCTCCACCCCCCCCTCCTTCCTCTCTGTCTCTCTCTTCCCCTCCCGCAGCCAAGGCTCCATTGGAGCAAAGATGGCCCGGGCGCTGGGGATGGCTCCTTGGCCTCTGCCCCAGGCGCTAGAGTGGCTCTGGCCACGGCAGAGCGACGTCCCGGAGGGGCAGAGCATCGCCCCCTGGTGGGCAGAACGTCGCCCCTGGTGGGCGTGCCGGGTGGATCCTGGTTGGGTGCATGCGGGAGTCTGTCTGACTGTCTCTCCCTGTTTCCAGCTTCAGAAAAATACAAAAAAATAAATAAAAAAATAAAAATAAATAAATAAATAAAATATTAGCAAACTGGAACCAGCAATACATGAAAATAAATCATACATCATCAAGTGGGACTTATTCTGGGGAAGCAAGGCTGGTACACTATTTGCAAATCAATAAATGTGGTTCATCACATAAACAAAAGGAAGGATAAAAATCACATGATAATATCAATAGATGCAGAAAAAGCTTTTGATAAAATTCAGCACCAATTTATGATCAAAACTCTCAGCAAAGTGGAAATACATGGAACATACCATAACATGATAAAGGCCATCTATGATAAACCCATGGCCAACATCATACTAAATAGGCAGAAATTAAAAGCAATCCCCTTAAGATCAGGAACAAGGCAGATGTGTCCCCTTTCACCACTTTATTGAACATAGTTCTGGAAGTTCTAGCCACAGCAATCAACCAAGAAGAAGAAATAAAAGGTATCCAAATTAGAAAAAAAGAAGTAAAACTATCATTATTTGCTGATGACATGATATTGTACATAGAAAATCTAAAGTCTCAATGAAAAAACTACTAGACCTGATAAATGAATTCGGCAAAAGGTCAAGATATAAAGTTAATATTCAGAAATCAGTGGCATTTTTATACATCAACAATTCTGTCTGAAAGAGAAATTAAGGAAAAAATCTCCTTCACTATTGCAACAAAAACAACTAATATAAAGTACCTAGGAGTAAATTTAACCAAGTAGGTAAGGACTTGTACTTGGAAAATTATAAAACATTGACAAAAGAAATCAAGGAAGGTAGAAACAAATGGAAGCATATACCATGTAGTGGATAGGAAAAATAAACGTCATTAAAATATCTATATTCCCCAAAGCAATCTATAAATTCAATGCAATTCCTATTAAAATAACAATGGCATACTTCAATGACATAGAACAAATATTTCAAAAATTTATATGGAACCAAAAAAAGAACACAAATAGCCTCAGCAATCTTGATAATAAAGAATAAAGTGGGAGGTATCACACTTCCTGATATCAAGTTATACTACAAGGCCATTGTATTCAGAACAGCTTGGTACTGGCATAAGAACAGGCATACAGATCAATGGAACAGAACAGAGAACCCAGAAACAAACCCACACCTTTATTGTCAATTGATATTTGACAAAGGAGGTAAGAGCATACAATGTAGTAAAGACAGTCTCTTTAATAAATGATGTTCAGAAAATTGGACAGCTATGTGCAAAAAAATTAAGCTAGACCACCAACTTACACTATTCCCAAAAATAAACTCAAAATGTATAAAAGACTTAAATGTAAGTTGTGAAACCATAAACATCTTGAAAGAAAACATAGGCAGTAAACTCTCCAATATCTCTTGTAGCAATATTTTTACTGATCTATCTTCACAGGCAAGTGAAATAAAGGACAGGATGAACAAATGGTACTATATCAACTTGAAAAGCTTTTGCACAGATAAAGACACCAGGAACAAAAGAAAAAGACAACCCACACAATGGGAGACAATATTTGCCAATATATCTGATAAGGGATTAATAACTAAAATTTACAAAGAACTTCTAAAACTCAACACCAGGAAGGTAAAAATGCAATTAAAAAATAGGCTAGAGATGACGTCAGAGTAATGGCGGAGTAGGAAGCGATACCGATAAATCTCCCCCAAAACTCAACAAGATCTTCAACCAGAAACAGAAAAACCTATACTTGGAGCTTCCAGATTCTTCGCAATACACCCAAAGGTATGATTGAGTGAAAAATTGGCTAAATATATAACCAAAAATAGGCTAAAGAACTGAACAGACACTTCTCCAAAGAGGACATACAGATGGCCAATAGGCAGATGAAAAAATGTTCAATGTCAGTCATCATCAGAGAAATGAAAATTAAAACCACAATTAGATACCACCTCACACCTGTCAGATTGGTGCTCATTAACAAAACAACAAACAATAAGTGCTGGAGAGGGTGTGGAGAATGCACTGCTTATGGGAATACAGACTGGGGCAGCCATTGTGGAGAGCTGTATGAAGTTTCCTCAAAAAATGAAAAATGGAACTGCCTTTTGATCCAGCTGTTCCACTTTTAGGAATATATTCTAAGAATGCCAAATCACTGACTCAAAAGTAGATATGCACTCCCATGTTTATTGCATCATTGTTTACAAAAGCCAAAATCTGGAAACAGCCCAAGTGTCCATCAGTGGACGAGTGGATTAAAAAGCAGTGGTACATATACACAATGAAATACTATGTGGCTGTGAAAAAGAAGGAAATCTTACCTTTTGTGACAGCATGGATGGACCTGGAGATTATTATACTAAGTGAAATAAGCCAGGCAGAGAAAGAAAAATATTATATGATCTCACATATATGAGGAATCTAATGAACAAAGTAAACTGAGGAACGAAATAGAGGCAGACAGGGTCACAAGGACCGAAGGGACAGCATTCAGAGGAAAGGGGGATGAGGGGATAGGATCAGAGAATGTAAAGGAGAGAAATTACAGTGTGTCCATAAAGTCGTGGTGTACTTTTGACTGGTCACAGGAAAGCAACAAAAGACTATAGAAATGTGAAATCTGCACCAAATAAAAGAAAAACCCTTCCAGTTTCTGTAGGATGATGTGGCAGCATGTGTGCATGTGCAGATGATGATGTAACACCATGTATACAGCAGAGCAGCCCACGGCCATGCCAGTCGAGATGCGGACGGTACAGAGGAAACTTCAGTGTGTTCTGTGGCTTGCTAAATTCAAATCCGTGACCAAAGTGCATCATGAATATCAGCGCGTTTATAACGAATCGCCACCACATAGGAATAACATTACTCGGTGGGATAAGCAGTTGAAGGAAACCGGCAGTTTGGTGGAGAAACCCTGTTCTGGTAGGCCATCAGTCAGTGATGAGTCGGTAGAGGCTATACGGGATAGCTACCTAAGGAGCCCTAAAAAAATCTGTGTGAGCCCATATCGAACTGCACTGAATAGGTATGAAACTTGGAGAGTTTTTGTTTTATTTGGTGCAGATTTCACATTTCTATCGTCTTTTGTTGCTTTCCTGTGACCAGTCAAAAGTGCACCATGACTTTACAGACACACTGTATATATACACAACACAGAGATATAGATAACAAGACAGCCAATCTTAGAGGGAAGGGGGAAGGAGCTAGAGGGAAGGGAATATAAAAAGGGACCCAGATGTGGGGGGTGAGGGAGTTATATTCAATGGGACACTTGAATCCATGTAAACATAATAAATTTAAAATTAATTTTAAAAATTTTAAAAAAGAAGCAATCAATAAATAATTAAAGTGAAGCAAGATAAAAAGAAGAGACAAAGGACCCAGAAATTTCATTTCTGGATATTTTATCCAAAGAAACCCAAAACACTAATTCGAAAAGACATATGCATCCATAGATTTACTGCAGCATTATTTACAGAAATTGGAATATGAAAGCAGCTTAAAATCCATCAACAGATGACTGGATAAAGAAGAAGTGGTACATATATACAATGGAATATGATTCAGCCTTAAAAAGAGATGAATGAAATACTGCCATCTGCAACAATCTGGGTGAATCCAGAAGGTATTGTGTTGAGTGAAGTAAGTCAGACAAGAGAAAGACAAATGCCATGTATTTTCACTTATATGTAGAATCTAAAAAACAAAATAAATAAACAAGTGAAATAGAGACAAACTCAAAGATACACAGAACATTTTGATAGTTGCCAGATTTGAGGAGTTTCGGGGTTTGGGTGAAAAAGGTGAAGGGATTAAAAAGTACAAATAGTTATAGAACAGTCAGGATATAAAGTACAGCAAAGGGAATATAGTCAACAATACTGTAATAACTATGTATGGTGTCAGGTGGGTACTAGTTTTATGGGGGTTATTACCTCATAAGTTATATAAATGTCTGATGACTAGATTGTACACCTGAAACTAATATAATTTTGTATACCAATTGTAATTGAAAAATAAAAATTATTAAAATTAAAAAAAACCTTCCAAATCTTTTGTTATTCTGGCATTCGTTAACATTTTTTTATTTAGTAGAATGAGGCAGGTACTGTAACTAATTTCTCATACTGAGAGCACTTTAATGGCTTCTTATCCCCCAAAGAACAAAGCTCAGTATCTTAAATAAGGTTTAAGAAGCCCTGCATGAACTTCCCCAATAACCATCTGGGCCCATCCCAAAATATGCTCTGTTTTACTTTGTCCTATTTGCTTTTGAGCTATGCCGGACCTCTTGGTTGTTATTTCCACTGCTGGACTATACCATAGAACCTTCTATTCCTGAGGTAATTCCTAGTAACGCTTCAGCTTTCAAACGATAACCCACCACAGCCTCCAAGATCACATCTTTTACTTCCTTAGGCCAGATACAGCGCCCTGCTACACTTCCAGACTATCCTTTACTTCTTTACTAAAGCATTCATTATAATTTCAACCACACTTGTTTACTTTTAGCCCCAACTTTATTGAAGTATAATTGACAAATAAAACAGTAATATTGTTAAAGTATACAGTGTGATGATTTGATATACATACACATTGTGAATGATTTCCATATTCAATTTAATTAGCACATCCATCACCTTACATAGTTGCCTTTTAAAAGAATGTTTAAGATTTACTCTCTGAGCAAATTTATTTCATGGGTTTTTTAAAAAGATTTTTTATTTATTCATTTTAGAGAGAAGAGAGAGAGAGAGGGAGAAGTGGAGGAGCAGGAAGCATCAACTCCCATATGTGCCTTGACCAGGCAAGCCCAAAGTTTTGAACCAGTGACCTCAGCATTCCAGGTCAACTCTTTATCCACTGTACCACCACAGGTCAGACCTGGGCAAATTTTTTAGTATACAATACAATATTATTAACTATAGTCACCATTCTATACTTTAGGTGCTCAGAACTTATTTGTCTTATACTAAATGATAGTTTTTATGTCTATTTGTAACTGTGGTGGTCTTCATGAGACCAGAATCTGTATTTTTTACTCCCAAAAACCCTGAACATGGCACACAGAAGTTACTCAATAAACAGTTGTTAGTCTACCATGAAGAGAACTCTCATGACTCAGACGACCAATACTTAAGAATGAAAGCTAATGATACCTTTAGGCCAGCCTTTGAAAAGGAAAAGGATATAAAAGTAAAAACACAGAAACAAGAATACGGAAAAAGTCCCTACAATGAGAATTCACTTAATGGTTGCAGCAGAGGAAGTGCACAATTCATTCAACAGCTCTTGTGACCATAAGGAGATTAATAAACTGATTAATAATTAATAAGCTCATGTCCTGAATAATGAGGACATTATCAGGCCTCCTAAATTTTTCATGATAAAAACTAAGTGTCTATTATTGTGTTGCATACAGTCCTGAGAGTGTTTACACCCAAACTAAGTTATATAAGGCTTACGTATCATGTTGTGACCTTAAGCCAAGCAGTAGCCCTACTGGAAAAGTTCACCTGCCCCTTTCTTGATTCTACTGTCTTTTCTGTAATAAAAAGATTCTGTGGCAACTATAGATTTAAGATGAGCTGGTGAATAAAGTCCAACTCATAGTACAGAACTTGATCTAACTATATGCACTTCCTCAGATATTCACTCCATCAAGTCTATGGGTAAATATGCTACAACCAAACCAATAGATATACTAAGAAAGGGAAAAATAATTGAATACAACTTCAGTTTAGTGTGTTTAATGAAACCACAATTTTCAGCTTCAGTTTACTTGTGAGAATGAATCACTTTATTTTGACTGTAGTCATGCTTTTCTGCTGCTTGAACAAGCTTAATAAATGCTTCCGTATGATAGCATTATGTGTCCTGCGAGAAATGCTTTCAAACTCTAAGTTAATGGTACATGCTACCTGGAATACACTCATCTCTTCACCTTATTATTGGGGATTCCATAGGGGGTTGTTAGAAGAGAAAGTACCCATACAGATAAAAAGTATTATGTTATGTGTACCATTGACCTTAACTCTCTCTTCGGGTGATGGGTATGCAACAGAACTAAATGACAAGATAACCTGGAAATGTTTTCTTTGAATGTATGTACCCTGATTTATTGATGTCACCCCATTAAAATAAAAATTAAAAAAAAACAAAAAACAAAAAAAAACAACAAAAAAACAGAACGAAACAAAAAAGTAGACACACTCTAGACTCAATATAATACGAAATTTATTCCTCCATTGCCTGTGTACAGCCTGAGGACCACTCTTGTGAGATTTCGTTTAGGCACGTTTGAAGTCTCCACCACAGAGTAGGTGAATCCAAGTCTCTGGATTAACCAGTTATGCTGATGAGTTTTTATGTTTCCCTAAAACATGAAAACTATAATACAGGGTGGATCAAAAGCAGGTTTACAGAAGTTTGTATGGAGAATACAATAATTAATAAATAACAACACAATAATAAGCCCTGTGTTTCACATAATCACAACTGTAAATATGCTTTTGCCCCACCCTGTACAGGCAGTACCCGGAATTACCCGAATGTCAATGTGAGATGAGTGATGTTTGTTAAAATTGTATCTTAGGATTGGTCCTTTATTTCACTCATATTCTAGTCTCATTGGAAGTTTATATTACTTTGTTCAAGGAAGACCTAGATACATATTAAATTAGAAATAAATGAAAAAATAATATTTTCTTGGTTCATAAAGATATATTAAGAAAAATATTAAGAGCCCAGTGATGAACTTACTATTCTGCTCTCACAAAGTTCACCCCCCATCACACATACATTTATTCAGGAGATAGAGGGATGGAGGTGAGGTTCGTCAGCTTGAACCTGCCGCAGAATGCCTGGGCGCAGGCCCGCTGTGCCCATCAGCAGAGCAGGAGCAGGGAGATGGCAGGGCGCAGACTTGCTCATTCCACCCATTTCCCAGACACCCTGAAGCAAGGGGCCTGAAGAACACATTTTGAGAAATACAGAGTAATGGGGTAACAGACTCTGTGAGGGCACTTTCCTAACTTTAATGTTTCCTCTTCAGGGGAAAATAAACCCTCATGAAAATAAATATTAAATAAACGAGTGGCAGCATTTTCAGGAACACTTGGAAATATTTTGCCAGTGCCATCCTGGTATCGCCTAAAGATTATCCAAAAGTATAGCCGGACGAGCATATCAGAGTGCCTGCCAGGCTGTCACACAGGTATGCTCAGTAAGCTGTGATCTAATTAAGCATGGCTTTCACTGTCGGGTAATGCAGCCATACAAGAATCTTTTGGTGACTGACAATGAATACTTGAAGAAAAGAAAAAAGAATGACAAAATGTTATAATTTGTTAGTATCCCTTTCTGACATCATTCATTCAAAGGATAGAGCAGGCTGATTCTACATGACTAATAATGGTTCTTTTGACAGAATCTCCTTCAAGTGCAGAAAGACAATTCATTAACCTGGTGTAGCTTGATATAAATATCTCTGAAGTTCATAGGCTTCTGGTGTTCAAATTTATGCTCACCAAACACCCTTCTTCTCTCTAACTGGGTTTTCAACACTTGTGCACACACCAAGAGAAAGCCCCTGGTGCAGACGACTGACAAGCTACTGGTGCCAGTAAGAATCACAAAGCTACAAGAACAACATTTGTGGTTGCTCCCTTTACACCAGGCACTTGTCTTGCATGAGCTCATTACATATTCAAAGCATCCCTCTGAGGGAAGAGCAATTATTACCCTCACTTTAGCGAAGAAGAAACTGAGGCTCACAGTTTAAATAATTTGAATGAAGGTCATTTCATCTATTTTATCTAAATATAGAACTTACCTTCTATAATTTTTAGCTTACTTCCTCTTAATCAAGTCCCTGTTGTTGGATTACTTTGTGAATGTCTAAATGGCCAGTGCTGGAAGTGGGAAGTTCTTACTGAGGCCATGAAATCAGGGTGCTGGGTAGAGCTTTGAGTGGCAGTCATATTCTATATATGCAAAATGATAGCTGAGATGGGGTGCTAACCCAGCGCTGATATTTGAACTGGGAGTACAAAGCCAGGAGTATATGAAACAAAGAGTAACAACAGGGGCACATTTAAATGTTACCAAAGGTCAGTATGGAGCAGGCTGTCTGGGGCAATGTTTCTTTTGCCATATAACAGGGGCATGTGAATGAGTATCTGGATTGAAAGAGCCAAGGATGGGGAAAACCTTGGTAGTCACTATCTAGTGCAGCATTCTTCCTCTCTATTGTTAAGCTAACATTTATTAAGCATCTACCTATTGTGAATAGACAGAAGCCCTACCTTCACACAACTTTCATTCCAAAATTTTAGATTCTCCAAGGATTTTATTTGGTGTAAACTACCCCCTGAGAAATATCACTAGTAGTAATCCACCTTAAGAGTCTGATGTTCTAGCCTGACCAGGCAGTGGCACAGTAGATAGAGCAGGGGTCCCCAAACTATGGCCCACGGGCTGCATGCAGCCCCCTGAGGCCATTTATCCGGCCCCCGCCACACTTCCAGAAGGGGCACCTCTTTCGTTGGTGGTCAGTGAGAGGAGCATAGTTCCCATTGAAATACTGGTCAATTTGTTGATTTAAATTTACTTGTTCTTTATTTTAAATATTGTATTTGTTCCCGTTTTGTTTTTTTACTTTAAAATAAGATATGTGCAGTGTGCATAGGGATTTGTTCATAGTTTTTTTTATAGTCCAGCCCTCCAACAGTCTGAGGGACAGTGAACTGGTCCCCTGTGGGGACCCCTGGGATAAAGCATCGAACTGGATGTGGAGGACCCAGGTTTGAAACCCCAAAGTTGCCAGCTTGAGCACAGGCTCACCAGCTTGAGAGCAGGGTCGCTGGCTTGAGCATGGGATCATAGACATGACCCCATGTTGCTGGCTTGAAGCCCAAGGTCACTAGCTTGAAGCCCAAGGTCACTGGCTTGAGCAAGGGGTCACTTCCTCTGCTGTAGTTCCCTGGTCAAGGCACATATGAGAAAGCAATCAATGAGCTAGCAGTCTATGAACAACTAAGATGCTTCAAGGAAGAATTGATGCTTCTAATCTCTTTTCCTGTCTGTCTGTTCTGTCTGTCCCTCTCTCGGACTCTCTTACTGTCGCTGTCAAAAACAAAAAAAAAGAGTCTGATGGTCTAAAACTGATGACTACAGCCTGGACCTAGAGAGACCTGGTCATGGTTACAGCCCCTTCCATCTCATGGCATACACCTATATACCTGATACCACTCTTTAAGGAAACAGAAACGGCAGTCCACAAAGGATATACTTGACTAAATGCATCACGAACAATAAAATTTAACCAAAAGAAGGCCCTGGCAGGTTGGCTCAGTGGTAGAGCATTGGCCTGGTGTACGGGAGTCCTAGGTTCGATTCCTGGCTAGGGCACACAGGAGAAGCGCCCATCTGCTTCTCCACCCCTCCCCCTCTCCTTCCTCTCTGTCTCTCTTCCCCTCCCACAGCCAAGGCTCCATTGGAGCAAAGTTGGCCCAGGAGCTGAGGATGGCTCTGTGGCCTCTGCCTCAGGCACTAGAATGGCTCTGGTTGCAACAGAGCGACTCGCCCCAGATGGGCAGAGTATCACCCCCTGGTGGGCATGCCGGGTGGATCCCGGTCAGGAGCATACGGGAGTCTGTCTGACTGCCTCCCCATTTCCAGCTTCAGAAAAATACAAAAAAAAAAATTTAACCTAAAGAAGAATTCCATAAAATGGAGCCAGTGTTAAAAGGTCATCTTTCTCTACTCATCACTGGTCTGTCCTAAGCACAAAAAAGCATGGAATCCATAGCTAAGAAAACCTACTGTTCTTTCTCTCTAAACTAAGAAACCTAAAGCCTGCATTGCAAGAGCCATGGTTGCATCTGTACATATTAACACAGAAGATATACCATATTCAAATGGTGATATAGAAAAATATTTAGAAATCGCCTAAAAACAGTAAAAAAAACTTTAAAAAATGAAGAATCAGTGAAAAGGGAAAATAATCCATTTAAAATTATATTATTAAAGTCAAATGACTATAAAATAATTTCCTATACAGTGAGGTGAGGAATAGATATTGCCAACTTACTCTTACCAATGTTGAGGTAACTCAGGCAGCACGGAATTTAGGGTTTCCTAATTCAGGATTTGCTAAGCAGTATGCAAAAAGTACCTAGAAATTTGACTGCATTAAAGTTTAAAACTTGTTTTCATTTTAAAAGCAAACAAATAAGCAAACACCCTTTAGACAATGAAAAGGAAATCAACAGAATAGAATATGCTAAACAGATAACAAAGGTATCCAGAATATAAAAAAACTTCTATAAATCAATAAGACAAAACTAGACTCCCCAGTAGAAAACGGGCAAGAAATCTAAACAGAAACCTCACAAAATACCCCAATGGCCAAAATCTACACAAACAAGTGTTCCACTTCATTAGTAATTAACAAAATGCAAATGTGCCATAGCAATACTCACTAAAATGGAAAAAAAAAAACCCTGACAGAAACAAGTGCATCCCATTAAATTTTATTTTCTAAATAAAATTTTTAAAAAAATGTAGAAATGGCCAAAAGGCATGTGGGAATGGGTATAAATCAATAATTATCAGGAAAATGTAAATCAAAAACCACAAGGAGATATAACCTCACACTTGTTAGACTGATTATTATAAATAAGTAAAAAATATTAGTGTTTGAGAGGATGTCGAGGGAAGGGAATCCTTGTGCACTGTTGGTGAGAATGTAAACTGATATAGCCTCTATGAAAAACTGTATGGAGGTTCCCCCCCAAATTAAGACTAGACTAACATGCCTCGGCCAGGTGCTCAGTGGACAAAACGTTGTCCTAGCGCACCAAGGTCATGGTTCAATCTTAGGTCAGAGTGTGAACAAGAAGTAATCAATGAGTATGCAATTGGATGTGACAGCTAGGTGTAACAACAAGTTGATGCTTCTCTCTCTCTTTCTCTATCTTTTTCTCCTTTCCTTTTCCTCTCTTTTAATTAATGGAAAAAATAAATAAAAATAAAAAGAATAGAACTAACATTTGACCCTGGAATTCTACTTCTGGGTGTTTATCCAAATAATACAAAAACACTAATTCTAAAAAATATATGTACATTTATGTTCATTGTAGCATTATTTATAATAGTCAAGATATGGAAACAACCAAGGGGCCCACTGATGGATGAATAAACACAATGGAATACCTTTCAGCTATAAAAAAAAAGTCAAATCTTGCCATTTGAGACAACATAGATAGCCTTGAAAATATTGAAGACATTATGTGAAGTGAAATAAGTTAGATGGAGAAAGGCAAATGCTGTATGATGTGATGTATATGTGGAATAGAAAATTAAAACTCACAAAGAAGAGATTGGTGTTTACTAGAGGAAAGGTGTTGGGGGAACAGTGAAATGGGTGAAGGGGATCAACTGCACATCGAGAGATGGTACTAGACTTACAGTGGTAACCACGATATAGTATATGCAAATATCAAATCATAATAGCACACACCAAAAATGTGTATAATATTATATGTATGTCAATTTTACCACAATAAAAAGGGATCTTCTATTTGTGTTAGATGATGCTGGTATTGCATTTACAGAGTGATATGAATTTTTTTTTAAATAAATATATTTAAGAAAAAAACAAACAAAGGGAAAGCAACATATTAAGGAAATAGTACAGTGGTACTAATGTGCAGCAAAACCATAAAAATGGTATCAAAATTTCAAAGGCTGGTGAATGCAGATTTCAAATATTCTGTAGTTTTCACCTCTATTCAGCCACACAATTCTCCTCCTCCCTTTCCCAGCCACTAACTTTTGCAGGTTTCAATTCCACCTTGTATTGTTGACTCAGCCACCACAAGGTGAGGTGGGATATTTGGAAATGTCTCTTCTCTCTTTCTTTCCTTGGAGTCTTTTGACTAGCTCCTACTCATTTGTCAAAGACCCTTCCAATGTCACATCCCCAGAGCTGCCTTTCCAGCTGTCCTGATGTGTTTAGTGCAGGTACACGATTAGTGCATGTTTGATGTGTCTTCCCTAATGGCCTGGGAGCTTGTGAGGACAGGGACTTTGAGACAATTACCTGAGCAGAGTTCCTGTCACAGAGCAGAGTTAAATATTTATTGATTGAATTGAATGGGGGGAGAACAGCACCCCAAGCAGAAAATGGAATGTATAGCAGTGGTTGTTCAAATGAAGGGTGCAGAACGGCTTCCTGGGTGTTTGTGTAGAACACACTTTTCTAGGCCACTGCCCCTGAGAACCTATCAATATATTACTTTTCTCTTTTAAAAATCATTTTTTTATTTTTCGATTACAGTTGACATAATATTATATTTGTTTCTCATGTACAACCTAGCGATTAGACATTATAAAACTTACTACTTGATCATCCTTTTAAGTCTTGTACACATCTGACACCACACATAGTTATTAGAATATTATTGACTATTTTCCCCATACTTTATCAACCTCCATGACTATTCTGTAGCAAAACCAATTTGTACTTCTTAATTTCTTCATCTTTTTCACCCTGTCCCCCAAACCCCCTTTCATTTGGCAACTTTCAAAATTTTCTCTGTATCTCTGAGTCTCTTCCTGTTCTGCTTGTTTGTTTTTTAGATTTAATTGTTGATAGATATGTATTTATTGGCCTTTTATTGTTCATATTTTTTATTTTAATCTTTTCATCTTCTTCTTAAAGACCCTTTAACATTTCATATAATACTGGTTTGGTGGTGATGAATTCCTTTAGCTTTTTCTTTTCTTGGAAGCTTTTTACAGATCTGAAGGCCATATAAGTAAAATGGTGGTACTCAGTCTGCTCTGAGAAATATGAAGTCTATCATGCCCTTTGGGTATTTTACCTTCCTTTTCTAGAGCAATTCCACACAAGTGAGTAGTTACTATTCACCCATTTATTGAAATCTAATATTTATGTAACACCTGCTTTGTTAGCAGATGGAAACTTTCACATTCCCAGTGTACTTTGGAGCTAATCAATAGTTTTGATTTAGGAATAGAAAAAAGACATCCCCCCAAAATACCTTTGTAGCATTTTGGATTATTTTCTTGAGTGAAAAATAATTTTTATATTTAAAAAGAGTAAAATCAACTCTCCTGTTTGTCTTATGCACACACACATAGGTACACACACAGAGCTTATCATCTTAAATGTGCAAGTCTGTTGGTATTCCTTCTAGATATGCTTTCAAAATATAAACTCTAATAATAGTCTAAGCCCCTAGCCCTGCAAGGCCCATCAAACTTGATATTCACTTTCATGTGGGATTAGGATGAGATTGCTGTCATGTATCTTGGGGAGGTAATCTATTTCATCGCCCTATCTGTCTGTCTTAAATCATCTAGTTATAAATGTTAGTATCAACTCAGTCATTTGGTTCCTTTTTCACAGAAATTTATAAAAAAGTTCAGGGAGAACATACATATAAGGCATTTTTTTTACTGTCCATTTCCACTTGAGGCATGTGAATCTAAATGTCCTATTGGCATCCTGAAGAAAAGCAGCTTAATGTTGGTGTTTGAATAAGATATTTGAGTTTTATTGTTCAGGTAGAGGATTAGAAGCAATTACATTAAATTGTGATGAAGGGCAATATTTTTTGGAGTGTATTAGCTTGGCATTCCAGAAGACCGAGGTTAGCTCATTATCCCTTGTTGTGGTTATCTCGAAAGCACATGGCATTACCCTCCATACTTGTGCATTCATTTTCCCTGACATGTTAACTACAGTTACACTGTCTGTCTGTATGAACTCCCATTCTCAGAGGAAAATGAAGACTATAGAATTGCTTTCAATCTAAAGAGAATAATAGAATGTGCTTAGGAGCAAAAATGCTACCTTAATCCCCTATATTACCAAAGTGGGGTCTGCAATTGCCACACAAAAAATAAAGGCTAGGAGCAAATTTATCACTAAATTCAGAAGTGATGTCTGACCAAAAAGCTGTTTTAAGTGGACTGCAGAAGCTATGGAATGACCAGATAACCTTGTCTCTCATAGTTGAGAGCAGCTAATAAATAATAATAAAAGACAAACAGGATCCAATAGAGTCTTCCACATTATAGCAGTTCAAATCAGAAAGTCTTTATTATGCCAAAAATATAGTTCATGCTCAAAATGGGAATTTACCAAGCTATTTATATGCACCTCACTTAATACCTCACTTGAGACAATACATCTGAAATATAATAAGTTGCTGGAGTGCTCTAATGCATGATAATGCTTGCCTCCTAGTTCATTATTTCCTGATGTTATGACATTACTGCATTACTGTCCAATCCTGGGTCATAATGAGGAGCTCAAGATCTTGTATTATCACATAATTACCTCCAATTAAGAATCATTAGCCTTTGATCTACTCTGTATACTTAACAGACAATGAGTGATCCTAGAAAAACTTTAAAAGGTGATCTTGGGTGAAATTAGTCAATGGATTTTTTGAAGAGTGAATGCTCTCTCATACCACCATTTTCACCTGAAGCAAGGGTCACGTGATACTGTTGATTGATGATAAACATAGACACCGCTCAGGTCAAATGTATTGAAAATTGCAAGGATTTGATGATGGCATAATTATTTGGGAGAGTTTGTGGAACTAATAGATAATCCAAAAAACATTATTTGGATGATTTATATTTTTAACAGTTCTTCTATATACTGCTTGAAGCTAGATACAAACTGTATGTTTTACTTTCAATGAGGTCCAACCCATATTTATCACTACCATATGCATTAAGTGTAAACTACTTACATAAAATATAATATTATTGGCCCTGGCCGGTTGGCTCAGTAATAGAGCGTCGGCCTGGCATGCAGAAGTCCCGGGTTCAATTCCCAGCCAGGGAATACAGGAGAAGCGCCCATCTGCTTCTCCACCCCTCCCCCTCTCCTTCCTCTCTGTCTCTCTCTTCCCCTCCCACAGCCAAGGCTCCATTAGATCAAAGATGGCCCGGGTGCTGGGGATGGCTCCTTGGCCTCTGCCCCAGGCGCTAGAGTGGCTCTGGTCGCAACAGAGCGACACCCCGGAGGGGCAGAGCATCGCCCCTAGTGGGCGTGCCGGGTGGATCCCGGTCAGGCACATGCAGGAGTCTGTCTGACTGTCTCCTCTCCCCATTTCCAGCTTCAGAAAAATACAATATATATATATATATATATAATATTATTACTGAACAAGAAACTGAATTGGCCAAAATAAATGTATAAAATAAAAAAGCAATATACGTTTTATAAAACTTACAACAGGTGTGCAAAATTTATACAGAAATGCTTAAAGGTCTATAAGACATTACATTAAAAAACACATAAAGTATGTGTATGTAAATATAATTAAGACTTTAAAAGTATATTCAGGTTAATCTGAAAAATTCAATATTCTATAAAAGCAGATGAATTAGTAACAGATGCATAAATTGAAGCAACAACTTTACACTGATAATTCTTAATATCCTTTCTGATATTAAAATACTTTGAATATGTTAAGCTACCAAAGTAGTTTTAAATAAAATACTACTGCATTGTATGTAGCATTTAAAATTTATATATCACAACCCCAGAAGCTAAGACACCATGCATAGCACTCTATATTGTATTCATTTTACCTCCAAACTAAGCACAATTACCGGTACAATTCAGGTGCTTTTTACAAAGCATGTTGAATACAGAAATGAACAGTACAGTATTTTCCAACTGAAAAGATGATATTGAGCAAACCACTAAGGGTTTCACAGCTTATCAGTAAAGAATCACAGCTAGACCTCTGAAGACTGTGTTTTTACCCTGCTCTGGTCCTTTCTCAACTTAGATTCCACCCTATTTTACAAATTGAAGGAGCTGCAACCTCCACGCTTCTTCCAATGCTTACTAATCGGAGCCCATTCCAGATGTCAGCATCAATTTTGGTCATCTCCTCTGGGAGTTGTGTTTTGCAAACTTATCATGATTATTAGTTTCTAATCTTTTTGTGTACAAAACTTCCTTTTGATAATCAGAATACTTGGAAGCACATCTAAAGGGAGTTTAAAAAATATATAAACTCAAACATTATACAAAAAGTAATATTAAAAGAGCAACATTTTAGTATAACATTCTTTCACAACGGTGACCTCACTATTGGTCACCTTTTATTCATTTTATCATTACTAAGTATCTCCTATATCTGCCATTGTGCTAAAACTTCAGTCATGGGAATAGAAAAGTTCACTGCCTTAATATATATAATCCCTGGAAAAGTTTATTGTATGTGCTAGTCAATGTACCACCTTTCTCTGAAGTAATAAGCTATATGCATTATCTATTACTGCATAACAAATTATTCTGAAACTTCACAGCTTAAGACAACACAGAGTTTGTGTGGGTCAGGATTCTGGGAATAGCTTATCTGGGTCCTCTCTTGAGGGTCTCTCACAAGGCTGTAATAAAGGTGTTGGGCAGGGCTGTGGTTTCATTTCAAGGCTCAAAGAGGGAAGGCTCAATTTCCGTGCTCATGTCCGTGGTTATTGGCAGGATTCAGTTCCTCATCAGTTGTTGGACTGAGGTCTTAGTTCTTGACCACTTCCTGGATAGAGGGCACCTCAGTCCCCACCCCACCCACCCCATAACAGCAGCTGCTTCATGAAAGCAAGCAAATTGAGGAGGGGAGACAGAGAATGCCCAGAAGATGGAAGTCACACCCTTTTATAACATAATCTCAGAAGATTCCCTCACTTTTCCTGATTTCTGATTTTTATAGAAGACTATCGCTTGATTTATTCCAACACAAGAGCCACTAGGAGGAACTGTTGGGGTGTCACTTAGAAGCTACATACCATATAGGTGAAGTTACTGTTCTGGTGACCACACACTTAAAAGGGACAGGGACCCAGTGAGTATTGTAAGTAAAGCATGTCAGCTGCTGAGAGAAGAAATAAGTAGTGACAGACTGTGGCCACTGCAGGAGCCTATACCTCCTCTAGAACCTCCTACTGATTTTGGCTGTGGAAGAATGAGCACTCATTTCTGACAACTGACTGGTTTTTCAAGGAAGACTGTAAATCTTACCATATTTCCCCATGTATATGATGCACCCTTTTTCAAAAAATTTAGGGTCTAAAAACTGGGTGTGTCTTATACAGTGGTTGTAGATTTTTTTACTTGTATTTTTCATAGATGGAACTGAGGACAAGGCAATAGATGAAGACAGTGATTCATCATCAGACACAGATGAAGACAAGCTAATGGATGGGAGTTCTGACAGTGATGAGGAGTTGTATGAATTTTATGATGAATAAAACTTGAATTTAATAACTTTATATAATACATTTTTTTTCAAATTTTGGGCCTCAAAATTAAGGTGTGTCTTATATATGGGAGCATCCCATACATAGGGAAATATAGTAGTTTCTGTGTTAATCACAGTTGAATTCACAGTTGAATCATCTGGATTTCAACTGTGAGGAAAATATAGGCTGGCCAAACAAAACATACCTACCTATCTTTGTACAGTAGCCATTGTATATTATTTGTTACAAGCTCTTATACCACATCTGCTTATAATATGCCCAGTTCAGTATGTCTCATAATTACAATTAAAATCTTATATGTCCTCAGTTATGGACAGGAACAAATCATACACAAGGGTATAATTTGACATATACTGGCTGACTTGCTTGAAGTGTTTCACCATAACTGATCATGAATTTGCATCCACATAAGCACACAAACGAATGGGTAAGGTAGATGAAGACCATGAAGGGGGCTGTCCTCCCAAATTTCAAGAACATACATTCAAGCAAATTGTCTTATTTAACTTAAAACACAATTCAAGGGCTAGGGGACTGGTTGACAGAAGGTGAAAGGATTAGCCAAAAATATATAGAGATAAGACATACACACAGACCACAGGATGGCAATAGCCAGAGAGAAAGAAGGTGTGGGGCTAGGTAGAGGTGAGTAAAGACAGGGAAGTGGGGACAGAAAAGGATTTTGTTGAAGCAGAAGGTGCCCAATGTGGTGGCAGATGGAGTTATACTGAGTTGTACACTTGAAACCTGTATGGTTTTATGAACCAATATAATCCTAATAAATTAAAAAAACAACAACAACATCCAATCCAAGAGTAAATAATTCCTACTGCATAGATGTATATCATCCAACTCATTGATTTGTAACTAAAAAATGGAAAATTCTACCATTGTGGGGCTACAGATTAATTGATGTTACTCTTTGGAAACTTTACAGAGAAAACATTTTCAATGTTCTTCAGGGGTACAGTTATAAATGTGTTCTTGAATAAAGCACTAAATAAGTGCTTATTATTACATTATCACTTAATAATTCCACAATACATCAAGTACAAAAAAAAAAAAAAGAAACCCTCAGTTCAAAGTTTATAGTTTCAGTTACTCTAACAATACAGGTCAGAGTAAAATGAGCAAAAAAGGAAGATGAACAAAACAAGCAGAAAAAAATGGCAAAAACAAAATATCTTTTTAAAACTTATTTTTAGTTGGATTTATTGAGGTGACATTGGTTAATAGAATTATATAGGTTTCAGGTGTACAATTTATAATTCATCATCTGTACTTTTTTTTCCATTTCAATAATGCCTAACATTTTTTTTGTTATTAAATTTAATGCAGTGACATTGATAAATCAGGGTACATATGTGGAGAGAAAACATCTCCAGATTTTTTTGACATTTGATTATGCTGTATACCCCTCATCCAAAGTCAAATTATCTTCTGTCACCTTCTATCTGGTTTTCTTTGTGCCCCTGCCCTCCCCCCACCTCCTCTCTCTCCTTCCTAGCCCCATCTCACCCACCCCTCCACCCTGTTACCATCACATTCTTGTCCATGTCTCTGAGTCTCATTTTTATGTCCCATCTATGTATGGTTTCATATAGTTCTTAGTTTTTTTTTTAATTTACTTATTTCACTCTGTATAATGTTATCAAGGTCCATCCATGTTATTGTAAATGATCCGATGTCATCATTTCTTATGGCTGAGTAGTATTCCATGGTATATATGTACCAAAGCTTTTTAATTCACTCGTCCTCTGACGGACACTTGGGCTGTTTCCAGATCTTCGCTATTGTGAACAATGCTGCCATAAACACTGGGGTGCATTTCTCCTTTTGGAGCAGGTTTATGGTGTTCTTGGGGTACATTCCTAAAAGTGGGATAGCTGGGTCAAAAGGCAGTTCGATTTTCAGTTTCTTGAGGAATCTCCATAATGTTTTCCACAGTGGCTGCACCAGTCTGTATTCCCACCAGCAGTGCAGAAGGGTTCCCTTTACTCCACATCCTCACCAGCACTTATTCTGTGTTGTTTTGTTGTCATCATCTGTACATTATACTGTGTGTTCATCATCCCAAGTCAAGTCTCCTTCCATCACCATTTATCCCAAAATTTCTTAATGAGACTTTCACTTTCAGTCTGTGATATTTATGCACTCCAATTAAGTTCTGAAGGTCATTTAGTAGTACAGTGTTGCAACAGGCCTAAAAATATTTTCTCTCCAGAGAGAAGAAAATCAGATAAATATACTGACCTGGTACGTGTATTTGAATTTTTAATTTTAAAAATACCCAAAGTGGTGTTTTTAGGCAGGGAAGGTGGGGAGATGTAAAATATAGTTTCCCTGAAAGTAAGTTATGACCTAATAAAATTATGAGTGATGAGGTGAATTTCAGAGAAACAGCAAGTATAATCTTGAGTGATTCTGCTATTCAAAGCTGCTCTTACTTACTAAATGAGTGCCTTCTGAGCGTCACCTCCCTGATCTGTTAATAATGAAAATATCTAACCTTTCAGAATTCATCAGCTACAAAATAGTTCTAGACATGGAAGCTTGAGGATGTCCCCTTTAATCAGTAAGGGGAAAGCTCAGGAGGGAACTTAATTTTCTTCAGGCCATTCTCCATAGGGCAGCTTGAAGCATCTTTTTAAAATGTCAACCTTGCCTGACCAGGCAGTGGCACAGTGGATAGAGCGTCAGACTGGGACGCAGAGGACCCAGGTTCAAGACCTGAAGGTTGCCAGCTTGAGTGCGGGCTCATCTGGTTTGAGCAAGGCTCACCAGCTTGAACCCAAGGTCTCTGGCTTGAGCAAGAGGTCACTCACTCTGCTGTAGCCCCCTGGTCAAGGCACATATGAGAAAGCAATCAATGAGAAACTAAGGCGCTGCAATGAAGAATTAATGCTTCTCATCTCTCTCTCCCTTTCAGTCTGTCTGTCCCTATCTGTCCTTCTCTCTCTGTCTCTGTCACAAAAAAATAAAATAAAAATTAAAAATAGCCTGACCAGGCGGTGGCGCAGTGGATAGAGCGTCGGACTGGGATGCGGAGGACCCAGGTTCAAGAACCCGAGGTCGCCAGCTTGAGCGTGGGCTCATCTGGCTTGAGCAAAAAGCTCACCAGCTTGGACCCAAGGTCGCTGGCTTGAGCAAGGGGTTACTCAGTCTGCTGAAGGCCCGCAGTCAAGGCACATATGAGAAAGCATTCAATGACCAACTAAGGTGTCACAATGAAAAACTGATGATTGATGCTTCTCATCTCTCTCCATTCCTGTCTGTCTGTCCCTATCTATCCCTCTCTCTGACTTTCTCTCTGTCCCTGTAAAAATAAATAAATAAATAAATATAAAAATAAAATAAAATAAAATGTCAATCTTATGAGAAAGCAATCAATGAACAACTAAGGGGCTGCAATAAAGAATTGATGCTTTTCATATCTCTCCCTTCCTGTCTGTCTGTCTGTCTCTCTCTCTCTTTCAAAAATAAAAGTCAACCTTATAACATTACATTCAAAATTGAATCTAAACTTCCACGTAAGAATGTTAGAATCCTGTAATATCTTGTTTCCTTCTCCAAGCTAATCTCTCCATTCTCCCTCCTCCCTGTGGTTTAGCTATCTGGCTTTATTAGGATCCTTGTGCACCCCAAGCTCTTTCTCCCTCAAGGAATAAACATGTGCAGACCCTTCAGCAGGAATACTTTTTCCTGAGCTGGACTTCCAATACTTTTTGTCCCTAAATTATCAACTTTATAGATACTACCTCCTAAGAAGGGATTCTGCCCCCCCATTGTACCCAGCATCTAATCAGCAGGTCTCAGATAACAGGAACCATTGACAACCAAGTGGTGTATAAGTAAATAAATGAATAAATAAATGACAAATAGCAAGTCTGTTTCAATTAGGCTACTCAATAATTTAACATAATAATAGATAGCTCGATGTCAGAGTAATGGCGGGGTAGGAAGCGATACCAATAAATCTCCCCCAAAACTCAACAAGATCTTCAACCAGAAACAGAAAAACCTATCCTTGGAGCCTCCAGATGTTTTGCAATACACCCAAAGGTATGATCGAGCGAAAAATTGGCTAAATATATAACCAAACCCTGAAGGAAATAGGGAGTAAGAAATGCTCCGCCTTCCTCACTAACCTAAACAGGGCGGCTTTCACTGGAAACTGAGAATATAGAAACTAAGGCAGGCAAAGGGGGTGAATAGATCCAGGCCGTGGCACAAACGGCCGAACCAGGCTCTGGCACGGAGATCCAAGCCGAGGAAAAACTGTTCCTGTGGCAACCCGGGCAATACAAGCTAACACTCGCGCCAAACCCAGACAAAGAAAGACAAGCGGGGCAGCCATTTTACTCGATCTCCTGCGGGCGGCGGTTTCACTCAGAGGGAGAGGACGGTTTCACTCAGAGGGAGAGGACGCTGATCTGATATAATTGTCTGCGCGTGCAGATAGTGAGCGAGAGATTCCTCCGAGTGCCTCGGCAGTGCCTGCCCGTGTTATCCCACAGAGGGGCAGAGTCAGGGGCGTTAGTGTGGGCCAAAAAGCGGAATCTCGGGCCGCCCCAGCGCCCTGAGGGAGCTGCGCACGGGAAGGGAGTGAGAGCCAATTCCAACGCTGGAACTTTTCAGTGCAGGCAGGGGGGTTTCACTCAGAGGGCGAGACTTCCAGCCTGACATCTTGGTCTGCACGCACGGAGAGTGGGCAAGAGACTCCTCCCAGCACCTCAGGAGTGGGAGCCCGTGTTATCTCACAGAGGGGCACAGTCAGAGGCCTTTGTGTGGGCTGAAAGCGGAATCTCAGGCCGCCCCAGCGCCTTGAAAAAGCCACACACAGGGACGGAGCGAGAGCCAATTCCAACGCTGGAACTTTTCAGTGCGGGCGGGGGGTTTCACTCCGAGGGCAAGACTTCCGGCCTGACATCCTGGTCTGTGCACGCAGATAGTGAGCGAGAGTTTACTCCAAGCGCCCTGGGAGTGGGCGCCCGCCCGTGTTATCGGACAGAGTGGCAGAGCCAGAGGTCTTTGAGTGGGCGGAAGCCCTGCCTGATTATGCTAGCGGCCCTGACTGACTGAGCCTTACCCAGAGCCCTGCACTGAGTGGGAATAGAGTGGGGAGTTGCCAGCTCTTTGAACCTCTTACTATCCAAGCAGAGGCATCAGCAACACCATAACTGGATTATCAGGCTACTAATTGAGGAAGGAAAGACTAGGAGAGAGGCTCCAGGAACACGGACTCTCACTGTTGGAGCCTATAAATGCTAATGAGCCTCGACTGCCAACGAGACTGAAGCACAATACATGACATCGCCATAGAGACTTATCAACTGCAAACTTCTACCTGAGCGTGCCAAAGGGGCAGAACCCGGGGTACAGAGTCACCGACCAGGAATAGGGAGAGAAAAGAAAAAGCAAGAAGATAACCTCTCAAAATCAGGAATAATCCGCAGACTTTATAACCTATCCCATTTTATTATATTTGTTCGTTTGTTTCTCTTATCTTCATCCTTGATTTTTTTTTCCTCCTCCAATTTGGTCATTAACTCTCTCTACTGGTCTTACTCTCTCCTCTCCTTGAACTACACTACTCATAAGTGTTACATCTCCCATTATCTTTTCTTTCCTCTTCCTTTCTCTCTATGAGGGCTGTACTCCAAAACCCTTAACTCTCTCTATCTCTCTCTCCTCTTTTTTCTTTTTTCTTCTTTTAGTGGTTCCCTCTTTTTTTTCTCTCTATCTCTTTCTTTTCTCCCTCTATATTAGTTTATTCCTTTCTCCTTTATGTCTCCTCTCATTCAAACCTCAATAACGAACCATATTTTATCTGGGACTCAAACTTATGTTTGTGGCATTTTGGGGGGTTTTTACTTCACCTTTTTAACTCACTAGCAGTGCTCCCATCCCTGGCTCTCCATTTTATCAAGCTCTTGTTCCACTAAATGCAATAGTAATTTTTTAATTTGTCCCCCCATTTTCCTGTTTCCCTCTTATTCCTCTCATCATAACTCTTAGTCAACCAACACTTAAATGCAAATAATTTTATTCTTGATCCAAATTTTTTCATTATTTGCTTTCTGTGGGTCCATACCCCCTCTTTATTTATTTATTTTTATTATTATTTTTATTTTTTTCTTGCCTCTTTTTTACTTTTCCCCAATTCAGGCCCTCCATTACAGGCATTGTTTGTTCTATTAAATACGATATAATTCACAGTTCACCACAAGATTTTCTCAAGAAAGAAGGGAGAGGAGAGGAGAGGAAAAAAGGAGGGGGGGAATAATTTCCTTTTTTTAATTTTAATTTTATTTTATTTTTCTTTATTTCATTATTAATTTAAAAAACACACAACTTTTTTTGATTTTTTTATTTTTTTAATTTTTTATTCTTTATTAAATCTCATTAATGCTATCAACAAAACCACTCTTAGATGCCATTAAGGAAGAGAAAATCAAATATCATGGATACAAAAGAAAGAGAGGTAACACAGATAGATGAGAAAAAATCTATAGAGAAAAAATTTAATACATTGGAAACCTTGGAGCTAAATGACAGAGAATTCAAGATAGAAATCCTAAAAATACTCAGAGATATACAAGAAAACACAGAAAGGCAATTTAGGGAGCTCAGAAAACAACTCAATGAACACAAAGAATAGATGTCCAAGGAAATTAAAACTATAAAAACAAATCAAACAGAGATGAAAAACTCAATTCACGAGCTGAAAAACAAGGTAACAAGCTTAGCTAATAGTACAGGCCAGTTAGAAGAGAGGATTAGTGAAATAGAAGACAAGCAACTTGAGGCACAACAGAGAGAAGAAGAAAGAGACTCAAAAATTTTAAAAAAATGAGATAGCCCTACAAGAATTATCTGACTCCATCAGAAAGAATAACATAAGAATAATAGGTATATCACAAGGAGAAGAGAGAGAAAATGGAATGGAGAACATACTCAAACAAATAATAGATGAGAACTTGCCAAGCCTGTGGAAAGAAATAAAGCCTCAAATTCATGAAGCAAACAGAACTCCGAGTTTTCTTAACCCCAACAAACCTACTCCAAGGCACATCATAATGAAATTGGCACAAACCAATGGCAAAGAAAAAATTTTCAAGGCAGCCAGGGAAAAGAAGAATACAACATATAAAGGAAGGCCCATTAGATTATCATCAGATTTCTCAGCAGAAATTCTACAACCTAGAAGAGAGTGGACCCCAATATTTAAAGTCCTGAAAGAGAGGAACTTTCAGCCATGAATACTGTACCCATCAAAGCTATCCTTCAAATATGAAGGAGAAATAAAAACATTCACAGATACAGAAAAGATGAGGGAATTTATCATCAGAAAACCCCCACTCCAGGAATTACTAAAGGGGGTTCTGCAATCAGATACAAAGAACATAAGAAAAATAAAGCCACATGTAAAAGCTCCATGAAGAACACAATAAAACCAAATTTAAACTGTGACAACAACAAAAAGAAAAGGGGGAGAGGATGGAGATGAACAGTAGCAAAGGACGATGGAGTGCAAAAGGACTTACAAAATAGTGCACTACAATGAACAGGGTAGGAACCCTTTTCATTACTTAAAGGTAACCACCATTGAAAAAACCACCACAGAAGCACATTAGATAAAAACGATAGCAACAGAGGAAAGATGTATGGAATTCAACCAAATAAAAACAAAAGATAGCAAAACGAAAGAGAAGGATCAAACAAGACACAAAACTAACAGAAAGCAATCTATAAAATGGCAATAGGGAACTCACAAGTGTCAATAATTACATTAAATGTAAACGGATTAAACTCACCAATAAAAAGACACAGAGTAGCAGAATGGATTAAAAAAGAAAATCCAACTGTATGCTGCCTACAGGAAACTCATCTAAGTAACAAGGATAAAAACAGATTCAAAGTGAAAGGATGGAAAACAATACTCCAAGCAAATAACATCCAAAAAAAAGCAAGCATAGCAATACTCATATCTGATAATGCTGACTACAAGACAGAAAAAGTACTCAGAGACAAAAATGGCCATTTCATAATGGCTAAGGGGACACTGAATCAAGAAGACATAACAATTCTTAATATATATGCACCAAACCAAGGAGCACCAAAATATATAAGACAGCTACTTATTGACCTTAAAACAAAAACTGACAAAAATACAATCATACTTGGAGATCTCAATACACCGCTGACGGCTCTAGATCAGTCATCCAAACAGAGAATCAACGAAGATATAGTGGCCTTAAACAAAACACTAGAGCACCTGGATATGATAGACATCTACAGGACATTTCATCCCAAAGTGACTGAGTATACATTTTTCTCCAGTGTACATGGATCATTCTCAAGAATTGACCATATGTTGGGCCACAAAAACAACATCAGCAAATTCAGAAAAATCGAAGTTGTACCAAGCATATTTTCTGATCATAAAGCCTTGAAACTAGAATTCAACTGCAAAAAGGAGGGAAAAAAATCCCACAAAAATGTGGAAACTAAACAACATACTTTTAAAAAATGAATGGGTCAAAGAAGAAATAAGTGCAGAGATCATAAGATATATACAGACTAATGAAAATGACAATATGACATATCAGAATCTATGGGATGCAGCAAAAGCAGTGATAAGAGGGAAGTTCATATCAATTTTAGGCATACATGAACAAACAAGAGATAGCCCAAGTGAACCACTTAACTTCACACCTTAAACAACTAGAAAAAGAAGAACAAAGACAACCCAAAACCAGCCGAAGAAAGGAGATAATAAAAATCAGAGCAGAAATAAATAAAATAGGGAACAGTAAAACTATAGAAAAAATTAATAGAACAAAGAGCTGGTTCTTTGAAAAGATCAACAAAATTGACAAACCCTTGGCAAGAATTACCAAGGAAAAAAGAGAAAGAACTCATATAAACAAAATCCAAAATGAAAGAGGAGAAATCACCACGGACACCATAGATATACAAAGAATTATTGTAGAATACTATGAAAAACTTTATGCCACTAAATTCAACAACCTAGAAGAAATGGATAAATTCCTAGAACAATACAAGCTTCCTAGACTGAGTCAAGAAGAAGCAGAAAGCCTAAACAGACCTATTAGTAGAGAAGAAATAGAAAAAACCATTAAAAACCTCCCCAAAAATAAAAGTCCAGGCCCTGATGGCTATACCCGCAAATTTTATCAAACATTCAAAGAAGACTTGGTTCCTATTCTACTCAAAGTCTTCCAAAAAATTGAAGAAGAAGCAATACTTCCAAACACATTTTATGAGGCCAACATAACCCTCATACCAAAACCAGGAAAGGACTGCACAAAAAAAGAAAACTACAGACCAATATCTCTAATGAATACAGATGCTAAAATACTAAACAAAATACTAGCAAATCGAATACAACACCATATTAAAAAGATAATACATCATGATCAAGTGGGATTCATCCCAGAATCTCAAGGATGGTTCAACATACGTAAAACGGTTAACGTAATACACCATATCAACAAAACAAAGAACAAAGACCACAGGATCTTATCAATAGACGCAGAAAAGGCTTTCGATAAAATACAACACAATTTTATGTTTAAGACTCTCAACTAAATGGGTATAGAAGGAAAATATCTCAACATGATAAAGGCCATATATGATAAACCATCAGCTAACATCATATTAAATGACACTAAACTGAAGGCTTTCCCCCTTAAATCAGGAACAAGACAGGGTTGTCCACTCTCTCCACTCTTATTTAATGTGGTACTAGAAGTTCTATCCAGAGCAATCAGACAAGACAAAAAAATAAAAGGCATCCATATCGGAAAAGAAGAAGTAAAGGTATCACTTTTTGCAGATGATATGATCCTATATATCGAAAACCCCAAAGAATCCACAAAAAGACTACTAGAAACAATAAGCCAATACAGTAAGGTCGCAGGATACAAAATTAACATACAGAAGTCAATAGCCTTTCTATATGCCAACAATGAAACAACTGAGAACGAACTCAAAAGAAGAATCCCCTTCACAATTGCAACAAAAAAAATAAAATACTTAGGAATAAACATAACAAAGAATGTAAAGGACTTATATTATGAAAACTATAAACCATTGTTAAGAGAAATCAAAAAAGATATAATGAGATGGAAGAATATTCCTTGTTCTTGGTTAGGAAGAATAAATATTAATCAAGATGGCTATATTACCCAAAGCAATATACAAGTTTAATGCAATTACCATCAAAATTCCAATGACATTTTTTAAAGAAATAGAGCAAAAAATCATCAGATTTATATGGAACTATAAAAAACTCCGAATATCCGAAGCAATCCTAAAAAAAAAGAATGAAGCTGGGGGCATTACAATACCTGACTTCAAACTATATTATAGGGCCACGACAATCAAAACAGCATGATATTGGCAGAAAAGTAGACACTCAGACCAATGGAACAGAATAGAAAGTCCAGAAATAAAACCACATATATAATAAAATAATTTTTGATAAAGGGACCAAGAACACACAATGGAGAAAAGAAAGCCTCTGCAATAAATGGTGCTGGGAAAACTGGAAAGCCACATGCAAAAGAATGAAACTGGACTACAGCCTGTCCCCCTGTACTAAAATTAACTCAAAATGGATCAAAGATCTAAACATAAGACCTGAAACAATAAAGTACATAGAAGAAGACATAGGTACTCAACTCATGGACCTGGGTTTTAAAGAGCATTTTATGAATTTGACTCCAATGGCAAGAGAAGTGAAGGCAAAAATTAATGAATGGGACTACATCAGACTAAGAAGATTTTGCTCAGCAAGAGAAATTGATAACAAAATAAACAGAAAGCCAACTAAATGGGAAATGATATTTTCAAACAACAGCTCAGATAAGGGCCTAATATCCAAAATATACAAAGAACTCATAAAACTCAACAAACAAACAAACAATCCAATAAAAAAATGGGAAGAGGACATGAACAGACACTTCTCCCAGGAGGAAGTACAAATGGCCAACAGATATATGAAAAGATGCTCATCTTCTTTAGTTATTAGAGAAATGCAAATCAAAACTGCAATGAGATACCACCTAACACCTATTAGATTAGCTATTATTAACAAGACAGGTAATAGCAAATGTTGGAGAGGCTGTGGAGAAAAAGGAACCCTCATCCACTGTTGGTGAGAATGTAAAGTAGTACAACCATTATCGAAAAAAGTATGGTGGTTCCTCAAAAAACTGAAAATAGAACTACCTTATGACCCAGCAATCCCTTTACTGGGTATATACCCTCAAAACTCAGAAACATTGATACGTAAAGACACATGCAGCCCCATGTTCATTGCAGCATTGTTCACAGTGGCCAGGACATGGAAACAACCAAAAAGCCCGTCAATAGATGACTGGATAAAGAAGATGTGGCACATATACACTATGGAATACTACTCAGCCATAAGAAATGATGACATCGGATCATTTACAGCAAAATGGTGGGATCTTGATAACATTATACGAAATGAAATAAGTAAATCAGAAAAAACCAGGAACTGCATTATTCCATACATAGGTGGGACATAAAAGTGAAACTAAGAGACATTGATAAGAGTGTGTTGGTTATGGGCGGAGGGGGGAAAGGGAGAGGGAAAGGGAGAGGGGGAGGGGCACAAAGAAAACTAGATAGAAGATGACAGAGGACAATCTGACTTTGGGTGATGGGTATGCAACATAATTGAAAGACAAGATAACCTGGACTTGTTGATCTTTGAATATATGTATCCTGATTTATTGATGTCACCCCATTAAAAAAATAAAATTATTAAAAAAATAATAATAATAGATAGCTACCATATATGAGGCAATGTGCATTGCAGGGTTGCCTTTTTATATTTTATAAAAATCTTCTGAAGTACACACTTTTATCACCATTACATTATAGAAAAAAAAAAAAACCAAAGCTCAGAGACCTAAAATTATTTTCCCAAATCCCAGATAGTAAAGGGAGGAGGAACAGTGTTTGAACCCAGTTCATCTTACTCAAGAGTTCCAGCTTATAACTAGCCCATACACCATTAATATTGAGCCTCTTGTTGAAAAATCAGGAGTTTCTAATTGTTTAGATTGGGACTACATTTTTAGATAACTGCCTAAAATCACATTTGAATTTGTACCCAAGATGACAATAAATCTAATCACAAATTGAATACAATAAAAACTCACTCCTATTGTATTCTTTATTACTATAGGTAGAAGTCTCATGATGCTAAGCATCTTTCTTCAAAAGAACAAGATGATAGTCAGGGGCACAGAAGCTCAGAATTATTTTCACTTAGTGCGATTTTTCCATTTAACCACTAGCTCTGTAGCTATGTCGAAGAGAAGTCCACCGTGAATGGCAGTTTTCTCAAACAGCTGGATCAAGTCTTTTCTGAGTATTAACCTTGATTTGCCAATTAAATACCCCAGAGCAGTTGGTAGGAGCATACCTCAGTGTCTCCTTGGCAGAAATATACTGGCAACTGATGAATCCCCGGCATCCTACTTCAATGAAATATGTTAGCGTTTCTGCCTAATTAGAATTACTCTTTTTTACCTTTTTAATTGCATTCCTATGCATATTTGTCCTCATTTATGTAATATAAACAGTGGTACCATCTGAGTAACTGTAATATTTACAGTTTGAGTAAGGTCTATGAAGGAATCAATGTAAA
The DNA here is from genome assembly GCF_036850765.1 of Saccopteryx bilineata. Lineage (NCBI taxonomy): Eukaryota > Metazoa > Chordata > Mammalia > Chiroptera > Emballonuridae > Saccopteryx > Saccopteryx bilineata. Next base: position 69,645,076 of record NC_089499.1, read on the forward strand.
TACCAGTTGTCAATGGTCTCCAGTCCATAAAATATTTTAATTCAAATGCCACCAAGGAATCAGTTGAGCAGGATAGCAAATCATAAACAACAAATAAATTTTCTCCACATGCCTCCCAGATCTGGCAAAGAATTCACTCCCAGGCTGAGCTTCTGTGCTGAGTTTCATCCCACAGCACAACTTTACAGCAGAGTTAGAAGCCCCCAAATCGCTGATACAGCTTTAATTATCACTATGCTGATGACATCCCTCTAATGAACACTTTGCTGTTTTATGTAGCCTGGAATCCCAAAAGGAGCATTGTCTAAATGCACAAACACACTGGTCAGGGTTTAGTGGTATATTTTTGGGATGGACTATTGATAAATATGTGTGTATGCAAGTGTGTGTAGGTTTTAATGCAAATATGAATGATGTAAATTTTAATAAGTATGAAATGTAATAGTGACATTGTTTACCATTACAAAAAACTCTTGAAATAATGTTAATGCAATTTAAAATGTATCAGGACTAGAAAGGAGACTAAGTGTTCTGAAATAGTATTTATACTTCATTACCACCTCTATTGCCATTGGCAGCAATATCTTGACTTTGAAACTGAAATACCAACTACTTTTTAGTTCTGTGCAAACCAGTGCTCTCAATATGTAACATGCTCCTAAAGCTCAGTCAAGTTAAATTTCAGATCATGATTCTGGATGCCGGGAGTGGAGCATTTCTTACCAACTGCTCGTCCACATTACTATGTACTTGGAATTTCTACAAGTGATTCAGTTACTATTGTACTATTAAAAATAACATTCAAAAATCACTTTGAAAATATGTTGTTCGAAAGAGTCACACTCAGAAATATATATTTTCTTGCAAGTCTAAGGTGATTTTTAAAAAATTAGATATCTCTAAGTAGTTATTTAAACATTTTTAAATGTAGTGGTTCTAGTATTTCTTTTTATAAAAACTGAAAAGCTTCTGAAAATTAATGGCTTTGGAAATGAAGGGAAAGGATTAAAAATACCCTGAAGAAAGGCAAACAACCAGTATGACACATCACATTGCTAATTTAGAAAAAGGATCCTAAGAAATATCAGTTAATGCTGAGAAGACAAAAAGCAGGATAGAAGGAAACCCTTAGAGATTTACAGTCTCCATTCCTTAAATCTTAGGAAAATAAGCCTTAAATCCTGCAAGTTTCTTAAGTGTTTGAAGTTTTCAAAATACAACCTCTGCATAAATCTATGGACCCTGACATGTTTAAAATCTAGCGGAAGATAAAACAAGGCACCTCACAATATTTTATTTCCCTGGTTCTCTTTGTTTCCTTTCAAGCTGGACAAGTCGAGATGACTGCTTCTGTCTTTCTGCAATGTGAGGCTACTCCATTCCCTCTAAGGAAAGTTGGAGGAGGAAGGTTGACTCAAAGGTACAGTCAATCTCAGTATGAATAATAAACACATAGGAGATAGTGGGCCATATTATGTGACTACAGATTCCAATTTATACTCTGAAAAAAAAATCCAAAATAGTAAACACAGAACACTGCTATTAAGCTAGGAGAATCTGCTCAAAATATTTCCTTTTAGTCAAATGCCTGGGAGAGTAAAAAATCAATGGCCACAAGAATATGAAGAGGCCCTTTAGAAATAAATATATGCTCCGTCATATTTATTGGATGAATTACATCTCCAACTTGTCAGAAAGCACATATATTTCTAGATATGAACTGCCATTCAAGTATTTGCAAAGTGGCTTTTGAATGACATATGTGATTCCCAGTTTTGACATTCTATCAAATGAAATGTTAGGATAAAGCAACATGTACACTAATGGAAATTCCGTGCACTCAAAGTCAGTGGTAATTCACATAGCAGTTTACCTTTCAGGAACAGTGTAATTTTCTTGGAAAGAGGAGTGCAGACATGTCAAGGAAGATACTTAAAAGACACGGAGAACTGTATTTAAATAGAAAGTCCTACACAGGCCCACTACAAGATAGGGTGGGTTGGGTTCCAGACCACCTCAATAAAGCAAATGCTATGAAGACTTCAGAGCCATACAAGTAAAAAACACTTCCAGAAATCTTCTAGTCTGGTAAGTGTAAAACATTGCATGATATATAAACATATAAAATCAGATTTACTTTGCTTGGGGCCCTTTTGCTCTCTGGACCTCTCATGCTTCCCCCACAGTGTGACAACTGCTACAAACCCTGAAGACGACGCCCTGGAGTAGACTATTTTACCACAGGTCTAATTCAGCCCCACACATCATTCCAGAACTGTGAGTAATTTGTTAAATAGCACACATGTGCTTGCTATGAGAACTTGAACTAGAATTCTAGCTGGGTTCCCCTTGGTCCACAGCAGTGCTTTACCTTGATACTGTTTTGTTCCATTGATAGGACAGTTAGCATCTCTATTGAGAATTTTAAGTAAAGCATTTTTCTCAATGTTCACACAAGAGCAATAATTTCATAACTTTTTCTAGCTCATGAATTTAGACTACTCCACTTAACCCAAGTTACTACTGTTTTAAAGACATATTACTTAAGAATATGAACAGGGTTTAAAAAATTACAGCTCTATTCAGGCATCATTTATTTATTTGAGTGGCAAGGAGACAGAGGCACCCCCCCACCCCACCCCCACACATCCTGACTGGGATCCACTCAGCAAGCCCCCTAACCAGGCAATGCTCTTACCAGCTGGGCCACAGCTTTGTTGCTTGGCAACTAAGCTATTTTAGCACCTGCGGCCTGGCCATGGAGCCATCCTCATCTCCTGGGGCCAATGAGCTCAAACCAATTAAGCCATGGATATTGGAGGGGAAGAGAGAAGGAGAGGAAAAGGAATAAGGAGGAGGGGGAGGGGTGGAGAAGCAGATGTTTGCTTCTCCTGTGTGCCCTAACCAGGAATTGAACTCCAGGACTTCCACATGCCAGGCTGATGCTCTACCACTAAGCCAACCAGCCAGGGCCAACATTATCTTCTTTTCCATTTTTTATAAGACTTCGTGAATGACTGGTGTTTTTTTGTTAAAGGTTCGGTAGATCAGCAGGGAAAATTATTTGTCCTGGCATTTTATTTTGAGGAACTTACTTGATTACTAATTTAATTTGTTTACTTCTTATAGGTATATTTACATTTTCTATTTCTTCTTTAATCAGTTTCTTTCTTCTTTAAAACTTTTTGCTCTTATAGGAATTTATTTAACCAGTTATCTAATTGGCTTGCATACAGTTATTCATATTATGTTCTTAATATTTTTATTTCTGTAATATGGGTAGTAAAGTCTTCTCTGATTCCTGATTGTAGTAATTTGAGTCTTATCTCTCTTGGTCAATCTAGCTAAAAGTCTGTCCATTTTGTTGACTTTCAAAGATCCAACTTTTGGGGTTTTTTCTAATTTCTATTTCATTTATTTCTTCTATTATTTTTTTCTTTTGCCTTTTAAATTTAGTTTTCTCTTATTTTTTCTCTTTCTAAAGCTGGAATTTTAAATCTTTGATTTTAAATAATTCTTCTTTTTAAATATTGGCATTTATAGTTACAAATTTAGCAACTGCTTTTGTGGCATACCGTAGTTCTGGGTGTTATATCTTTATCCCATTCATCTTGATGTATTTTCTAACTTTGCTAGTGATTTCTTCTTTGATCCATTGACTACTAGGACTATGCTGCTTAATTTCTACATATCTGTGAATTTCCCAAATTTCCTTCTGCTAATGATTTTTTAATGTTCATTTTTATTGATTTTAGACAGAAAGAAAGGGAGTGACAGAGAGATAAGAACATTGATCTGTTTCTGTAGTGTCCTGACCAGGAATCAAAACTGCAACTTCTGTACTTCAGGATGATATAACTGAGACATCTGGCCAGGACACACTATTGATTTCTAAGTTTATTCTCTTGTGGCTGGAGAACATACTTTATATGATCTGAATCCTGTTAAATGTATTAAGACTTGCTTTATGGTCTTCTAATATATGAACTATCCTGAAGAATGTGCTAAATGTACTTGGGAGAAGATTGTGTATTCTGTGGTTCAGTAGAGTGTCTGTTAGGTTCAGCGGGTTTACAATACTTTTCAAGTTTTCCATTTCCTTGTTGCTCTGTCTATTATTGAGAGTGAGGTATTGCAGTCTCCAACTATTATTGAATTGTCTATTACTCCCTTCAATTCTGTCAGGTTTTGTTTTATGTAGTTTGGGTTTCCATTGTGAAATATATATGTATTTATTATTGTGTTGTCACAATAATAATGGAGTGATATCTTTATCATTATAAAAAAATATTTTATGCCTCTACTATAATTTTTGCTTAAAGCCTATTTTACTAATAGTAACACAGTACGTCCAGCTTTTTGCTTATATTTGCATGGCGTATCTTTTTCCATACATTTACCCTTAACCTATGTATATCTTTGAATCTATACTGTATCTCTTTCAAATATAACAAAATTAAACCATATTTTCTTATATACTGTGTCAGTCTCTGACTTTAGATTGTAGTATTAAAATCATTTTCATTTAATGTAATTATTGATAAGGTGCAATTTATGTCTACCATTTTGCTATTTATTTTCAATGACATTTCATTTTGTTTCCTCTATTCCTCCATTTCTGCCTCTTTTATTTTAAATTTGTATTTATTTTCCAGTATACATTTTAAAAGCTGTTGTTTCTTATGCCAATTTTTTTTTTTAGCTCTTTTAAAGTGGTTGTCCTGGGTTTACAGCTAACATCTTGACTTAATTTCTTTTGGATAAATATCAATTTAACAACATAGAAAAGTTTTGCTCTAATCTGTTTTCATTCTTTTGTGCTACTATTATTACAAAAACATTTTTGTTCATCATAACTTTATCAATACCATTTTTAACTATTTTATACAAATTTCTTTTAAATCAGATAGAAGAAAAATGTTACAAACAAAAATGCATTTAAACTATTTTATACTATATTTTATATTTACCTATGTAGTTACCCTCTGTCTGTGTTCTTTATTTTTCCATGGGATTCAAGGTACTGTCTGTTCTGAAGTGTTTTTTTCTTTTTCTTTCTTTCTTTTTTTTTTTTTTTTTAGGAAAGGTCTGGGTTTGCTCACAATAGTTTCTCTCAGTTTTGTTTATTTATAAGTATCTTACTTTATTAATGCCTTAATTTTATTTCTAAAGAATAGCTTTGCTGGATATAGAATTCTTGATTAACAGTCTTCTTTCAACGCTTCGAATACATTGTCACACTGCTTTCTAACCTCCATAATTTCTGATGAGAAGTGATCTGTTATCTTTTGAGCATGATGAGTTATTTTTTCTCTGCTTATTTTAATGTGTAGTCTTTGTAATTGTCTTAGGCAATTTAGCTATATGTCTTTCTGTAGATATGTTTGAGTTTATCATACCTGGAGTTCACTGAATCACTTCAATGTGGAGATTGCTGTTTTCATCAAATTTGGAAGTATTTACGCCATAATCTTCCAATATTTTTTCTTGACTCAAATAATTTAGATATTGGTATACTTGAAGGTGTCCCAGAGGTTTATGCTATGTTCATTTTTCTACCTTTCTTTTTCTTTAGTTGGCCAAGTGAATGCTTTCTGTTGATGTGTATTCAAGGTTGATTTTTATTCTTTCAGATCAGATTTGTTGTTGATCCCTCTAGTGAATTTTTCATTTTATTTTTTGGTAATTTTCAACTCAGGAATTTTTATTTGGCTCTTTCTTTTATAATATCTATCCATTTATTGACTATTTGATGAAACATTTTCCTTATACTTTTCACTAATCTTTTAAACATAATTTTATTTAGTTAATTAAAGATATTTTTAATAGTTTATTTAAAGTCTTCATCTAGTAATTTCAATGTTTGCACTTCCTCTGGGATAATTTCTATTGACTGGCTTATTTCTTGTGTAAGGTCCATACTTTCCTCTTTTGTTTTGTAACTGGACATTTTAAATATATAATCTGGCAACTCTGAAAATCAGGGTGTCTCCTACCTCATATTACTTTCCTATTGCTACTGAAATGAATTACCACAAATTTAGTGGCTTAAAACTAAAACTAAAAAATAATAAAATTATTATTATTTATATTTCTGTGGCTCATACATCTAAGATTGGTTTCATTAAGTTAAAGCAATGGGGTTGGCAGGGCTATATTTTTTTCTGGAAGCTTTACAGTAGAATCTGTTTTCTTGTCTTTTCCAGCTTCTAGATTCTGTGAAATTTCTTCACTCACAGCCCTATTTCATTTTCAAAGTTATTAATGTCTGTTTGAGTCTTTCTCACATTTTATCACTCTGACATGGAATATATTTCCTTCCTCTTTCACATACATAAAAACATTGGAGCACCTGTATAATTTAGGATAATGTCTCTAGTTTAAAGCCAGCTTTTAGTAACCTGAATTCCTCCTTGCCAGGTAACATAACATGTTAGCAATTTCTGAGGAAAGAAGATATGGACATCTTTGATTAATTGGTTCTATGAGTTACCTGGACTACCTAAATTCTGTAGGTATGTATGTGGTCACAGAAGTCTCTGCTTGATTTGCTTAGTTGTCAGCTAGTGATTAGAGATTTACTTAAATGACTTAAACCAATTAGTCTCCAAGTCTTTGCCAAGGGACTGTGTGTGTTTTGGGGACATGTGTATAATGCTTTGGCTTTTATAGCTCTACCTTAGCTTTCATTTCCTACCCTATGCTGAGCCTCAATATCCACCAGAGATGAAAAGTTAGGGCCTTGATAGTTTATTTCTGACATAAGCACAGCACTTCACATGTGTGTTGCCTTCCAGGCATTTGTTGGGAACATTTTTAAATGTTGGGGAATTTGAAATGCCCCTATGGCTATCTCTTTTCTCAGTTTGTCCTTATTTTTGGATCAACTACTTATATCACTGCCTCAGAGAGATGCAGCATTAAACAAATTTAGATGAAGGTTTTGAAAAACACCCTGGGAATAGAGATGTTTGCACAGAGACTCAGGCTGTATAAAAGCTAGCCCTGAGAACTGGGATTTTCTGAGGTGTGAATGGACAAGAAAAATTGTAAAAACTCACTAAGGATGGGCTTTTCAGGGAACCCCAAAACCATTTTGCCCCCTTCTGTGGCTATTAGACTGTTGGTTTTCACAAATAGCATGTTTGCGAGGTTATTAGTTTCCAAGGCAGATCTTGGACAGATAGATGACAATGAGGCCATCGAAAATATTAAAAAGCTTTGTTTTCTTACTAATTTCCAGCTGTCTTTTAAAAATAAGTGCTCCTTGGATTATTAACAAAATTTTGGTTTATTTCTAAAGTTCTGTGAAAGTTGATTTAAAGAATTTTCGCAAGATTTTCATTGCCTTTACGGAGAAGCATATTTTAGAGGTCCTTCCTCTGGTTCTGAAATGGTTTCCTGAAAGGTTTTCTAAACTTTCAAAACCTACATTTTCTGCAACTAACATACTCTGTCATCACCAGGACATTAAACTTTCAGACCAATTATTGAAGACAGGTGTCCTTCAGTCTTTTGAAAATCTACCACAAACAAAAGTTGCTTTTCTCTACCTCACCACCATAATCTATTCTTCTAAAACCTAGTTAACAACCAACTTTTCTCTAAAAATTCTTTATATAACCAACAGAGTGAGATACAGACTCATGATCATCATGGAGTTTGACAGAGCATCCAATAATTTGAAATGTTTCCTTGACTTTGACTATAAAATCCTGTATATGTTATCTGTTGAGCAATTATTCCAAAATGCATTGGCTTAAAGCAAGAATAACCATATATTAGTCATGAAACCCTATCTATTAAGGAACTATTCAATGCCATGTGATCAAGCAGCTATTGCTGCATGGTTTCTGTGGGAAAAAAAAACATGCAGTTGCTTAGTGGGGTGATTCCAGCTTGGGTTCTGTCATGTTGCAATTGGTATTGTCTTTGGAAGTGATTCATTACAAGGATGGAAGCTTAGTGTTGGCTTTTGTTCAGGAGTCTAGATTCCTTTCCACATGGACACCATAAAAGGGTTGTTTAAATGAAATCATAACATGGCAGCTGGTGTTCTCCACAGTGCATGATGTTGATCCAAGAAAATGAGGATGAATGGCCAGTGCCTTCAATGATCTAGCTTTGGAAGGCATGCATCAACACATTTGGTACAGTCTACTGGCCACACAAGGACAATTCTGATCAATATGGGAGGGCCACAAACACATGGAAACATGAATCGTTCAAGGCTATCATGGAGGCTAACTACAGTACTTATTTTGCTTAAGACTCGGTGTAGGATATAAACTTTTATAAATGTGACCCATCTCTTAAAGAAGTGCAAATCTGTTAGTAGAGGAAAAGACATATGTGCCAATAAAACCACCACCACTACTACAGATAAATGTGTCATAAATGAAAAAAAGATTATATACTCTGAGAATTCAAAGAAGGTAGAGATTGCATCTAGCATCCATAACAGGGGGTTTGAACTGAAAGAGACTCTTGGCTGTGAGTGAGATATCAGAAAACAAGTTTCTGTTTTAGGCCTAATGAATTCCTTTTCAGATATAACATATATATGTATGTTTATATTTGAATTGTCTTAGAAGCAGATTTAGACTCCTTGAACTAAACTTTTATAAAAAGGCTTTCAACCTCATGGTGGGTGAGACAATTTTAAAATATCAGGATTAATTTTTAGCTAAACCACTGATACCAGGCTTTACTACCCATAATCATAATCTGTCACTAGAATCTAAAGAAAAGCCAAGACCTTCTGAATTTTAGTCTTCCTAGACTGGAATAGAGATTAGTCACATATCCTTTATAACATGCTTTGAAACTGATAAATATATCAGTATACAACAGAGAATGAAAGTATAGTGAATAATTATCTGAATTAACATTCTAAAACTTCGTTTAAATGAGTAATTTGTTCTAACAATGCTAAGTCTCTTAAACTTGAATCACAGGCACACACTTAATTATCATATTTGGAAAATAAGAACCCACAGTTACAGCAAACACCACCAGGTTAGGAAGACTAGAACCCAAAATAAGAGATGTGGTTTCTATGATTTGCTCTTGAACCAAACAAATCAAGCCTTTTTTTTTTTATCTGAAATGCAGTTATTAGAACCAATGAATAGACAAAATTTCTAAATTCATTATAGTATTTAGTTGTCCCTAAAATCAGAAAATTTGACTAAAATGGAAAAGAAGAAGTTACTGAATAAAAATAGAGGACATTTTTCCCTTGAAAAATGACACTGAAAGTAACCTTTAGACCTCACTGAAAGTTTGGCTTTGCAATTTTTAAATATATTTTTTAAATATACGTAGCTTCTCACCCCAGCCAGTTGGCTCAGTGGTAGAACATCAGCCCAGCGTGTAGAAGTCCCAGATTCAATTCCTGGCCAGAGCACACAAGAGAAGCACCCATCTGCTTCTCTACCCTTCCCGCTCTCCTTTCTCTCTTTCTCTCTCTTCCCCTCTTGCAGCCAAGGCTCCATTGGAGCAAAGTTGGCCTGGACGCTGAGGACAGCTCCATGGCCTCTGCCTCAGGTGCTATAATGGTTTTGGTTGCAACGGAGCAATGCCCCAGATGGGCAGAGCATCACCCCTGGTGGGCTTGCTGGGTAGATTCTGGCCAGGCCATGTGGGAGTCTACCTCTCTGCCTCCCTACTACTCACTTCAGAAACACACACACACACACACACACACACACTTTTATTTTTAAGCTTTACTTTGGGAACAATTTAGATTATTTCAGTGAATAGCTAAAACTATGTCAAATGTACTTTAGTGAAGTAGTTCTCAAACTTTTTAGTGGTAAGAGTTCTCTACTGCTCTTGTTAAAAATGTAGAATTCTGTAGCCCTACTTCCAGAGAGGCTGATCATGTGAGGCCCTCAAAACTTTATTGTAACTCCTATAAGGTGATTTTCAAGCATTCATCCAAGACCACACTTAGAAATTAAGAGAATTATTTAGAAAATCATGGGAATTGTCCTCTCAAACATACAAGGAATATTCTACATTTGGATTCAGCTTACCTAAGTTCATGTCTCAACCACTAACTAGCCATGTGACCATGGGTGGTTCACTTAACCTTCCTTGACTCTTCTCGATCGTGGTGAACATTCCTGTCTTGTGCTGGACAGTGGTGAAGACTAACAAGTCATTGTCAGAGAAAGCCTTTATAAACTGGAAAGCCTCAGCCAGTGCTATTAGGAATACCACAGCTCTGGCACAGCTGGCACATCCACCAGAGGGTGCCAGTTTCCATCCTTGATCTTATCTAGCATCAAAAAACATTTACTGCATGTCTACTCTATGTCAGCCTTTGTGGCAGATGCACTTCCCCTGGCCTCCATACAAGCCTATAAGGGGATTTCAGGACTCACAAATGGGCAATTAAATCTCCAGCCTCTTCCTAAGAGTTCTGCCCTCTATTTGGTATGGAGAAATGTCCTCTGATGATTAAATTGGCACCTCTGTATAAAACAGTTCCCCTCTCATCTACTGGGAGGTGAGCTTTCTTGCATCCTGAGCTTCACAAGGGAGAGGGGTGGCTGATTTTGCAGTATACTGCATAGTGCTAACCTTTAACGTGGAAGTCAGCCTCTGCTGTCACTCTTTATGTTACTGATGTGGTAATACAGTACTGCTGCTGACCTCTCTCCTGCTATGCAATGCAGCCTTTTGGCTGATCTACTTTGCTAGAGGTCTCAAGATGGCATGTCATTTAGTTCCCAAGAAAGGGGGCACATGACTTAATTCTGTTCATTGTATGGGACTGGTTTGAAAAGCTGCAAAAGAATAACAGCTTGTGTGACTGACAGGTGAGGGACAGATACTCTAACAGGAAAGAACTAACAGCACCAATGACTTTGGTGACAGTGGTCAGGAAAAGAGATCTAAAATGTTGATGGATTCAAGATCAAATCTCCAATAAGATAGTAAAACCTTTTCCCTGGTAAATAAGACCTTCATGATCAAGTTCCAACCCACCTGTCTAGTCTGTGAGTTGGGGTGACACTAAATTTCAGGATCTGGAATGCATCCTGATCTTTTACACTTGCCTTTGCTTGGACTCCCCCTTTCCATCTGGCATTGCTGCTTCCCTTTCTCCATTCTCCTTTCTCCTCCAAACAATTGGAGCTCAGACTGGACTTCTCTAGCTTCTGCAGGCTGATCACTTTTGCCATGTAACTATTTCCCCTTCTGAAGCATTTATGGCCCTTATTTTACTCAGATTTATTTTTGTTTGTTTACAAATAATTCTTAAGTACATACTATTTGCAAGACACTATAACGGATGCTTGAATAGGGCAGTGAGCAAAACAGACATTTGCGTACCAAGTTTAACTACTTGTGTATTTTTCTATCTTTCCTGGGAGACAACAGGGCAAGGTCTAATCTGTTTTGTTCATCACTGTCTTCCCATAACCTTGAACAATGTCTGGCACATAGAAATAACTTATTCAGAAAATAATTATTTGTTGAATAAATAAGCCTTTATTTTAATAGTAAAGGTTACTATAGGATGCTGGTGGGATTTCTGTCTTGCAGAACAGACTTCAGGCAATTTGAGGGTAGAGGCCATCTCTTTACCTTTTGTATTTGCAGAGCAGAGCCAAGTGCCTGTCATGGAGCAGTTGCTCTTGAATAAATAAAAGTTTCTACATTTATTATTTTAACCATATCCATGCACTTTATATTCTAAAGTTAGTTCACTAAGATAGACAATTATTTTTCCTGAGACAGCTTATGATCGAAGTGTTATCCTAAGAAATCTTTTTCTAAATAAAGGACTTCAGACAGACTTGGAGTGGGCAGAATCTTATTGGGGTTTTTTGGCAGGGGGTGAGGAAGTCCTCATTACTTCCAATTAGGCAGTTTTGCTGGTGGCAGGAAGGAATTTAGAAGTTCTTGCTTTAATCATCAAGGCTGCTGCAAATTTACCAATATTCTTCATTGTTGGAAGTTTTGGTTGATTTACAGAATTACTCATCATGTAGAAGGTGATATTCTAAAATTCCAGCAGTCAATGTTTCTTCTTACACAAATCAGTGTAGACTTTTGAATTATCTATTCTATTTTTCTTAAACTTATTTATTTATTTATTTATTTATTTATTTATTTATTTATGTGAGAGAAGGGGAAATAATGAGGCAGACTTTGCATGCACCTTAACCGGGATCCACTTGATGGTGGGCAGTGCTCAGGTACCGAGCTATTTTTAGCACCTGAGGCTGATGTGTTCCAATGAAACTATCCTCAGTGCCTGGGCCCATGCTGAAACCAACTGAGCCACTGGCTGCTGGATGGAAATAGGGAGAGAAGGGGGAAAGTGTAGAAGTACAATAGAAGCAGATGGTCACTTCTCATGTGTGCCCTGACCAGGAATTGAGCCCAGTATGTCATACATCAGGCTGATGTTCCATCCACTGAGCCACTAGCCAGGGTCTTAAATTTATTTTTTAATTAAAGTTGATGTACAAGCTTGACCAGGTGGTGGTGCAATAGATAGAGTGTCAGACTGGGACACAGAGGACCCGGGTTCAAAACCCTGAGGTCACTGGCTTGAGCACAGGCTCATCTTGTTTGAGTACAGCTCACCAGCTTGAACCCAAGGTTGCTCACTTGAGCAAGGGGTCACTTGGTCAGCTGTAGCCTCCTGATCAAGGCACATATGAGAAAGCAATCAATTGAACAACTAAGGTGCCACAATGAAGACTTGATGCTTCTCATCTTTCTCCCTTCCTTTCTGTCTGTCCCTCTCTCTCTCTCTCTCTCTCTCTCTCTCTCTGTGTGTGTGTGTGTCTGTCACAAAAAAAGTTGACATACAGTATTGATTAGACATTATGTAACTTACCAAGTAATCATCCCAATAAGTTTAGTACCTATCTCACAGAATATATAATTATTACAATATTATTGACTATATTCTCTATGATGTACTTTATAACCCTGTGACTATTCTTATAACTGGCAATTCATAATCTTTCACCTTTTTACCCATCTCCCCAACCTCCCTCCCATATAACAACCATTAATTTGTGTTTTTTATCTATACATTTGTTTCTGTTTTGTTTTTTCATGTGTTTTGTTTTTTAGATTCCACATTTGAGTGAAATCAGATGGCATTTTTCTTTCTCTGTCTGACTTACTTTACTCAGCACAATTCCTTCTCTACCTATCTTCAACTTATCTTTAACATACTGTGTGGCCTGAGCTTTACCCTCCTGACTCTCCATTATGAATGCTGTTGCAAGGAGCTCAGGTAGAAACAGCTAACCTTGTTTATTCACAATAGGAATAGAAGAGGATCCAGATACTGCCAACTAGTTGCATTTGCACAGCAGCATTTAAATAATTGACTTTAAATTTATTTCATGGACTTTGGGGGACAAAATACATTCCTAAAATGATAAACCTCAGAGGATCTACAAAAGACTTTTCAGTCACATATTATATGTGTATTGAGATGGGGGAGGAGTTGATTTGGTTAAAATCTCAATAAATAGAAAAAGTAAAATTGTAGTAAAAATGTATTATAGACCATTCACAAAGTAAGTATTCATAGGTAAAGATCTGAGAGCGAAACTTAAGCACTAAATGTTAATTTCCAATATAGACACCTTTCACACACACATAAACACACATATTTGTATTCAAATAGAATGAACAAGGCAGATGAGATGGTGAGGGAAAAGCTGAATAAGAGCAAAAGCTAATAGAAGGGGAGAGAATATCATGAAAAAAGAAGAGATACTGCAAAAATGAGAATTTGTTGGGTTTACAAAAACTGGGAATATTCTACATAATACACCTACAGCAAATCATCCTGAGGGTAAGAAAGGATGTTGCAAAAGAGGCCTGATCTCAGCTCCCCATGTAGTGTCAACCAGTAATTTAAAATGCCCTAAAGGCTCTCTTCTGAAATCCACTCAAATGTTTGTAAACTCCACAAACATTCACATACATTACACAAGGCATTCTAAGATTCTGTTTTAAAAGATTACCATTCAAAAGCAAGACCTCTTATGATAAGTTTCTACCCTGAGTGAACTTTTATGGCCAAATTTGAGACCTGGAAATGAAGGTTGTAGCGGAGATGCTCACTCAGTAGGGAACCGGGGAATGGCAATGGGCTGTAGTTTTGATATTGCCAAAGCTGAAAAGCATATCTGTTCAAACATAACAAGTAAGAGTATTCAGCAACCCAAGCTAAGCCATTTTGCCAGTGGTCAGCAGAAAGGGACTTTTTATGTAAATAGGAAGATTGGAAGAGAAGGTCAGGAGATTTAAAAGAGATTAAATAGTTTATAGACCTACCTGTCTGAACTGTGAAACTCCAGATTGAATTCAGTCTCTTTTGCCTACTATATTCCAGAAGGATGTCCTTTAATTGGCAGATTTTGGCACTACTTATAGGGTCATTTCCATTCTCCTAGTGAATTTTCCAGTTTTGCAGCAAAAATGACGTCTCTTTAACTCAGTCATCTACCAGAAATTTATTTCGCATTCACCATATACTAAGTGTTTGGAATACCCTGATAACCAAGATTCAGCTTCAACCCTCAATAATGTCCTAGTTTACAAGGGGAACATAGCCAGCACAGCAAGTAATTTCAGCCCAGAGTGAATTATGCAGCAATAGAGAAACAGTTAAGGAAATAGTACGAACAACAGGAACACAGAGATGAGATACTTGACCTAAATTGAAGAATGTCAGTGAAATTAAAGTTTCAAACTTTGGCTTAAGGACCTTCAGGTTGACTCAGCCTTTAGCACACTTTGCTGGGATGATTAACAGGTTCAATGAGCAGCATCAGTTTATCAGCTGGTTCTACCCATATATAGACATTAAAACTAGTTTAATGTCTATATATGGGTAGAACCAGCTGATAAAGTGAAGAAAGTAAGCATTGTATTGACCTTGGCATCAAGTCAGGATTGCAAGCTGGCTCACTATGTACTAGTTGAATAATCTTCAAGTTTCTTAGCCTTGAGTTCCCATGAATTAGGAATAATTACACCAATTTATCTGACTTCTTTTGAGATTTGAAGAAAATACATGTGTCTCATGCATCTGATGGGGACCAACAAGAATGTACTCAATAAAATGGTAGCTGCAACATTGCTTCTGCTGTTGTAGGTGCTATGCTTACCAAGCAACTTACTTATTTAATAAACTATTACTTATTACTAAGACATAAGTATTTATGGTTCTTCAAGTTTAAGCCACCAGGTATAGGAGAGTTTTCATGGCTCTTCTTCTATTCCTACATTTCTTAATATATAATTGAAGGCAACTGCTCATCAAAGTGGTATAAGGCAGTTCTTTCTAATAAACTTTCTGTTGTGATGAAAATATAGTAGCCATGAGCCACATGAGGCTACTTGAATGCTTGGAGTGTGGCTACTGTGACTGAGAAATTAAATTTTTTATTATTTGATTTAGTTAATTAAATAATTAATTTAAGTAAACATGCTATGATGAGAATGTGTGTGCTCCTCCCATGTTCATATGTTGAAATCCTAATCCCCAAATATGATGATATCAGGATGTAAGGTTTTGGAGGGGTGGAGAAGTCATAAGGGTGGGGATTACAAGTGTGGGATTAGTGCCTTCCTTATAAAAGATTCCAGAGAGATCCCTAGCCCCCTTCTGCTATGTGAGGATAAACAAGAAGTCTGTCACTCAAAAGGGGTCCTCTCCTGACCATGCTACATCCTGATCTCAGATTTTCAGTAATACATGTCTGTTGTTTATCAGCCATCCATTCTGTGGTATTTTGGTAGAACGGCCTGAATAGACTAAGACAAACTATGTGTAGCTATTGGCTACTGAATTGGACATTAAAGTTCTAGGTGATTGTGGATATAAAGATACCTGTATAGCACCGTAGACCAAGTTAATCAGGAAGAATAATAAGATCTGCTTATTTATTAAGCTCACCAACTGATTCTTAAACACACAGATATTGAGAACCACTGCTCTATTTCTCTAATTTTACAGTTTTGACTTCACAGCAATAGTTTGTAGAAAGGTCCTGAGTTTATTATATTTTTTGGATGGTATCCTTATGCTAGGTCCTGTGGGCAGAACAGAAACTAGGTATAAAGTCTGTTTTCTATTTTACAGAAAATTTTGGTATTTTGTAGCTTAGTTAAGACTTATGGAACAATTATAGAAGAAAAACTATTTTATAAGGGTGAAAAAGTGAATTTGTACAGAAGATGTTGCATGTAGAAAGTTATTCTACTATGGAGTAATCAAAGATGCCATCACAAGGAAGCAAGAAAGCATGGAAAAAGAAATGTTTTAAAGGTCTAGAGTGAGTGCAATGGAAATGCAAATTTAGAAATAACTGAAAAAAAATACTAACAGGCCCTATATTCTCACCTAAAAATGGGATAATAATTATATTGAATAGTAATTGAGAATTTACTTTACTCTCACATATTTTTAATTTTCCCAGTGGCCCTATCAGTCTCCATTTCACTCTGGAGAAACAGAGTTAAGTAACTTTCTCAAGATCATAGTTCTCAACCAGTAAATGGTGTTAAAGTTAGCCATGGAAAGCAATAGATCCAAGGGTCAAAGGAAGCCATTAAGTCAGTTGAACTGAATTAAAATATTAGTGTAATATTCATTGAAGAAGATATATTTAAGACACAAAATATGGAAATAACAATATCAACAAGAAAGCAATGGCTATTATTTATTAAGCACTTACTACTGACAGGTACTCTGCAAGGATTTTACACTTATTATTAGTAGAATGCTCATAATGATGCTCTAAGATAGGCATTAAATAATGAGGAGAGAAAGAAATCAGAAAAAAAAACAGTCTAAACAGCCATGAGAGGGATCATTTATTTCCAATAAAGAGAATCTCTCTCTCTTTAGCTCACAATGAACCAGTGTATTCATGTACTACTGCCAACATTATAGCTCAGTTCAAGCTTTTGCACTAACAAAAAATTGTAGTGATTCCTTAAACATGAAAGCTATGTCTTTAACTTCTAGGCCTTATCATTTAGTGAGTTCATGAATCTCTACGGGTAATTTTTCCAAAGGTTTTTTTTTTTTTAAGATTTCTTTTTTTTTTAATTTTTTAAATTCATTTTAGAGAGGAGAGAGAAAGGGAGAGAGAGAGACAGACAGAGAGAGAAGGTGGGGAGGAGCTGGAAACATCAACTCTCATATGTGCCTTGACCAGGCAAGCCCAGGGTTTCGAACCGGCGACCTCAGCATTTCCAGGTCGATGGTTTATCCACTGCGCCACCACAGGTGGGGGGGGGATTTTTGATATGTCAACATCTGCTTGTGATTTTCCAGTACATGCTGTGAAGGAAGTCTCCCCATCACAAACACAGAAAACTGGGAATGAAGGAGAGAAACATTTATATGCATTTCAAGTAAAAATTATTTTCTTCAATAAGTACACCATTATTTGTCTCAGAATATGGTTTATATAACAAGAAAAACAACTTTACCAAGACATTAATATACCTTGGGGACAATTTCTTTATCCTCACAATTTTTTGAAATTCAGACATGGTCCTTTAATATATTATGTACTAGGTTTTAAGCAGAGTAACATATTGAAATAACATATTTATTAGAGCTGCATGTAGAAATCATACTTCAGTAGTGATCAATAGTAAATGTATTTAACAATTGTAATTGCTATATCTTCAGTAACATTCAGGACTATTTGTTTAAGGACAAGGCAAAGTTAAAACTTTCATTACAACTTTCTTGTCCCCAAAGTAACCAAAGGGTAATTAATTATTCATTCTTCTTTGTTCTATCCACATCTTAACATGTGTAGTCTTTAAAACCTGACATGCATTAGCAGAAGCTGAAACTATGGAATATACATTTGGAAAAACATTATGTAGTTTTAATTTATACGTAAACTCCTATTTAATGATATTAGCTGCTCAGGACACTGAACTCAGGGAAAATTTGAGATTGGGTTGGTGGAGAAATAAGGTGCAGGGATTGACTAGTAATGTCTGCCACAGTGAAAGCAACACATTTGGCATTACAAATGTTTCCTATTACTTGCCACTGATTTTGTTCACACATTTACTTTAGTAATTAAAAAAAGTGAGTCCTATCAGGTTATGTAATCTATCCATGGTTCTACAGCAAGACCATTGCAGAACTGGTATAAAGACCTTGGTTGACTAATGCCCAAGTCAAGGGATTGCCCACTATATCAAGCTGCAGCCAGCCTACGTTGTTTCTTGCTCCCCCCCCCCCAAATCAACAGTACTTTGTTCAAGTCAAATCAAACACATTAGAAAAGGCTGAGCCTGACCAGGCAGTGGTGCAGTGGATAGAGCGTCAGACTGGGATGCAGAGGACCCAGGTTCGAGACCCTGAGGTCACAAGCTTTAGCGTGGGCTCATCTGGTTAGAGCAAAAGCCCACCAGCTTGAACCCAAGGTCGCTGGCTCCAGCAAGGGGTTACTCAGTTTGCTGAAGGCCCACGGTCAGGGCACATATGAGAAAGCAATCAATGAACAACTAAGGTGTCACAATGTGCAACGAAAAACTAATGATTGATGCTTCTCATCTCTCTCTGTTCCTGTCTGTCCCTGTCTATCCCTTTGTCTGACTCACTCTCTGTCTCTGTAAAAAAATAAACAAATAAATAAAATTTTAAAAAAAGGATGAGCAATACACAGGCAAGAATAGTCCTTGAAAAGATTGCTCAAAAAATAAATAAATAAATTGGCATGTCCTTGAAATAAAAAGTACTTTTATTTAAGTTAATAAAGTTTTATTTGTTCTTTAGCCATTAAGTTTTAGAAATTAAAAGTCTTCACCATCTTTTGTCTACATAAATTTAAAAGTGGCTTTAAAAAATCTCAGCGCTGTGCTGTCTTTCCTCTGTCCCAAGTGGATTCAATACAAAACAGATTACCTCCTGTCTGTGCCACTAAAGTGCATATAAATATTTCACAAACCAATTTATCTAAAAATTTTGTCATTTCTCATTCTGAGTCTGGACACAGAGCTCACTATAAAGCACTTCAGGTTTCTCAGCTAACATAATCATTGAGACAAGAGTATATTATATTTCCTTTCCTGATTCTTGCCTGGGCTCAAAATACTCTTTTTGTTTCCAGAATTTTATTGTCAGATTAGTACACACACAGTTAATGGGACTTTCAGGGAAGACTAGAAAATTCTTAATTAAGGTAATTTAACAGTCAGAATACTAATAGAGCCCACACTCTTGAGCTTTTACTGATTCAAGTGGGAAACATTACAGTCCTAGTGTGAGTAAAGTGGCCTGAGAAATGCACTCAGAGAAGAGTCGAGGAACCTTTGTTCCTGAAGTTAAAATTAAGAAACTCAAGTTAACGACCCTCTCTTCTGATACTTTATCAATCAAAAGTTATGAGAGATATCTGTTACCTCTGGAACAGCAGTTGGCAAACATTTTCTGGAAAAGATCAAGTAGTAAAGAATTTCAGAAACTACTCAGTTCTGCTGTTGTAGTGTGGAAGCAGCTGCTCCTAGACAATGCACAAATGAGTGTGGTTGTGTTACAGTTAACCTTTCATGTATAAAAACAAGTGGTATGTCAGATGTGGCCTACAGGGATGTTGTTGGTTGACTCCAGCTCTAGAGGTCTATGACCTCAAGGGGCACCTCTAACAGCCCGAGGCCGTCTGCTGTCACCCTTTATCCAATCCTCCAGATTCCTCCTAGTCAGGTGGCTTCCTTCCTATCAACTGTTCTTTCCTTCAGATAAGACTATGAGCTATTTGAGACCAGAGTTTATGTCCTTCTCATCTGTGCCCCAACAAACTAAACAATGCTTATAGTATGGGAAGCACTCAGTAATTGCTTGTTGAACAAATAGATGACTGAATAAAAGCCAGGGTCTTTGCAGTGTTGTAATCTCTTCCTTCAGCCAGCCTCTGTCTTGGAGAACTTCAAAGATGCAGATATTCCCCATTCAACTAGAAGATATTCTCCTTACCTATATATATGCAAAATGTCTTCTTCTGACACAAAATACACATCTGAATTAGAGCAGATATTTATTTAAATTTCATGAAATCAAACGTGCTTACTTTGTAAAAGAGAAAGAAGGAATATGGGAATGGGAGAGAAAAAGAAAGAAAAAATAATTATCTTGCAAATTCCTGAGGTCCTCTCAAATTTAGGCCATGTTGTCTTAATGATTTGGGGTTTAATGGTGTCTTTTTCATACAACATGGTCCTCTAAGCAAGCCAATGATTTTACCTTATATTTAATAGTAGAAAGAGTAAATTTTACTAGCTCAATAAATTTGGCTGGGTAGGACTTCTTGATTGATAAGTTCTCAGACCCATCTCCAACCTGTCATAAATCTGGTTACAATGTATCTAATATCCATGTCATCAATATTCAATAAAGATAAATTTAAATCACCTTTGAGCAATTTATATAATTTACACAAGTTGTTTTTGAAATCAACAGCTGAAATAGACACTATACTGTAGGTGTCATATGATCAATGTTGGCAGAGTTATGAATAGGAAGGGATTCCCATGGCATGCTGGGAGCTAGTATTGGGCCATGCAGAGCAGCAGGCACTCTGAACCCACAATGCCATAGAGTCACGTAACAGGGCGTGCTAGAGTGAGCGGCTTGTTGAAATCTACAGCCCATTTCCTGTCAATCTTGGCTGTCAGCACCATAAAGGTCCAGCAAAGCCATTTGACAGGGGCTTTGATATTCAAACTGATCTTCAGGGCAGATTGTATAAAGAAATTGGGTGACGCCTCATCATAGATTTTAATTTCAGCTGGTTCATACTGAAGGTATTGATCTCTGGAAGCTGTTAAATCTAAGACTGAGAGGATGCATCTGGGAGTGAAAGAACTCAAAATGTGACCGCTGCCCAGGTCTTACAGGAACCCCATTAGGCCAAAACACAAAGTTTTAATAAATACAACCCAAGATTTTCAAGCCAAGGAGCCTTATTTTCATTACTAAGGAAACCAAAGGTGTAATTACGACATAGGCAGTGCTAAAATGAAATTTGCAGCCGGAGTTATTTAGAGATAAACTAAAGATGCCACCCCAACTTGGAAATGACTGAAGAGACCATAACTGATCTTAGTGTCCTGGTTAAATAAATGGAAACACAAAACCAGGGAGATAGGATGATAGGATTTCTTAATCATTTCTATTTACTGGAATACAGTCTCCAAAAGACTCCAATTATTCTTTATATTTATTATTATTATTATTATTATTATTATTTTGTATTTTTCTGAAGTGAGAAGCAGGAAGGCAGAGAGACTCCCGCATGTGCATGACTGAGATCTACCCAGCATGCCCACTAGGGGGCGATGCTCTGCCCATCTGGGGTCTTGCTCCACTGCAACTGAAGCCATTCTAGTGCCTGAGGCAGAGGCCATGGAGCCATCCTCAGTGCCTGGGCCAACTTTGCTCCAGTGGAACCTTGGCTGTGGGAGGGGAAGAGAGAGAGAGAAAAAGGAGAGGGGGGGAGTGAAGAAGCAAATGGGTGCTTCTCCTGTGTGTCCTGGCCTTCCCTGGAATTAAACCCGGGACTTCTACACACTGGGCCAACACTCTACCACTGAGCCAACCAGCCAGAGCCAACTCTAATTATTTTAAAACAAATTGTATATATCTGTTTGTTTGGGTGCCTTGTAAGTAAGGCTTTTTCTCCCCCTCCTCTCCAGCAGTGGGGAGAAATTTGTTTCCAGTAAGGAAAAGCTTATTTATTATGTTCTTAATGGAGTGGTAATCAACTTTATAGTAGTTATTTTTAATATCTGTGTCAATGGCTTTCTGATTTAAGATCACAGTCCTATCCAAATTTTCTACCTGCCTCAGAATATTGACCTTAGCGTGGAACTCAATGGGGCATGGTCAAAAGCATGCTTTTTAAAGTACAAAGAAAGAAAATGAAAATAGAGAAAAGCTAATAAAAATATAATAAATAGATATAAATAATAATTTTCCAGGTCTTTTCTGAATATGCTCTAAACACATTTTCAAAACAACACTAATTGCTTCTGAAGTTACTCAAAACATGGGCTAGGTGAGCAGCCCAAAATAAAAGTTTGTTAATACTGCATGAAAAGAACCTGACCAGGTGATGGAACAGTGGATAGAGCACTGACCTGAGATGCTGAGGAACCAGGTTTGAAACCCCAAAGTCACCAGCTTGAGTGCGGGCTCATCTGGCTTGAATATGGGCTCACCAGCTTGAGCCCCAAAGTTTCTGTCTTGAAGCCCAAAGTCAGTGGTTTGAGCCCAAGGTTGCTGGCTTGAGCAAGGGGTCACTTGCTCTGCTGTAGCCCCCCTTCCCCAGTCAAAGTTCATATAATAAAGCAATCAATGAATAACTAAGGTGCTGCAATGAAAAACTGATGATTCTCATCTCTCTTCCTGTCTGTCCTTGTCTATCCCTCTTTCTCTGTGTGTCTCTCTCTCCTGCTAAAAAAATAATAATACTGCATGAAAATAACCTTGATACCATTTGCCTCAGTGTTAGAGAAAGTATAGTGGTTAAGAGTGACAGATTAAAATAACAGAGTTCTAACTCACCTCCCTCATTTACTACCTAAAAATAGGTATAAAACTCAGGGAAGTAACATCATCTCTCTGTGCCTCAATTTCTCACCTGTACAATGGGGGTGTTAATATCTACCTCAAGGTTAAGAATGACATGAATTAAAGCTAACATGGGATTTAATATGTTCCCTGGCACATAATTCATAGTGAATAAACTGTGGCTCTTAGTATTATGGAGATGATAATGTTCACAGTCAAAACTATGAGTAGTTGTGAATCATCCTAGCTCAAAATGTAGGTCACTGAACTGTTTTCTTTCTCGGCTATAAAATAAGTAAAAAGCAACACTCTGCAATTTCTCATTTACTGCACACTACAGCCATAGTATCAATTTCTATTTTGCAGATGTTGGGAAAACAGCTATGTTAGGCTTGCTCGCTTGCACTTTGCATGATTAGTTCATGAGCATGTGTCAGAGCCACGTGTGTGTAGTCTATATAAGACTAGCTACTTGGCCTCAGAGCAGATTGCAGACTGCCTTCCCACACTGTGAGGGGCCATTTTTTGCTGTTTGTTCGCTTGCTGCCATGAGAAGTGGTTTTCCTCTGCCCATGTGCTCATCTGCTGTGGTGAGACTCTAGTAAACGGGAATGGCTTAACACTTTTTGGTTCTGCAATTTCTCTACTGTCTGCCGGAATCCAATGTGGACCTGCCTGGCCTCAGCTACAGGCATTACAGCAGATGAGAAACTGAGGCCTAGTAAAGTCTTATAAATGTCTTAAAATCTCATATTTAATAAGCAAATCCAAAGGACAAAAACAACTGAGCAAACAAACAAAACTTACCTAATTTCATATCTGATGCTTATGACCACTTAAACAAAGTAGGGCAAAGGCTGCAGTTAGGCTTGCTCTCTGGGTTTCCAGCTGCAATCACTTTGCATAATTAGTGATGTAAGCACTTGGCAAAAAGCCACTTTTGTGTGTGAAGCCTACAGGTACTTCCCCGTGGGTGATACCCCCCACCTTGTTTGCTCTGCTGCCTCCAGGAGCGGTTTCCCTGCCTGTTCACTCACCCACTGCTGCCCCGAGAATCCAGTAAACGGGAATGGCCCCATGCCTTTTGACTCCGTGGTTCTTCTGTGGTCTGCCCAAATCCAGTGTGAACCTGCCTGGCCTCGACCTCCTGCACAACACCTATGAATTCGGACTGCAAGCTTCTCTTTGGATTTTCACCTTTCCTTGCTTCTCAGAGATTCTGGTTAGTAAGCGTGAAAGTCAAAATCTCAGATATATTGGCCTCTGGTCTAACAGTCTCTCCATTGCTCCAGACCTTATTTCAGGATCCCAACACCTCTTTCGCATTTCTGCCACAGTAAGCCAGCTTGGGGATTCATCTTTATTTACCCAAGGGGCCTCATCTACTAGCCTGTTTCACCACAGATCTCCATTTCTTCAAAGGAACTCCAGAATCAGAACTGGTAACCTTGGGCTAATTGTAGCTTGCCTTGCCCTGGGGTTTAGACCACCTGGTACTTTAAGGGGAAAAAAAAGTAACAACCTAATTATTGTAACCACCTGCCTGCCATCACTGCTCTGTTTCTGATGGCTGCCAGATGCTAAGCTGGCAGGCTTGGATCAATTAGTAACTATAACTGAAGCACAATACAATTAATTATATAACATTAAGCTGTTCATAATTAATCCCCCCAATTACTTCATGAAATGAATATTGCATTAAATAAAGAAAAATAGTTATGACTAAGGTTTCTGTATGTACTTTTTTCTTGTTTGGAGTAAACTTAATTCTCATATATTATTTTCATGCCCAACTTGTTCTATTTACCTATTATTAATGAAATAAATTATTAATTTCCAACTGTGGCCCATGACTGAAAGGTGTGGCTATTCTTCTCATAGACCGTGAGGGAAGATGACTTCTCCCCTGAGAAAGGTCTTCAGTGAGAGACAAGAGACAGAAGGAGAATATGTATTATGGGGTCATATGGATTAGCATTTGAGTTCGGGCTTTGCCTTTAAATAACTGGGTTAGTGCTGACCTAACTCAGCTTCCATTTTCTCCTCTATAAAATAGGGGCAGTATTCATGAAGGAAAAGGTAAGGGAGTGAGAGTGTATAAACTGATTCAGATAGAGTCAATGCTTGACTAGTACCACCCCTGTCTTCACCACTACCTTCTGACCTTTGCATAGTTCAGGGGATGGGCAAGCCCTCTACTGATGCTCTGTCATAGTTACAGCCTCCTCAATAACCAGGCATGATAGTATAATATTCTTGTTAATGACTCAGGACTTAGAGTCTGTTGAACATGGGTTCTATCCTCTAATGAGTTGTGTCCAGAAACCACTAATGTAACTTCTTCGAGTCTAAGTTTCATTGTCTGAAAATGAGAAATGGTACCTAGCTCTTAGTATTGGGTTGGTGATTAACTGGATTAAGGCATAGGCCCAATGCACATAACCAATATGTGCAATACATTTTAGCATTTATTTATAAGGTGATACTTTATTGGAATTATAATTTATATATTTCATGTGTGGTATTTTTCCCACCTTTATTCCACAATATCAATCACTTCTATGCTTTTTCTTCAGGGATTCATGTAGGACAGAAATTAGAAGTCAATCGAAGTGCTCCAAGTACAGTGGAGAGATCAGATTAGAAGTGTGTAAGGGTGTCTGTTTTGAAGGTCAGGGAAATATAAGTATAATGCTGGTGGCCAAGGCCAGGCACATTCACATTGGATTTGGGCAGATGATAGAAAAACTGTGGAGTCAGAAAGGGTTGGGTCATTCCATTTAATAAAGTCTCACAATAGCAGACAAGCACACAGGGAGGGGAAGCTGCCTCTCAGGCAAACAGCAAAAAGCCCCTCACAATGGAAGGCAAGCAATCCACACATCCGCAATCCCCCTGAGCGCAAGAACCCATAGCCTTATCTAGACCACTCACACATGGTGCTGCCACATGCTCACACACTAATCAGGCAAAGTCAGCAAGCAAGCCTAACACAGCTGCCCCACATTCCACCCCTTTAGGGTTGCTTGCTTCACAATCTACATGATGGGAAACAGAGACTACAGCGACAGCAAAAGTTACACAATAATTATAATAATTACAAAGGTGCCCTTCACAATGTCTTCCTGAGCACTTTGCCCAGGGTGTCACCTGGAGGCCACCTCTAGCTCCCTATTCCATGGTAGGTAGAAGGGCCTGTATAGTCCAGGGCTGTGTCCATGGAAACTGTCAAGTGTCCTTGGTGCACCTCTGCAGCTGGATGAGAACCAGGGCAGGAGGGCCTCCACAGGTTCTGCGGGCACCCCCTCCCCACCAGGTCTCTCATAGTACTGTCCATGAGCAACATGTCCATCCATCAAGGGAGCCAGTGCCCCCCTTGGGTCACAGTCCAAGAGTCAGTCCACGATAGACACCCCAGCCATTACAGGCAACTAGCCATACAGCTCTTTAGTAACGGACCTCAGCACCTTTCCACAGTGTGCTGTTTATCATCAGAAGCCCCATCCAAACCCCTCAACAAGCTCACAGGGCCTGGCAGGGTCAAACACATTCAAGGCCTATGTCACCTTAACAGTTCTTTTAGCTGCTGCTGCTATAAAACAACAACCACACACACAAAAAAACCTATTACCTTCTAGTGCCAACATCTGCTGCACATTAGAAGGGACCAGTGGATTGCCAATTTCACATGGGGCCACTGGCCCCTGCCTGTTCCTGTTGGATGAGTCCCTCACCCTTCCCCCTGTTCAAACGGGGACAATGGGTCTAGGGCAGGGGTCCCCAAACTACGGCCCGCGGGCCACATGAGGCTATTTATCTGGCCCCTGCCGCACTTCTGGAAGGGGCACCTCTTTCATTGATGGTCAGTGAGAGGAGCATAGTTCCCATTTAAATACTGGTCAGTTTGTTGATTTAAATTTACTTGTTCTTTATTTTAAATATTGTATTTGTTCCCATTTTGGTTTTTTTTTTACTTTAAAATAAGATATGTGCAGTGTGCATAGGGATTTGTTCATAGTTTTTTTTATAGTCCAGCCCTCCAATGGTCTGAGGGACAGTGAACTGGCCCCCTGTGTAAAAAGTTTGGGGACCCCTGGTCTAGGGGATCCTGTAACCTGAATGCCAGCCATTTTTCTGGCAGATGCTGGGGCCACCCACTTCCCCTGCTTTTTCAGAGGTTGGAACCTCTGTTTTGACTCAAGCTGCCACCAAAACTCCAACAAGATTTTATTCGGCCTGCTATCTAAATTTTTTAATCTGACCTGGCCACAATCAAATCTATCCACATCTGTGTTTGGGTAACTTTCACAGGCCCTCTTGCTAGTTGGGGGGGAGCACAGGCAGCAGCCTCTACAGCCTTATGGTTCATCTCTGTTCTGGACAGCATGATGCCATCCACCCCTACATCCCACAGCTGCACCAAGCAAACTGCCAGGGGCTCATTAGGTTTCTGCCAGAATTGCTCCCCCAACTTTGTCACCTTTTCCCGGGTGTAGGGCTGGACCACAGAGTGCTCCACTACCTGGAGAGGAGGCTGTGGCTGCCCCTGAGGGACTCTTGGCTGCTGGGTCTTTACCTTCTTGGCAACCACTGGCTGGATTCTGAGTCCATGGATGGCAGTTGCAGCCTGAGCCTCCCACTCAGAAGAGTCAGAAATGCCTGCTTCCACTGACTCAGAGCCACTCTGCCAGCAGCAATGCAGTTTCATCTTTTGTGCCCACTTTGGCTCCGCCCACTTTGGCTCCTGCGGCTGCCAGCTCTCAGCCTGAAGCTGACTCTGGAGCTCCTGAACCTACAGTTGTTTCTCCAAGATCTCTTGCTGCCAAAGTTCAGCTTCCAGGGCAAACTGCATCTTCTGAACCCATAACTCTTTGTCCAGAGACCACTCCAGTTCCAGGCACCATTGGTGCTCAGCCTGCACCTCACACTCTCAGACCCAGTCAGCCTCCTTCTTCAGTACTTGCTCCAGTTCACACTATCGTTGGTGCTCAGTATGAAGCTTTCAACCTCACTCAGCTTCTCTCATGGAACTCTTGTTTTTTTCTCACAGGATTATCAAAAACACCCAGCCCACAGTCCCCACCAGGAGAGCCAAGAGGAATAGCCCCTCCTCTATTCCACCTCTCAAGGGTGTTGGCGGCTCCATACCAATCTGCTCCAAATCCTGCCCACTACGCTAGATGTAATGCTGGTGGCCAAGGCCAGACAGGTTCACATTGGATTTGGGCAGTTGATAGAAAAACTGTGGAGCTGGAAAGGATTGCACCATTATGTTTAATAAAGTCTCACAATGGTGGACAATCATACAGGCTGGTGAAACAACCTTTCAGGTGAACAAACAGCAAAACAGCCCCTTACAGTGGTGGACAGGCAATCTGTGCATCTGAAATCCCCTTGAGCGCAAGCATGCAGAGCCTTATATAGGCCACACACGTGGCACTGCTATGTGCTCATGCACTAATCAGGTAAGGGGCTTACAGCTGGTGAACCAGCAAGCAAGACTAACATAGCTGCCCTACAATAAGTTATTTGAGAATGACAAAAGTTTCAGGACAAAGTGGAAATTATCCCCAGGACAAGAAAGAGAAAGGACACTTGTGGGCCTTCTTAGCAGGAAAATGCTCCAGGGCAGTAGCAAGAACACTGCAGAGGGCTGGACGGCTCCCACAAGAAGAGTGAACCAAGGGCATCCATCATGGTTTCTAGTTCAACATGAATCCCCATGTGGGGATAAGAGGAGAGAAACATGAGCCTCAGGGAGATTTCATGGGTTTGGGTAAAAGGATAAGAAAATTGCTCATTGTAGTCATATTAGGCTAAATAACCCCTATTTGCCAACTAAGTTCTCTAAATTTTACTGTAATCTAGAAGCCAAAGGAAGCCCATTAGTGATTATAGCTGGAAATGGCTGACACTAACTAAACCCATTTTCTCTTCTTGAGTGCGCAGAGAAACTACTTTTACCAACCTTCCTGGTAGTTAAGGAGGGGCCTTGCAGCTAAATCTAGCCAATGGAATATGAACAAAAGTGATGTATAGAACTTTTGGGTCTCGAAAACCCTTCAGATTGGTGTGCCACAGTCTTCTGCTTTGCTCATTAGTTGACCAAATGCATAAGATGGGGTTAAGGAATCTGAAGGTGTCTTAGAAATGGGCACAAGCATCCAGAACCCTTGAACTACCACCTGAAAAGTCACTTGCTAAATATGCAGTCAGACTATGATGGGACTGAGAAACAAAATTATATGCTATTAAACCACTAAGAATTGAATGCTGTTTATCAGAATAATGTTAATTACTGATTAATAAAATGCCTGGCATAAAATTTTTCATCAGCTCTCAAAGGTGAAAAATAGAAAGCAGAGTTAAAATGATTATGGGAAATAAAGATATACTAAGACTTATGCCTAAGTTTGTTCATAGCTCTATTATCACAAAAAATGAATTTTCCACCCAGCAATCTAAGCAACATGTGGGCAATAAGAATTTCAAAAGGCAAAGACATTTTGCTGTTTGAAACCATGGGTTTCAGAACCATGGATTGTTCTGGTAACTAAATTGGGAGAGTCTTATGAAAAAATTCTCACTCAAGAAAAATAACAAGCTTGAGGTGGCTTGTCTTAGCCATCTCACCATAAGAAGGGCACCACAGATTGGTCAGATCTGCATCTGAGTCTTAACCGACCATGAAGTCCTCTCTGCAAATATGCATGATGTTAATACTTGGAGGTTTAAAATATATATATATATATATATATATATATATATATATATATATATACACACACACACACACACACACACACACACACACACAAACAAATAAACTTGTTTTTGTGAGTTCAATTTCAAAACCCTTCAAAGGTATAGGGGAGCATTTCAACTTACATCCAAGAAACACCCTCATCTTGACCCAGCCTCTCAGCTTTCCCATCACAGCGTCCGTTCTCTCCAGCCCTGTATCTCACCAGCTTCTCAGCTTCTAATCATGACCTTCCTGCTTCCTTCAACCATCAGCAAGTTCTAAGTGCTCATTGAAAGTGTCCTTTGACCTGTCCTAAACCATCTGCTCTACCTTCAAATCAGTGATTTGAAGCATCAAAAGAAATTTCATTAGAACATTAAGTCTGATGTGAATAGTTCACTATTGACCTGTATAGAGATACACCTGATAGAGCACTAGCTCACATTAGATTTGATAACATTTTAAAATATTTTTTCTTTCCCAGAAAATGATGCTACATATAATTATCCAGGAGAAAATGACAGCTGAACTATAAGCAAAGAATGTAAGTGCATTTTACCTGTTCCTGAACGAGAAGAATATTCATTGATTTGCGTGTCCAACATTCCTTCCCATACTTGTAGCATTAAAACCCAGCTTTCCTTGGGGAACAAGCCTCAGTCTTAGTTCACAAGGTTCATGAGTGGCAGACTGTCCTTTTGCTCCTCCTTCCGCCCAGTTCAGGACTGTGGCAGAGTCCAAGTTTGGTAAGCTTACAGCGCATGTCACACCTTGGCTCCTGGTTGGTTCAGGGATGCTATGGGAGTAATCCAAGCCAAGCCCCTAGAACTTTTGAAGGAATTATGTTGAAAGATATACTCTTCCTATTAGATATTCTAACCTGGCAAAATATTAGCCTAGAGGTAGTGAGGACTTAAGAAGTGGCTACTTAAGAAGGAGAGGTGAGCCAAAACATGAAGAGAAATGTATTTATGGTGAGTGAATCTAGCTTTCTTGTACATAAAAATAAATTACCATTTATGCTTCATTCAGTTCAAATTGAGTTTCTTTAAAAGCATCAAGTCTACAATTATGGCACTGAATTAAGTGGACAACACCAGGGTCAGATTGTTCTAGAGGTGGTGTACACAGCTACCATTTACTTTTGGCTGTCCATACTAGTAATTATCCTTTTTTTTTTAGTTTTATTTAAAAAGTTAAATTTAATGGGCTGACATTGATCAGTAAGAGTAACATGCCCATGACCCAAAGTAATTACTTCTTAAAGGACTTTCCAAAAGTCATGAGTAAAAGTTACTTGGATTCCAAGGAAGTTGGGAAAATTGTAAACACTGTATATTATAGGTAGATTCTGACTTAGGAAGTATCTGGGCATTCCCAGGTCAGCATTCTCAACAAGCAACCCAGAGGATTCTCACACAGACAGCCACACTGTAAGAAATAGTACAGTGACAAGCAGATCAGAATTCAGAGACTAAAGTCATATACAAATGAATTTTAAATATTGTTTAATCCTCTTTCCACTGCCTACAACTATAACTTAAACCAGTGGTTCTCAAAGTGTGTGCCAGAGCACAAGGCTGTGCCCTAGGAGATTTCCAGGTGTGCCCTATGGTATTCCAGAGAAATATGTGCCTGTTGGGGACCAAAAAATCAACAGGGTTTTTGGAGTTTAGATTTTTGAGGGACAGAGGTGTGGGGAATTGACTGGTAGCTGACAGTGTACCCAACCCCCCACCTCACTTGTCTGATTAGATTGCAAAAGGCTGTTAAGCTGTGGTGCTGGATTGTTTACACTACCTCCCATGTTCCCCAGAAAGACTGGAGGTAAGTTTTTTCTATCCTTTGTTTGGTGTAAAGTTAAGATGATATGTATGATAGGGGTTTTCTGCATTCAACACAATTAAGAGTAAAAAGTGAGGAATTCTTCAATGTATTGATGAGGAAATGAGAGTTTGCCTTTCAAATATATGCCCAAACATTGAAGAAATCACTAGGACACATCAGGCTCATTTTCTCATAAACACAAGAATGAAAAAACTTAACAAATTTGCACTGGGACCTGCCAAATTTACTAAATCTTAC
Organism: Saccopteryx bilineata; assembly: GCF_036850765.1. NCBI lineage: Eukaryota > Metazoa > Chordata > Mammalia > Chiroptera > Emballonuridae > Saccopteryx > Saccopteryx bilineata. The sequence goes on from NC_089499.1 coordinate 69,676,509, forward strand.
TAAGAATGTTTCTATCTATCTATCTATCTATCTATCATCTATATAAATAACTTTTTGGTAATTTCTTAATTTTTAACCCCTCTTTTATGAATTCTGAAAAGCATAACACAAAAAATGTAACATAGAAATGTTTTTTAATGTCAGAATAAATTTAATTTTGTTGTATTTATTTCATTTAATTACCATAAAAGCAAGCTTGGACTTTATATATTTTTTCTTTAATATCTGAATTAATTATTATAACGTATTTCTCAGAAATTTGTATATAGTGCACCTACAATTATTTGTAGGATTTTAAATGCACCCGACTTCAAAAAGTTTGAGAACCACTGACTTAAACAAATGGCTTAATCTTTCTCTGTCTCAGTTTTCTAATTTACAAATTAAGATCATAAAACCATGATAGATGGCTTTGAAAGACAATGTTTTTAAAGAATTTAGCACAGAGCCTATCTTACAGTAATGCTCCAATAAATGGTATCTGTAGGTAATTCATTAACAGGGATTAACTCCTCACATAAACCAATTATTACTACTTAGAATCTAGCAGCTTATAATAAGACCATCAGCAATGAGACATAGGATATATGTTTTGATGTAGAAAATATAGGCACTACTTCTCAGCCTGATAAATGCCATGATATACAAAAAAAAACAGAAAATACTGAATAAGAAATTGTCTTGACAAAATTCACTTAGAACATGTAATGCCAGTGGCCGAAGCCAGGCAGGTTCACTTTGAATTCGGGCAGATGGTAGAGGAACTGTGGAGCTGGAAAGCTCTGGGCCATTCTCGTTTATTAGATTCTTGTGGCAGCATACAGAAACAGACAGGGAAAACCGCTTCTCATGGCAACAGGTGAATGAATACCAAAACAGCCTTTCACAGAGGCGGGCAGGTGGTCCTCAATCTGCCCTGAGGGAAAGTACTTGTAGCCTTATGTAGGCGACATACATGGCTCTGTCACCTGCTCATACCCTAGTCATACAAAGTGCAAGCGAGCAAGGCTAAAGCAGCTGTTTTCCCTACGGGACATTAACTTTGCCAATATAGTTTTAGCCCTCACATTGAAAACTTCCATACATTAAATAACAATGGCCTAAACACAGAAGGCTTAAGGCAATGAAACCAGAGGAGCATCACAAAACATTGTGCAGCTTGTATCATAAGCGTAGCTGTGCAGGTGAGGATGTTAACGGGGAACGTTGTGGAGGGAATAGAGCATACCAGTGCAAGACATAAGTCTGTACGACATCCTGATATAGAAGACAGGCTCTGAAGGAGGGCCAACCACCCCAGAGGCCCCATTTTCCAAGGCATCATGGTCATGAGTCACTTAGCATCCGGTTCCTCGTGTATAAATTGAGGAAAATGAAGTCAATCTTGTCAGGTTATGTTGGTGACTAAATGAAATAATTGGTGTAACATGCTTCATACAGTGTCTGATATATGATCAATGCTCTAAAAGGGCCAGTATTATTTTAACTGTGGTTTTAATGGAAATGCTGTTTTAAAAAATAAACAAACAAAAAACCAAAAAAAAAAAAACTGTCAAGATAAGGGTAAGTTTTTCAGATAAAAAATATACAAAGTATTCCATATTTTTCAGACTCAACAGAAAGGAGAAGAAGCGATAGAAACATCCCAACCTATTTAATTCAATAAGCAGGGGAAAAGGGAAGAGGAAGGCTTCATACAAGGCATCCCGTTCATCTAGAGTTGCACTAGTTCAGGTCTCAGGGGAGGATTTGGGTGGCCTCACCCAGGGCATGGTGGAGCAGGAGGAACCCACCAGCACTAGCCATGCCTCAGATGCAATGGTGTCTCCAATGCCATCTCCCAAATCCATTTGTTAATGATTAATCTTTGCTGCCTTTAGAGGTGCAGAAAAATCAATTCTATAATTTTCTCCTTTTCCAAAATGCCTGGGCTTCAGCTGATAAAGCAATGATTTAAGTCAATGGCTGAGATGGGAATTTGAGTATATTCTTAAAGGATAATTGCTATGCTCCTTCTTGGGATGTATCTGTTTTTAACCGATATCTCAACCCCCAAGTGTGCTGATTTAAACAGAGAGGCATAAAGAACAAGCAGTGGAAACTGAAAATCAGCTTCATTAGTTTCTGTATCTTAGGTAATTGCAGGTGTGTGTTAATGAATTACATGATGGGTAAAATAAAATTAAAGGCAGCTGCATGTGTTTACAAAACTGCCACTGAAAATTACAGGTATCGGTAGCATCCATAATTCACCCATAATTGACAACATTCGTATTATTGGAATAAAGAAACAAGTCATGCAGATGATTACAGCATTTGCCTTTCAGCACTAGAGATTTTGCTTTATTTTTAGGCAGCCTCTCAAATGAAATAATAACAAGTGGAGTCGGGCCTCAAGGTGAAGGACAAAGTCCTGCCAACAATGCAGCCGCAGCCCCATTGGGTCCAGGTCTGTTTCCTAGACCCTGTCAATAGGAAGGTGTGCTTACACACAAGCCTTAGAAACACATGAGCTGGGGCCAGTTTTGACATCGATACCTAAATCTAGAAACCTGAGGTAAGTTTCTTAAAATTCTATGTCTCCCTGTCTTCCTGTCTTAAATGGATAACAATGGTGTCTACTGCAGGAGATCGTTCAGTTGAATTGCATTAATTATAATATATTGAGTTGATGCATGTAAAGTGCTTAAAGTAAAGTTGGCACTAAGCACTTAGAATTTTTAACATTTCCAAGCCTTCATCTCCTTAACCCTAAAATGGGGGTAAAAACATTGCCTATTGCACATGGTTGCCAGGAGGATGAAATGAGACAGTGCGTGTGAAGCACCCAGGGAACTTTCAGGTACACGTGAACACAATATTCTAGTCAGTAGTAGACACAGTGATAGCAGCAGCTGTCCCTCAAACGGACAAAATACATTGATACTGCTGATTTTTAAAAAGTTTCTTTTGTGTACAAATCCCAAATCTTGGGCTTATAACTTACTTAGAAATTTTTTTTCCCCTTGGGTAGTCTGATGCAGATACTATTAGGGACTAGATTTTCATTAATCTGGACTTGCCTTGCATGAAGGAACACCCTATGCATTGCTGCTCAAAGAGCTGAATGAGCTGCACATGGAATTCTCTGTATTCAATGGGGAGGAATCAAGAGGCTACTGTTGAAAACTCCAAGTCGGTAGGAAAGCTGGACACAGCAGAGCATGTGATGGAGACAGCTGAGAAGCTACAGGGACACAGGTCAAATAATTTTCTGAAATCTCTGTGACATTCCCCAGAACTGGCTTTCTCAGTGTCCAGCATGTCACATTGAGAATTTAAGGGTCTGCCTTGATGTTAGGTATTTCTGTTCCCATCACTGAAATATAAGAAGATAGGACAGTGCAAATACACAGTAATGCCAACACAAAATTTCTTAGACAGACTGATCTGAACATGTTTTAGTTTCCTAAGGATCCAGCAGGTAGAAAATGCTTGTTCAAAATGATATGGTACAGAGAGGTTAAATACACAAAGCTTCTAGCAAGGCATAGCCCACTGTGTTACTTTAAATGGTCATAAAATTATTATGTTTTTATAAGTGGTAGGATAAATTTGTGGCACAATATGAAGCCATCTTCAGACATGAGCCATTAGTCAGAAACAACAATTACAAGTAAGCTATAAGAGAAGCAAATGATAAGCAAATTATCTGTTGCTATTAATTAGACATGCCAGGCAAGAAGGATTCTCCTGCCTCCTTTGAAGAACACAGAGTAGAGTCCTGCTTTTTCTCTAATTTCTGCAGCGTGTAATCAAAGATACCAAACTATGTGCTTAATTTGCAGACATGGCATTTTCATTTCCTGACAAATATATTTTGCAACATTTTACATGTATTTGGTACAACAATTTACCAACTGTTTTGTCTACATAAGGTCATGTTTAATTTACACAATGGATCTGAAAAGCAGACTAGGCAGGTGCGAGCCCCATTTTCTATCAAAAGAAAATGACACCTAGAAAGTCTCGATGTTTTTGCTAAAAGTCTACCTTTAAGTCAATAAAGGAATAAAATTCATGTTCAGCATAGCTATGAAAAGTATTTCTCCTTCAAATATTTCAAGAGTTGCCAGGAAAGTCTTAGATCAGAGCCCATAGCCACATAGCTAGAGACATGGCTCAACAGCCTGGTGGCTGGGAAGGTGTTTGAGCCCTGTGCTCTTTCTCTACCGCATCTGTCAGCCCAGGGTCCCCAGATTTCCAGTCTGATTTAAGTCATTTAAATCTGCTTAATCAAGAGATCTACTGTATAAATGCAGGTCTAACAGTTCAGAAATTGTCTTCTTCAGCATCTGATCAACACAGTAAAATCAGACAAACCATTTCAGCTAAAGGTTGTCTGCAAGTGTGCCCCACGAGACTCTCCTCCTCCCACCCAGTGGTGTTCAGCTGCTTTACATACTGGAATCACCTGGGGAGAGGTCAAGGACTAGACTACTAGGCCCTGGGAATCCTAGGTCCCAACTCCAGATTGGGATTAGTCTATAGACACTGGTAGAATATGTAACAAAAGCTTTACTCTGAACTACGTAAAATATTTTTGTTAGGTTGTTTGTTTTTTTTTACAGTAGTTTTTAATACATTGATGGATCATTTGGTCCTCCAAAAGGGGGAGCTATAACTTGTAGTGTTTGGCAAATTTATTTCATTCCAGAGTCTTTTGGGCATTGAATATCTTCAGAGACTCTTGTTCCACATTGACGTAATGAATTCTGGGACTGGAAGGGGGTAATTTGATGGGGTCTGAATTCAGTATGAGCCACAGGCACCTCCGAAGGAGAAGAATTTGTGTGATTTCACACATAGGGGGGATATAAAACTGAGACTCATGGACATAGATAAAAGTGAAGTAGTTACCAGGGAAGGGGTTGTGGGGGAGGGGGAGGTAGGAGGAAGGGTGTGAAGAGGGACAAATACAAGGTGACAAAAAATGATTTGACTTTGAATGATGGGTATACAACATAATCAACAGTTCAAATGCTATAGAAATGTTTACCTGAAACCTATGTACTCTTACTAATCTATGTCAACCTGTTAAATTTCTCTAAATTAAAAAAAAAAAGGTAAATGAACAATGCAATGGAGACAACCTTCCCAGTCCAGAGCCTCCCTATACAGTGTGGTCCCTGCAACAGCCTCAGGGGCATTGTTTAAAATGCAAACTCTCAGTCTCACCCCAGACCTACTAAACAAGGATCTACATGTGGTAGGAGCCTCAGGACAGCCATACATTTTAGAATGTAACAATCCTTGCTGTAATCCATCTTTTCTTTTTTGTCCAACTTCTTCCTGGGCTTCATCATTCTGGCTTTGAGAAAACCGTTCCTAAAGGTTCAGCACCCAGCAGTGGGTCCTTCTACAGCGCCTCTTCAGCATTCCACTGATGGCAGGAGAAGTCAGGGCAGTGACTGTAAAACTCGAGAGGGAGCCAGTCACATAGACCAAATGTGGACAGAGTCCTCCTAGAATAATATTTTCAAAATGGATACTATACCATGTGGAAGGTTTAGCCTCTGGATATCAGTTTTGTCAACGAGCTTTAATTAGTTCAAGTTCAAATAACACTGGGGAACAAAATTTTTGTTGCATCCACAAAAACACTTGTTCTTACCTAATTCGAGTGTGCTGATCTCAAATCTGACATTAGTTTTTCTCATAAGCTACAGTTTTCTTGCAATTCAAGATTTTGGGTTTTCATCTTATTGTAAAATGTTCAACATTTAGTTTAACATAATGAAGTAGAATGTCTTCTTGGGCATCATCTTTGTGAAAATATAATAATTTATATAATGCAGAAAATACATTAATATACTAAAAGATATAAATGCATCAGAATTTGTCTACAATTTCGAAACAGAACATATTAAAACACTTATTTTAATCATAAAATTTGCACAAAACTTATTTAAATTCTATTCAGGCAAAAATTTGCACTTGTGGCTCTTGCATTTGTGTACTTGTTGAGGACAATCTCGTTTGATGCTCCAGCAGTAGTCTGCTTATCACTAACAGCTCCAAGATTTTCGGGAAACTTATCAAGGTGACTGTTCAGGAAGTGAATCTTAACACTCATGTTACATCCAATGTTGCAGAAAGTCAACAGTATCCTTTGAACCAGAAGTTTATAGTTTTCTGCTTTTTTGTTGCCAAGGAAGTTCCTTGTAATTTCCACAAAGGACTGCCATGTTGCTTTCTCTTCCTTATTCATCTTCCTGGCAAATTCTTCATCACATATGAGGGTTCGAATTTGAGGTCCATTGAATACACCTGCTTTTATCTTCTCAAAAGACAAGGAAGGAAAAGCAGAAATAATATGTTGAAAGCATTCACTTTCTCTATTCAAAGCTTGGACAAACTGCTTCATTAAGCCAAGTTTGATGTGAAGTGGGGGGAAAATGATTCTGTCTTGATTAACTACAGGTTCTCTCATAATATTTTGCATCCCTACTTCCAGAGCTTTACATTTTGGCCACTCCTTCTGTGTCCAGTGTTTCTCCTGAGCTCGGCTGTCCAACAAAAACAGAAAGCAAGGATACTTCATGAAACCTCTCTGTTGTTCTAGCAGGAAATTTACCACCACTCAGCTGCTTTCTTTGATAGGCCCAAATCTCTTACTAAGTCATTCAATTCAGGTTGGCTAAACTGCTGAGGGGTTAATGACTGCTTGGCATCAGAAGAAGATCCTTCAGATTCTACAACCATTTCCTCATGCATCTTATCAAAATACACTTGATCAACATGTTCACTTTCTTCGTCCTTAGAAGAAATAAAACCATTGAAAACTGGAACAAGGAGTGTCTCAGAGTGTGGGATAGGTCGTATTGCTGAAGGAATATTAGGATATGTGATCATACGCTGTTTTCTTGGCGATGACCTTTGTATGGATCAGACAGAAATAACAGTCACTGCTGTGGTCCTTAGGTTCACGCCAAACCATGGGAATACCAAAAGGCATTCCTTTGCATTTTCCTTTTGTCCAGTCATGAAGCATTTCCTCACAATTATGACACACAATATGAGAAGCCCAATTCTTGTCTTGATTGCCAAGGGGAACTTGAAAATAGGCAATATATGCATGTGTCACATATGATGAAATATTGCACCTTTGACATGGAAGTGTGTAACAGCCACATATATAACAGAAGTTGTCAGGACTATCTTACATTTACGCCTACTTGAAGAAGCCATGATTCAATCTTAAAACAAAATAAGAGGGTGTTTTAATCAGATAAGAATTTTTTACAATTAAAAACAACTGCAATTATGTAAAAGTGATGTTTATAAAACATTAATTGCCTTGTGGTTATGTTCAATCCAAGAGTCGTTGCCCTTTAATTCCAATTTAAAAACCAATGCATGCCATTAATGGTAACAAAAAGATTTAAAACTGCATAAAAACTAGAGCATGCACCAAAAAACAGATTTCAGATTTGGAATTAGTGATGCAGAAATATATAGAAACAGTTCTAAAACCTCATGCAACAGAAAATAAAGAAAAAATTGTTCCCCAGTGTAATCGTTACTTTTAAGCACTTAATAGGATCTATACATCTTGATGCCTCTTTACAGTCATTATTTTATATTGTCACCATAATAGTCTAAGATATAATCTCTCATTACCTTTATTTTCTGATAAGGAAATGGAGATTTCCCTAGTTTATTAAAGATATGCTCAAGGTCAAAGAGTTTGAAAACAGCAGAGTTGAGATTTGACCCTAAAAAATCTAACTCCACAGACCATGCTCTTATCTACAAAAATAAATTAAAAAATTCTATAGGACACACTATTGAGGGGAAAAGTACAAGAATATTAAGGGATCCTATTTGAAGGGAATCACATAAAAAGTGTGGCCAGAATATATTTTTAGGGGATGTGGTCTTGGTTTTTTCCAATTTGAAATTAAGAACCCTTTGGAAGCAGACAATGGTGAAACTAAGATTTGCTAAATGTTGACAGTGTTCAAGTGTATTGACAAATAATTTGCATAATCATTTTAAATCTACAAATAACTATCCTTTTGTTTTATCCTCACATCAGTCTAGTGGAAAGTTTTCCCTTCTACATTTTTAGGAATAAGGTAAGACATAGAAATTTAATAATTTTTTTCTAAGCTCCCAAAATACAAAAGTAATGGTGGTAGATTCAAAACCAGGTCTTAAAACTTTCAAGTCATAAGCTCTTTCCTCAACCATCAGATAAATATTAGGACCTTAAGAACAAAAGGTGATAGACACTTCTCTGCTGGCCAGTCTGGCTCAGACAGCTGACAGTTGAGAAGGTTCATGAAAATGAACTGATAGAACAACAATAACAAAATTTAGAAAATGCCTTCCAAGAATTTTCACACTTTAGCAGATGTTCAGTTCTAACAAATGGTCGATTCTGGTACCTAAGAGCACAGAAAGTTATTTTTCAAAAGCCCTTAAATTTTATTTTTTTCTCTCTATTTTAAAAAATAATGTTTCTGCCAAGTTTTCTCAAAAAAAAAATTAAGAAAAAAGAAAGTCCTCCAGGCTTCCTGTGACAAAAAGGGCACGCTGGCTGCCTGACAGGCACTGTCATTAGCACAGGCTCACAGGACCCGGGAGAGAGAGCAATAGGCCAGGTCACGCATAAACTGTGTCCTAGAATTCTAGGGTCAGCAGGGATTTTGAAAGGTCAGTTAGTTCATTCCTCTGTCTCCAGGAATGATCGTTACCTTTCTCCATTAAATTGGACCATGATAGAACAAATTCATTCTGTTGGGAATATTGGGAAGGTTTTCTGTGGCTCTACACCTGTCCACCCTTATACATCTACTCTTAGTCTTGGTTCTCAACTGGAAGTGATTTTGCCTTCATTCCTGCCAAACTACCCACCCATCCAGGGGATATTTGAACAATGTCTGGAGATCTTTTTGGTTGTCACCACAGGAATGAGTTCACTGCTGACATCTAGTAGGAAAAGGCCAGGGATGGTGCTAAACACCCTGCGGTGCCTGGGATAGCTCCACAGCGAGAACTGTCTGGCCAAACATGGATGATGTAAAGGTTGAGAAAGTGCAGCACAGAAAAGGGGAGGGCATCATTCCTTTCATATTTCTGGTGGAATGTAGGTAGAAGGGTAGATAATGTCAATATAAAGATTTTGTAAGTGGGACTAAACTTCTATGGTTCTAAAAGATTGCCTCATAAGACAAAGTAGAATCCATTTTTTCAGTCAGATTTACCTAACTCTCCACCGAATAGCCAGTCTTAGCTGTTGGACAGTAAGCTGCACAAGGGCAGAAGCCGTGTGTGGTTAATCACGACTCCCACAGAGCCTTCCACAGGGAATAGCATACAGTACATGCTTTATATACATATTGCAAATCTCTCTGTAAAAAATTGAATAATCTACCTATGTGCAAACAGTTAGATGGGTTTTCACAAATTTACAGGCCTGTGCTCAAGACAGTTTATCTTCATTACAGGCTAATTTGTCTAAGTGCTTGAAGTTCTGGCAGTCCCTTGATGAAGCTTCTCGAAAACATTATGGTCTTCCAGGGCAGCTGAAACCTAGGCATTTTTGTGACATGCCATGCACTTGAAGATATTGTAGATTAAAAAATAATTGTGGTTTTTCAAAGTAAATTCCAATGACAAAATCGTAGGGACAAATTCTCCAAATTATGGATGTCGTTTTGCTTTCAGTGAAGGCAACCCCATTTAGTTATGCTCTGGTCCGCTCCGTGGAAATGTGCCGCCTCCAAGAGAAATGTCTTAGCGAGAATCAGAGCTGAGCAATGCCTGGCATGGGGTATATTTAAAGTGCTCTTGGAAAGCTACAACCATCAATATCACAGACACAACCCATTTCTGTTTCAGCAGGAACTGCTTTAGCCCATCCTGTTAAAAGTAGGAGGTTTTGCCAACTTCCTTTTGACTTTAATTGATAACACACAAATCTGTTGCCACAGATGGTTGGGTGGGCAGCATCTGAAGCTGAAGTCTGAAGAAAGGCTTCCCACCTCCAGCAAATTAAAGAATGTTCCAGATGCAGGGTCAGCCATGGAAACAGGACTAAGGGGAGAACTCTAGGCTCAACCCTAAAGCATAAGAGGTCTGGACATGAGGAAGGCTACATATTTCTAGCTTGCCTTTCTGTCATGTGCAAATAATACATATTAAATGACACAGATACACCAGCTGTTAACTGTGTGATTTTTTTTCTTTCTTTTTTTTTTTATGACAGAGACAGAGAGAGAGACATATAAGGACAGACAGAAAGGAGAGAGATGAGAAGTATCAATTCTTTGTTGTGGCACCTTAGTTGTTCATTGATTGCTTTCTCATATGTGCCTTGACCGGGGGTTACAGCTAACCAAGTGACCCTTGCTCAAGTCGGCGACCTTGGGCTCAAGCTGGTGAGCCTTGCTCAAACCAGATGAGCCCGCGCTCAAGCCGGCGACCTCACGGTTTTCAACCTGGGACCTCTGCATCCCAATTGGATGCTTTATCCACTGTGCCACCGCCTGGTCAGGCTATGTGATCTTGAGCAACTTATTTAACTTCTCCAAGTTGTGCTTCTCCTCCTATGCAATAAAGACTGATATTATTACCTACCTTTTAATTTTGAGAAGTTCGAGTGATATATAGAGCAAGCTTCTATTAATTATGAGTATTTCTTATGTATGAACAGAAAGAAGTACCTGGAGAGGATCTCTGTCATCCTTGACTGAGAGGACTGTTGCCTGTGCCAGCATGACATTCAGGATCTAGGTATTCTGCTTATGTAGAGGAAGACCAAACCCAAGAGTCGGGAAGCTCAGTGACCTCAGAATCTTTTGAGACAACTGATGGAGGTCACCTAATACCAGCTGCTCGCAAAAAGGTAAAAGTGACCTGGGAGCATATATGTCTCAGAATGAGGATATTGTGCTAAACTGTTCTCTTTCAATGGCATGTGATTGAAAGTCAACTACAACTGCCTGAAGGAATAAACAGGAAAACATTTATCAACTCTCAGCATAGATAAGAAGCCCAGGAAAAAGCTTCAGGCCAAGCTGTATCCAGTTGATTAAAAGAAATCATGGGGCCCTGGCCGGTTGGCTCAGCGGTAGAGCGTCGGACTAGTGTGCGGAGGACCCGGGTTCGATTCCCGGCCAGGGCACATAGGAGAAGCGCCCATTTGCTTCTCCACCCCTCCGCCACGCCTTCCTCTTTGTCTCTCTCTTCCCCTCCTGCAGCCAAGGCTCCATTGGAGCAAAGATGGCCCGGGCGCTGGGGATAGCTCTGTGGCCTCTGCCCCAGGCGCTAGAGTGGCTCTGGTCGCAACATGGTGACACCCAGGATGGGCAGAGCATCGCCCCATGGTGGGCGTGCCGGGTGGATCCCGGTCGGGCGCATGCGGGAGTCTGTCTGACTGTCTCTCCCTGTTTCCAGCTTCAGAAAAATGCAAAAAAAAAAAAAAAGGAAAAAAAAAAAGAAAATAAAAGAGATGATGGGAAGTCTCACCTTCCCACCTCCCTTCTTTGCTTCTTTTATGTTGGCTTCCCCTCTACAGCGGTGACTCCCAGGAGCTCCAGCTGTCCACCCTTTCAGCGTCAGGGCCAGAAGTGATGGTGTCAAGGTCACCCAACTACTCTGGTGAAAGCCCAGGCTGGGGCCATGAGCATACTCCTGCGGCTCGCACCATGTCTGAGCCAGGCAGACGAGAGGGCAGAGGAGTAGCCAGGAAAAGGTAAAACAGATGCTTCTGAGGCAAAAACAGAAGCATCTACCTCACTGGCTGGCCAACCAAGTTTCCTTTCTTGATAAAGGGCTTACCTCCCTCATTGTCTCCTGTTGTGTGATGTGGGTGGTAATGAGATTGAGATGAACACAGATTGAAGAGAGCAGACGATATACAGCTGAACCGAAAGAACTTTCCTGTGAGCTATTTTAAGTCCCAGTAAAAAAAAAAATCTTTTTTAGGAAATAGGTGCTTTGTGCCATGTTGCCTCTCTTCTGTACAGCAGTTTGGCTGCATGAAAAGGTGGATTCTCACAGTTCCTACCAGCACTGACCTCTACTTATCTTTGGACTCTAGAGAACTAAGTCTATCAAAGCCAGAGGGGAGCCTAGTCTGGGTACAAGGTTCCAAGCATAATCCATGGTCTCATAACCCCATAGACAAGCAGGAATTTGAGCTTATTCTAGAACATTTCTGCCATATTTTTCTCCAATCACTGATTTGATAAATTTCTTCTGGAGCCTACCAGGATTCCCCCAACCAATGATAATGGCTTTTAAGGATGAAAGGCTCAGGACTCATGGCTGTGTAGCTGGATACTAGGAAGAGGGCAGGAGGGGAGCTAAATGCTGAGGTTTGTACTGAGACCATTTCCTCTTTTATAAAATAAGATAAATGTAATACTCACTACTACCCACGGAACACTGTCAATGTGCCCCACACTACTCTAAATATGTGCTTTAATGCACCAAATCTTCATACCAAATTCCATGATGGAAATCCCATCCTGAGCTCCATTTTTCAGATGGCAGCACGAGAGGTTCAGAAAATTGACCAAGACTTCACCTATAGTAACTGGCAGAGAAATGTTCACCACATGGTCTTATACATAGTAGCCAACCAAAAAATGCTCATGGAGGGAAGGGTTAGTGATATATGCAGTTCCTCCATTAGGAAGGTACAAGACAAAACTAGTGGACACCAGTTAGATGACTGAGGAGAAAACGGTATGATTCTTGATTGGAAATGCAATAGGACCTTTTACATTTTCCTTTCTGGAAGGACCTTTTGCAAGAGAAAATTTGTTTTCACACTTCAGTGAGAAAGCATCATCCTCAGCCCTCCAAAAAGGCCCAGTCTTCTGCCTCCACAGCTATAAGAGCTGATCACCTTTACATATAAAGAGAGAAGGAGGGTGGGCCCCAATTTGGCTGCATCTTCTGAATCAACTTTGATGACTGATGTCAAGTGTTGTTGTCACAAAATTACCCTCTCTTCTAAGCTGCAAATAGACGGTATGACAGGCTGGAAGGGGAGATTTCTGTAACTCATATCTATTATGTGTTATTTGTTGAAATTGATGTGCAAGAGTGAAATTGAGTCTAATGTGCCACAGGAAAGTCCAGTTGGGTGACACCTGGTATTTATGGAGGACTTATTTAGAATGCATCATTTTGTTTAGTTCTGACAACCACCCCGTGGCTTAAATACTATTATTATCCTCATTTTGAAGATAGAAAAAATTAAGCTCATTGAGGGACTTGGTTCAAGGTCACATACAGAAAACAGAGGAAGACAGTTAATGATGTACCCTTAACCACTATAGTCTCAGTTTCCCATGTTGACATGGGCTGAGGTAGAGCAGAAAATGAGTGAAAATAAGCAAAAATAACCTTTCTATCAATTAGAAGAGACTCCTTTACCAGACACCAGGCATTGTATGACCTCAACTTTTTTATGACTTCAAGGTGTCCAGGTCATGAAAAGATTGTTGAAGCTCAAGAAATTTTCAAATTTACCCTATAAAAGGAAACAATATAAATGCCCCAGTTACAATAAGCAATTCCACATATTTAGTTTTTTAAAAAGAAGAAAATGAGAAAAGAAATGGCCACAGGCTGTCTTTTTCATAACAAGACTCATTGTGCCCACAGTGAATCAATATTTCCCCATAATGTTACTTGTCTCCCACTGATTTCCTGGCAAAATCTACAGAGGAAAGCAATGCTTACAGTACATTATTACTTTGGTGTTTCAAGGAGAATTATTTATTCCCACATATTATTGAAATAGTACTCAATTTACAAAATGTATTCCCAACTCTAATTTCCAATAGTGCACATTTCTCCTCTTACTGCTATTTAAATACACAATTAATTTCTAAGGTTAGTTGACCTGGTATTTGATATGTCAATGTTTGCATGTGTTAATGTAAGTAGGTATATATAATGATGGATAAGACAATGCAGTAGAAATTCATTTCTCAACAGAATTCCTTAACAATTAAAATATGTTGCTAGTTCCCAGAATTCTAAAGGTACCTCAATGCAATTCTAAAATATAGGAGAAAAATAATCTAATTCTACATGCCACACTCAAGAGCAATAATCTTCAAAGCAGAGGAATTGTCATATCTTGGTCCATGCAGCATTTGTCCCTTTTACAGTGGCATTTAGAGCCCCAATCTCACCACTCTGGGCTACTTCCAACGATGTCAACATATCCTAATTCTACCTTGATAAAATCTGCAGTGATTCATTTCCCTACTAAATGCAACCTAACTATCATGGATAATAACAATAATTACCTATAGTACTGAATACACACCACGTGCTCTGCATTAAGTTATTTTGTACAGACTGCTCATGTGAAGGCACTTGTCTGATGCAGGATGAAACTGAGGCACTGAGGTATTAATTGACTTGCCTATGGTCTGTCAGCTCATAAGTGTTTGAGTAAAGACTCCAATTCATCTCTGTTTATAACTCCAAAATTTATAGTCTTAATCTGCCACCCATTTTTTTGTAATTTCTGTATTTTTCCAAAGTGAGAAGGGGGGGGACAGACAGAGTCCCGCATGCACCAGACTGGGATCCACCTGGCATTCCCATCAGGGGGCGATGTTCGGCCTCTTCAGGGCATTGCTCCACTGCAATCAGAGCCATTCTAGTGCCTGATGCAGAGACCATGGGGCCATCCTCAGTGCCTGGGCCAACTTTGCTCCAATGGAGCCTTGGCTGTGGGAGGGGAAGAGAGAGATAGAGAGAAGGAGGAAGGGTGGAGAAGCTGATGGGGGCTTCTCCTGTGTGTCCTGACTGGGAATCAAACCTGGAACTTCCACACACCGGGCCGATGCTCTACTACTGAGCCAACTGACCAGGGCCTCTGCTACACATTTTTATATTAAACAAAATGGTTGAAAAAATTCAAACCTGGTCACAAACAATTCATGTTTGTCAGTCAGGACAGAAGAAGCTGTACAGTGGTAACAGACTGACCTCAATGTCTGGTTTAACACGAGCCACAAAATTTAATACAAGCTAGGAAATTTTCCTGGACCACTGTATTCCACACTTTTATGTAGGTGGGGTTTTTTGTTTTTTTTTTAATTATTTTTATTTATTTATTTATTTATTCATTTTAGAGGGGGAGGGGGGAGAGAGAGAGAGAGAAGGGGAAAGGGGGGAGGAGCAGGACGCTTCAACTCCCATATGTGCTTTGACCAGGCAAGGCCAGGGTTTTGAACCGGTTATGTAGGTGTTTTAAGGATATATTTTAAACATGTATTTCATACTGGCATCTTGTGACTCCACACTGCAGCGTGACTCCCAAAACAAGGGAGGTACAACCTATGGACCTTGCATTGGCTCTCCAATGCTTTGGCTCTCTAAACCAACACCAGTTCTACTCTGAGCCCATTGGCCACTACCAGTCACATGGCTCTTTCCAGTGGCAAAGAGGTTGGTCAGTGTGTGTGTTGGGGTTGGCTGGGGTCACATGGATCTTTCATAATCAGCAACTGTCCTACCATGTAACTGTCATCATGATTGCTAAATAGAAAAAGACTTATACACCAGGCATTGAAAACATATTTCATTAGGTATTTTCAAGTTCTTTGCCTAAACTTTTGGGAGTTTGGGCATTAAATCCACATTTTTTTTTTTTTTACTCTATGTGACAGCTTAGTTTAGTCTTGTGTTAGTTGTAGGTATGTTTGGCTATAAGAAAATACCTTTAATAAAGATAACTATGAAGTGGAAAGAGATTCTAAGTTTGAACATTGTTAGTATTTTGCTGCTAAGACAATAACATTGCCATTTCTTGCTAACTATCATAGCTCTTACCTTTTTCTCAAGAGCTTTATGGAAAAATATCAAATTTAAGTGCCAGCCAGGTATGAAAATGATCTGTTTGGACCTGTTTGCACATCCCTGCCCACCATGATTTCCTGTCCATGGCCCTCCCTTCTGACCATGCACAGCTGACCTACATGATGACAGACCCAAAGGGCAGCCATGTCAGGGACAACTGGTGTGCGGGGCATCTTTCTCCTTTATCCCTTTCTACTGCACTGAAACTGGATCCCGGATCTTAGAGTAGGAAAACCAGAGTCACTGGTCTTGGTTCCTTTTGCTATTTCTTTACTTTGGGAACCCACCAAGTCTCTAGGACTTTCTACAGTTCAGTATTGCACAGTCCCACCCACTGCTGGTGTTACTTACAGAAGCACTGCAGTGTGGCAGGTTCTTTCATGATTTAAAAACAAGCTCACTTTGTCTTGATAGAATCTTTGGAATAAGTATATAAGAAAGTCAAAGCATTGAAGAAAGGTCAATGCCTAGTCAACGCTGGCTCCTCCATCTAATTATAAAATTGAAAGTATAATAAAAAATAGGAGGCCCTGGCCCGTTGGCTCAGTGGTAGAGCGTATGCCTGGCGTGCAGGAGTCCCGGGTTCAATTCTCGGCAGGGCACAAAGGAGAAGCGCCCATCTGCTTCTCCACCCTTTCCCCTCTCCTTCCTCTCTGTCTCTCTCTTCCCCTCCCGCAGCCAAGGCTCCACTGGAGCAAAGTTTGCCTGGGCACGGAGGATGACTCTGTGGCCTCTGCCTCAGGAGCTAGAATGGCTCTGATTGTGGCAGAGCGACGACGCCCCAAGATGGGCAGAGCATCGCCCCCTGATAGGCGTGCCAGGTGGATCCCAGTCAGGTGCATGCGGGAGTCTGTCTGACTGCCTCCCCGTTTCCAGCTTCGGAAAAATCCCCCCCCAAAAAAATAGGGCCCTGGCTGGTTGCTCAGTGGATAGAGCATCAGCCCAGCACTGGGATGTTCTGGGTTCGATTCCAGGTCAGGGCACACAGGAGAAGTGATCATCTGCTTCTCTTACCTCCCTCTCCTCTTCTTCCCCTCTTCCCCTCCCATAGTCAGTGGCTCCATGGATTTGAACATGGCCTCATGGGGTTAAAGATAGCTTAGTTGGGCTGAGTGCCTCAGCCTCAGATGCTAAAAATATATAGCTTGGTACTTGAGCATTGGCCTTAGGCAGGGTTGCCCGGTGGATCCCGATTCAGGATTCATGGGGAGTCTGCCTCACTATCTCTTCCTCTCAGTATGGAAAAGAAAAGAAGAAGATTTGGGAAGAAAAAAGTCAGAGCATCTATATGAAATAGTTTAAGGAGACCAACTGTTTTAGGGTTGTTTTTGTTTTTCTGTTTAGAGGAGTCTCTTAAGCTATTCTATGTGAACAGAAAGATTTTCCTACAAAGTACTCCTATTTCTAGAGCTTGAGAAAAGAGTTTAGAAAACAATATCCCCCTGACATATTGGAGGAGGGTATTGTGTTTTCACTCTTCTTTTTTGAAAACTTCCATCCTTGAAAACATTATCCTGAGATTTCCCTCAGCCAAATCCTCCAGCCCAAGTGGCTGATGACATCCCTGAATGAACAAGTGAAATGAAGACTGAAATATACTCTGAAACTTCAACAAACCACTGGGTGGATACACAACTGAGTATCAACTGACATACAAATTAATTGATCCTAACCATATCTCATCAGTATGTTCACTGATGGAAGAGAGAATTCAATGTACCATGCAATTTTTAATCATTTCTTTTTGACCCATATCCATCCAATAAGGAGATAATTAGGAAAAAAAATCTCTGCTCTCCCCAGTGTCTGCTGCTCTGTCTTCTCCATTTGGGACTCAAAACATATATATTCCACTTCCTTCCCAATGTGTTCTTTTTAAAAAGAGAAGTAATGAATACACCCTGTGAGTGGGGTTGCCATGGAGAAGCTGTGCCAGATGAAGAATAGGCACTACAGAAAAGTAGCATGCAACTTGTCAGCGGAAATGCTGCAGCAGCCCCAGAGTGATCATAATTCCTGTGCCCACTAATTGAAATACAGCGATTCTGCTGTGCTCCAGAAAGGCTCTGTTCTTTCCTGGCTGTGCCTGGTTTCACAGAATATCTACATCCTGACTATCTGGATTTAAATCAAAGCACATTTCAAAAGCGTGTATACAGTGTCATATTTAATATAATCTTAATGGCAATCCTGTACTTCAAGCCATTTTGCCTCCTAAATAAGGTACTGGTTTTCTCATAGTAGGGTAGACTTGTAGAATTGCAACCCCTGACCTTTCCAGTGTGAAGAAAACACAGGTCAATCATGTGCTGCCTTGGTTATACTTTCTCTCGTTCTTGAAAAATGGTATCAGCCAAAATCAGAGAAATATACACAGATTTACGTTTCTGTGGTCAAATCTGTTTCTCTGCTTGTTAAAAATTATACAAAGACTATGGAAGCAAATTTAGGTTACTTTATTAGGTTTCAGTATAACTGACAGATTTTAATGAAAAGAAATATATTTATGTGCATATGATATAGGCACACACAGCAACATGTATGAAATATATAATCATATCTGCAGTAGTTTAAATGTAAAATGGAAATTCTCAATAGAGTGAAAGGAATGAAGAAACATTTTGATTCAATGAGACCTGTTTAACTGCATGCTATTCAGTAAGTCCAAATTGTCTAATACCTACATAATGAGCTTTCAACTTTGAGCATTTCTAAGCATCTATTTTGCTCCAAATACAGGCTGGATTCTTTATATTCATAACTTCATTTGACCCCCAAAATAGCTCTATGAGATAGTGGTTTACAGATGCAAACATAGAGGCTTACAGTGGTTAAGCCATATGCTCACATCTATTATTCTGTACTATAGCCACCCAGGGGGTTTGATCCTGGGTCATGCAAATTCTAAAGTTTGTACTGCTTCCTCCATCCTGCCTGAAAAAAATTAGGAAATGCCAAAATTCAAATATAGGACCTCAGTCATGCACATGCCCACTACTAAGTATAAATAAGGACAATGTCAGAGAAGAAATTATAAGCTGTTTAGGCCAGATCTAGAAGATCTGAAAATATGTTATGACAGATGTTGTTCCATGACTACCCACAGTTTATTCTCCCTCCTCTTTGCTAATATGTGGCAGTGTGCCCTCCTAACACCTGCCCTTGTCAGCCTCTCTTACAAATATTTGTGGCTAGTGAGATGTTATCAGAAGATTTTGCATAAGCTTTTCAGTGGAGCTTTTCATAAAGATCTGATTTGGCTGGTATGTGTTCTTTTAACTTGTCATCTGCCCTGTTTATACTGTCTGAAACACCCATCCAAAGGCTGAGACATGTGTGACAGGTGACAGTCAGGAAGCAGCTCAGATGCTGGAAACTGCACACTAGGAAACTTCCTACAGCTGAAGGCAGTGATTCTCCAAATCAACGTTCTATATCATGGAAAGAAAATTCTCTTCTATCTTATTCAAGCCACTTTTGCTTAGTGTTCTGTTATAATCAAAACTGATCCCAAATAAGAAGTATATTTGGTTAGAATAAGAGACAAAAAAAGGAGTCAGGATTCATGTTCCTATAGTCCCCAAAGAAAATAATTTCCTGGAGATGAGAAACTCTGCCTTTTATATCTATTTTTTTTATCTCCCAACACTTAGAACTTTCCTAGGTAAACAGCATAGAGTCTATAGTTACTTGTTTACATAAACCAGCAAATATTTTAGAAAAAGTGCTGAGGAAGGTCTGATTTTCTGCATTTTATTCATTAAAGTTTACACCCAATTTAAATACTTTAATTATAAGATAATGTATTCTGGACAGGTTTCAGTAGGCCACTAACATTAAATGTTAGCAAGACCAACTATTCCTCAGTCTGACAAAAACAACCAGCAGAATTAAATGTCTCTCCAAATACCTGGCTAACAAAGAAGGTTTATGCATCCAAATTACAACTGACAAAGAACAACTTTTACACACACACCACCAAAGGACCTCACAGAAACTCATCCCATTAAGAATCTGAATGCATTTCCAGTGCTGGCCTCTTATTTAGCCCATCCTTCCTGTGCAGAACTCACTGTGTCCTTGTTCACCTTCAGACCATTGGATCAATTTGCTGTTGACATCTCTAAACCCCACCCCCAGTGTCTAGTATGCATGTATGAGCATGAACGATGGAAGTGTGTGCAGCCAGCCTTTTGCAGCGAGCGATTCACAAACCGTCCAATTCAGCCTGCTTAGTAGCTAAGACCTGCACTGACTGTGTATTTAATAGCTCACAGAAACAGCTAAAACATTTGCTCAGTCTGCCTCGGAGCAGCACTGGTATGCACAGCAGCAGACTGGAGAAGAGCAGCAGCATGGTGGTGGCAAGTCTAAAAGTAAAGATGCAGGAAGGGTAAGACTTGAAGATAATTAACCTACACTCTCCCACCAGGAAGACCAGAGGTCAACTATGTACTTGGTCAGCTTAACAGTTCCGACAGCCACGTTACAGCCAGACTTGCTCTTTGGGATGTGTTTGTGTGACCATGGATGGTTACACACTACACATTACAATCACCCAGAGTGTAGGAGAATGTAGCTTCTCCCAAGAGAAACTACAACAAAGTCACTGATGAGTCAGAAAAGTAACTATCACTTAATGATGGTTTTCAAAGATGATCTCTGTGACCAGTGATGTATGATGCAAATAATCACCTTGCGAGAGCACAATTCACCAGCTGATTCATTCTTTATGGATTGATTTCCTAAAACATTTATTAAGAGCTCACTCTGTGCCATGCATTACATCACACTGAGGATAAAATGGTCAGAAATAGTCTCTGTCTTCATGGAGCTCACCTCCTATCTGGGAGAGGCAGATAGCAAACAAACCAATGGATAAGTGATTAAGGATTTAACTGTGAGTGGACTAGAAACGGCCTGGAGAGGTGACAAGAAAGCTTGTGTGGGGAGCTCACATTAGAGCTGAGACACGCAGGATGGGAAGGAACATCTCTGAAAAGGTCTGGAGTAAAGAGAGCTTTCAGCAGAGGGAACAAGAGATGCAAAGACCCTGTGGCACAAAAGTGCTTGCTGTGTGTGCTGTTGAGGAAAATATGACTGGATGGGGCTACCACAATGAGGCGGACTGAAGTGGAGCTAGACAGGAAGAGCTGTATAGGCCGGCGCACAAATGGGGCTTTATTCTAAGAAAAGAGAAGGTTTAGAGGATTGTCAGAAAGAGCACCACGCTCTGTCATTAACTGTATTTGGAAAGTGGGCATTCAGTGAAACAAGAAGAGAAACACAAACAGGGGCTGATATGGAGGCAGGTTGGACAACTTTAGCAGCAGCAGAAAGAAAGGGTTTTGGCTGTACCTTAGAGAAGGACCACTGTGCTTTTTGCCCAAAGGAGTCACTGCCCCCAAATGTCAGCAGCAAATTATGTCAAGTGCCTTACATTTCTGTGCTTAAATAATTAAAAAGATAATAGGTGATGATCCAGATGAATTGCAGATAAAGGTTTTGGCATGTTCTCCCTCCGGGCCACAGACACACCTATGCCCCGGCCCCTTCCCCCACCGGCACTACATTTGCCTTCTTTCTGCTAAGCTCCAAGGGCCCCTCTTCTAATTCTGTAACTTGTTTCCTGAGTCCACGCAGCCTAACTGGCTCACTTCTACCACCCCATGACCCTCTAAATAAACTGTCCTTTGGGGGAGAAATGATGAATATTTTAGGTAGTTTTACTTCCAGCTTCAACTTCATAAACAAATAGCCAACTCTTTAACCTCAGTGAGGCACAGTGAGCTCTCTCTCCTGGGAAAATATCTGCCCCTGGCTACCTGGTAGGGTTGTTGTGATAAATTAGTTAATTAGGGATAAAAAGTGAAAGCCCTTAAAGCTCTATGCTGATATTTCCCAAACTGAAACCTTTTGCTCAAAGAAATATGAAAATAAGAATTCTATAGTCAAATGAATGTATAGGCTTCTATACTGCAGGACTTATCAAAGCCTTTAAAAAATTAATTTGTATGGTAGCCATCAATAGTATATTATATTTGTCGAACTTATTCCAAGAAGAAATTGTTTGTAACTAGACCACCTGGTTACAACTCCTGTGGAACCCAGTTGGCAAACAGTGTTTAAGAGAGATTAAAAAACTATTGGAGGCCTTTTAAAATTCAAAATGTTACAGCAGGGAAAATATATTACACACTTATAATTACCAGTGCTTTGGAAAAGAATGACCAGGTTATGGAGCCAACATCTTGGCTATGTACAGAATGGGTTATGGGTTACAGAATGTAAATTATGGGTTACAGAATGAAATTAAAAGGGATGCTTAGGTGAGACATTTTGGGAGTGTAGTCTCCCTTAATCCACACAAGAAATCTGTGAAGTAGCCATTATAATCCCCACTTAAAAAATGGGAAAACTGGGGGTTTGATGAGGTTGAGTAACCTGCATAAATTCTTCCAACTGATGCATAACCAATATGTGTACTTCTAAACATAATACCAGAGGCCTCTTTTTAAATGCCAGGATTCAAGTTAGCGGTGATTAAGCTAGTGTGGCTTCTGTTCTAACCACAAGGAGCAGTAGAGAGCAGAGCAAGTCCAGAGTTTTAAATCTTGGCTTTACTAACCAACTCTGTGATGATAGATAGGCAAAGTGTGTAACCTTTCTGAGACCTGGCTAACTCATCTGCACTGGATAGAAGACAACAGAGACACCACCTACCCTGATGTTTGTCATGAGGATGAAATGGGAAATTGCAGATCAAGTATTTAGCCCAACTCCTGGCATATTGAGAGCTCCTATTAAATGTTTAGCTTTGCTTATTATCTTGTACAATATTACACATGTAATTGGGGTTTTTGAGAAGCAGTAAGCTTCTGAGGGGATGCTGGAAATGAAAAGATGAGGAAAAGTTTCACCCTATTTAGATTTTTGACCAGTATGATTTATTCTCACGTCAAAGTCCAGAACTACATGACAAAGGAAAAAAGCTTATTATTGTCAATCCAGGGAGACTACCTTTTCTAGAAATTAACTTTGAGTAAAAGCCTTCCTTCCTTCCCTTTTCCTTGGAGCACTCAGTTTGGAATGAACTCACTGAGACAGAGTAATCTGAGGAAAACTGGAATCCTGGTGAGAGATCAACTTTAGCCCCTAATGTTTAAATGTTTTCAAGGTACTGCTTTAAGTACCATATTTCTTTCCCATAGCACATGTTCACATGCTATCAAATGAGAGCAAGAACAGGAAGACGGGTCATGAAAGCGTGGTAGACCATCAGGAATGACATTTCTGCACGTGTGTGTGTGTGGGGGGGTGTTCTGACTATGAAAAAGGCACGGGAAGTACCTTATTCTTGCCCTAGTTAAATCTACAGAAAACCAATCTTTGACCTTTAAAATACAATATCATCTTGTTCTCAATCCCCCTGCAGATTCCTTGTCTACTTAACGAAATCGTTGCTTGGTAATAAAGTTGTGGTTGAAGTTTGGCCTCTTAGCCACTAACTTCAGGATCTAAGTGCAGTTTTCTATTCACTACATCCCTTTTAATGAAATGGATGCAGGGTCTTGCTTAGAATTGAATTTGGATGGCATTTGATCTTTATGCATTTAAAGTGAAACACAAGATGTTGGATTAGTATTAGGACTGTGAAATTAAGTGTCTGGCCTCAGAAGTCAGCCTGCCTGAGTTTGAGTCCTGGCTCCACTATTAGCAGGGTGGCTTCTCTAAGCCTGTTTTTTCAGCTTTATAACCTGAAAATATTAACAGTTAATAATAATAGTAATAATAATAATAATAGCTATCTACCCTACATTAGTGTCTGGTTATTAGGATTAAAGGAGAATCAGAGTCCTGGGTCATAAATAGTCACTATCATTGTTGTCACCATCTTTACCACCACCACCACCACCACCATCTTTATCACCTCTACCACCACCATCACCACCACCACCACCACCATCTTTATCACCACCACCACCACCACCATTTCCTCCTCCACCGCCACTACCACCACCGTCACCACCACCACCACCACCACCACCATCCTTACCACTATCTACACCACCAACACCATAACTAAAATCATAATTATTAACACAACCATCATTACCACCATCTTCACCACCATCATTATCCTCACCATTATCACCACTATCATCACTACCACTATCACCATTATCACCAGTAACAGCAACAAAAAGGTCATGGTCCACCCAAACCCATTACCCTCATTCTTTAAGACATGCTTAATGTATCTCCTTATTGTTGAATACAGGCTTTTTTTCATTTCTTTCAAGGCCATTTCACCTATGCTCATGTTTTCCACATCTCAACTAAAAGCAGCTTTCAAACTCACAAGACATTAAACAACAGCTATTATGGCACCTACCTGAGATCTTTAACAATTCTGTTTATCTATTTTAGCTAGCTTAATTCAACAGTCCTGCACTTAATCCATATTTGTCTTAGCATCAGTGGCTTTTATATTTTATTACTAGTCACTAAATAATACTCATTCTCTTTTTAAAATGTATCAATAAAAACCTTCTCCTCTTTAGAAAACAAGTGAATCATGTATCTCAGGACCTCTAGAATTCTAATTGTGAATTTTAATTGTAGTCTAATTCAGTCAAAAGTCAATTAATACTTTTTTGCAGAGAGAGAGATAAGGACAAACAGGAAGGGAAAGAGATGAGAAACATCGATTCTTTGTTGCGGCACCTTAGTTGTTCACTGATTGCTTTCTCATATGTGCCTTGACTGGGAGGTTATAGCCAAGCCAGTGACCCCTTACTTAAGCCAGAGTTCTAGGGCTTAAGGCAGCAACCTTGAGCATCAAGCTAGCAACCTTGGGATTTTGAACCTGGGTCCTCTGCATTCCATACTGATACTTTATTAACTGCACCACTGCCTGGTCAGACCAGTTAATATTTTTACAATAAGACTTCAGTTGTACTCATTCACCATAACTTACCTTCATGGCATTTGTGTGTGTGTGTGTGTGTGTGTGTGTGTGTGTGTGTGTGTGCGCGTGCGCTCGCGCGCACATTTTCATGACTCACAAATTTTATTGGGTAGTGGGGAGTGACTCACTGAAATAGCAAGAAAGAAAATAAGGTTTAGAACAGTGGTAGTCAACCTGGTCCCTACCACCCACTAGTAGGTGTTCCAGCTTTCATGGTGGGCGGTAGTGGAGCAACCAAAGTATAAGTAAAAAGATAGATTTTAACTATAGTAAGTTGTTTTATAAAGATTTATTCTGCCAAACTTAGCGAAATTCTGACATAAAGCACTTGGTAAGCAATTATTATTATATGCTTTAACCTGCTGTAACTCTGCTTTATAAATTTTATAAAGTAAAGTTACTTCCCTACTTTATAAATCACCATTACTGTGGAACTGGTGGGTGCTTAGAAAATTTTACTACTAACAGAGATACAAAAGTGGGCAGTAGGTATAAAAAGGTTGACTACCCCTGGTTTAGAACCTTCTCTTTAAAAAATATTTCTGTAGGTTCTTTCCTACTTTCCTTCCTCCCTTCCTTGTTTCCATCCCAACCCTAGGCAGCTCTCCCCCAAGAGTTTCACCTTGCCAAAAAGAAAATGTGTTATTTCTTCACCTTGACAATCTTTCATCAAGCTCATTCTCAAGTTCACTCCTTAGATGCTCAGATGTGCTTTGACTGCAAGGAAGTTAAGATGGTAAGAGAAACAAGCTTAACAAGAAGCCTAGAAAGAGTGGGGTTCTGCCTTTAAGATTTCATTTAGGCCCTGGCCGGTTGGCTCAGTGGTAGAGCATTGGCCTGGCGTGTGGAAATCCTGGGTTCGATTCCTGGCCAGGGCACATGGGAGAAGTGCCCATCTGCTTCTTCCCTCTCCCCCTCTTCTTTCTCTCTATCTCTCTTCCCCTCCCTCAGCCAAGGCTCCATGGAGCAAAGTTGGCCCCAGGCGCTGAGGATGGCTCCGTAGACTCCGCTTCAGGCACTAGAATGGCTCTGGTTGCAACAGAGCAATGCCCTAAATGGGCAGAGCATCGCCCTCTAGTGGGCATGCCAGGTGAATCCCAATCGGGTGCATGCTGGAGTCTGTCTCTCTGCCTCTCTGCTTCTCACTTCAGGAAAAAAACAAAACAAAAACAATATCATTTAAAGGTTTGCTAAAGGAACCACTTATCCCCCCAGGGGGATGTTGTCTCATAGAAAGAGATGGGAAAGGCACCGAAGAGGAAACTGAGGAATTCTGCCTGAGATAATAGAGAAAAGATGGTAGGTAGGCGTGTTCACAATGACCTCGACGTCCAGTAAGAAAGTCCTTTCACGTGTCTGAAATGGCAGACGGTCTATTCTTGATGATAATTTTAGATAAATGGTTAAATCTATTTTATTTAATATGAAATCATCTCTTCTTAATTAGCAGAGTGGCTTGGTCTGGGGTTGGTTCAATAACCAGAATAACCAGCTGATTTAATGATTTGTCCTCTGGAAATATTTTTAAATTCATATAGTTGTTCACCTGAAATTTGGTTGTAGATTTAATAATAAAGACTGATTATGTGTACAGATGCCATGGACTAGCTTTGCTTTTCAACCAGCTGTGCTATGAAAATGTTTACACTGCTTTTTTTTTTTTTTTTTTTTTTACAGAGGCAGAGATAGACAGGGACAGACAGACAGGAACGGAGAGAGATGAGAAGCATCAATCATCAGTTTCTCGTTGTGCGCGTTGCGACTTCTTAGTTGTTCATTGATTGCTTTCTCACATGTGCCTTGACCGTGGGCCTTCAGCAGACCGAGTAACCCCCTGCTGGAGCCAGCGACCTTGGGTCCAAGCTGGTGAGCTCTTTGCTCAAGCCAGATGAGCCCGCGCTCAAGCTGGCGACCTCGGGGTCTCGAACCTGGGTCCTTCCGCATCCCAGTCCGACGCTCCATCCACTGCGCCACCACCTGGTCAGGCTGTTTACACTGCTTTTAAACTCTGATATAAAACCAGCCCCTTTATTTAAAAAAATATATGTGTTTGATTCCCTAGAATCTTTGAGAATCACTGTCTTTGAGATCTCTTGAATTTTGTCGCAATTTTCTTATCTAACCATTGGACAAGTTGGGTCAAATGTGAGTATCTGGAGTCCTTTTAATGTTGAATTTCTTGCATTAATTTATAATTTTCTGACCTATGATAATCACTGTGTATAGAGGGTTTTTGTGTGTGTAGGAAGTAAATTAATGTTGCCTTTGGCTTAATTAACTAAAATTTTAATTGTACTAATTGTAGGCTTTTTCATGCAGTGGTAACAGAGGCTTTATAATTAGTGGAGGCTAAAAAGTGAGAAGCTTCTTTTTCTCTTTCTGTTTCCACTGTTCCTAACAATTAATGCAGCTTTTGGTCACCCTCTATGTGTTGCAACATTTCCTTGGGTAAGATTTCCTATGGGCTGGCCAACGTGGGAGAGATCTTCACAGGATCTGCTTAGCAGATTGTGATGTCTCTGAAGCTGTGCATAAAATTATGTGTGTACATGCATTTGTGAGAGAAGCCTGTCTGTAGTATCATGAGCACTTATACAGAGCCACCCTCTGAATTAAAATCATAGGTCTCTTCCACAAAGGTATTTGGAAGTGGAGAAAATAATGATAATGACAAATGGCAAAAAACACTGTCTTACAAAATTTAGAAATATTATTTCATACATTAGGCACTATTATAATGCCCATATTGCAAATAAGGAAACCAATAATTTGGAGAACTTATGTAAGTGAGTGTTTAAACCAAGCAGTCTGAATCCAGAGCCTGAGCTCCTGGTCTCTTTATTGAACAAGGTTTCAGGAAGTCTTTTCCATCACTACCTGCTATGTTGTGTCACTATCCAAAAGAGCATCCAAGGAGTGAACTTGAGAATGAGCTTGATGGAGGATTGTCAAAGTGGAAAAATAACACATTTTTCTTTGGCAAGGCAAAAATCTTACAGGAGAGCTGTCTGAAGTGAGAAGGGAAGCAAGAAAGGAAGGATGGAAAGTAGGAAGGAATCTACAGAAATATTTTTGAAAGAGAAAGTTCTAAACCTTATTTTCTTTCCTGCTATTTCAGTGAGTCAGTTCCTACAACCCAATGAAATTTCAGTGAGTCATGAAAACTACACACACACACACACACACACACACACACACACACGTGCCATGAAATTAAGGTGAATGAACACAACTGAAGTCTTAATACAAAAATAAATTTATCAGAGTTCTGCTTATGGAATTTTAAGTGGCTTGCTTTTGTCTAGACTTTGCATTTTACGATAAACACATAAACTATGCCAATGCCAAACTACTAGGTTTATTTTGACTTTGATTTTCATTAGAATATGGTCCTAACTTCACATTTAACTCATGTTCTTTGCTCACACAGGAGTAAGTGTTCTTGTCTTGTGGATTGCTTAAACTGCACATTATGGTTTAACTCCATATAATCTGTTCATTCTATTATCTTCATCTCATTTCTGATACTTTTCCAATCTGCACTTCTCTTGGGACAAAAGTGATTATTGAATCTCTTATCAGAGTTTGAAAAAGGATAGACTCCCCACTGGGTCAGTGTGTGTATAAATATTGTGAAATTCGTACATTTCACAGAGCACCCCTCCCTCTATTGATGACGTTACCAAGGAGAAAAGGGAGGACCAGCATCATCCCTGAATGGGAAACCTTTAAAGTCAGAAGTAAAGTTAAATTACATAGAAAACCTCAGAACTAAACAATTTAAGAAGAGTTCTATCCAAGGCCCAGAGATAGTAAGAACATCATAAAAATTTGACTCTGGAATTAGATGAAATAAAGTTTGAATCCCAAATTCATGTCATATTAGCAACCTCAGTTTCCTTCTTTGTATAAAAATACTATCCACCTCATGAGATGAATGTGAACCTAAGGGCTCAGCAAAGTGCCAGGCACATCCTGAGTACACTATAAACATTAGTTGGTATTAAAAGATACAAATAACTCAATCAATATAGCTATAAACACCCTTAATCACCATATTTTTCACTTCATAAGATGCACCTGACCGTAAGACGTACCTAGGGTTTTAAGGAGGAGAATAAGAAAAAAAATATTCTGAACCAAATGGTGTGTTAAAATATTTAATAAAATAGCCTGACCAGGCAGTGGCGCAGTGGATAAAGCATCGGACTGAGATGCCGAGGACCCAGGTTCGAGACCCCGAGGTCGCCAGCTTGAGCACGGGCTCATCTAGTTTGAGCAAGAGCCCACGAGCTTGAACCCAAGGTCATTGGCTCCAGCAAGGGGTTGCTCGGTCTGCTGGAGGCCCACGGTCAAGGCACATATGAGAAAGCAATCAATGAACAACTAAGGTGTTGCAACTTGCAATGAAAAACTCATGATTGATGTTTCTCATCTCTCTCCGTTCCTGTCTGTTTGTCCCTGTCTATCCCTCTCTCTGACTCACTCTCTGTCTCTGTAAAAAATAAATAAATAAATAAATAAATAAATAAATAAATAAATAAAAATATTTAATAAAATACACCACAATAATATTTCAACAATGTAAACTCAACAACAGTATTAACAACCATTAGCACTGTTATTAACAAATGAGAAGAGACTTTAATGTTCATATTATCTTCTAATTACCCATGAACCCCAGAAGTTCATCATTGCTAGTGTCAGAATTAAGAAGCTCAGTTGCTCACAACCACTGGTATCACTTTCTTTGCTATTTTCATATATGACACCATCTTCAGTGCCACCTAAGGCATTGCTAATGCCACATTTTTTGAATGACTGCACCACCGTTTCATTCTTCA